>NC_037334.1:4401968-5030820 GCF_002263795.3 Bos taurus | reverse complement strand
AAATATTTCACAGATGTGCAAAAGCATATGGATTTTACCCACCAGGTCAAAACTGAGCAGAAGTTATTTGCCCCAAGAGTTCTTTTCCCATGTACTCATGTGCATACGTCGGAGAAGGCAATGGCACCCCACTCCAGTACTCTTGCCTGGAAAATCCCATGGACGGAGGAGCCTGGTAGGCTGCAGTCCATGGGGTTGCTAAGAGTTGGACACGGCTGAGCGACTTCACTTTCACTTTTCACTTTCATGCAGTGGAGAAGGAAATGGCAACCCACTCCAGTGTTCTTGCCTGGAGAATCCCAGGGACAAGGAAGCCTGGTGGGCTGCCGTCTATGGGGTGGCACAGAGTTGGACGTGACTGAAGCGACTTAGCAGCAGCAGCATGTGCATACGTGGATGTGCGCGTGCGTGCACACACACGCACACACTTTTCCACCCTCTCTGATATTGTGAGTTTAAATCTAGACCATCACTGAAACCCTCATTGTGTTGGTATTCACGGCAGTGGTGAAGGTTACCTTGGCAACGTGTCCATTGCTTTTTTGATGTTTATTATACGTGTGTGTATGTTTAGCCGCTCAGTTGTGTCTGACTCTTTGCAATCTCATGGACTGTAGCCCACCAGGCTCTTCTGGCCATGGCATTCTCCAGGCAAGAATACGGGAGTTGGGAAGTCATTCCCTTCTCCAGGGCAAATTCCTGACCCAGGGATTGAATCCAGGTCACCTACATTGCAGGTAGATTCTTTACTGTCTGAGCCACCAGGAAAGCCCTGGTGGCTTTATTGTACTATAAATTCTCTGTTTTGAGTTTTGTAACTTTGTAGTATTTGAGACGGGCTTCCTTTGTGGCTCAGCTGAGTTTGATCTGAGTTTGATCCCTGGGTTGGGAAGATCCCCTGGAGAAGGGAAAGGCTACCCACTTCAGTATTCTGGCCTAGAGTCACAAAGAGTCGGACACCACTGAGCGAATTTCACTAGTCACTAATATTTGAGATAATGTTATGTTTGTATTTTGTTGTGTAGAGTAAAGTAATTGTGTTGAATAAACCTAGGATTAGAGTTGGGGGCAGGGTGGGGAAACGAGTAGACAACAGTAAAAGGTCCTCTCCTGTATACTTGGCTCATGGTTTCCCAAGGGCCTCTATAGGACCAGGCCTAACTCTAAACCTCTCTTACCTTTTCACTGTCAGTTTGTGGTTGCCAGCTACAACCATTCACCTCAGACTGGGAGTTGAACCCATGTGCCAGGACTTGAGCTCGGCCAAAATCCTGCTTGGGATTTAAACCCAAGGGGCTGGGACACAGACCCAGCCAAAACCCACGGTGCCTGGTTTCAGGACCTAATGAAGCTCAGGTTCTTGATGTCTCATTGCAGAAAGAAGTCAGTAAGAGACAAAGTGATACGTAAGAAGTGGATTTATCCAGAGAGAAACACTCCACAGACAGACTGTAGGCCATCTCAGAAGGCAAGAGTGAGAGACACACTCCCCAGACAAAGAGTGTGGGCTGTGGCAGATGGTGAGAGCAGCCTCAAGTGTACTGTGGTTAGCTTTTATGGGTTGGGTAATTTCATAAACTAATACACAGGAGGATTATTCCAACTATTTTGGGGAAACGGGCAGAAATTTCTAGGAATTGGGCCACTGCCCACGTTTTGATCTTTGGTTTGCCTTGAAACTGTCATGGTGCCTGTGGGTGTGTCACTTAGCCTGCTGCTGCTAAGTCGCTTCAGTCGTGTCTGACTCTGCGATTCCATAGACAGCAGCCCACCAGGCTCCCCCATCCCTGGGATTCTCCAGGCAAGAACACTGGAGTGGGTTGCCATTTCCTTCTCCAATGCAGGAAAGTGAAAAGTGAAAGTGAAGTTGCTCAGTCGTGTTGGACTCTTAGCGACCCCATGGACTCCAGCCTACCAGGCTCCTCTGTCTATGGGATTTTCTAGGCAAGAGTACTGGAGTGGGGTGCCATTGCCTTCTCCAGTCACTTAGCTGGGTGATGTGTTATAGTGAGCATATACTGAGGTTCAAGGTCTAGTAGAAGCTGTCTTGTCCACCATCTTGAACCCATTTGGTCTAATCAGTATATGTTGTGTCCTTGGGCTATGTCATTCTTTCAAAGATTGTGCTATGCCCCCTTCCCTCCCGTTTCAAAGGCATCAAAATCATATTTAGAGAAAGGAAAACAGAAATGAGAAAAATAGAGAAATAGCAAAATTCTCTTACTCATTTGGAGTTGCCAGGGCTTCAGCTACCATGAAATGTACTTTCTCATGGAAAAAGTTTATCTGACTCTGTTTTGTGAACCATAACTTGACTCTTACCCCTCTTTAAGCCATTTTGAAAGTTTTCCACCAAAATGCAGTAAAATCTGGAGCCTGGAATACCAGAATGAGGTACTTGACTGCAATAGGAAGTGTTTGAAGGATCATTTTTCCCAAAAAGTTAAAATCACACCTCTCATACAGATACAAAAATGAGCATGTGTTAAAAACTACTGTTAACTCACGTTATTAATAAAGGGAACTTGTCAGGTGTTAAAACCATTTCAAAGAAGTTCCAAATAAGAGACAGAACAAGAAGTATAAAATGAACGTGCAAATAAAGGCCAAAAAAAAAATGGGGTGAGTGTCTCTTTACTTGGCAGAATTCATTTGCATGTTTATAAATAAGAATTACTTTTTGGTGTTCTCAGTTATAACCATGCGGTTTATTAAATATCTCCCATAGAATCAAAATCAGAAAACTGAAGCGTGTCCTCTAACAAAGAGCAAAAAAAAAAAAAAAAAAAAAAATTTTTTTTGTAAAGAGTAAAACAGTTTAGTTTTTGTAGACCATATAATCTTGGTTGCAACTCCTCATTGTAGTTGAGAGTAGACAACAAAAAAAAACAAATGGGCATGGCTGTGTTCCAATATATCTTTATTTATGGATTCGAAAATCGGAATTTCATACAATTTTCCCACGTCCCAGAACAGTACCTGGATTTTTTTCATCGACCAATCAAAAAAAGTTAAGAAAATTCTTAGCTCTTGAACCTCACCAAAACAGGTGGCGACAGAATTCGGCCCACAGGCTCCAGACACCCTGCTCTTGTAAGTAATGCATAGATTTCCATTGAAACTCAGATTTTTCCCCTAACAGGAACATAGGAGGTGATATGGTGATATAATTATCACTGCAGCAACACAAAGTTGCTGTCAAATTTCTTAAAGCACGTCATGTGCCCAGAACAGTGCGTAGCGTCTTAAGTACTATTATTGTGGAACTTAGGTCAGACGCCCAGCAGTAGTCAGGACCAAGGTCAACGTCCAGACAGGAATCCCTGCAGCCTGCGCGCGCAGCAGAACTGGAGCCCCGAGTCCACGTCCCCGAATCTCTGCGGGATTGGGTTTCCGCCCTGGTGGCCATTACTTTTCAGGAATTGAAGGAGAATCTGGAAATCTTGAGGGCAATTTACACGGGAGAACTCGGTAACGGCCTTAGATTGGCCATCTCAATACGGGAGGCAGGACAAACAGGCTGTGATTTTTCCATCTTAAAGTCAGTGATTGGTCAGTGAAGTACTGGGCGGTCAAATAAGAGGGTGACGATGGTTACCCACAGGCCAGAGCAGAAGGGGGCGGGAAAACGAGGGTGAAACGTCAATAATTGGCGTGCGCGGTGTGACGCGGAAGGAGGTGTGAGGCTTCGAAAAAGTCGGCGATTGACTGGAGCGATTTGGGGCGGGCATACAAATCACGAAGGCAGCGTTCGATTGGGTACCACCGCGCGGGGCGGGTAACCGGGACTCGGCGGCGACTTGGGATTGGCCGGCATGGGCGGGGCGGCCCGGTGTGCCGGTTCCTGTGTCCGGCGGACGATGCCGCCCGGCGGCTGGCGCTGGCTGCGCGGCCTTTGGGCTGCGGGTCAGCCCCTGTTCCAAGGCCGTGCGTTGCTCGTCACCAACACCCTGGGATGCGGCGTTCTCATGGCGGCTGGGGATGGGGCGCGTCAGACCTGGGAGATTCGCGCCCGGCCCGGCCAGAAGTTCGACCCGCGGCGCTCAGGTAAGGGGACCGGTGCTGCTGGCTTTTTACCCCAGATCTTTGCCCCCAACTTCAGATCCGGAGACCCCCCTGTGAACCGGTGGGGTCCTGAGCTCCGTGACTATGTCCGGTGACCTCAGTTCCTGGCAAGACCCTTTACCTCAGCGTGCAACCTAGACACCCCCTCCCCGTTCTCCGCGTCCCTTCCCCCTCGAGTCTTCATCTCATCTCCAATACGTAGGGTTTCTGTCCGCTGCCATCCTGACGGTCAGGTCTTCGCCCACCCCCTAATCTGCTACCCTCTCTCTTGCACTGACAGACTTACCATTGAGCACGATATGCTGCACCTGGGGTAGTCAAAGGCACAGCATCTGGCTGCCAGCCAGCTTGGGTCGCACCCTGGTCCCACACTTCCCTATCAGCTGTGCCTCTGTTTCCTCCTTCGGAAAGCGGGGCGATGGTGGTATCCTTTGATAGGGTAGTGAGGGAATGAGGGAAGATGCAAAAGCACCTCTTGGAATGGTACCTGGCGGTGGGGCTAATAATGGAAGAATATTCGGTTCGGCCCTGGGAGGGTGTCAGGCTTACCCAGGTCTTAGCCAGGGAGGGAGTGGATTGGGGGGGGAAGGTTGCTGGCCTAACGTGCCCCCCTTAACTCTTGGACTGTCCACAGTGAGCATGTTTGCAGTCGGCTGCAGCATGGGCCCCTTCCTGCACTATTGGTATCTCTGGCTGGACCGCCTGTTCCCTGCATCCGGCTTCCCTGGCCTCCCAAACGTCCTCAAGAAGGTCCTCATTGACCAACTGGTGGCCTCTCCTATGCTTGGCGTCTGGTACTTCTTGGGTAAGGAGTCCTGTGAACTTGGGCTTGGTCCCTCCTGGATCAGGGGGTCAGGGGGGTAGAGTCAGTTTTGTGTCCAGAACTTGGAGATGTGTTATCGATGCACCTCCTGTGTGGGTGGCCCGGGACTGGAGGCTGGGGTACAGTGGTGACTGGACAGACCCAATGAAGTCAGGTGTGAATGGCAGAATCACAGACAGTGGTGCTACGTGTAGGAAGGGTGAAGACAGTGTCTGAGATGATGGTTGGGAGAACCTCTCCAAGGAGAAGACACTGAGATGAGACATGAAGAAGGAGCCACCGGGCCGGGAGGGAGGTGGGGTGGTGGGTGGAGGGGGAGGACAGCTGGTGCAAAGGCCCTGAGGCTGGAGGAAGGGGAGGTGAGACTGAGGTTGGCAGGGCACAATCATCCTAACCCTTGGCTCTGGAGAGCTGTTCATTTCTTGCCACCCAGGGTCAGTTTCATTATCTGTAAAGGTAAAGGAAGGTACAGGACTGGTAATAAAACCGCCTCAGCAAGGGTGTGTCACCGCCCCACAGGGTACGAGTTTATACAGGACAGACCTCTCACTTCTTGTTCACCCATTTCAGCCTCCCTGCTGTGCCCCACTTCCCACTGCAAGGCCTTTAAACGTCCCGGTTCCTCTGCTTGGGACACTGTTCCGCTGCCTGGGGTGGTGATTAGTTGCTCAGTTGTGTCCGACTCTTTGCGACCCTGTGGACTGTAGCCTTCCAGGCTCCTCCCCATGGGATTTTTCAAGCAAGAATACTGGAGTGGGTTTCCATTTCCTCCTCCAGGGGATCTTCCTGACCCAGGGATCAAACCCGAGTCTCCTGTGTCTCCTACACTGCAGGTGGATTCTTCACCTGCTGAGCCATTGGGGAAGCTCTGTTCCTCATGGGTCCTACCCTACCCGCTTTACCACTGTACTCCTTACTCCCCAGCCCCTGATACTCTCATTTCTTGGTTTCCTTCCTAGGCCTTGGCTGCCTGGAGGGCCAGACCCTGGACAAGAGCTGTCAGGAGCTGCGGGACAAGTTCTGGGAATTCTACAAGGTGGGCATGCCTGCCCAGGCCCCGCCTATCCCTTCTCCTCCACCCACTTTCATCTCGCTTCTGACCCTCCTTTCAGGCCCCACCCAAGTCCCTCCTGGCTCCGCCCCTCACTACATTCTGCCCCTCCCCATAGGCTGACTGGTGTGTGTGGCCTGCTGCGCAGCTGGTGAATTTCCTCTTCGTGCCCCCCCAGTTCCGAGTCACCTACATCAACGGCCTGACGCTAGGGTGGGACACCTACCTCTCCTACCTGAAATACCGGGTGAGCGCAGTGGGTGGACCAAGCACCCAGGGGACTCCTGGGGGAGGGGGGCACATGTGTGAGCCCCAAATGGCAGTACAACTACCCTTCAGGGTGAGGGCTGCCTGTGTCAGCCTTTATTTCCTGACAGCCTGCCTGCACCCCGTGGTGGGTGGGCAGGTTGCTGATCACCAACGATGTGAGGACCAAGCCCACATCTGTCCAGCGAGGCTGACCCCAGTGCCAAGGGGTTGGAGGAGGGTTCGGTGGGGTGCCTAGGGGGGTGAACAGCACATGTAACCAGATGCTCTTGTGCGGTCAGATCCCAGGCCCTCTGACACCCCCAGGCTGTGTGGCCCTGGGCACCATACAGACTGAGCCCCCAGATGCCAGACAGCAAGGCAAGACTGACTGAGCTGCCGCTGACCAGCCACCTGGGCAGAAAGGGGAACCGACTCCTAGGCCAAGTCCTAGCCACACCCTGACTTCTGGGCATCTGCTTGGGCTGCCCCTGCCAAGCCCACTGCCAGGCCTCAGTTTCTGCCTCTGGAATACAACCATGAAGATGGACAGTTGTACCTCAGCCTTTCTGGGACAGCTTCAAGTGACTCGTGATGGGCCATCCTCAGCTCTGGGGTCTCAGCCAGCCAGCTAGCACCAAGCCCTCAACGCTGCTGTAGGCTGGGCGCTGGGACCAAGGTGGGGGATATCGCCCATCCGCTTGGATCCGGGCCCCAGAATTTGGAGCCTCCAGTCTTATCCTCTAGTCATGGAGTATGGAAGTACCATTAAATTCTCTTTGTAATTGAAAATCTTGTGGATGAACAGAGCCAGCATTATCAGGCCGGTGCTCATAGGGACATTGTGTCATCCATTCACTTTATTGGGTGTGTGTAGTGTTGTCATGACATCTCCTGGGGGGCTGGGGGGCATGTTTGACACTCATGACGTCAGAACAGGTCTGGTGGAGAGTGGTATCCCAGGGTGGTGCATATCTGCAGCAGCCCCCCGCCCCCCAACCCTGCTCCCATAAAAGGTACAACCTTGGGGGTGAAGAGCCAGGTGGGCCATTTCCTGGCTCTGACCCACCCAGTGGTCCACGTTGAGATGCCTGCAGCCGCCTGGACCCACCATGCCACAGCCAGGAGGCTGGCTACCTCCCATCACCCGACCAGCTTGCCCTGGGGTGTCACCTGGCCCCCTCTTCAAAACTGATAACTGTTGATGGGGGTGAATTTATAAAAAGGTGGGGTCTGGAGGGAAGAGTGAGTGGTGAGTTCACGGGGCCACGACACGCCACTGCAGAGCGAGAACAGGGTTGTATGTACAGGGTGGGGCGTGGAAGAGGGGGGTGCCCGAGCCCCTGGGGGACATCTCCAATAAATAAATAAATAGCTACGATAATAAATAGGGTGATGGGCTAAATCAGGGCAGGGGACTCAAGCCCATGGCCAGTAGGGGCCCTGGCTCAGGCCCAGGGGGTGGGCAGGGGCGGGGCCAGGATGGGGCGGGGCGGGACAGGGCGGCTCTCAGCAGGCGCAGTCCTGATGCGGAGGCGCCTGCTGGTCCGTGAGCTGTGGGCCCTGCTTGGCGCCCGTGACTGCGGGATCGGCCGTGTCCAATGACTCAGACATCTTCTCGCAGATGACATCCACAAGGCGCTCAAAGGTCTGCTTGACATTAATGTTGTCCTTGGCGCTTGCCTCAAAGAACTCGAACCCTGTGGTCAGGGAAGGGAGGGGTGAGGACGCTGGACCCCCCACGCCCAGACACACTTTGCTGAGGACAGGTAACACCTGGAGTTTCCCAGTGCCAGATGCATGTGAAAGGCACGGACAAGTCCCATGGCGAAGCACCAGTGGACTGAGTCAGCCTTTATTTCCTGGACTCCTTTCTTCACCTTAAAATTCTCCTCTTCTCATTGTCCCCAGAGCCCCTGCATGCAACAAGGGGGTGCCCAAGCCCCTGGGGGACATCTCGATAAATAAATAGCTACGATGATAAATAGGGTGATGGGCTAATTCCCTGCTTCCACCATCCGGCCCAGCCCTGGTCCTGACAGCATCTGACACAGATCCAGGCCTTTCCTGCTCACACAAACTCTGAGGCTTCCTACTGCCCTCTGAAGAGTCTGAGTCCCCAGCTTGTAGTTCAGGTCTTGCATGATCAACCATATTTCCTCCAAGTGATCCCCATGTTCCAGTCATGTAAAACTATTTGCTAAAAAGATCTTTCCCACATCCGGTCACACTGTTTCTTCTGTCTGAAAGATCACCCTTTTTCTTCAAATACCAGTTCCAATGCCCCGTTTCCAGGAAGCCTTACCTATGCCAGCAGAGCCTGGCTCTCTGCTAGTTCCGCCAGCCCAGATCCCTCCCTTTCACAAATCTGGAGGCCTCTTGGACCCAGCAACATCCAGCACTAGTCTGGGCAGTGACAGTATCAGAATGAATCATTAACTTCTTGCAGAGTGAACTAAACATCCCTCAAGACCCACCTGAAATGGCCCTTGGATCAAAGGCCAGCTCGCCGAGAGTATAAATTATCAGGATTCAAATCCAGGCCACATCTTGGCTTAGCTGTGAGACCTTGGGTGTGTGTCTTCCCCTTTCAGGGCCTCAGTGTCCCTTTCCTAGCCTGTGATGTCCAGCGTCACTGGGTACTCACCCAGGTGGTCTGCCAGTTGTCGACCACGTTCCGATGACACCACCCGCTCGTCCTCCATGTCACACTTGTTCCCTACCAGCAGCACCTGGGCATTGTCCCATGAGTAGGTCTTGATCTGGGTTGACCTGGAGGAGATGGTGACAGAGGAAGGTTAGGGCTTGGAGAATCTGAGCACCAACCCTCTCCCCCAATTCCTTGTCACTCATCCTATTCAAGCCCCCACCTCCCATTAATTCTCTATTTTTAATATTTATTTATTTGGCTATGCCAGGTCTTAGTTGCGGCACACGGGGTCTTTGATCTTCTTGCAGGATGTGGGATCTAGTTCCCTGACCAGGGATAGAAGTGGTCACTGGGAGTGCAAAGTCTTAGCCACTGGAAAGTGAAAGTGAAGTCGCTTAGTCATGTCTGACTCTTTAGTGACCCCATGGACTGCAGACTACCAGGCTCCTCTGTCCATGGAATTCTCCAGGCAAAAATACTGGAGTAGGTAGCCATTCCCTTCTGGAGGGGATCTTCCTGACCCAGGGATGGAACCTGGGTCTCCTGCGTTGCAGGTAGATTCTTTACCATCTGAGCCACCAGGGAAGCCCACTGAACCACCAGGGAAATCCTGTCCCATTAATTTTTGAGGAGGGCAGGCTCAGTCTCTTCTCCTGCCTTTGTCCTGCCAGGAACACTCTTCTCTCTGCAGGGGCCTGCTCCCACAGTTCCTGAACTTGAGAGTCCCTCTTTCAAGAAGTCTTTCCCACCCTTCCCAGATCCCCCACCCCCAGAAGAGAATTCTCCCTCTTGAACAAAGTCAAACATTTTCTCAAAATTTATCATTACTCTCAGCAGAAAATGTAAATGTTTATACCTTCAAAACTTACAAGCTATCTTTATATTTTCTGTCCCTCCCAGTTTTTTTTTCCCTTTATATGTTTATAATTTCATTTTCCTACCTAAAATCTTTCTTTCCCATTATTTTGAGCTGATGCCACATTGTTTTAATGATTATAGATTTATAGCATAGCTGGGACCCCAATATTGTTATTTACATTTTTGGCAAGGGGCTGGGACTCTCTCATCTCGGCCTGTACCCCAGGCTTTACACGAAGCCTGGCTCAGAAGAGGGCAGGTGGGGGCTCACGTACCAGTCCTGCACAGCATTGAAGGACTCCTCGTTGGTAATGTCGTACATGAGGATGAAGCCCATGGCGCCTCGGTAGTAGGCTGTCGTGATGGTCCGGTACCGCTCTTGACCCGCTGTGTCCTGGGAAGGAGAGGTGGGGTGTCAGAGCGGAGATACATGGAAGTTCTTCCGCCTGGGAATGAACTCTGAGATGGTGGGGTCCAGCCCCCTTGAGGCTCAGAGGAGCAGGGGCTTGCCCAGAGGCACAGTGGGTCAGGAAGGGTGAGTCAGCTGCCTGTCCCAGGGCAGGTAGTACCAGTGATCCCAAGGTACCTATAGCATCATTCCTTCATTCATTCGACACATAGGGACCTGTGCCACACCCTGTGCTGGGCACTGAGGACACAGTCGTTAACAAAATGGGCCCAAATCACTGCCCTTTTGGAGCTGACAGCTCTGTGCAGGAAACAGAATCAACCCAGGACAAGAAAGAAAATGCATCCTCAGATCACGGAAATGTACTGTCAGAAAGTAATGAGACAGGAGAAGAAAAAAAACCAGGCAAGGATGGGCAGTGTGGGATGGGGGACAATTTAAAAACTTGCAGGATGAGAGAGGGAGTCATACGGGGGTCAGGGGAAGGAAAGTCTAGGCAAATGCCCTGAAGTGGGACTGGGTCTGGTACATTTGAGGAACAATGAAGAGGCTGGAGACAGAGGGAGACAGATGAAATGAGGCACCAACAGGGGCTGACCAGGCAGGGTCTCCTCAGCCAGGGGAAGGTTGCAGGTGTTACCAAGAGTGAGGTGGAAAAAAAAAAAAGAGTGAGGTGGGAGCCATGGAAGGATTGTGAGCAGGGGACAACCAGCTCTGGCTTGGGATTTATCAGATCCCTTTAGGACCCAGAGGTGTTGAGGGAGGTGGCCAGAAGACCCTGGTGGAGGAGCCTGCTCTTGGCCCAGGGAATGAGGTTGAGGGGTCAGGATCCCTCTGAAACCTCATCCAGACACTCGTGGAGGAACTTGAACATGGGGAAACTGAGGCACTAAGCAAGCAATGCATCTGATGATGTCAGGGGTAGGACAGGACCCAGCATTTACCCCTTCCCCACCCCTGGAGAGCACTGATGGGAGAAAGGGGACACTCTCTTCTGTGCCTCTAGCCCCTGGTACACAGTAAGCGCCTCATAAATGCCCAGTGTGTAATGAGCGAATCTAGACAGGAAAGAAATAGGCAGAGCTGGGGCTGCTGTTCCTGGTTGGGGGAGAGTGATGGAGCCAGAAGGCCCCCCAGCTGGACCCACCCAGATCTGCAGCTTGATCCTCTTATCATTTCGGTAGATGGTCTTGACCTTGAAGTCGATGCCTACAGTGCTGACAAAGGCAGGCGTGAAGGAGTCGTCTGCATAGCGGAAGAGGAAAGATGTCTTGCCCACGCTGCTGTTTCCGATGATGAGGATTTTGAACATGTAGTCGAAGTTCTGGTCCGAAGATTCCTTCTGCCCATAGCGAGCGTCTGTGGCAGATGCCATCTGGGGGTGTGGGGCGTAGGCGAAGGTGAGGGATCCCTCTCCGTCCCCAAACGCCCAGGCTCAGGCTAGAGAGCTCCCAGCGAGAGACGGAGATTACTCTTATCCCATCAGGAGCCCCAGTACTAACGGCGCGCCCCACCGCAGAGGGCGGGCCGTGACCTTGAAAGGCCTGAGGTTCCAGGGGAGGACCTCAGAGCGAAGGGGATGGAGACACCTTGCAGCCCCCTCCAGCAGGCCTGTGCCCCCGGCCCGGTTGTAACCTAAGCCCCACAGCTGCGCCAGGAGAGGTGACTAACTGCGGCCGGCCCCCCCCCCCCCCCCCCGCCCATCAATCATTCATGTTCCTCAGAACTGAGCCTCGCGGGCGCACGTGCACACGCGTGTACTGTACCACCGGGACGCGTGTCTGCCGTCCTTCTCCCAGACTCCCAGGCTGGGAGAGCTCGAGCTGTGACAGCTATATCACGTGATAGGCACGGGACGTGCACACGCTCACGTGCACACAGCAGGGCACACACTGGGACATGCTCGGTGCACGGGAAAGAGCCAGACACCTGTCTGCACGCCAACATGTATATACAAATGTGCAAATGCACCGTGCGCAATGCGTCCTCCACCCATGCAGCCCAGTACACGTCACCCACACAGGCACACATCTCTGTGCACATAGGCACACTGTTGTGCACGCACACGCGCAGTCCACGCGTCTGCCTCCACATGCCTGTAACACTCACAATCTTGGATCGGGATCCCCAGGGTATGCACGAGCACACCCTGGTAAACAAGCAAGGGTACACATAGACCCTCTTGCACAGGCGGGCGCGCACACGCGTGTGCACTCCACGCGCACGCGCACGCAGAACCTCCCGCGCGCACAGCTTCCCGCAAGGCACTCGCCTCATCTCCCCTCCCCCTCCACCGCAGAGCCGGGGGTGGAGGGATGGAGGTGGGGGTGAGGACACGGCAGGTAGAGGGAGCCGAGGCCCTCCCCCTCCCCAGGCTCCCGACCGCCGCATCCTCCTGCCTCATTTAAGGCCGGCCAACTTCGTCCCCTATCCCAACCAGACCACCAGTCAAATGAAGGTTATATAGGTGCTCGGCGCGGAAGCGCAACTGGAGGCCTGGGAGCTCACCTTGTTCTGCACTGATGCTGTGGCGACCCTAGAGGCGGCGACTTTTTTGGCAGTGGCGGTGAAGTGACGGGGCCCCCGGTATGGTGATGTGGGGCTGCGCTGCAGCGGAGGCGGCGGCAGCGGCTGAGGCCCCTGCAGTCCTCGGTGACGTCCTGCAAAAGGCGGGGCGGGGCCTCACATGCAGATACGGCCGTGATGCCATTCTAGGGCGGAGCCACGGATGGAGATACTGTCTACTGTCGCAGGCAGAGCCGGGAGGGGCGGGGCTCTTGCGCAGATTGACGCGAGAACGGGGCGGGGCGCAGAGAGCTCATCCAGTAGCTAGCAGAAGCGGTGCAGGAGGGGAGGAATCGCTTGCTGGCTCCGCCTCTCTTCAGAATAAGGGAGGCGGGGCTTCGCAGCGCCTTCTCACTGGCTTAAGTGGTCGAGCGACGGGGCAAGTAACCAGTCAAAGATTGCCACCCCCCTCTCCTGTCCAATGGTGGTTTCCGGGCGATTGAAGGGCCCAGAGGTTGAGGCCTCAACTGAGCCTGAGTCTTCTGGGGGCGTTCCCCTTCACCGCCCCCACGCACCCCAGGTCTCAGACTCAGGAGGTCCCCGTTCAGTCCAAGGTGCTGTGACCGCTCATTAAACTCCCCCTATTCCCAATTTCAGAAAAGAGGAAGCGAGGTTCGAGAAAATGCTCCATATCTCCTATTTACGGGGTTCAAAATAAGTATAAAAGAAAAAATAGCGGAAATAGGGATCAAGATAGACCCTGTCTCATTGCTGATATGTACCCTGGTGGCTCAGACGGTAAAGAATTTGACTGCAATGCGGAAGACCTGGGTTCGATCCCTGGGTTGGGAAGATCCTCTGGCGAAGAGAATGGCTACCCATTCCAGTATTCTTGCCTGGATAATTCCACGGACAGAGGAGCCTGGTGGGCTGTATAGTCCATGGGGTCGCAAAGAACTGGACACGATTGAGCGACTAACACACTCAAGACCCCTGAAGGGGGTCGGGCTAGTAGATGCTCCACCCTGCTTCTGAGATGAAGAAAGGAGAAATCGGGATCAAGAGAGCCACCCTCTGCCACCAATTTCCGGAAAAGAGGAGACTGACGGACACTCCGGGAACCCCCGGGAACCCCTCTCCTTCCTGCGCCCCATTTTCCAGAGAAAAATTCAAAGTCAAATTCAAAGAAAAATCCAAATGGCCGAAGTAGGGCAGGAAAACAGCCTATCCCCTAATCTCGCAAAGTCTGCGGTTAAAAACAAACAAAACAAACACAACAACGTAGGGAACAGTGAGGTTCAAAGACCCTGCAATAAAGGAGTGAGGTGGGTGGGAGATGCTGTACTCCTGCCGGACTCCTGAGCTAAAAGACGGGGATGGAGAGTCCTCCCTCCACCATCCTGGCAAAACTAGACTCAGAGATGGAGACTCTGGGGTCCAAGATGACCCGTTATCCCCCAACGATCTTGATGTGAAAAAGTCAGAATGGGGGGTGGCGCGGAAGAACAAGACCTCGGCCTCGATTCCTGGGCGCTACAGTCCGCCCCAGCTCCACTCTCCACACCCGGCAGGGGGCGTGTGGCCCCAGGAAAATTCTGATCTCCCTGATTCCTCCTCTGGAGACGAGGGGCGGGGCTGGTCCTGTTTATAAAAAGCTCACCAGCTGCAGAGGCGCCTAGAGACCAGAATAACTTAGCGCCTGGAGGCCGCCCCCCGCCCCCAGCGCCCCGGAAGTGCGGAGAAGTACCCCCCCACACCCGCTCTCCCTGCAGTTGGGAAATCTATTTTTTCCAAAGGATAACATCTTTGTCCCTCCTCCTCACTCGGACTATAAAAGTATCACAAACCCACTGCGGTGAATTGAGAAAATTTTTAAAATATAAATCCACCTCCAACTCGCCCCACTGGAAGACCAGCAGTCGAGTTTCCGCTTTGGGGTGGGGAGTGGGGGCTCCAGGCGTTGCCCTGGTGGAGGTGAAGGCATGCGAGTTTGCGAGGCTCCCTGACCTCCCGGATGCATGTTCAGGCGAAAGTCGGCGATACCCATTTATTTTTTCCCCAAAGGGTAAAAGCTCACAACAATGTGCACCAGCTTCTGCCCAAAGGTATTTGGTATTTTAAAGTAAAAATAATGGAAGGACTTTATTCCTAAGAATCAGAAAAAGGATCTGGAGTTAGGGATGGTTGAATCGGAGGTGCAAGCTACAGACTTCAGGGGAGGTGTCCTATATGGCCAGGGAGACATAGCCGGGGGTGGGGGGAGCTGGGAGAAGGGCTCCAAACCCTCTCAGATCCCACCCACTGCCTCCCCACTAACTCATCTTTCTCCTCTGGTGAGTCACTCCATATTTTAGGTTCCAGATGCAATCTTGCCTCAGGGCCTTTGCACCTGCTGTTTCCTCTGCCTGAGCTGTTTCCCTAGCTCTCCCTGTGCCTGGCTCTCTCTCAGGTCTCCAATCAACACCCACCTCCCTCTGGAAGCTCTGCTTTCACCCCGGTCACTTCCTATCATGTCATGTATTTCTCCTTCCCGACACATCCCATTAGAAGTGTCATGCTAACTCATTTATTCAATAGCCAGCTGTGAGCTCTGAGAGTCAGAGATTGGTGTCCTTAGCACCTACACCTACTGTGTAGACACAGTAGGCGCCCTGTGATGGTATGATATGAATGGATCAATGAATCAATGAAGGATTGAAGGGAGGGTGACTTTGGCCACTGAGGTTAGGGAAGGCCTCTCCGAGGAAGTGACATTTGAGCAGGAATCTTAAGGAGGGAAAGGATCTGGCCACTGGGAGAATTGGGGGGACAGCGCTCTGACAGAGGGAACAGCAAGTGCAAAGGCCTTGAGGCCGGAACTCACTAAATAAGCTCAAGGGACACCCCTCTTCAGCTCTGTAAGGGGGGGCCAGGCAATATTTTCTCCCTAAACAGAGGGCAAACAGGTCCTAGAGTCAAGGCCTGAAAGTTCCCAGGGGCCCTAAAGAACTTCTCCTTCCCTTTGGGTCTAGGGTGGGCCACAAAGGCAGAGAGTGTGCCCCTCAGGAAAGACCCTAAACGGGAGAAAATGGGGGACCTGGAGCATGCGGGTGACTTCTTCCTCCCCCTCTCTGTGAGCCTCAGTTCCTACTTCTGTGAAACGGAAAGAAGAGGGCACTAGTGGTAAAGAGCCCTCCCGCCAATGCAGGAGACATAACAGACGCGGTTCAATCCCTGGGTCGAGAGGATCCCCTGGAGAAGGGCTTGGCAACCCTCTCCCGTTTTCTTGCCTGGAGAATCCCATGGACAGAGGAGCCTGGCAGGCTACAGTCCACAGAATCACAAAGAGTCAGATATAACTAAAGCGACTTAGCACACACACAGGCACAAAGCAAGCCCATTCTACCTGTGAAATGACAAAGGCTCAGGAAGGTTAAGAGATTTGTTGAAGCTGTCAAAGTCAGTCTCTGAAGGAGTCTGAAGATCTCAGTCTGGAGAGGGTGGTAGAAACAAAGCAAAGAATCCCAGAGAGCTTCTACTATTGCCAGCCTGGAGTGGGAGTGGGAGAGTCAGGAAGGACTTCCTGGAGGAGGGGATGCTGAGCTGAGACCCAAAGGGTGAGGATGAGGCACAGAAGTATTCCAGGTGGCAGGCACAGCATGTGCAAAGGGCCTGAGGTGGCACTGTGCTTGGGGTATGAAAAGCCAGCATGCATACTGTTCACAGTAAGGAGGAGAGGAAGGAATAGCTGTGGCCCAAATTGAAGGAGAACATATGAATGTTCTTATGAATGAGGGGGAGAAGAAAACAGAAATAAGGTGAAATGCTGAAGGCAGATGATCTAGGGGTGATGTTACAGCAGAATTTTATTTTCATCCTTACATGTTTCCATTATTTGCAAATTCTCTACAGTGACCATGTATTACTTGCAGGTAAAGGGGAAAGGATAAAAAAATTACAAATAAAAAAATCCCATAAATCTCTGCCTTTTAAAAGCCTGGAAGGAAATGTACCAAGTTCATGATCCAGATGCCCTTTAATTCTCCCTCAGTGAAGTTAGATGATTAATTGTGATGACGATGAATTATCAATGGAATGGAATTATTAATGAAATTATTTAGGAATGAAGCCAGAGGCTGGTCTGTAATGACTTCTGTCATGTATAAATCTTCAGACACACAGGGAGGGAGGGTAGCGGGGTGGGGGGACGGGGGATGGGGAATACTGAGGACTCCGGAAGTGAAAACTGAATCTGAGACTTGAGCACAGAGCCACCCACCTGCTCTCCCCCACGCCCGCAACCCTCAGGATGAACTCCACTTAGCCGGGCTCGGAGAGACTTCCTGCAAGGCGAGGACCCCCGAATTCTCCCCGCCTCCCCTCGCGCCTCCTGCCACCAGGGGGCGCCGCTGGCTAACGTCTGGAGTCCAGCAGCATGGCCTTGAGCCCTGAGACCACAGGACAGACTCTCCGCTCCTGTTTCCCCATTCGTGAAACGGGCACGGTACTAATTCTGTGTGATAAAGTTTATTTTAATCCAAGCAAATGCCCCATATTTCTAAGATATTTCAGGGAGGTCACACACATCACCCTCCAACCATTGTTTACCCAAGTACCAGGATCAGGCCATAGAGGGGAAACTGAAGCCCAGAAGGGGTGATGACTCACAAGAAAGTGTCAAAGGTCTCCTTTTCCCTACGGGGAGTCTAGACAGCCTCAGAACCAGAAGATGGAGAGAACCTTCCTTGAAGGAGAATTCTGTGCTTTTGTTACTGTTCTAGAAAATGGAGAGCATATGAGGGAGCCAGCAGGAGGCCCTGGGGCCAGGGAGAACCAGGATCCTTAGACCTGAAGACAGAAACCACAGCAACTTAAAGCAACATCCAGGGCACAAGCAGTGACGGCTAAATCAACGTTCAGAGACAGTTCCTGACACAGAGCCCTCTCTTCCTTGGCCCCTGCCATCACCCCCCCATCACCACCAGAACTCCAGAGCCAGAATTGGGTCCAGATGAAGTTTGGTGCTGAGAACTTCCCCATTCAAATTCTTGTTCTCTTTCAATGAGCTGCCTGCCTGGTAGACTTAGAGGAGGTGTCTAAGGGAGGGGTCATCTCCTCGAGACTGATTCCCCATCTCCTTGTGCAGTGGTACCCCAGAGGCACCTAACAGGCACAGGCCTGGCACACAGTACGTACCCAGTAAATATCTGATAAAGCATGAAAGAATAAAGTGACGGAGTGGCTCAAGAGTGACCACTGGACAAGATGGACAAAGGTGCCTGGCAGACACTCCCTTTCTACACCACGGGTGGAAGTCCAGGAGGGGAGAACACAAGGGCCCTGGAAGAGGCTGCCCCCTCACCAGCCCAGCTCCTTGGAGAGCTCTCTCAGCTGATCCCAGGGTCAGAGTGGACCCCAGTCAGGTGCCTCCGATTCAACCCTGAGACCTGCCTGTAGCAAAAAGCCCAGTTGTCTCCCTGGGGAGGCAAAGCAGGGGCCGCCTGGGACCTCTTCCTGGAAAGTCCACCCACCCATCAGGGGCCATTAGGTGCCCAAAGGCTCAGCCACTGCATTGCCCTCATGGTCTGTGCAGGGCTTGCCCACAGTCCTCTGGTAATCCAGGTGTGGGGCCCCAGGGTCTGGGCTGGCCTCAGAGGATAGGAGCTCAGTGTCAGGTGACTTTGAGGCCTCCCCATCCAATGCTTCCTCCTCTTCTTCCTCCTCTTCTTCTGCCTCCTCCAGAGGGAGCTGAAACTGAAATCTGTCAGGGCTACCCTGCTTGGGGCTGGTGGGGTCCTCAGGGCTGCGTGGGATCTTGCTCTGGTACCACTCGCGGTTGTCCTCCAGAGTGTCCAACAGGTCCTGTGCATCTGGGTGTACCAGGTCAGCCCACGTCTCCCACAGTGGATGGGCAATATAGTCAATGAAACCCACCTGTGGGTAATACAAAGTTGAGGGGGTAGAGGTTGCTGAATGGTGAGTCACTGTGGAACCTAAGCCCAGTCCAGGCAGGCCTTTGCCCAGGTTGTTCCCCTCTGCCTGGAATGCCATTTCCCAACTCCTATTCATCCTTCAAAACCCTCTTCAAAAAACCCTCCTCTAGGACACCTCCCCTGCCCCTTCTAGGCTTCTCCAACACCTAAGTCTTTCCATCCACCTTAGCCCTGACTCCTGAGTCCTCAGGGCTGATGAATGTGCCCCCAGATTGGGACCCCTTCTAAAATACTCCACGTCATCCAGAACAAGCATTTCCAAACTCCACGAGTAAGTGCAGATCTCTCTTAAAGCATCCCAGAGGGAATATATCCCAAGACACATCAGAGCCAGCCCAGGGCAGACCCTTAGGCCACACTGCCTCATTTGCCAGGCTGGGGTCAAGCCAGGAATCATAGGGTCAGCTCGGCCACTCCTTTCTCTCCCCTCTCCCCAATGCCCAGCAGCTCAAATCAGTCACTCTCAGACCTGGGACTTCTCCACTGAAGCTGTGTGCTTATCACACATGGGGCTGATGTCCAGGCCTGATTCCCGTTCAGAGTCGCCCTGCTGGAAGAACTCGGCCATGATACGGTCTGTCCACTGGCGGTAGAGTGGTAGCGGCTTGGTGGGGTTGCTGAGGTCAGCGCAGTGCACGAGGCTTTGTAAGACCTAGTGAGATTGAGAGTCGGGAGGGTTCAGGCCAGGCCACCCCCAGGCCTGGTACCTGCCCTAAAAAGGCCAGTGCCATGGACACACCCATCTTACAGGTGGGGAAGCTGAGGCCAGGGAGGGGAAGAGGCGGCTAAGACAAAGGCGCATGACCATAGGTGCCTCTGTTTCTTCAAGTTGGGCATTCAGTCAGCACTTCATCCACGGAGCTAAAGGAGAGCCGTGGAAATCAGCCCAGGGCTGCCCAGCCACACACCTGGATGCGGTCAGAATAGTTGTCTAGCAGCAAGACTCCAAGACTTGTCACCTTCTTGGTCTCCACCATGGTCTTGAGGTCAGCCAGGAGGTTCATGTGTTTGGACATGTCCGTGGCCAGCACCTGGAGGCAGGCGAGGGAAGATGACAGGTATGAAGATAATGCCTGCCCCATCCCCATTCCCCACCTCGCAGATGCTGGACCCACTTGGTTCTTCAATCCTCTGAGCCTCAGTGTCCTCACCTGAGAAATGGGGGCATGTGACAAGATTCATTGCAAAACCAGCTCACAAAGAGGCTGAGTCAATAGTCCCTTCTCCAAGGTTGCTGGACTTGTGGGGTGCATCCCACAGTGGGACAGGGCATGGAGGAAGGAGATTAAACCTAGGGGCTGAGATGAGTGTGCCTGAGGGCAGTAGAGAGACCCCACTGATGACACAGCCAGTGCAAAGGCTCTGAGGCTACACAGAGGAGACAGTTGTGCCTGGACAAATGAGTGCAGGAGCAACAGAGGAGCAAGTGAGGGTGATAAGAGTCGGGAGGGCCTCGGGGGGAGTGGGGGATTTATCCAGAGGGCTGTGGGAGTCACAGCTGTACTTGGTGCTCCCCAAACTTCTCTGTGGCTGCTGCGTGGCTGGGAGGGCTGTTTTCAGCCATTAGAAGGGAAGTTCAGCCTTGAACACTACTGTTTAAAAATTACTTAGCTGTACCCCTACAGGCCCAGCCCAGGAATGACCCACAGGTTTCTCTGAGAATCAGACAGAAGTCTCAAATCTTCTCCCCAAACCCCCCATCTGGCCCAAATGATGCTTCTGCTGGGGGTGCCTACTGCCTAAAGCTCCCACTCTCCCTTACCAAACTTTTAGTTATTCTTTACTTGGAGCCTTGGTTTCCTCTGAGCCCTCCCTACATGCTGTTCCCTCTGCTGGAAACACTCCTCCCCATCCCATGATCTTCTGCACTCTGCAGGCCCTGGCTTCAGTATTCCCTCTTGGGGAAGTCCTCCCACGCTGAGCACCTCTCTATCACAGGGTCTGTCTACAGGTCCCCCATCATGGCTCTGCCTATGTGTTCATCTCCCCCACAGAGTGTAAGTCTCATGAAGGTAAGAATTCTAATGGTCACTGCTGAAGGGCAAGCACACAGTAGATGCTCAATAAATGCTAGTTACATAAATGACTTGAGACAAAAGATCACAAAATGTACTGGTGTCTCCCAACTTGAAAAATATCAAATGCAGATAAAGCTGCACCTGAAATCCTAGAAAGAAAAGTTTCTGGGAAAGAGTTTCCCAGAAAGAGTTTCCACACAGTTTGCACGTGAATTGCATCGAAGACTTGATTAGCCTAACCAAGTCCCACCCAAGGCTTGGACAGTCATCGTCTCATTGTACAAAACCAGGAAGCTCAGGCTCAGAATGGGGAGATGCCCTCATCCAACTGAACCCCCAGCCATGCCAAAATCACCCTCCCATCCATCACTGTGATCTCACTATGTCAATGACCATCTTGCGCAGGCTCAGCCGCTGCTTGGTGCTGAGGTTCTGAAAGATGTCACAGTTCTCTGCTTGCAGCAGCTTGAAGCCCACAGCTAGGTGGTGGTTCTCCAGCACGGAGGCATCATTGTACATAAGTGCAAGCTCTGAGTCTGTGGGGGAGGTGGAGAGTCTCAAGACCCGCACACCCAACCCACTCCACCCAAAGGCTGGTTCTGTAAAGTCTTGGCAAACTCCTACTCATGCATTGAAGCCCCAACTTTAATGCCCCCTTCCTCTAGAAAGCCTTCTAGGACCCTGTCTCTCCCCATGGCCATGATCTGGTTTTTCAGAGCTGGGGGCATCTGTGTTCAGCTCTGCCTCCTTGAGACTGCTGACTCCTTGGAGACTTGGCATGGCAGGAGAGAGTGCTGAGTGCTGGTTGAATGAACTACTGAGTCAGGGCTCCACTCTTTATTTCCAGCTCTCCAGAGATGTATCAAAATATAAGAGGTACCTAACCATTGCTTACACCTCCTACAGTATCCTAAACTTTAGAATCTCAGCCGGCTCACATCAGCTCTGCCACATTTATTATTCTCTCATTTACTGGGTATCTGCTGGATATCTAGGCCTGCTCCAAGCACCTAAGGGAGAGAAGATTGTGGCAGCTGTTTCAGGGCAGGGATGGGACGACTTAACATCACTTGATTGACAGGCGGTGGCAGGGCCCAGCTCCCTAACTCACTGGTGTTAATGAGAAACTGATTGGAGACCCCTGGATGGTCCACGTCATGGATGGCACTTGCAAAGATGGCAGCCAGGACTTCCAGGTCTGTGAACACGGCCTGAGTGGGCATGGAGCATATGAGGTGAGGGACAGAGCCTCTGTGCCCAGCACCCACCAGAGGTGCCCGGCACCCACCAGAGCTGCCCGCAGCCCCAGGGCCCTACCTCGAGCGCAGGTGTGGCGAGAAGCACATGTGTGGACTGGGCCACGTCAGCAGCGTGTAGGCTGTTGTGGTAGGCCACATCGTTGTGGTAGTGGCCCTCCAGCATCAGTAGGTAGGTGGCAAGCGTGTCTGCTGGGATCTGAAATGTCTTGAGCAGGTCCCGTTCCTGGTCCATCACAGGCCCCTAGTCAGGGCCTCGGCCTCTGGGTGGCAGCACGCACTATTCCTGTGCCGCCTCTCCTTCTGAATCCCTAGCCAGCTCTCAAGCGCCCCCTCTTCCAGGATGCCTCCCCTGCTTTCCCTCTGAATTCCCGTGGTCTCTGTTCCTTCCCCTCTTTCTCATCTCTGACCGCACAGTTGTTCCCTCCAGACTGGGTCTCTTCAGGCCTGGCCCAAGGCTGAGTTTTGTTGATAGTCAGCAATGAACTGTTAAACCTAATGAACTCCTATCCATCCTTCAATGTCCCTACTCAAATGACCCTATTCAGACATGTTAGGGAGGATGTGAGGATTATGCATCCCCTGAGGTCCTGAGGTAGGAAGAAGAGGAGGAGACACAGGGTATCAGAAGCCACAGGCAGGGGAGGTACCTGAAAGATGCTGAACATGATAGCTGTGAGAGGCCGGTTCCCACTTAGCTCTGCCACCTTGAACACATCAAGCCCCCACTTGCTGGTGTCTTCCAGTTCCTAAAATGTGAAGGACTGTAGCTTAACTCCAGCCCAGCTTCCACAGACTCTGGAGCCTTGACCCCCATCCCCAGCCTCAGGTCCTACCATGAGCCCCACCTCGTCAGTATACAGGTGGGCAAACTGAGGGCCAAGACAGGGTGTCCACACAGAGCATGCAGCCAAACCTGGGTTTCAGCATTCCCACTGGAAACCCACCTTGGCCAGCTGCCCCTCCTGATCCGTCTGGACCCCAAAGCGTGGGACGGTGGCTGTGGAAAGACTGGAACTGTGGGGAAGTCCACGCAGGCTGCTGATCTGGGAAACGGGCCTCGGGGGCTCCGCAGGGGTCGCCCTGGGTAACTCCACCTCAGTCTGCTGCTCTGCAGGTGGGGCAGGGTAGGACTCAGAGAAGTCAGTTCGCCTGCTAGCGTTAGTCTGCTTGGCTTCAGGCACTGGACCTTGCCAAGCCTTGAGATCAGCTTATTGCCTTTTACTGGAATCCAAGTAATCTCAGAGTAAAGTCCTGTCTGGCCTGTAGCTACCCTTCCCCTCTGTTCAAGGTCTATCTCAGTAACCCCTTCTGCTGGACATGGCCTCTGGGCATCTGGAGCGTAGCATTTTTTCTGGAAAGCCAAATGTCCTTTCCATCTCCCAAACTGGAGACCCGGCTGCGTGGTTCCTGCTAGCTCCTCCTTGGCAAACTTCTACTCATGCTTCAAAACCCTAACTTTAATGTCCCCCTCCTCCTGGAAGATCCTCCTCTTCCTCCCTCTGGTCCAGCCTTACCCCATAGGGCTGGAGGTGTCTGTGTCTGGTTCTATCTTCCTCAGTTGGACTCTGCAGTAGAAGGCTTTCTTTCTCTTCCCTCTTCCTATCTCTGCAATCTGGCCTAGGCAGTGACCCACCATAGCTCACCCAGGAAGGTCTGGGATATGTACTCGGACACTTGATTCCCCGAGCGGCTGGTTTCAGACAGGTGAGTCAGCTCCCGGTTCAGCATCCGCTTGAACTGCAGAGGAAGATGAGGACAGTGAGGATGGGGCCCTGTGGACAGAAGCAAGGGGTCGCAGTTATCTGGCCTCGCTCACCTTGTTGGAGGCCATCTCCCCCACTGAGTGCCGCGTCTGCAAAGTCTCCAGCTGATCCAGACACCAGTCCAGCTCGTCCAGTGTCTCCAAAGCCAGCTTCTGCCCAGTGTCTTCTGGGGGCCAAGTTGATCAGGGGTCTGCCCCACCCCCCACTCGGGAACCCCGCGCCCCTCCTGCCCCCGTCTCTGAATCTGGACCCTGAAGCTCTTCCCAATGAGGCCACTCAGGACCCCCGGCTCTCTCCATCCCCAAGGGTGTTTGGGGGAAGAGGGCTTAGAATTAGCACAGCTTAAAGATTCATGGACTGGAGAGGTCACCACAGAGAGGAAGTTCACAGCTGTCCCACAGTGGAAGGAGGGGATAGGAGTAGGCACATTACCTTTTGGTGGAGGGGGCTGGCTGCCAGATGGGGTGTTACAGACGCACGCCTGCCTGCAGTATAGTAGGCTCAGGAGTGGCCTGCCTCACCCATAGGGCCCGCCCCCAAGACCTCCAGGCCCCGCCCCCTCCTACGCTACTCCCCCCTGCCCACCCCGGCGAGTTGACAGCTGCACCCCTTCCGCCCACGCCCAACTCTCCTTGGCCCACCTCTCCTTGGCCCACCTCGTCTTTTGAACCCGCCCCTCTTTGCCAGGCCCCGCCCCGCCCCGCCCCCTGCGTACTTGGCTGCCCCGCGATCTTGCAAGCGGGCAAGGGCCGCAACGTTGCTTCGAACTGTCCGCAGACTGGCTAGGACCTGCCGGGAGAGGGGTGGTGAGCGTTGGAAAGGAGGGGTCGGCTCTGCCTCCTTGGCACACGACGGAAGGAAGAGGTGGGCACTCACCTGGGCAAAGGGCGTCACAATCAGGTCTTCTCCGTGTCTGTGGGGAGACGGGACATGGAAGGGTGGTCAGGAGGAGCCCTCCCAAACTTCCATCTTCCAGCTTTTACCCACACTGTGCCCTCAGCTGAGCACGTCCTTGGAGTGTCTTCCTGGAAGTCCCTGGTCTCCCCTCACCCGACGCTTCTCTGAAGGCCACCGTAGCCCCTCTGACCAATCACTCACTTTATCCCCATCTCACAAATGGAGAATCTGAGTACCAGGGACAACAGGGGTTTTAGTAGAGGCAGGAAATGATGGCTACTAGGAAGCTCAAATCAAGGACTTTGTTGGGTTGCTGTTAATTGACTTTCTGGATTACCACCCAACCCCAACCTGTTCTGTTAATTGACTTTCTGGATTACCACCCAACCCCAACCTGGAGTCAAGCATAAAGAATCACGGGTTAGCATTGTCATCCTGCTCAATTGAGTAAGTGAGTTGTCTGGCAAACTGCTATGTATACTTCAAAGCCCAGCTCAAATGGTCACCTGAAGGAGGTGTGTGAAATGGAGGAATAAAGGAAAGAAGAAAGTAAGAGGAGGTGTTATTCCACCAGCCTCAAACTCACAGGTCGCTGGCCACGGAGGAGTTCCGAGACATGGTTTTGGATGAGAGTTCATAGTCACTGTCTGAACGGTACAGGAAGGACTCCCGCCTCTGACTGTGCTGGGCAGGCGCTTGGACGATCTGGCCAAAGCCAGATCCAGCCCGAGGGTCCAGGATGCTTCTCCCACACGAGAGCCCATTTTCCAGGTCCAAGCTGAAGGCAAAGGAGACATAGTCAGAGCCAAGGGTCCTGGCATATGGATGCCACATCATAATCT
The DNA here is from genome assembly GCF_002263795.3 of Bos taurus. Taxonomy (NCBI): domain Eukaryota; kingdom Metazoa; phylum Chordata; class Mammalia; order Artiodactyla; family Bovidae; genus Bos; species Bos taurus. Next base: position 5,005,462 of record NC_037334.1, on the reverse strand, counting down.
AAATCCATTTTCTCAATGCCTCCCCAGGGCAGGGCAGGAATAGCCTGCAGCTTGTCCATCTGTTACAGTCATACCCCCACTAAGGGACACAGTGCCCCTCACGCCTCCATCTCTGCCTCTGAACCCCAGAGTCTTTTCCACTGGCACTAATCTGGACTCCAGCACGTGAGTTTTGGATTTGTCTCTAAGTGGCTGTGTGACCATGGGTCACAGCTTTTCTGTGGACATCAACCACTCTGTTTCTAGTATGGGTATCGTAGACTACATCCAGGCTTCCCAAGTGGCGCTAGTGGTAAAGAACCCGCGTGCCAATGCAGGAGACTTAATAGACATGGATTTGGTCCCTGGGTTGGGAAGACCCCTTTGGGTAGGACATGGCAACCCACTCCAGTATGGAGAATCCTATGGACAGAGGACAGAGGAGCCTGGCGGGCTACAGTTCATAGGGTTGCAGAGTAGAACACAACTCAAGCAACTTAGCACGCATGCAGACATCATCCCCAGCACACTTTCAGGGAGTTACAACCCAACGCCTGAGGAGGGCGACAGGGCGCCCGTAACTTACCCAGATTACTAAGGGTAAGTGCATGGAGACTGGAAATTACTTCCTGGGCTTTCCTCTCAGGAGGGCACCTGGGTTTTGCCTAGATGGGGCACACTGGAAGGCCCCCCACAGCCAGGAGAGGCCCCACCCTCAGCTGTCCTTGGCTATGCCCTGAACCGCCTGTCCTTTACCCCAGCTCCAGGCCTCACCCTAAACCATAATATAGCCCTGCCCCCATGCCCAGAAAATCCCATGGATGGAGGAGCCTGGTAGGCTGCAGTCCATGGGGTCGCTAAGAGTCGGACACGACTGAGCGACTTCACTTTCACTTTCCACTTTCATGCATTGGAGAAGGAAATGGCAACCCACTCCCAGTGTTCTTGCCTGGAGAATCCCATGGACGGAGAAGCCTGGTAGGCTGCAGTCCATGGGGTCACAGAGTCGGACACGACTGAAGCGACTTAGCAGCAATAGCAGCCATCTCATCAACTTCGCCTCCAGCTCACTCAGCCCCATCCTCAGTGCCCCAGTTCCTCAGCTTTATCTTTGGCCTGAATGCTTTGTCTGTTCTCCTCTTCCTTCAGGCCTTTGCACAGGCTGTACCCTTTACCCAGGGCATGATCCTCCCCTGTTCAAGGCAATCCCCAACCCCATCCCCCTATCTCTCAGCCCCATCTCTCCCTCCAGCCACACTCTGACGAAGTAAGGAGGATTTAGGCCTCTCCCACTTGGAGTCAGAGGTCAGAGAAAGAATGGCAGGGGCCGTGGGGCTAGAACAAAAGTGTGAGGCCAGGAGTGTGCAACCAGGGAGAGGGGCTGCAAGTGGGTCACAGAGAAGAGAGTAGGCAGGAAAGGCGGAGACAGGAAGACCCTGGGGGATGCCCCTAGACAAAGGGCTCCTTGCCAAGGTCCGGTGTCCACCTGGTCCCCTGCCAGGTCATCCCATCCAAGTCCGCGCGGGCTGGGATCGGGGCCTGCCAGAAGGAAGACTCTGAGCAGGGAATTCGGTTCAGACCGAGTTGCGGGTCAGGAATTCGGCAGGATTCTGCCCGACTCAGTCGAATTTGACTAAGTTGGGTCTGGTCATACAGAATTGGGCCTCTTCCCTCTGAGTTCGGTCAGTGTGCTTTGCTGTGTTTAGTCGCTCAGTCGTGTCCCACTCTCAGTCGTGTCCCACTCTTTGCGACGCCATGGACGGGGGCCTGCCAGCCTCCTCTGCGCATGGGATTCTCCAGGCAAGAATACTGGAATGGGTTGCCATGCCCTCCTCTAGCGGGTTTTCCCAACCCAGGCCAACCCAGGGGTCGAACCCAGGTCTCCCGCATTGCGGACAGATTCTTTACCGTCTGAGCCACCCGGAAAGCCCAAGAATCTGGGCTCTCTGAGGGTCTGGTCTTACAGGATTGGGCCTCTTCCCGCTGAGTTCGGTCGGGTGAGTTCAGCCGAATTTGGCTACCTCCGACTGCACTCGGGTATGTTCGGAAGTTTTCGGGCATGTTCGGCTGTGTCCGGCCGCACGAGGTTTTCGAGCAAGTCGGGGTGGCGCTCAAGCCACGTCAGGCACATTCGGTTTAGTCCGGCCCCATTCGGGTGTTCGGCTGTGTCCGATCGCTGTCGGTCCGTTCGAGTTGGGCTCTCGCAGAAGTCCCTATTCCCAGAGCTTCTGAATTCCCGCCTCGTGACGTCACCAGGAGGGGCGGGGCTTCCTTGCGCTTCCCCGGCCTTGGAGCTGGCGGAGTGACTGGTGGAGACTCTTGGGGGCGGGGTACTGGTGGTGGATACCCTAAACCTGCGATTCGAGGGGGAAGCCCGGGAATGGCTACCACCTACCCCTCCCTCCCCTCTCCCCAAAAGTTCTGGAAAAGGCGCAACTGTAGATAAATAGGGAAACTGAGGCCAGGAGAGGTCACAGGGTGCTGGGTTCGAATCCAAAAGCGAGTGCGGAGAATTAGGGCTGAGCCGGGGTTTTCTCGCTGCGGACGACGCTGTTTTTCTTTCTGCTCTAAACTTAGCCGAGAGCGGCGGGGTCAAGCCGTGGTTCCATGACGCGGGCGGCGGGGAGAAAGTCGCACGGACTATGGGAACGGCGCGTCCGTCCATCGGTTAGACAGGTAAACTGAGGCACAGGGGCTTCGGAGAGACCCGCCCTTCTCCAGCCTCACACCCTTGACGTCCTCGACGCCTTTGTGCTCACTCCCAAGCCCTCGGCTGGGACCCCTCTTCTCAGGCGGCTGGTGCACGGGGGGGGGGGGGGGAGTGGGGGTTCTCCCGAACCGGGAACCCCACTCTGGCCTGAAATGGTGCCATCAGGGACCACCGTCACGACTGCCCCCACACACACCCCAGATGTCATTGGCCGTGTGACCTTGGAGAAGGGACCTTTAGTCTCTCAGCCTCCAGGTGCCAAGTTACCAAATTGAGTGCTAAAGCCGCGCGAACCAAGCGCAAGGTACCAGACCCAGTCGGCGCCCACCAGCCCCACCTCCAACCCCCAGCCTCTGCCTCGCAACCCACGATGTTACAGTGGCTTCTTGAAGGGCCGGAATTTAAACCCAAAGCGGTGGGACGAGTCTTTGAAGGAGGTAACTAAGTGGGGCTGCGCAGAAGTGGCGCTCCGCGCCTGTCAGCTCTCAGCCTGGGACAGCAACAAGCCCTCTTACATCGCCAACACCCTGCCTCAAAGGCCTCCATCAAATCACATCTTCCTCCGAGGATACCGAGGGCTTAGTGTGAGGCCACCAGGCCACCCCGTTGTTGGCACCGGGGCGGATGGCCCGGGCACACCAAGGCGGGGAGTGACCCTCATCCCTTCACTGCCTGGACGTTCAGCCCTCCCGCCCCGGGTTGGCAAGGGTCAGAAGGAGACGTGAGCCTCAGCCCGTCCTGCTCCAGGGCACGCAGCTGGAGAGGGACAGACGGCTGGTCCCCTGGGCATGTATCCAGGCGGTGGGTGGAGGGAAACAGATGGAGAGAGAGAGGCAGTCATCAACTAAAAGAGACAAAGAGCAGGGGCGGAGAGATAACCCCGGAAAAAGGGCAAAGGAGCAGAGGTTTTATGCCCTGACCCTCCAACCTGGCTCCCGCTGTCCTTGACTCTGCCCCTCCCACCTCCAGCCCGGCGGTTCCGATGACCCCTGCGAGGCCCTGTCTCGCCTCACCACAGCGGATGGGCCACGGTGAAGCGCCGCTGCAGGCGAATGCTCTGGTTCACCAGGAGCTTCCTGAAGAGCCGGGGGGAGCCGCGTGGGGAGCCCCGAGGGGAGCTCGGCCCAGGGGCCGGGGCGGGAGCAGGGGCACCCTGCATCGCCAAGACCGCGTGGAGGCTGGACGCAGCACTGGCTGCGCGGGACCTTTTCTGGACAGCCACGGGGGCGGGGCCCGGCGGGGAGCGAACCCAAGGCGCACTCGCCCCGCCTTCGCCGCGGGACCCGCTCAGGGACCCCCACGGGGACACATGGGGAAACTGAGGCCCTGAGCTAGATGAGGCTCTCTGCTTCCCTTCTTTGGGGGAGCCCAGAAACTACATCTTACACCACTTCCCTCTGTCAGCATGTCCCCCAGAGGTGTAGCTTGCTGGGCTGAAAAGAGAGATACGGAAGTCAGAAAAGGAAGTGCCCTCCACTATCACGGAGTCTCCGAGTATGCCGAGGGGCTGCCCAGATTCCACATAGTACTTTCAATCCCCCTCTGCCCATTTTCCAGATGGAGAAATTGAGGCCAGAGCCACCAAGAGCCTGCTCAGGAACTACAATCCTTGAGTCTTTTGTCGGGTGGAGAAACTGAGGCTTGGAAAAAGGTGGAAACAGACTCAAGTCTTCACTGCAAGTCTCCCCCCCCTCTTTCTGTCCCCCTCCACAAGCCCCCACGTGACCTCCACCTGCTCTGACATTCTCCAGTCCCTGTCTCTGGATCCTTCCCCCTCTCCTGCTGTCTCCGCTGGACAAACATCCGCACTCTACTCCTGCCAAGCCTTCTGCCCTGTGTAGCTTCAGCTGCCACAGCCCACCCCTAGAAGGACCCTCGAAAAGGGAAGCTTTGCCCCTAGTGCCAGAGATGGGGGGCATTCAAGAGTCTGTACCAGCTGGCTTACCCTGAATTGCTGGGGTCAGGTGGTCCTGCCTCGTTTTTCAGAAAACAAAACCAAGTCTCAGAGAGTGTCATGCCTGGAGGTGAGACCCAGAACACCCAGCTGCTGGTGACAGAAGTCACCAAGGTGCAAGGAGACTGGGCCTCCCAGCTGAGGCTCCACAGGAGCTCTGCACTTGACTGTGTCCTGCTGTGTGATAACAGCCCCCCCCCCCCTGCCTGAGCCTTGCTCCAGGGGACTTCACCAGTTTGGGGGTGCCCAGACAAATGCCACCCAGGTTTCTGGCAGTCTTGGGGGGGTGTGAGATATTATTTCAGGAGATCAGGCTTCAGTGGGGAGACCCTGACCCTCCCCTGACATCTCGATCATACTATGGTCCCTGCTGTTTAGATGAGAAACTGGAGGCCCACAGAGGAGTCACGCTGGGGCCTAGGAGGACAGAGTCTCAAGGGTCTGGCTAGGAACCCCCTTCTGTCACCAGGGCCCTGCAACCGGACACCTGGTGGGAATCAGACTCTCTGTCCCCAAGACAAAAATACCATCTGTAGCTGCTGTGACTGGACCTAATTATAGCTAGTCCCCAGGGGATAAAGGCCGCCGGGCTCAGCCTAGTGGAGAGACTGGGGTTAGGGCCAAGGAGTCTTGACACCACCCCCAGCCCTGTGGGAGGGGCTCAGGATGCTCTCGTGGCCCCAAGGAGACACTGAGGCGCAAAGAGATTCAGTCCCTTTCCTGAGTTCACAGACACAAAATGGAAGGTTAAGACTAAACACGTGGGTACAAACTGAGCATTTCTTGCTCTTCTGGTGCTGAGCCAAGGGCTGTGCATGTAAAAGTCATTTGCTTTTCAGAGCAGCTCTATAAAGTGGGGACTAGTATTCTCATTTTGTGGATGGGGAAATTGAGGCACGGAGAAGGGTGCTCATTGCCTGAAGTCACTCAACCCTGGGTTGCCAGGCTCCCCAGCCTCTCCCAACTTAATGCTTAACTAGCTCCATCCCCTGAGTTTGAGTAAGCTCCAAGAGTTGGTGATGGACAGGGAACCCTCACGTGCTGCAGTCCATGGGGTCGCAAAGAGTTGGACTGAGCAACTGAACTGAAGTGAGCTCCATCGCCTGTGTAGTCCCAGATGCTACTCTGACATTAATGCTTTATCGATAGTTTTAATGTTAATGTTTCATTAATAGATTCAACTTTAAATATTTTATGACCAGTTCTATCAGTAATGCTTTTACTGTTATCAATTGCTTTTTGGATGGAGAAACAGCTGCAGAGCCAAGACTCGGCATTCAAAGCCTGGCCTGCCTGACCTTGCGAGACTCCAAGCTTCACCCAGGAGGGCAGAGGCCAAAAGAGGTGCTGACATGACTTTGTCTCACCCTAACTTTGTCTCTGCATGCTATATGACCTGGGAAGGTGACCAGCAGTCTCTAGCGCCCTTGACACATCAATGTCTCCATTTCCCCTACTTGAGTGAGCCTCTTCCTTGGGCAAGCACTTATCTCCTCTGCCACTAGGTGGCGCTAGTGAGACAGGAGGTGCGTGCTGTTACCCTGTTTTCCGTACAAATACACCTGGGTCTGGAGAGAAGTGATGACTTGCCCTTCTCCCTGAAGAATCTAGAGAGAGAGGAGAGTGGAGGCTGAGTCCCACGTGCAAGTGCTCAAGGGGTAAGATCTCACTCTCCTCTGCTCCAGATCCTCCCGTGGCTCCCCATTGTCCTCACTTCTGAATCCGCACCTCCCTGGCAGCCTTGTGTAGCCTAACCCCTGCCTGTCTCCCCAGCTTCCTCCTCTTGGCTCACTCTGCTCTAGGCTCATCATCTCCCTCTCCTTGCTGTTTTTTTGGAAGCATCCAGGCTCATTCCTATCCCATGCCCTCACCGGAAGCCTCCTCCCCTGCTAACTGTTTTGGTTTTTAGGTCACAGTTGAAGCATTGCCCTCTGCAGGAAGCCCTCCCTGACCAGCTAAATAAATGACTATCCTCAGAGCACCCTCCTCTTATTGGTACAATTTCCTATGTAATGTCCTGATTATTTGATCTGTGTCTGCCTCACCCACCAAAGCTTCCCAGGTAGCTTAGCTGGTAAAGAATCCACCTGCAATGTGGGAGACCCCGCTTCGATCCCTGGGTCGGGAAGATCCCCTGAGAAGGGATAGGCTACCCACTCCAGTTTTCTTGGGCTTCCCTGGTGGTTCAGACAGTAAAGAATCCACCTGCAATGCAGGAGATCTGGGTTCAATCCCTGGGTTGGGAAGATCTCCTGGGGAAGGGAACGGCTACCCACTCCAGTATTCTTGCCTAGAGAATCCTATGGACAGAGGAGCCTGGCGGGCCACAGTCCACAGGGTCACAAAGAGTCAGACACAATTGAGCGACTTTCACTTTCACCCACCAGCCCCTTGAGGGAAGGACCAGGTCTGCCTCTTGTGTTCCCACTTGTGCCCTCCATGGCCAGCACTTAGTAGGTACTCAATGAATGCTTGAGAAATTATTAGAGAACCTCCCCTCCCACCCTCCAGCCACATTGGTCTGTGTTCGGCTCCTCACACATCTGATCTTCTTGAGTCTGAGGCTTTACACTTTCTATTCCTTCTTGGCACACCCTTCTCTACACTCCTCAGCGGACTTCACTTTATCCTTCAGGCTAGGCTTAGAGGTCACTTCTTCCAAGTGGTCCTTCCTCACCTCCTGGCCCCAGCTGCTGGGTCAGAAGCCTCCTCTGGGCCCTACAGCACCCTGATCTCATTCCATCACAGTATAGATCACTCTGTATGGTCTCCAGCTGGTATGTCTGCCTCTACAATTAGCCTATGAGTGCCCTCTTGCCCTTGGCCTGTGCCCCAGTCCAGGATGTGGCACACAATAGCTGCTAAATAAATGTTTGCTGAACAAGATACTCAGACCCTCCCAGACTTTTGTGATCCACCTGGGGTGGTGGGGAGGCAAGCCACCCTGAGGCCTATGCTCTGGCACAGAATGTTCTTGACAAAATTCAAAACCTGTGAGTTTTTGTGTTTGCATTTCGCTAATGACACTGAGACTCAGGGAAGCACCACCACTTGCTTGGAAGTGGGCAGAACATGGGCCTTGAACCTAGCTTCCCTGAGGACTGAGCCTCTCCCACCATATGTGCACATATACACACAAGCAGAACACACACACACTCACAGGAACACAACCCACCACTCCTGCCTTCCAGGGCCACGTGGTTCTCCCCCGAGATGGGCCCAAACCTAGTTTCCGTTTGTTCTTTCTGGAAGATGGAAAATCATGAGTCACCGGGAGGGAGGGGTGGGGAACTAAGGGTTAGAGGGTGGGGGCAAGGGGCCTGCTGGGCCACCTGGGGAAGCCCCAACCCTACCGGCCGTGGGGCCCCGCTGCCCCAAACACCAATCAACACTGCTGGAGGGCCAGCCTGGGGTGTTAGGCCAGGCTTGTTGACCAAGAAATCAGTAGCCCTGGGAGGTCCATGGACCAAAGTATTAATAGGAGAAAAGCCCAGAGAGGATAGGCTTCCCCAATAGCTCAGCAGGTAGGGAACCCACCTGCAATGTAGGAGACACAGGAGACATAGGTTTGATCACTGGTTTGGGAAGATCCCCTAGAGGAGGAAATGGTAACCCACTCCAGTACTCTTGCCTGAAAAATTCCATGGAGAGAGGAGCCTGGCAGGCTACAGTCCACAGGGACACAAAGAATCAGATATGACTGAATGACTAAGCAAGCATGCTAGAGAAGAAAATGACTCATTCAAGGTCACCTAGCCTGGCCTCAAACCCAGAGCTCTAGGTCTGGCCTGATTTAGCTCCCTCTCCCATCCAAGGGCTTCCCAAGTGGCACAGTGGTAAAGAATCAGCCTGCCAATGTAGGAGATACAGGAGACACAGGTTCAATCCCTGGGTGGGGAAGATCCCCTGGAGGAGGAAATGGCAACTCGCTCCTGTATTCTTGCCTGGGAAATCCCATGGACAGAGAAGCCTGGTGGCTACACGTAGTCCAGGGTGTTGCATAGAGTCTGACAGAAGTGAGCACACACACACACTCACACACATACACACACACCCATCCAAGGAGGACCCTGCTCCTTGGTGGTGCTGAGACCTCTCTGGCCCCTCCAAGTCCCCTGTTTCTCTGTGTTTCTCTTCTGTCTTTGTCTTATTCTGGTTATATGAATCTCTCTCAGGTTATATGAATCAGGAGCAGCCCCCTACACACCTCTACTCCCCTCTTCTCCACCTCATTCTCACATTGGAAGAAACATCCTGTGCTCAGGCTCCCCAAGAGGCTTTCCTCTGATGGCAGAGGACGTGTGTGTGTGTGTGCGTGCGCGCGCGCGTGTGCGCGGGGGGGGGGGGGGGGAGTGTGTGTGTGTGTGTGTGTGGCAGGATATGCAACAGAGGAGGCTCCTCCCCCCAGCACAGCAGACAGCTGAGCCTGGCCCTCTAGTATATCTAGCCCAAGCTCCCCTCAAATGTTTTCTGTGACCACAAACCCCACAAACACCTGAGGACAATCCAGGATCTGGAGGACCCTTGGACACCCAACTGGACACACCCAGCCACAAACACACACGGGCACCACAAGGGGAAACACTCAAGCAGGCACACAACTGGTATACAAGCGCATACATAACTGGTATACACACACCCGAACGCCCCGTCACCCACAGAGACCCAGCCAGCGGAGCACACACTGAGTCGTAACTGCTCAGACCCACACATACTCGGACGCAGCACCACGGTGTCACACACATCATAAGCAATCATGACACCACCGCCCCCCAGCTCCACCTCCGCGTAAAACAGCCTTTTCCTCTAAAGCGCCGGCCGCAGCCACGAGGCAGAGACCCCCGCTCCTGAAAAAGCAAAGACCCTCCCCTACTCCCGCCAGGCCCTGCGCGCCGCCCTGCCCCCGCCCACCTACCGCCTGTGGAAGGAGGTGGGCCAGGAGCGCCGCGACTTCTCGAGAGCTGGCCTCAGGCTCGAGTCCTGCTCCCTGCGGCCCACAGACTTGTCCGGGTCTGAGTGGAAGCGCTGCTGGATTCGGATGGGGCGCCGGGGCTGCCGCCACAGGTGCTTCGGGGCCCTGGCTACGCCTTGGCGGCTGCGAGCGGAGTTCAACTCGCGGGATGCCTCTAGCCCTTCTTGGACCTTTGGGGTCTCCATGCGCCAGAACTAGGGAGCAAGCGGAGAGCAGGGCGCGAGAGCCGTCCCCGGGAGGGAAGAGAGTCAGCCGAAGTCCCGGCCAGAGCCGGGAGTGGAGACGACAGCGAGGAGCTGTCCGCGCTGAAGGTGCTGAGGCAGGAAAAGGTAGCAACAGGGGCTCAAGGTGGGGCTGATCCCGAGGAGCTGTCCTCACTGAGGTGGTGCTGAAGGATAGATAGCAGGGCAAAAAGAACTTGAGGGTGGGGGTTGGGGAAAGGGGATGGGGAGGACCCCTGCGCCAAGGATGGTCTGCCGTCCCCTCTAGAGCTGAACGAAATAGGTTCAAGACATGGAGTTGGGGTGAAGACAGAAATTGTCCTCCCGTTTTCTGCCAAACAGAGAGCAGGGAAACAGGGTCTCTGGAAACTCCCAGCACTGAAGCATTGATCCTACTCCTGATGCTGAAAGTGTAGTAGATTCAGGAGCTCCGAGTGGCCAAGACAGAGAGGAGCTGTCCGCGACCTGTCGGTTCTGAAGGCAGGGCAGGAAGACAGACAGGAGTTCAGGAAGACCTCCAGACCAGGGCGTCGATGGCCCGGGAAATGCTGAAAGCAGTAGCGGGTCTTCAGCCTTCCCCTGTGACTGTAGCAAAGAGGTGTCTGGAAGCAGAATCAAGGGCTCTAGTCTTCAGAGGTAGGCACAGATGGCGGTCTCTCTGCTCAGAAAGGTAGGCTTAGCAGTTCAGCCCCAGATTGGGTCTCTTTGGGATCTTAAAAGCCCCATACATGCTGGGCAGAAATCAGAGAAGTAAACAGAAATGGGGAAGGGCTATGGAAGGGTGCTCCAATGCCTGGGGTGTGCACACAAGAAGCTGCCCCTGGCTGGGGTGGGTAGAGAGGGGCACTCTTTTATAACCACACTGACGCCCAGACCCTCAGCGGAAATGGCAGGATCTCATTTGCCCCGTTACGCCCTGGGCCCCTCCTTACAGCCGCAATTTCTGCTCTCAACTCTCAGGCGTGCCCCTCCCTTCCCCAGTTCTAGACACTCAAGGCCCTGCTCACCAGACATTCTAATCTCAGGGGTTATTTTCTGGGAAGTAGCAAAGGGAGGGCGAGCATATTTTCTATCATGGTTAACAGAAGTAGACATGGACAAGAGCAGGCATAAGAGGGTGGGTGTGGGCCGAGGCAGGCAGGTATTTGGGACCATTTGGTGCAACAGATTTGGGGGTAGGAAGGGCTCCGATCTTTTCAGAGAACTCACAAGGACATCTCAAGCGTATTTCCCGTGAAGACTGTCTATCCTCTACTCTAGTTGTGTCCCCGAGTGGGAAGAATGGAAAATACTTGTACCAGGGAATCAGACACACTGAGCCCCAGTTACAATACTGCCATGTCTTGCTGGGTGGTGCCAAACAAATTGCTCCTCTCTGTCCATTCCATCTGGCTCAGTCCCCGGCCCCCCAAAGCTGATAGTGGGAGACAACTTGGTCCAGTGGTGGGGGGTGTGGGTTCTGCCACTGGCTGGCTCTTGCTTTCCCTCCCCAAACCTGTTTCTGTTCCAGAAAATGGGGATAATGATGGTGTTCCCATCTCTTGGCTTTGTTACAAGGATGAAAAGGGATGTCACATGTGAAGGGTCAAAGACCAGGAGCTGTCCACACCAGATCCCCTCTCTCTTACCTACTGCTGGTGCCCACCAAAGCCTGGTGTGTCTATTTTATACATAACTTCTGAATCTGCCTACTTCTCTCCAGCCAGTGGCTCCCACACTGGTCCAGGCGCCACGATCTACTGTCTAGAACTGTCAAGGTGTCTTAATTGGACCCCTGTTGTTTTCACTTCTGCTCTTGACAGTGGTCCCTACAGTAGCCACAGGGAATTTTTTTTTTTTTAATGCCAATCTGATCAACTCACTGCCTTGAAAACCCACCCATGCCTCCCCTTATATCCCATGAGATCTTGGGTAGTCAGGCCCCTCCCCACCACTCCAAGCTCCCCTCCCATCTTCCAGCCACACTGGTCTATGTTCAACTCATGCAGCTGATTCTCTTGAGTCCAAGACTCCAGACATTCTGTTTCTTCTAATTGGCACACACTTCTGGCTCAGCCAGTGAAGAACCTGCCTGCAATGAAGGAGACCTAGGTCTATTCCTTGGGTTAGGGAGATCCCCTGGATTAGGAAATGACAACCCACTCCAGTATTTTCACCTGGAAAATTCCATGTACAGAGGAGCCTGGCAGGGTACAGCTCATGGAGTTGCATGAGTGGGATACAACTTAGCAACTAGACCACCACTCCCTGTCTCCTCCTGGCTGACCTCTCTTTGTCCTTTAGGCTAAGCCTAGATACTACTTCTTCCTAGCAGCCCTTCCTCGTCCCATCCCTCTCCCCCTCCCTCCACAGTGCTGGGTTGGAAGCATCCTCTGGGCTCCCTTATCACTCTGATCTCTCCAGTTAGAATGAGTCTATCTCCACCATCATCCTGTGAATATAGCCATATGCCCATGACTATATTCCAAGTATGAGGTCTGGCACACAGTAGGTGCTTAATAAATGCTTGTTGAACAAGTTAAAGAAAGGTCCAGCTAGACGAGGCACTCTCTTTCTCCTGGGACAGGCCCCCTTGATCCCCACAAGCCTCTTGACCTGCCTGGGGCCAGCCCTGTCATTTCCCTCCAGCCCCGACGTTGAACAGCACACAGGCCCTCGGCTCCACATCTACAGTGGTCCTGAGGCAGTCGCGGCAGCAATGGGGTCCCTGAGAAGCATGTCCGGATGACACCATTGCCAAAGGGGCTCATGGGGGCCAAGCCGGAATCAGCCAGCTCCCAGACTTCCTGGGGAGACAGCAGCAAAACATGAGCACGTTCCCAGGCGTGGGAGCTCTCTGGAGCCCTGGGGACAAGGAGTCTCTGAGGTATCTTCACCAGGTCGTGTGTGGTCAAGCCCCTGCCCATCTCTCCAGGCTCCCCTCCCACCTTCCAGCCACACTGATTTATGTTCAGCTCATGCACCTGATCCCCTTGACTCCAAGACTTTGCACATTCTGTTTCTTCCAGAAAACATTCTTCCAGGAACTGACATTCTCTCAGTCCAGATTCCTGGACTGACGCAGAGAGTTGTATCTCAGTCCTTCTTTTCCCCTCAGTGGATTTCCTTCTCTCAGCCTCAGTTACCCCACCGATGAAATGGGAATGTGGATCTCAAACCTTGCAGGATATGAATAGTGCCTGGCCCACAGTAGGCACTGAAAAAATATTTTTTATCAGTCAATTCATATATAGTATATTTATTGTTTATAACATTATATATATATATTGCTATTTATTATAATATTATAATAATATGCACTGTAATGGTATTCTAGCATGTCTTATTATTATTAAAATGTAAAGATAAGACATGCAGTGCATAAACAAGTGAATAATGACAGTACCAATAGCCACTCTTTCTTACACACTCATTCCACATAGGTGGTGTTCTAAGGATCCCTCATGGATCAGCTCCTAAGAACACAATGAGACCATTTTGTACAATTATCCCCACTGTACAAACAAGAAAACTGAGGCTCAGAGGTTAAGTAACTTGCAGGTGGTAAGGAAATGGTGGAGATGAGGTTCTGGATTCTGAGGCTTCTTGTTGGAAGGACTGAACAGGAAAAACTAAATGAGATAGTGTTTGCAAACGTGCTCTGGGTAAACACTTGAGACATTTAGAAATCAAACAGGGAACTTCCCTGGTGGTCCAGTGGCTAAGACACCAAGCTTCCAATGCAAGGGGCATGGGTTTGATCCTTGGTCAGGGAACTAAGATCCCACATACTTTGTGCATAGCCAGAATATATGTATATATAAATCAGACAGAATCGGGATGAACTGATGCACTCTCCATCCCATCAGATCTGAGTTCAATCCATGCGATATGGTCTAGGCCAAGCATGCTTCAGTTTCCTCATCTGTCAACCAGTAATGAAATCCACACTGGTTCCTTGGAGTTGCTAATAACAGAATCGTCCAGCAGGCATATGCCAGCCTTAGGCTGGGAACTGTCCGCGGTGCTGACCCCAGGAAGTAGCGTCAAAACTGGAACCCGTGGCCATGGGGATAGGGGTAGGAGGCAAAGGCACAAATGAGGACTTGGGAGAGGCAGAGCTCAGAACCAGCCTTCTGCGTCTCTGTCCCTGCACTACACAAGTAAGTGTGACCCCACCATCAGGCTCAATATTCAGATGGAGAAACTGAGATCCAAGTGTGTGTGCATACTAAGTCACTTGAGTCTTGTGTCCAGCTCTTTCCAACCCTATGGACTGTATCCCACCAGGCTCCTCTGTCCATGGGATTCTCCAGGCAAGAATACTGGAATGGGTTGTCATTTCCTTCTCCAGAGGATCTTCCCAACCCAGGGATTGAACCAGCATCTCCTGTGACTCATGTATTGCTAAAAGATTCTCTACTTACCACTGAGCCACCTGAAGGCCAAGACTAGAAGGCTAATCTGGGGCCAGAGCCAGGGCAAGGGGCGATGGGGAAGAAGGTAGGAGAAGAGGACATCAGTTGAACCTCTTCTAGGTTCACTTCCTTCCTTGTGAGGTGGCCCCTCTTATTCCCATGTCCCAGAGGAGGATGTTAAAGCTCAGAGAGGAAATGAGCTGCTGAGGGTCACACAGCCAGGGGCGGCTCAACTCCCCACTCTCCCTTCAGCTCTTTGCGTGAATCCGATCCTCCTAGGATGCAGGACACCTGACTGTTCCCACACGCACACGTCATCCTTCTCTCCCAGGGGCATCTGAATTCTAATGCAAAAACCGAAGTGTTCCATCCTAGGCTCCCCAGGGAGGATCCCTGGCAGCTGGAGGATGTGCAGGGAAAGCTGAGGGTGGGGAGGTGGAAACAATGGGCTCCTTCCAGAACGGGAGGCCCATGGAGACATCAGCTGCCTCTTCTTCAGGAAATGGATTTCTAGATGGGAAAATCACTTGCCCACATTTATGTTCATCCATTTATTCATTGAATACAAAAAGATGGCTTGCATGGTGCTAGGAAGAAGAGGAAACTATGCCAGGGACTGGGGGTGTGACTGGAGGAGGGGCCATTAATGTTGCTCAGGGGTAATTGAGGGTCTTTTGAAGAGAGGACTTTGAGCTGAGACTGGAAAGAGGAAAAGGAGCTGGCCATGGGAGAGCTAGGGAAGTAGCATGCCAGGCAGAGGGAACAGAACATGCACAGGCCCTGAGGTAGGATCAAGCTGGTCGGTTAGATGGACAGTGAGGGGAGGCGGGAATGGAGTTCGAGGAGGTGAGTTGGTGGGAAATTGATGTGGGGCCTCGGGGGTGGGGTGATGAGTTGGGTGTTGCTTCTGGGTGTGGATTGAGAGCTCTCAAGTTACACCACTTGCTTTATGATTTTTTAAATATATATATATATTATTTATTTATTTATTTATTTAGGCTGAGCCAGGTATCAGTTGTGATATTTGGGATCTAGTTCCCTGACCATGGATCAAACCTGGGCCCCCTGAATCAAGAACTGAGTCTTATTCACTGACCTACCAGGGAAGTTCTTCCCTTTATGATTTTAAGGAGCCTCCTGTGTCTGCCAGGGAGCAGGGACCATTGGGGGAGAATAGAGGCTGGGACAGCATCTGGGGGGTGGGACATGGGCCAGGCTGGGGCCCATGAGTGGATTTGGGACATGTTTTGGTAGTTGAGAGACAGGCCATAGCTATAGGATGTTCAAGGGGATTCAAAGGTAACTCATGATTTCGATGGGTGACGAGTCACGCAGTTCTCTGGGTGGGTGGGGCAACCACCACCTAGATGGGGAAGATCTGGGAGGAAGCACCAAAGAGCTGGTGAATTCAGGTTTCATTTGAGCATCACATGACTCCCAGGGGAAACCAGAGGAGGCAGCTTGAAATATGGATCTGGGCTCTTTGGGGTGGGGAGATAGCTGGTTTTGGGGTGAAATAGACAAGCCAGGCCCTATAGGGAGCAGTTGATAGCCCTGCAGTGGGTTGGGAGGGGTGGTTCTTCAGCAAACCCTGACTCCTGGGATCCATCCCGATTGCCTCTCCCTCATCCAGAGTGAGGGTAGGAGAAGGGTGGCGGGAGGGTGGAACTCTCAGAGCTGCAGGTGGGGGAGGGGAGGGTCCTCTGGGCCTCTCAGCTGCAGATTAATCAACCGGCCACTCCAGACTAATTGCTTTCCTCACTGAGAGGCTGGAGTGGGGACAGAAGGCCTGGCGGAGGAGGGGTGGGGTGGGTGGGGAAGGGATTGCAGAGAGGCTGAGAAGCTGGCTTGATTTGTGCATCTCTCTTGTCTCTGAAATCCTGATATGCCGTAGCTCTGGCTGCTAGTCTTGCCTCTAAGACTAGCCTCCAATCTGTTCCTTGCCTACTCCTGACCCTCCTGTGGCTCTCAGCACCTCTAGATCACAACCCACACCCCTCACCTCGGCCCCAGAGGCCCCACGTGCCCTGCCCGCCACTTCCTCTCACCTTCCTCCATCACCCCTCACTCTACCTGCTCCAGCAGCATCAGCCTTGTCATAGCGGCTCCCTTAAACCCGCCTCAGGGCCTTTGCACAGGCTGTGCCCTCTGTAGGAAGTGCCCTGCCCCCAGCTCTCCCTGTGGCTGGCTTCTTCTTTACATCCATTCTTCAACTCAAATGTCACCTCCTCAGAGAAGCCCTCCCTGCCCAGTCTGGGAAGCCTCACTCACATTCACCCACCTTCAGAGGTTATCCTTCTTCTTGGTTTAAGGTCTGTCTGCCCAGCCTGTGAGTCTCTGCGTCCCCAGACCCAGGGCAGGAGGCACCCCACGTGCAAGTGGGGTGCCTGATGCTGTAAAAGAGTGTTTCAGGGAATGTCAAAGACCCCCACTTTAAAGAGAAGGAAGGTGCAATTTGGAGAGGGAGCCAGCTGCTGGGGTTCAGGGCTGCCTGATCACATACCACAGTAAAGAGGGCAGCCAGGGAGTGTCCTGGGCCATTGGAGCAGTTGGGGATTCATCTCAGTTGACAGAGGTTCCAAGCTCAGAAAAGGGTCCTGAAGACTCAGGTTCACGCTCACTCAGCCACTCAGCTTAAGGGAGAGAGAACCTCTCTGTGCCTTGGTTTTCTCGTCTGCAAACTGGAGTCACCTTTATCTTTCTCCTCCACCGGCTAGCAGCTGGGGCATGGCTAAGCAAGGTAAGGTATGTGGGACCTTGCCTGCTGCTGGGACCACCTCATACTGACTTCTCTCCAGCCACGCAACTTTAGCTTTTTTTTTAAACACAAGCATATATAGAGCCCCAGCGGCTTCCCAGGTGGTGGTAAAGAACCCACCTGCCATTGCAGGAGATGTAAAGACACAGGTTCAATTCCTGGGTCAGGAAGATTCCCCTGGAATGTGAAGACCCCCTGGAGGAGGGCCTGGCAGCCCACTCCAGGACTCTGGCCTGGAGAACCCCATGGACTGAGGAGCCTGGCAGGCTACTGTCCATGGGGTCGCACAGAGTTGGACATGACTAAAGCGATTTAGCATGCATGCTCACAGAGTGTGAGTGTCCCAGCCGCTCGGGCAGTAACCTGGGATTCAAATCCAGCCCCTTCCCAGTTCCTCACTCACTACTGTCTTTTACTCCTGCCTCAGTTTCCCTGCCCTGTAAAGAAAGGAGGTGTGAGAGGCTTCACACTCTCCTCACCCTGGACTGAGGACACCCAGACCCCCTTTCCTTGGGTGAAACCTTGCATCCAGACCTAAGGGGACCGTACTGCCTTCCCTCCCCTCAACCCCCTCCACTGCTCTCCTCCCCGTAAAGCAACAGCTGCAGCCAGGGGCTGGGTCCTTGGAACAAGCAGCCTGCTCGTGGCCTCTCAAGGTTTCAGTCTCCTCACCTGCATGTGGGTCTTCAGGCTGCTCTGGGTGTTCCTAAGTACTGGGCCCCCTGCCCCACAGCACAAACAAGGCCACCCCGCTTCAGTCACAGCCCCACCCCTACTGCTCACCTTGCTTAGTGAGAAGGAGAGCAGTGTTCTGTTATGCCTCAGGGAAGCCTGAGGTGTCTTTGAACCTGAGGAGATGAACATGAGATCTCTGGCCTCCGGGAGCCCAGCTACTCCCCTGCGAGACTCCCCTAGACAGGGAGCCCACTCCCACAGCCTGCACTCTCTCCTGGAAGACACTCAATCACGGTAGCCTGGGCCAGGACGACCGTCCAGCCTTCCTCAGGGCCCTCTGTCCAGGGGCAGCGTGTCTGGCACCCACACGTACTCCCCAAGCCCCTCCCAACTCCCTCCCAGAGTCAGCAGCCTTGGAGCATCAGGACCCTCAGGAAGAAGTCCCCTGGCCCCATGGGCTGTCCATTTAGCTCCCAGCCCAGCTCTGGACAGTTCAGGGACCCCAGCCCACCACTTGGGAACCCCTCAAACTCACACAAGTTCTGAGAGGCCTGGGTAGGTCTGAGCTCACTGCCACCACTGAGTCCTGTGACCCAGCAGGAAGTGGGGGCAGGGAGGACAAAGCCTGCCCAAGAGGCAGCCCAGGGTCCCCGCCCTGTTGGAGCCCCTTAACTGTCTGAGCGCCAGCCCTGAGCAGGACATACCCACACCCACATGCTACCCTCAGGACCCAGCTGGAAGTGGCAGGCACAGAGACTGGGAAGGTGTGACAGTGTCACCGAGTTGGTGTGAGACAGAGTGGACAGGAGCATTGACCATCTGTGTTTGTGGGGGGAGATGGGGGGTGGGGTGAGCCCAGAGTGGGCAGGCATTAAGTTTAATTGTTCCTGTGTTTGCTTATGAGAGAGGGAGTGAGACAGAGAGAGGAGAGGACAGAGCCAGAGAGAGAGTTGGAAAGAGAAAGATGGAGACGGAGAAACAGGGAGAAGGGAGGCAGAGAGGCAGAGGGAAGCGCAGTTCTGAGGCCAGAATGGGGGGATTTGGGGAAGGTGGGATGAATTAGGAAGTTAGGGTTGACATGTATACATTACCATGTGTTAAACAGATAATCAGTGGGAAGAGCTCTATAGCACAGGGAACTCAACTCGCTGCTCCGTGAGGGGTGGCGCGGTAGAGTGGGAGGGAGGGCCAAGAGGGAGGGAATACAAGTATTTGTTGTTCAGTCGCTAAGTCGTGTCTGACTCTGCGAGCCCAATGACCACAGCATGCCAGGCTTCCCTGTCCTTCACCATCTCCTGGAATTTGTTCAGATTCAAGTCCTAGAGTCAGTGATATTATCCAACCGATTCACGCTTTGCCACTCTCTTAAGCGGATACCATTTCCTTCTTCAGGGGATCTTCCCGACCCAGGGATTGAACCCAGGTCTCCCGCAGTGCAGGCAGACTCTTTCCCATCTGAGCCACCAGGGAAGCCCTAAGTGGATATCTGTACACATGAAACTGATTCGCTTCATTGCACAGCAGAAACTAACACAATATTGTAAAGCAACTGTTCTCCAAAAAAAAAAAGAAAGAAAGAAAGAAAAGGATGGGAGGATTTTATTTATCCCAGTCCCTGGGGTCTGGAACATGGGCTTCACAGCAGAGTCCATGAGGAATGGCTTCAGGAACATGCGGATGGCTTTCAGGGGTCCCTGGAGGCTCTGGGAAAGTTACTTGTCATGCTCTGCTGCCGCAGGCAGATTGATGACCTTCTCTGGTCCTCTGGTTAATACTCACTTCACAAACAGTAGGGGCTGGAGCTGCAGCAGGAACTGGGGGCCTCCAGGAGGGGCTGTGGGATGAGGGGGCACCGTGGCGAGAGGAAAGGCCACCTCCCAAGCTGCCACAAGTTAATGTTTCACCACACCCGCCGCCTGCCCAGGAGGCCCTGCTGTCCCCTCTTCCTCCAAGAATCATCAGAGCGTGACCCTCCCCTGGGCAGGCTTCACCTCCATGTTCTGGGTGACCCTGACCCCCAGCCTCTCTGACCACCCATTTTCACTGCACGGTAAACCCAGCCCTGAGGGGGCAGCTCCAGATCTGAACCGTGGCCAAGGAACAAGACCAAGACCCAGCCTGAAGCCTCCATGTCCCAAGCTGCTAGAGACTCCTGGAAGGTCCCCTTAGAAGGGAAAGCCCATAACCACCGCGGGCCCGAGCCCCGGGCCTGCCCCGCCCTGAACTCAGTTTTCCCTCCTGTACGAGGAGAGGGAAGAGAATGGATGCCTGGCTCAGACCTTGGGAAACAGGACTGAGATAATGGAGGGGTTGGGGGTGGTGGTGGCTGTTTTCTAAACTATTTATATTTGCTGTGTCAGGTCTTAGCTGTGATGTGCAGGCTCATCGTGCCACATGAGGGCTTAGCTGCCCCCTGGAATGTGGGATCTTAGTTCCCCAGCCAGGAATCGAACCCACATCCCCTGTATTGGGAGGCAGTTTCTTAACCACTGGACCACAAGACTGGGGCAGGGAGGGTGGGGATTGTTTTGACTCCCTGTTCTCTGCCTGCTTCTGGCCCTGTCCAGTCTCCAAGCCTTTGCACAGGCTGCTCCTGCCTCCTGCAGAGCCTCTCCCCCTGCTGATCTGCCCTCCTAAAGACCTGAAGTTGGATTTTGGCATTTGCTGCCTGAAAATGCCCCCACGGTGTTCTGGCTAAAACTCATACTCTTTCCCATAGCCCACCTGGTGCTCCACGTATCTCTCGCTCACCCAGCTCTGACCTCACTCATCTCCTTGTTTCCCAAACACCCCAAGTTCTTCCTACCTACCACAGGGCCTTTGCACTTGCTGTGCCTGCTCCCAGGCACGCCTTCCCTGGCGTTCCCCACAGTGGCGCTGTTCTCTCTTTCAGGTCTCAGCACAAATATCACCTTCCAGGGAACTCCCTGGTGGTCCAGTGGTTAGGAACTCCATGTTCTCACTCCTGAGGGCCTGGGTTCAATCCCTGGTTGGGGAACTAAGATCCCACAAGCTGCATGGTATGGCCGGGGAAAACAGTATCACCTTCCAGAGAGACCTCCCTGCCCTCTCGGCAAACCTGGGCACACAGGACCCTGGGATCCAGCTGCAACCCCACTGTGCGGCCCTCAGCCATTTGAAATTACATCAGTTGATTACCTGGCTGCTGTCGGTCTTCCCTCTTGAGACTGTGGGCTCCATAAGGGTGGAGAAAGGGTCCCCACCCACTGTGACCCCAGCACAGAGTAGACACTCTAAAATGTTTGTCAAATGAATCCATGACTCAAGATGCCTCAGAGGAATGATAGGGGCTTTATTCCCACAAGCTTTGCCCCTCGCCAGATGCCCCAGCCTCATCCAAGTCCCTCTCCCTCAGCTTCAAAGATCGAAGATCACGGCAGTGTGTGATGGGCAGAAGATGACCTTCGGCTCACAAGCCCCTGAAGGAGGAACACACACGAGGGGGTGTTCAGGGACCAGCAGTCTCTGCAGCAGGGGCCTGCCCTGCCTGAGAGGGCACCCCCACCCCAGTGCAGCCTTCCCCCGCCATGGATACCTCATCCAGCTTCTGGAACTCAGAAACCCCGTTGTGACAGCGCCTCACTGCCATGATCGCACCTCCGATGAGCAAAGCAGACACTAGTAGACACACGGCCACCACCACACCAGGGTTCCTGTGCAGCCTGGGAACCCCAGAGTCACCTGGAGCTGAAGGGAGGAGCCCTGAGTCAGCCACAGCACCGAATTCTTCTAAGACAGACACACCAGGGCCCCAGGGCCTTTTTTTTTTTTTTAACTGTGCTGTGAGGCATGTGGGATCTTAGTTCCCTGAATCGAACCCACATCTCCTGCAGTGGAAGTACAGAGCCCGGGGCCTTTAAGTCCTTTCTCAGGACTCGATGCTTACTTCCCTCTCTAGTGGCTGCTGTAACTATCTTTTCAAGCACATTTTTTTACCCTTTTACTTTCACTTTTGTTTTTCTCTTTCTTTTCTTTTGAATAGACTTGTCTACAAGGCATTCGTTTTCTTTGCTGTGTTCACACTCCACTGTTGGCCATTTCTGGGAGTTCTTGCAAAGTGAAAAAAAAAAAAAAAAAAATTCAACCTAAAACTCAATTCCCAAATGCAGTGTCTTTCTGAGGATATGTACAGAATTTGACACTTTGTAAAGATGGTTTTATATCCTGTGACTTTAAGCAAAATGTTTTTATTTATAGCAAACTGTTACTAAATTTATAGCAAAATGTTATTATACTTCATGTTTGCAGTCTTCTTTGCATGTTTTGGAGACAACATATTATTTTGAATGATAGATTTTTCTAGACTCTCTAAAAAATGCTTGGACCCCAGGGACCCTGTATAACCACACTGTGCAAATTCCCCACCCTCACCACCCCAGCTAGTACCCCACTCACCCCATTCCAGCCACCTCACTTCTCCTTGGTTGCTCCTCAGATGCCCCACGAACAGTCCTACCCCAGGGTCTTTGCACTTGCTGTGCTCACTGCCCATCCTGTTTCCCTCTAGGTACCGGCATGGTTCCTTCCTTCACCTCCTTCAAACTAAGACCTCTGCCGAGTAGGCTTTTAAAATTTCAAATCCTTTGCACTCACGTTTCGACCCTTTATCCTGCTCTACTTTGTTCTTTTATAAACAAATTTACTTATAACCTATCTTCCAACATAACTGTTTCCCGCAATAGATGCTTAATAAAATGTGCTTGGGATGAAGGTCTGAAGAGGCTTAGGTGATGGGAGGTGAGGGGGTGGGGTGGGGAAGAGGCCCATCCCAGCACATTCTTAGGACTGTGTTTCCCCCTGGTGGCCAATCCCAGAACTGCAACTTGGTACCCCCAACCATCCCCCCTTGCTCTTCAGTCGCTCAGCCTTGTCCCACTCTTTGCGACCCTATGGACTGCAGCACTCCAGGCTTCCCTGACCCTCGCCATCTCCCAGCGCTTGCTCAAACTCATGTCCATTGGAGCGGTGATGCCATCCAACCATCTCGTCCTCTGTCATCCCCTTCTCCTCCTACCTTCAATCCTTCCATCCCCCTCCAGGCCCCAATGTCCCAATACTCACCATAACCAGAGGTCTCGAATGTCCGGTCAGTGGTGGCCAAGGACACAGAGGGAGGCCCCGTGCTGGGCTTGGGGTGAGTGGGACTCCAAGGCATGGTGGCCAAGGAGACAGAACCCAGGGAGGGGGAGGTGACGGTGTGCTCCGAACTGGGGGAGCCAGAGCTGGGATGGGTGTCTGGCTCTGGTTGTGAGGAGGTGGGCTGGGTGGTGGAGGTTGTCCCTGAATTTGAGGGGCTGTGGGAGATTGTGGACTCTGAACTAGAGCTGTCGGGATGGGATGTGGAGGCCGTCTCTGGCTTCTCTTGGCTGGTTTGCTTTTCCCACACAGTAGGGGAGCTGGAGCTGAAGGAAGAAGTCAGAGGTTTGGAAGTCAAGTTGTCCGTCTCTGAGGCTGTAACATGTGGAAAGAAAACACCATTGGGGTGTAGGAAGGAGATGATTAGGAACAAGGATATGCAACCCTGGCCCCAACCCGCCAGATGCCTCTTTCCCTATTATGCCAGTAGACCACACCCACCACTTAGGGAGACTTGGAGGGATTAGTGCACGGTGGGAGTGCTCAGTGGGAAACTGAGGTGTTGGTGTCTGAAGTTCCTCATCTGAGTTCCCACAGCCAGCATTTCAGTCTGGGGTGGACCCTCCCTGCCCCCTACTCTTCTTCAGGGCTCTGGAACTCTTCTGGATATAGGGAATGGCTGCCAACCCAGGCAGCATGCTGGGTAACTCTTTCAACCCTTCTGGGACTCAGTTTCCTTATCTGTAAAATGCACATCACAGAAAGTCAGTCTCTGAGAGCATACGCAGGTCTGATACTCAGTGACGCTGGGCAGCAGAGATCCATCTTTGAGCTCCCAGAGAGTATCGACCCTAATCTCCTTTCCCAGGTACCTGGAAGGTCCCCATGGCTAAACTCAAGGTTTTAATGGGGGCACTGAGGCCTGAGCTCTAAGAACAGTCAGCAGATATTCATTGGAAGGATTGATGCCATAGCTGAAGCTCCAATACTTTGGCCACCTGATGCCAAGAGCCGACTCATTGGAAAAGACCCTGATATTGGGAAAGATTGAAGGCGGGAGGAGAAGGGGATAACAGAAGAAGAGATGGTTGGATGGCATCACCGACTCAATGGACATGAGTTTGAGCAAGCTCCGGGAGAAAGTGAAGGACGGGAAAGCCTGGCGTGCTGCCATTCATGGGGTCACAAAGAGTCAGACACGACTGAGCAACAAGACTCTAGAACCTCTGCTACCTTGCTCTAGCTGCTCCCTAGCTTCAAGCCCAGGGGCCAGGCTGAGGGTGGGTAAAGATTTCATGGGCCACCTCCCACAATTACTTCCTTCCCAGTTCCAGGCTGCTGGTAAACTTAACTGATTGCAAGTTCATTCATCAACCATATCTTGCCACACCCAATCCACTCTGCCCTGGGTGGATCTTTGTGCTTGCCTCACCCTAAGCAGCACAAATGAGGAAATAACATCTGGCCCTGGCCCCAGGAGGGGGCTGGGTCCTCGTGCAGACCCCATTTCTCTACCCAGTTTCCCAGTTCCTGAGGGGATGACAGATGAGTCTGGAAGGAGACATGGTGTACTGGCCTGACTTCATCCTCATTTCACAGGTGGGGAACTGAGGCTCACAGTGGTAGAGTGTCTGGCCCACAGTGACTGGGAAGTAAGAAGGCTCTTCAACCATCTCCAGGGAGAGTAGCATGGAAGCATATTCACTACCGCATGTAAAGTAGACAGCCCACGGAAATTTGCTGCATGACTCAGGGAACTCAGACTGGGGCTCTAACAACCTAGAGGGGTGGGAAGGGGTGGGAGGTGGGAGGAAGGTTCAAGAGGGAGGGGACATATGTACACCTAAGGCTGATTGATGTTGATATTTGGGAGAAATGAAACCAACACTGTAAAGCAATTATCCTTCAATTAAAAATAAAGTAAAAAACAAAACGAAACCTCCAAGCCGTCAAGGACTAAGAGTCCAGCCTGCTCAAACTGTCTCCTACCATTGAGAAGGAATCCAGATGACAGAGGTTTCAGCTGAAATGAAGATGACTCAGGGGCCACAGTGGACCCCAAGCCAAGCGAGACCTCTGAGGAGTTGTACTTCTAAAGCAAACTAAGGCAAACTGGAAAGAGGAGGTTGTGGAGGACATAAGCTCCGCTGAGTGCCTGGCACAGACAGGGCACTCGTGAGCTGCTGGAAAGTCGACCAGAAGGTAAAGTGGGGCTGAGTCTATGCACCGTGCCAGGACTTTGCTTTGCCCAGAGACTCCTAGACCAGGAGGCTGGCGTGAGTCAAGTCAGTTGGTTTAATCTGGGTCTGGCACAGGTTAGGAAATGTGGCTTGTCTGAGCCTCAGTTTCCTGAGCTATGTGGTCCTTCTGAGTAAAGCTTTTGTCTGCTATGAGAATCTCATTTGTGGTGGCCTCCACTCTGATATTCCAGGTTTGGGGCTGGGACACTGGTCAGAGACTTGATGCGGTGGAAAGGATGGGGGCCATGGATGCAAGAAATTCAACTCTTCTCCACCCCAGGAGTTATCTTACAGGGAAACAGAAAGAAATTAAGTCAGGGGCCAAGAACCTCCCGCTGGGAGCCATGGATGTTCAGTGAGCAGGAAGTAAGCCCTTCTCCCGCCCGCATCCCCATGGTCCCTGGGTGCTCACCCTTCTCCCTTTGGGGGCTGGCTAAGAGAAATTGAGATTGGGAACGGAACCTCCAGTTGGGTAGGCGGCATTCACCAGCCTGTCGCTGTTCATGTAACGCTGGGGTGGCAGACCTGGCACCCTCAGGACTGGGGTGAGGTGGGGGGATGGAGGGGCTGGTGCTCCCGCTGTTTTTGCTTCCAGGAGGAGCAACAGCTCCGGGAGAGGAGGGGGGTGGGGGGCGGTGGCAGACTAGTGTGGCCTGAGGGAGGTGTCCAGACACCAGGTGTGCGACTAGGCCACTTCCCCCTCCAGCTTCCTGGAAGCCGGATCTTACCTGTTCTTACCTGTAGAGGTGGCCGTGGAAACAGAGGAACTCGTATCAGAAACTTTCAGCAGGAGCAGCAGAGCCAGCAATAGAAGCGGCGGCGGCGGCGGCGGCAGCGGCGGCTGGGAGCTCGCCATTCTTGCGAGAGGAGAGGGGGAAAGACGGGCTCCGCACAGGTGTGTGGCCAGGGGCCCGCTCTTTACACCTGCGCGCCCCCTGCTGTCGGCGCGCGGCACTGCTCAGGGCCGAGGCGGAGGCGGGGCCTCCGGACGCAGGGCACGTGAGGGGCGCATGTTCATTCCTGACTTCCCCCTCCACCTCTCCTAACAAACCCTCTTGGTTCATGACCCCAAAGCGTTACACTCTGCCTGTCCCCTCAGGGGACTTCCCAAGTGGCGCTAGCGGTAAAGAATCCGTCTGCCAATGCAGGAGACGCAAGAGACTGGCAGGTTCGATCCCTCGGCCGGGAAGATCCACTGGAGCAGGGCAGGGCAACCCACTCCAGTATTCTTGCCTGGAGAATCCCATGGACAGAGGAGCCTGGTCGTCCGTGGGGTCAGTGTCGGACACGACTCAAGTGACTTGGCACGCACACACGTCTCTCCAGGACACCCTTGCCCCTCCTAGCTTCCACTGAAGCCCCCACCACTCTGCTGCCCCCTATGCCTTTCCCAAGCCCATGCTGTCACCCCCATGCCCCTCCGCTTGGCCAGGCTGCCCTCTCTGGGTGCCCCCAGGCCCCTCCCTCTGCCGTGTCCCTGATCCCACCTGCGTCCAGCTCTCTCTCTCACCTACACTGGGGCCCCTTGAGGGTGGCCCAGCATCCCCCCAAGTCAGGATGTGGCTGGAAGCCTCTAGGATTTTCTAGGAACAAGGGCCTCATGGTGGCCATTCCAAGTCAGGCCCCCCAGACAATGGCTTCTGGGGTGCTTCTGTCCACAACTGACTGGACGCTGCCCTGCTCGCCCTGGATGAATATGGTGGCACAAGTGAGTCCAGGCTGGCCGCCCTGACCTCCGCAGAAGGCTTAGGGTCCAGATTCCAGGCACAGACCCCAGGTGCCTGCAGCGTGGCTGAAAGTTTTGCACCCCTCCAGTCCAGGATGTTCTAGGGCCCCCAGATGCCCACCCCACACCATGCCCAAGACGCCCACACGCACAGGAGGCCAAGATCCAGGCTGTGGAGGGCTTTATTCATGAAACCCAGAGAGCCACGCGGCCCCTCCCCTGGCATCCCCCCACCAGTAAGCCAAGGTCCTAGACGCCTGGCCACTGAGTGTGTCGTGAGTTGTCCCACACCGCTGGCCCCAGGAGCGCGTCCGTGGTGAGGGAGGCCCGGGTGCTGTGGCCGCGCCAGGTGGCTTGAAGCATCTTGGCTGCGTCCTGTTGCTGCTTCAGCCGACGACGCACGACGAAGCCCCTCCAGGCAGACTGGATGGCCGTGGCCGCCTTGGTCTGATGATGGGGTGGCCGCCGAAGGCTCTGGGCGGTTGACTGGGTCAGGCAGCCCCGTGGCACACCGGCCTGGCTGGCAGCACCCCGGCCCGTGCCATGCACCACCCGGGTGGGCAGCGTGTGGCCGCACGTGTGGCATGTGCGGGGGCTGGAACCCACAAGCATCACCACGCTGGGTGGGCTTCCGAGTCCGGAGGTCAGGGACTGGCAGAGAGCACAGACATGGGGCTGGCAGGACTGGAAGCAGCGGTGGTCAGACGTCGTCCTAGCCCCACTGCTGGTCTTAGCCCACACGTTCTGGAGCAGCATTTGCTGGGTGCGGCTCTGGCGGATGACGAAGCCTCTCCACGCAGCCTGGATGATGGTGGCAGCTCGGCAGAGGCGGGCCAGGTCCCGCCGCACACAGTAGCCACGCCAGGCAGCCTGGATGATGATGGCCCACTGGTGCCACACCTTGATGGTACGGCGCACCAGGAAGCCTCGTGCACACGCCTGGATGATGACCGCCGCGTGGATGATTATCTTCTCTACAGCCTGCACTGACGCCACCAACTCCCTCGGCTGTCTGGGGTCCACCGCTGCCTTGCTGCCCACGACATCCCAGGGCACAGTGCCCCCAGCTGGCTCCCAAGCGCTGCCAGGGGCCACGGTGCTGCCCCTGGGCCCAACTGCTATGCTGGGGATGGTAGAATTCCTCGCTTGGCCACCAGACATGGCAGTGTCCTCCGGGCCCTGGAGTACAGCGGGAGTCAGGGACATCCCGAGACTGTCAGCTGGAGTCAGGGATGTCCCGAGACTGTCAGCTGGGGCCAGGGGCACCCCAAGACGGTCAGCTGGAGTCAGGGACGCCCCCAGATTGTCAGCTGGAGTCAGGGATGCCCTGAGACTGTCAGCTGGGGTCAGGGGCACCCCAAGTTGGTCAGCCGGAGTCAGGGACGCCCCCAGATGGTCAGCTGGAGTCTGGGATGCCCCAACATTGTCAGCCGGAGTCAGGGACGCCCCGAGACTGTCAGCTGGAGTCAGGGATGCCCTGAGATGGTCAGCCGGAGTCAGGGATGCCCCGAGACTGTCTGCTGGAGTCAGGGATGCCCCGAGACTGTCAACCGGAGTCAGGGATGCCCCAAGATGGTCAGCTGGAGTCAGGGACGCCCCAAGACTGTCTGCCGGAGTCAGGGATGCCCCAAGATGGTCAGCTGGAGCCAGGGACCCCCCCAGATTGTCAGCTGCAGTCAGGGATGCCCCGAGACTGTCAGCTGGGGTCAGGGGCAACCCAAGTTGGTCACCTGGAGTCAGGGACGCCCCCAGATGGTCAGCTGGAGTCTGGGACGCCCCAAGACTGTCAGCCGCAGTCAGGGACGCCCCTAGACTGTCTGCTGGAGTCAGGGATGCCCCGAGACTGTCTACTGAAGTCAGGGATGCCCCAAGATGGTCAGCTGGAGTCAGGGATGCCCCAAGACTGTCTGCCGGAGTCAAGGATGCCCCAAGATGGTCAGCTGGAGCCAGGGACGCCCCAAGACTGTCACCCAGAGTCAGGGATGCCCCAAGATGGTCAGCTGGCGTCAGGGACGCCCTGAGACTCTCAGCAGGAGTCACAGAAGTTCCAAGAATGCCAGCGGGAGTCTCGGATGCCCTGAGACTCTCTGCAGGAGCCATGAAGCTAAGGGAAATTGGAGACGCCTGCGGCAACTCCTGCCTAAAAAGGGGCCGCCGGGAACCCCTCGGTGAAGACTCATAACCCAGAGACACCCTCCGAATCCCAGGGTTCTGCTTAGAGCTGGCCATGCCCTGTGCCAGCTCATTAGTGTGGATTATTGGCGTTAAGGCTGGCGGTGCATGCAGGGAATGTTTAGGAAATTTCTGCGAGGACTTGGGGGCATCCTGCTGCTCCTGACCGGAGGGCACAGTCCCAGCTGCAGAACTGTCTGGCTTTTCTGGTACAGAAATAGCATGCATGGACCTGAAGGATGTTCTAGGGCCAAGGGGCCTGTGGCCATTCTGAATCAGACCACCAGCCGCTGTCTTCTGGGGTGCGCTGGGAATGGCTTCCTTCTGGAAACCACTGTACGTCAGCTTTCTAAACAGGGATGGATGAGGTGAAACACGTGGCTGTGACCTCCGGGAAGTTCTTGGGGTCCCCGTCCAAGCCACAGACCCTGGGTGTAGACCGGTGGCCGCAGTATTGTCATGGGTCGGCTTGGGTGACCCTGAGACTCCAGTAGAAGCCATGATCCCACGGGACTGGTGGAGTCATTGAGGGGCTCTGAGGCAGTATATGAGCCACCAAAGCCTTTTGATAAGCCGAGGGGCTCCGGAGTGTAGTGTGAGAGCTTGGAGTCTGCGGGCGAGCCAGTGGGGCCCCAGTGCCCGTGATGGGCACCGTCTGCACACTGGGGCTGGCAGCCGCAGTGTGGGAACCAGGGGCCACCAAATTGGTCTCTGACCTCTGCTGCAGGGTTGGGGTGCCACTACTGACCGTGGAGGGCTTGGCAAGACTCGGCGACTGGGGAAGGACAGAGGCCACACTGCTGGGCATTGACTTAGCTTGGCCGGGAGCTACCTCCTCCAATAGCGGCCTCTGGTCTTTGGGAAGAGCCTCATTCTCTACAGGGAATTCTTGGCTGTAGTCAGTGTCTATTGCCAGGGGACTATGGTATATCCATGGGGTTGCCGCAAGGACTTCGGACCCCTGCCTGGATACGGACCCCTGGGGAGGAGCCCTGCCTGGGTCCTCTGGCCTCATCACAGTCTTGGGATCTGTGGTCTCAAATGCCGTCACCACCCCAATGGCCTGGTTCAACTGGGAGGCTCTTTGCAGAACCGAAGGCACTTGGTATACTCCACCAGCCATGCCAGGAGCTTCCTCGAGGGGAGCTTGAGCCAGGCCAGGGGGATGGGATGCCTGCAAGGTGGTTGTGGACCCTTCCCCTGCCAGGCCCCCATGGTATGGACGAGGAGAGATTCCAATCAGCAGGGACCCCTGGGGAAGGCTCGGGGCCACGCCTCCGACTGTGGAGGGTGGACTGGCTGTACTAGCCATGGGCTCCAGAACTAGGTTCTGACTCAGTCCCCCAGGCATAGATGCTGTGTCCACAGTAGAGTTCACAGGACAAGGAGGGATTCTGGAGTCCACTGCACCTAGCACTGAATCTAAGAGCAGGTCCGGAGCACTTAGACTAGCTGACAGCTTCACCGAGAGACCTTGCTTCTTCCCGTCACTGCCAGATGCTGCAATCAGACTGGGGGACACTGAAGTCGCCACAGAACTCATAGGCACAGTTCTGGCCATGCCAGTTGCCCCAGACCCTGGAGGAAGGCCCTGGACTACACTGCTGCTCATGGGATCTAGAGCAAGGCCCTGGCCCACGCCACCAATCACAGGCCCTGGGGAAAGGCCCTGACCCACGCCACCGATCACAGGTCCTGGGGGAAAGCCCTGGCCCACGCCACCGATCACAGGCGCTGGGGGAAAGCCCTGGCCCACGCCAC
Source organism: Bos taurus (assembly GCF_002263795.3). Taxonomy (NCBI): domain Eukaryota; kingdom Metazoa; phylum Chordata; class Mammalia; order Artiodactyla; family Bovidae; genus Bos; species Bos taurus. The sequence goes on along the minus strand of NC_037334.1, from coordinate 4,974,800 downwards.
CGATCACAGGCCCTGGGGGAAAGCCCTGACCCACGCCACCGATCACAGGCCCCGGGAGAAGGCCCTGGCCCACGCCACCAATCACAGACCCCGGGGGAAGGCCCTGGCCCACGCCACCAATCACAGACCCCGGGGGAAGGCCCTGGCCCACGCCACCAATCACAGACCCAGGAGGAAGGCCCAGGCCCACGCCACCAATCACAGACCCAGGAGGAAGGCCTAGGCCCAGGCCACTGATCACAGACCCTGGGGGGAGACCCAGGCCCACACCACTGATCACGGACCCTGGGGGAAGGCTCAGGCCCACGCCACTGATCATGGACCCAGGGGGAAGAGTATGGACTACACCATTGACCACATAACCTGGTGGAAGGCTGGGGGCCACACAACTCAATATGGGCCCTGGAGGAAGGCTCTGGCCCATGCCTCTGATCATGGACCCTGGGGGGAGAGTAGAGGCCATGCCACCGGCTATAGAACCTGGGGCCACAGCACTGGGCATGCCCATTGCAGGCTCCTGGCTGATAACATCAGCTTGTTGGTAACTGCTGGAGATTGTGGACACAGAAGGACACCGGTGGTCCAGAGATACTGGAAGATCCATGCTGACCTGAGATATGCTGGGGCCCACACTGGTCACGGAAAACTCAGACGAACTCACACCCAGTCTACTGGACACTGAAGCCTGAGAGAAGCCAGGAGCCATCCTGGCCGATTCATGAGGCAAAGGGGCAGCAGCCACAGAGGCACGGGATGTCATGGGAGCCATGCCCCTGCTCATCTGAGACTGGCTTGGGCCCATGGCGGTAGCCACACTCCTCTGGCCCACCCTCCCTGCTCTGCCAGGGGCCATGGGTACCTGAGACATACTTAGGAACATGCCAGTAGCCAGAGTCCCCTGAGACACATCTGGGAGCACTTCGGAGGCTGTGGCACCCTGGGATCTGCTCACAGACATGCCCCTCAACAGAGACACACTGGCTTCCTGGCCTAGACAAGAGTCCTCCCCACTGGCCACAGGCGCCTGGTAGAGGTTTGGAGCAGAAACGATGACAGCAGGTTGTTCCGTTACTCTTGGGTGCCTCCCACCAATACCAGGCAGCTGATGAAAGCCCAGGGCCACCTCGCTGAACTCAGGGACCTGGGGATGCGGGGCCACTCCTCTGACCGTCAGAGGATCTTGACGTGGGTCCACCCTAGCAGACACGGCTGGCTGGCTCAGACCCTGGCCCACGCCATGAGCCACTGATGCATATGGTGCACCCGAGGTGACTTCAATGGCAAAGGACGAATAATGCTGACTGGGAGTCACTGCATTCGCCCTCGAGGATGGTAGATTTGGACTCACCCTAGGGGCCCAACTCGGCTGACTCATAGCACAACCTGCACCACTCATCACAGGTAGCTGGGCCAGGCTGGGGGTCCCCCTAGTGGCCACAGATGGCTGCGCTAGGCGGGGGGCCACCACACAAGTCATAGAAGGCTGGCCTAAGCTAGGAGCCATCCCACTGGTAAAAGATGGCTGGCTTTGGCAGGCAGATACTCCAAAGGTCAAAGATGGCTGGCTTAGGCTAGGGGCCACCCCAGTGCTCATAGGTGACTGGCCTAGACTGGGGACAACCCCACCAGTCACAGATGTCTGGGTTAAGCTGCGGGCCACTCCAGTAGTCACAGGTGCCTGGGCGAGGCTGGGGGCCACCCCACTGGTCACAGGTGGCTGGGCAGGGCTGGGGGCCACCCCACTGGTCACAGGTGGCTGGCTGAGCTTGGGATCCACCCCACTAGTCACAGGTGGCTGGGCTAGTCTAGGGGCCACCCCACTGGTCACAGGCGGCTGGGTGAGGCTAGACGCCACGCCACTGGTCATAGATGGCTGGGCGAGGCTCAGGGCCAGTCTGCAGGCCATCAGTGGCTGTGAAAAGCTGGGAACCACCCCTCAACCATCAATGGCTGGCCTAGGCTGAGGGACACCTTCTTGGTCCTGGACATCTGGCCTAAGCTGGGAGTCACCTTATTGACCACTGATGGCTCAGATAGGCTGCTGGTCATTCTACTGGCCATAGAGAGCTGGCCTGGATTTGAGGCCACCTTACTGGCTACTACAGGCTGAGATAGGCATGAGGTCAACCTACCAGCCACAGCCGGCTGCTGATAGACAGTAGGGACCATGTTACTCGATGACAAACTTCTGGTCAACACAGTCCCATAGGGTGCCTGCGACAAACTCTCCTTCAGATTCATGGAACTCTGATCTGAGGACATGTCTTCCTCATCCTCTGAGTCCCAGTGCACACTCAGTGTCATGCGACTGGCCAGTGAGCTATGCTGTAGAATGGGGATCAGCTCTGAGTCTACAGAAGACTGGTCATGGAGGCTTGGGGCCAGGTGCCTGTAACCTGCTCCCTCAGTCTCTTCCACACTCCTGGGTCCCTGGGACCTCTCCACGGCCTCTGTGGAGAGGAGAGCATCTAGATCAAAGTCCCTGTCCAAGCTGGCTTCCCAGGCCTCCTCGTCCACCAGGTCAACAGCGGCCATGCTGGCCACAGACATGGTGGAAAGGCCGAGTGAGCCGCAGCTGCGCAGCGAGCTCTGGGAATTGCTCATATTTAGGCCATAGCCTGTGGAGCCCTGGGAGAAGCTTCTGGACAGGTCATTGTCTGGACCTTGTGGCATATTGGCCACCAGTTCACTAGGTATATGGCCAGTTATCCGCTCCTGTGGGCCATGTGCCCTGGAAAGGCTACCCCGTGTTTGATTCTTCTCCTTCCCAGGGATGGCTGTTCGGGAAAGGGTGGGTGTCAGCTTATTGCCTGGGGAGACTTGGAACAGACTGGGATCCACCTGACCCCATCGCTTGGGTGCCCAGCAACGACCAGGAGCCACGGAGCCGGGCCAGGGACCTGGGGTTATGACGCAGGCCTTGGGGGCATGCACTTGTGCTTTTCTCACTGTGGCGGCCTGTGGCGGAACTGGGGTCGCTTCTTTGGTCACCTGCCTAGGGCCCCTGCAGCCTCGTTTATGATTCGGGGACCGTGTTCTCTGCACGGTCTCCTCGGGGACCACAGGTAGCTGTTGTGGAACTTTGGCCCCTTGGGGTTGGCCCCCACCGGGGGATGCCCTGCTGATCCCCGAGGGCTGACACCAGCAAACAGAACCCCCATAGTTGGTGGCACAGCTGTGGGAGTGGGTGCCGCTCCCACGACCTGTGGTGCTGGGAAGCTTGCCCGGTGCTAACCTGCACTCCCCTGGGGATGCCCTTGTGTGTGGGGCCACCCTGCTGACCACGTGTGGACTGTGGGTGCTTGTGGTTGAGCTGCCAGTGGCCAGTGACGGCTGGCTGGTGCTCGGGCCCACGCCATTGGCAAGGAGTGGCTGCCACAGACCGGAGGCCGGCTGTTGGTGGGGCATGTTGGACAAGTTGGGGTCCACATCACTCACCATTGGGCCGAGGGCTGATGCCAATTCACTCACCCTGGGGTGCAGGCACACTCTTTCCTCACAGTTCTTGAGGGTCAGGTACAGATTTAAGGGGCTTCTGCTGGGTCCCGTCTCCCATGACAGAGTGGGACCCGGGGCAGAAATAGGGGGATACTGGTGAATGGTCATCACCCCAGCAATCAAGGAGGCACCTACAGAGACCACGGATGAGCAGGGTGACCCCCCGAGCATAGCCCCATCCCCCCTCTCTTCCAAGAGCCCGGACGGCCAGCCTGTGACAAAACCCTCCCAGGCCCCACCCCAGGGAACCCTAACCTTGCTGGGCTGTAGTCTCATGGGGCCCAGGCTGGGCCCCCACGCGGCCGACAGGCTCCCCCTGCAGTCCTCCTCCACGGGGGCCGGCATCACGGTCATCCCACTTCCCATCGTTTTGGAGGCAGCCTTGGGGAGGCCGACTCCAGACCTCAGGGCCGCCTGAGAGAGAGATTGGCTGAGGACTGCACCCAGCTCACCCTGACACAGGGCCTGGCTCAAGGTGGCGCGCTCCTCCTCCGTCAGGGCCTTGCTAAGCACGTCCGCCAGTCTGCTCTGAATGGCCTTAGTCAGCTCGCCCCGGGACAGTGCGCGGGACAGGCTGGTGCCCAGCTCGCCCCAGGAGAGCGCCTTCACCAGCACCGTGCCCAGGATGCCCTGGGGCAAGGCCTTGGCCATTGTGGCTCCCAAGACTTCTTTGGACAGGGCCTGGTTCAGGGCCGCCCTCACTTCCCCCTGGGAGAGGGCTTTGGCCAGCAGGGCGCGGAGGTCCTCCTGCGAGCCCAGCACGGCGGCCAGCTCAGCACACAGGGAGGCGAGTTGGGAGGCCGCTAGCTCCTCCTGGCTGGGCGGGGGTGCGCTGGTGGTTGATGGCTGGGCCCGGGCAGCCCTGCTGTCCCCCCAGGATTCAGCGTTGCATGTGGTGTGGCCAGCAGAGGCCAGCAGAGGCACCAGCATGTTCTGGGTCTCAGAGGCCCCCTGGTGCAGGCCCAGGGTGGCCTTGCCCTGCACGTAGCTGTGGGATGGGAGCTGGGTCAGTCTGTCTTCTGGCTTGGCTCGGGGCAGAGCGCCAATGTGCTGGCAGGGCTGGGTGGAAGCCTTGAAGCCCACCAGGAGTGGCTGCGACTGCGTCTTGCTGCTGAGTTCAGCAGCCTGGTGGGCTGCATAGAGGCTCTTGGCTGTATCTGTGACCAGCTGGGCCTGGGACTGCGCCTTTGTCAATCCGGTGGGGAGATGCCCTTGGGACTGTACCTTGATCACTGCTGTGGTCAGCTGTGCCTGGGACTGCGCCTTCATCAGCTTGGCGGGCAGGTGTGCCTGGGACGGCGTCTTAGACAGACACACACTCAGGTGTGGTTGGGCCACGGCGGCCGGGGGTTGGGCTTGTGGGTATCCTTGGCCCTGGGCCATGGTCAACTTGGCAGCCACGTGCTCCTGGGGCAGGGCCTTAGTCAGCTCGGCCAGCAGACGGGCCTGAGGCGAGCCCGTGGTTGAACGAGGGGCCAGTTGCGCTTGAGGCAGACATGTGCTCAGAGGCGCCCCAGCGGTTCTCGCAGGCCCATACAGTTGGGACTGAACCTTCAAGATGTCCGTCCTCGGATGTGCCCACTTGTTCCTGTCGCTCGCCACTTTTGCCCAGGTCAGATCCCCGGGCATTTCCATGGCCATACTGGTGTCAGACGTGGTTTCCGTTTTCCCTTGTTTCTGGGAGAAGGCCTTGATTTTCTCGCCTTCCAAAGGAGGCCTGGCTGGAGGCTTGGGAGCCCCAGCCCCCGGATGTGACGGGGGAAAGCATTTCACTTTTCCCTCTGTCAAATATGAGCGGGACGAGACCTTGACCGCCCTGGTCGCCTGTCTCGCGTTCACCATGGCCCTGGCCTTTGGTCCACTTAGACACATGTGGGATGAGGTGTCGGAAATTCCAGCTGTCGCCGCTGCTGAAAACGGAGGCTTGAGGTTTCCAGCTGCTGACGGGGGCAGGCACAGGGTTTTGAGGATGGTGGCCACTGAGCGTAACTGAGCTGGAGTCTTGGTGATCATGGCCGCCAGGCGTGTCTGGGGAGGAGCAGTTTTCGCCACCGTGGCTCCTTGGAGCATCTGATGAGAGTGGGTCTTGGTCGCTGTAGCCACCTGACATGTCTGCAGTAGGGTCTTGGTTCCCGTGGGTGCTGGGTGCGTCTGGGGTGGCGTCTTGGTCAGCAAGGGCACTGCACACGCCTGGGGCGGGACTTTGGTCGCTGTGGCCGCAGGCCGTGTCTGAGTTGGAGACTTGATCATCGAGGCCAGCAGGCCTAGCTGGGGTGGGGCCTTCGTCATCGTGGCTGCCAGTCGTGTCTGGGGTGTAGTGTTGGTCATGGAGGTTGTTGGTCGCATTGCAGCTGGGGTCTTGGTCCCTTGGGTCACCAGGCAGGGCTGGGGTGGGGTTTTGGTGATGGTTATCATGGGCACTGGGCATGGCTGGGGTTGGATCTTACTCATCATGGCCGCCAGGCATGACTGGAGTGGGGTCTTGGTCGCTGTGGCTGGTGGGCACATCTGAGGTGGGATCTTGCCCACCGGGCCTTGGGGGTACACCTGGGGTGGGGCCTTGGTTATTGTGACAGTTGACATCGGGCATGGCTGGGGTAGGGTCTTGTTCATCATGGCTGCCAAGCACGACTGGAGTGGAGCCTTGATCATGGTGGCCGCCGGGCATGTCTGGGCCGCAGTCTTGGTCATGGGGGCTGCTGGGTCTGTCTCTGGTGGAATCTTGGCCATTGCAGCTGCCAGGTACATCTGGGGTGGGGTCTTGGCTATTGTTACCATGGGCACCGGGCAAGGCTGGGGCGAGGTCTTGGTTATCGTGGCTGCCGGGTACATCTGGAAGGGAGTCTTGCTCGTGGTCATAGTGGGCCCTGGCTGGGCGAGGGTCTTGGTTATCACAGGCGCTGGGCCTGTCTGAGGTGGCATTTTGAGGACCTCTGCTTCCGTGTGGACCTGGGTTTGGGTCTTGAATTGTCCTTGAACTGCCTGGGCGCACCTTGCAGATGGTGGTGGCCCCATGGCTCCTGCCTTGTTGGCTCTGGAAGTTATTTGCTTGGTCTTCATTGGGTCCCCTTCTACTTGGACAAGGCAGGTACTTCTGACGGTTCTTGTCATCAGGCATGGGCGGCACTTCGCATCGAGACTCATGGGACATGGAAGTTTGATGGCGACTGTCTGGTGTGGCAGGAAGGTGACGCTGGGGCTTCCGGCAGAGCACGTCCCAGACGGTGACATGCCCTGGGACTGCAAAAGGGCCGGTTGGTGGGTATAAGCGGCCAGGCTGTCAGAGGAAGGGAACTGGGTCTCCTTGCTCACCATGGTGGGCTGGGCCAGAAGGGACTTGCCCTCTTCCGGATGCTGGAACCGCACCTGCTGGGGCGGGTGGTAAGGGATGTCGCGTTCCTCCACCTTCGCTTTTTTCTCCATCGCCTTGCCAGCCCGGAGGAGGCGCCTGGTGTTGAAGCGTCGCCAGGACGCCTGGATGGCCTTGGCCGCCATCATCTGCGAGATAAGCTTCTGCCGGAGGCGGTACCCCCTCCAACAGGCTTGAATGAGGGTGGCTGCGCGGGACACCATTATGTCCATTTCATCCACCAGGACATTCCTGAAGGCCTGGCTCTCCACCACAGCGCGGAGGCGAGGGACACGACGAGCCACCGTCTTGTCCTTGTCAGGCTGTTCCAGAAGGGTCTCCTTGGAGGCAGGGGGTTCGCTCTGGGGCTGTGGATGCAGTGTTCCCGGTTTGTCTGGGAGACTGGGATCGGGCTGATAGGAGCTCTGCCCACTGGGTGATGCCTGTAGCTGTGAACACAGTGTCCTCATTCTATCTTGGAAATTGGCGATGGACTGATAGCTCTGCCCACTGGGTGACGCCTGTAGCTGTGAACACAGTGTCCCCATTCTATCTTGGAAATTGGGGATGGACTGATAGGAGCTCTGCCCACTGGGTGACACCTGTAGCTGTGTTGCTTGCTGCATTGTCTTGGTTCCTAGGCGGGTCGGCTCTGCCTGTGGGGGGCAGTAGGGAGGTGGTCAGGGAGGAGCGTCATGCAGACACGAGGCCTCCTAGCGGGGGCGGGTACTCACCCGCAGAACCTACATGTTCTCGTTCCTGGGATCTTGCCATCTTCCTCCTCCACTTGGCAGGTACTCCTTCCCAGTCACATGCCCGGGTGCCCTTTCGTACCCAGGCCACATCATCCTGTGGCTACTTCGACATCAGCACACAGGGCACATTCTCACCTGAACGCCTGACCACCTACCTGCTCTTCAACTTTCCTCTGTATCTGGAACACACTATAAGGACAGCACTGATCATACTGTTTTGGAAATATCCTGCCTGTGTCCGTGTGCATGGTGTGATTTGCTTTTTCCCACTGACTGATGGTGTTCTGAATTCTTAGATGGTAGGAACCAAGCCTGACTCATTTCTGGGGCCGCATCTCAGGCACAGGGCCTGGGCTCCCAGTTGTGAAAAGGTAGATGTTCTGAGTGGCTAGCTTGGCTGAAAAGGAATAGGGGAGCAGATTGAAGGTTGGATGGATAGATGGATGACTAGATCCTGAAGGGATAAATTAGTGGACGAATGAATATTGGATGGGTTGGAGGAACAGATAAGAGAGTTTGGGCTGAAAATGGGTGAGTAAATGAAGTTGATGAATGAATGGGCAAACAGATCAGTAAATAAGGAAATGGATGCATGGATGGATGGATGGATGAGAGCATAAACAGATAAATGGATGGGTGTCTGAGTAGCAGGATAGTTGCATAGATAGAGGGATGGAGGATAGATGAGTGGGTGAGTGAATAGATGGAAATGAGTAGATAAATGAGTGAGTGAATGACGAAAGGTAAAGGAATTGGTAAAGAGATCAATGAAAAGGAGGTGGATTGACGAATGGCTGGATGGATCAGATGGGGGATAACATAGATGATGGATAGATCAATGACAGATGGAAGGATGGGTACAGGAAAAAACGAAGAGGTGACTAGATTTCAGAAGTATCCCGGTGCAGAGTATTCAGACACTCAGGCAGCCCTGGAGCATAAGACACTTTCTTTACAGGAGTCCCCCCTTCTGGCTGGGACCACAGACTTCATACCTTGGAAGATCATAGAGTTGGAGGAGGAGCAGGAGAAGAAGGTGCAGTCTCAGAAGCCAGCTTGCAAGAAGCAGCAGCCTTCAGCCCTTCATCCCACGCAATGTGCAGCAACACTGCCCTGGGCTGACTCTGTCCCCAAGACCAAAATGAAGAGATGTGAAAACCAAAAAAAACTCCAAAAACCCCAAAAAACTAAATTCTATTTAAAAAACAAAACAAAACCTTTTTTGTTACTGCAAAGTTCACTTATTCAGAGGTAAAACTAGAGAAATAACAGTCACGTCAAAGAGTAGGGTAAAGCCACCATCAAAAATTGGTATTTTGGGCGACTTCCCTGGTGGTTTAGTAGCTAATGTAGTGGCTAATTCTTGGGTCCAGTGGAGGGGACCTGGGTTCGATCCCTGGCCAGGGGACTAGATCCCAAATGCCTCAACTAAGTCTTGGTGCATCCAGATAAATAAATAAATCTTTTTTTTAAAAAATGGCATTTTGGCTATGACTGTCAGTGAATTTCCTCCATGTTCATGTCTTTGGATTAACAATGAAACATCAAAAACAAAGAATTTTAAGTCCAAAACTGAATGTGCAAGGAAGTTTATTCCTTTAAAAAAATTTTTTTTATTGAAATATAGTTGATTTACAATGTTGTATTAGTTTCAGGTATATAGCAAAGTGATTCAGTTATATATACATGTCTATATTCCTCCTTAGAATATTTATTTGTGCTAGTTTACTTATTTAGCTGCACCAGGTCTTATCTGTGGAACCTGGGGGCTTCAGCTGCAGCATATGAGATCTCGTTCCCTGACTGGGGATTGAACCCAGGTCCCCTGCACTGGGAGCTTGGAGTCTGAGCCACTGGACCGTGAGGGGAGGCACATATATGTTCCTTTTTGACATTCTCTTTCATTATAGGTTATTACAAGATATTGAGCATAGTTCCCTGTGTTATCTTGTAGGTCCATTTGGTTATAGATTTGATATGTATCAGTGTTATTTTGTACCTAAAAAAAAAAAACCCTGGAAATAACCAAAAAGGTGATTGCTAGGGGATCAGTTAACAAGTGCATAAGGAAGGGTACTCAAGGATGTTTATCACCGTATTGTTTATGAGAGTCAAAACTGAAAACAACAATGCTTTTCAGCAGGGAGGTGGCTTAAATGCAGGAGGCCTGGGTTCAATCCCTGGTCAGGGAACTAGATCCCACAAGCCACAACTAAAATTTCTCATGACTCAAGGAAGACTGAAGACCCTGCATTCTGCAGCTAAAATAGGGCACAGTCAGATAATATTTTTAAAAAAGAAAAGAAAGGGTTTAAAAAAGAAATGGTGTCCAGATCCACCAGAATAGGTAAAATTTAAAAGGGAAACAAGTTACAACCACTTGGATCTCTATCTTGAAGACAAGTCATCAATTCTACTCAGATGAATATACTCAGGAGGTTCAAGTGTTTACACTCACCCCAAACCAGAAACCATCCAAATGTCCATCAACAGAATAATGAATAAGTCAACTGTATATCTATCAATATATTAATATAAATGAATAGAATTAAAAATATCGACCTATTTATAAATCAATGCATTTTATTTGACATGTCAGTGAGAAAGCGGTCAACAGTATAGAGGAATCTCACATACATTGTTTTGAGTGAAAGAACCTGAACATAAAAGACGACAAATTGTTTCCTCCAGTTATAGGACATACAAAAGAGAAGAGAAGAAATTAAGCTCTGCTATTGAAAGTCTAGACAGGGGCTTCCCTGGTGATCCAGTGGTTAAAAATCCACCTTGAAAGGTAAGGGACACGGGTTTGATCCCTGGTCCCGGAAGCTCCCACATGCCAAGGAGCAACTAAGCCTGTGTGCCGCAACTGCTGAAATCCACACACTTAGAGCCTGTGCTCCACAACAAGAGGAGCCGCCGCGATGAGAAGTCCTCGCGTCACAACAGAGAGCAGCCCCTGCTCACGGCAACTAGAGAAAGCCGGTGCGTAGCAAGGGAGACCCATCACAGCCAAGAAATAAAATAAATACAGAAATGAGGTGATTGAGAGGGGACATGGGCGGGCTTGGGAGGCCAGTCACGTAGGTTTCTTTGGATTGTGAAAATATGGCCTGGCTTTTCTCTCTGCATCACCTTCATATAGAGGCCAAAATACTCATAAGTGATGATGAGGAATATGTAAGGAGATAAGCAAAGAATCAGAGCATAGCTTAAATGAAAAATGCGAGTTATAAACAACAAGCGCACAGGACTTGACCTTTTTCTTTTCTTCACGTGCTTGGCCGCATCAGGTCTTAGAGTGGCAGGCAGGCTCTTCTCTACTTAGGGCGTGTGGGCTAAGTAGCTGCGGTGTGCCGCCTCAGCTGCCCCCGTGGCATATGGGGTCTTAGTTCCCCGATCAGGATCAAGCCCACATCCCCTCCGTTGGAAGGTGGATTCTTAACCACTGGACCACCGGGGAGGTCCCAGGACTTGACTTTTAAAAAAATACAAACACACACAACACACACACACTGGAATAGACATTAAAAAATCTGGAAGGATCAACAATTAAATTGACAAGTGATTGTGTGTGTGTGTGTGAGGAGTAGTCTCAAGGGGTACTTTAATAAACAAAATTTAACTTAAAACATTAGAATTTGGCCTTTTAGTCAAGCTGGCAGGAGGATATGATGTGGGGACCTGGCCTCCCTCACTCCTTCACTCAAACATAGAAAGAATGATGGAGTATTTTAAAACAGTGTTACATGGTGATTGTGGTTTAATGCACAGAAACATCAGATTACTAAATTGAAAACCAGTAACTAACTTAACACTGTGTGTCGATTACACTTCAAAACCAAACAACACGGACTTCTCTGGTGGTCCAGGGGTTAAGACTCCACATGTCCACTGCAGGGATCTCGGGTTCAGTCCCTGGTCGGGAAACTAAAATCCCACGTGCCTTGTGCTGTAGCCAAAAACAAATGAACTCATAGGAAGAGAGATCAGATTTGCGGTTACCAGAGGGAGTGGGTAGGGAGAGGGGGACGTGGATGAAGACAGTCAAGAGGTACATACTTCAGGCTATAAGATAAATATATATTAGGGATGTAATGTACAACATGATTTAAAAATACTGTTGTATGTTGTATACGAAAGATTTAAGAGAGTGAATTCTGAGTTATCATCACAAGGGAAAATAATTTTCTTTTTCTTTTATTTTGTATCTATATGAGATGATGGATGTTCACTAAACATTTTTTTCTTTTATATATTTATTTATTTAAGGCCATGACTTGCAGCACGTGGGATTAATTCTCCAAGTGCAAGTGAAAGTCGCTCAGTCATGTCCAAATCTTTGCAACCCCGTGTTCTATACAGTCCATGGAATTCTCCAGGCCAGGATACTGGAGTGCGTAGCCTTTTCCTTCTCCAGCGGATCTTGCCAACCCATGAATCAAACCGGAGTCTCCTGCATTGCAGGCATATTCTTTACCAACTGAGCTATAACCAGAGATCAAATCAGCAAACCCTGCACTGGGAGCTCAGAGACTTAACTGCTGGACCACCAGGGAAGTCCCAATGTTCATGAAACTTCTTGTGATCATTATTTCATGATGTACCTAAGTCATTATGCCATACACCTTAAATTTGCACAGTGCTGTATGTCAATTATATTTCAATAAAACTGGGAGAAAACTTTTCTTTAAAAAGAAAACTATACCTCAAAAACAAACCAACAAGTCACTCAGTCGTGCCCAGCTCTTTGTGACCCCATGGACTGTAGCCCACCAGGCTCCTCCATCCATGGAGTTTTATAGGCAAGAGTACTGGAGTGGGTTGCCATTTCCTTCTCCAGGGGATCTTCCTGACTCAGGGATCGAACCGGGGTCTTCTGCATTGCAGGTAGATGCTTTACCGTCTGACCCACCAGTTACCATAAAAAAAGGAAAAGAAAAACTTTGTAATATCCTTTTTAAAAAAGAAGAAAAAAGAAAAACGTTATCAAAATCTAGCTCTCACCAACAGATATGATGCAAATACTCTATAAAAAAGGCCAGTTATCAGAAGAATAATACTATACCCAAGTAGGATTTATTCTAAAGATGTAACATTAGTTCAGTATCTATAGATTCCCAAGGTAATTCATTACATCTAGGACTTTAAAAGATAGCCATATCATTTTCCAAATAGCACCCCAAAGCACTTTTCCAAACCCATAGCTATTTATAATAAATATTTTTAAAAATAGATAAGATAGTACCTAAAAATGGTAAGTCTAACCACAAAACCATAACAAATGCCATTTTTACAATGAAATTCTAAAGTCAGTTTTGCTAAAGGAGGGAGAAAGATGTTGCCCACCCTTGCTGTGGGTATCATTATTTTTGGTAATTACAGCAAAAGCAAGATAACAAGGACTTGGACAATCAGTGTAAATGTTTGAAAAGAGAGCTTAGCAGAAATTGTCAGTTAGAAGATCCAAGAGATTCTAATTTTTAAAAGCATATCTGTATACACATACAGAACACATGTATGTATATATATATCCCATCATTCCTAAGGCACATGGCTGCATACAAAAAAATGAGCTGCAAATGGAAATGAGAAAAAAAAAAATTCATAGTGATGTCCAAAACTCTACAATTCACAGGAACAAATATCACACAAAAGCCAAAGGAGTTACATGAAGGCGAGGAAAAGAGACAAAAGATCTCTTGGAGGCTTTTCTCTCTGCATCACCTTCATATAGAGGCCAAAATACTCTTAAGTGATTTTGAGGAATGTGTAATGAGGTAAGCAAATAATCAGAGCATACATTAAATGAAAAATGCAATTCTATGAGGCCACCATCACCCTAATACCAAAACCTGACAAAGATCCCACAAAAAAAGAAAACTACAGGCCAATATCACTGATGAACATAGATGCAAAAATCCTTAACAAAATTCTAGCAATCAGAATCCAACAACACATTAAAAAGATCATACACCATGACCAAGTGGGCTTTATCCCAGGGATGCAAGGATTCTTCAATATCCACAAATCAATCAATGTAATACACCACATTAACAAATTGAAAAATAAAAACCATATGATTATCTCAATAGATGCAGAGAAAGCCTTTGACAAAATTCACCATCCATTTATGATAAAAACTCTCCAGAAAGCAGGAATAGAAGGAACATACCTCAACGTAATAAAAGCTATATATGACAAACCCACAGCAAACATTATCCTCAATGGTGAAAAACTGAAAGCATTTCCTCTAAAGTCAGGAACAGACAAGGGTGCCCACTTTCACCATTACTATTCAACATAGTTTTGGAAGTTTCGGCCACAACAATCAGAGCAGAAAAAGAAATAAAAGGAATCCAAATTGGAAAAGAAGAAGTAAAACTCTCACTGTTTGCAGATGACATGATCCTCTACATAGAAAACCCTTAAGACTCCACCAGAAAATTACCAGAACTAATCAATGAATATAGTAAAGTTTCAGGATATAAAATCAACACACAGAAATCCCTTGCATTCCTATACTCTAATAATGAGAAAACAGAGAAATTAAGGAAACAATTCCATTCACCATTGCAACAAAACTAAAGACCTATATATAGAAAACTATAAAACACTGGTGAAAGAAATCAAAGAGGACACTAATAGATGGAGAAATATACCATGTTCATGGATTAGAAGAATCAATATAGTGAAAATGAGTATACTACCCAAAGCAATTTATAGATTCAGTGCAATCCCTATCAAGCTACCAACGGTATTCTTCACAGAGCTAGAACAAATAATTTCACAATTTGTATGGAAATACAAAAGACCTCGAATAGCCAAAGCAATCTTGAGAAAGAAGAATGGAACTGGAGGAATCAACCTTCTTCACTTCAGGCTCTACTACAAAGCCACAGTCATCAAGACAGTATGGTACTGGCACAAAGACAGAAATATAGATCAATGGAACAAAATAGAAAGCCCAGAGATAAATCCACACACCTATGGACACCTCATCTTTGACAAAGGAGGCAAGAATATACAATGGATTAAAGACAATCTCTTTAACAAGTGGTGCTGGGAAAACTGGTCAACCACTTGTAAAAGAATGAAACTAGACCACTTTCTAACACCATACACAAAAATAAACTCAAAATGGATTAAAGATCTAAATGTAAGACCAGAAACTATAAAACTCCTAGAGGAGAACATAGGCAAAACACTCTCTGACATACATCACAGCAGGATCCTCTATGATCCACCTCTCAGAATATTGGAAATAAAAGCCAAAATAAACAAATGGGACCTAATTAAACTTAAAAGCTTCTGCACAACAAAGGAAACTATAAGCAAGGTGAAAAGACAGCCTTCAGAATGGGAGAAAATAATAGCAAATGAAGCAACTGACAAACAACTAATCTCAAAAATATACAAGCAACTCCTACAGCTCGATTCCAGAAAAATAAATGACCCAATCAAAAAATGGGCCAAAGAACTAAATAGACATTTCTCCAAATAAGACATACAGATGGCTAACAAACACATGAAAAGATGCTCAACATCACTCATTATCAGAGAAATGCAAATCAAAACCACTATGAGATACCATTTCACGCCAGTCAGAATGGCTGCGATCCAAAAGTCTACAAGCAATAAATGCTGGAGAGGGTGTGGAGAGAAGGGAAGTCTCTTACACTGTTGGTGGGAATGCAAACTAATACAGCCACTATGGAGAAGAGTGTGGAGATTCCTTAAAAAACTGGAAATAGAACTGCCTTATGACCCAGCAATCCCACTGCTGGGCATACACACTGAGAAAATCAGAATTGAAAGAGACACGTGTACCCCAATGTTCATCGCAGCACTGTTTATAATAGACAGGACATGAAAGCAACCTAGATGTCCATCAGCAGATGAATGGATAAGAAAGCTGTGGTACATATACACAATGGAGTATTACTCAGCCATTAAAACGAATACATTTGAATCAGTTCTAATGAGGTGGATGAAACTGGAGCCTATTATACAGAGTGAAGTAAGCCAGAAAGAAAAACACCAATACAGTATACTAACGCATATATATGGAATTTAGAAAGATGGTAACAATAACCCTGTATACGAGACAGCAAAAGAGATACTGATGTATAGAACAGTCTTTTGGACTCTGGGAGAGGGCGAGGGTGGGATCATTTGGAAGAATGGCATTGAAACATGTATAATATCATATTTGAAATGAGTCACTAGTCCAGGTTCAATGCACGATACTGGATGTTTGGGGCTGGTGCACTGGGATGACCCAGAGGGATGGTACGGGGAGGGAGGAGGGAGGGGGGTTCAGGATGGGGAACACATGTATACCTGTGGCAGATTCATGTTGATATATGGCAAAACCAATACAATATTGTAAAGTTAAAAAATAAAACTAAAAACAAAGAAAAAAATGCAAATTAAAAAAGAAAAAGCAAGTTACAAACTACAGGCACCCTAGCACCTGATGTACCACCAGTTTAGGAGAAAGAAAGAATTCCTATAACAATTATTACACAATGTCACAACTCACAGACCATAATTCATGTCCGATTAGAATCTCAATGTGGAGTGTTTTGGAAATACTGAAATAATTTCAGTACTCAGACGGAAGAGTAAGTGAGAGTAGCCCAAAAGATCAGAAAAAATAACAGTAATAAGAAAACTTTGACTCGTCAGATGTATAGACTTAAAAGCCATCATAATCACAGTATGGTTCACATCTGTGACTAGAGACATAGACCAATGGGACAGAAAAATGAAACCAGAAATTAATACCAGTGTACCAAAATACCAATGATATAATGTATTTAAATTCAGGAGAGGGAAATTCTGTGTTTAAATAAATGGTACAGGGCAATCTATCTGCAAGAACATATGCTTGGACCTCTACCTCATACCATATTCTAAAAAATTCAGATGACTTGAAAAATTATAAGAACATTTATTATTATGTGTGTATGTCAGTGAGCTCTTAAGAAACTAAACAGGAAACCCAAAAGCTTTGTAAAAGATAGACATGTTTGACATCATAAAGACCAAAAAAAAAAAAAATGTATGCCTAATGATGCCATAAATAAGGCCAAAGTACGAGAGACTAGGAAAAAAGTTTGCGATGCATGTGGTAAAGAGTCCAAGTTGCTATCCTGCTAAAACAAAAATACCCATACTTCTGGAAGACTATGACAGTATCCAGAGTGTCCGCAACTTAACATTTGCAATGTCTAGGATATAATCCAAAATGGCGACAAATGAGTTTGAATAAACTCGAGACAATGAAACATTCTCATGAGAAAAGTTTATCAATGGAGTGTGACCCCAAGAGGCCCAGTTCTTGTAATTATCAGACAAGGATTTTAGAGCAGAAATGCTAAGAAACTTCTTCAAGTTGAAGGAGAATCATACTTGAGGGAGACATATCTGGGGAGAAATGAAGAATACATAAGGGATGATAGATACCCACATAATAAGGAAAGACTATTATTTTCATCTTAAAAAAAAAACACACACACATATGGCAGTATAAGCAAAGATTAACACATGGTCTTTCGGCATCAATACTCTATGTAGATGTATTTCACCGGAGAAGGCAATGGCACCCCACTCCAGTACTCTTGCCTGGAAAATCCCATGGACCAAGGAGCCTGGTGGGCTGCAGTCCATGAGGTCGCTAAGAGTCAGACACGACTGAGCGACTTCACTTTCACTTTTCACTTTCATGCATTGGAAAAGGCAATGGCACCCCACTCCAGTGTTCTTGCCTGGAGAATCCCAGAGACAGAGGAGCCTGGTAGGAGGCCGTCTACGGGGTCGCACAGAGTCAGACACGACTGAAGTGACTTAGCAGCAGCAGATGTATTTCACATGAAAAGTAGAGAATAAACAACAATGTTGAGGGTAAAAGGACCTACACGGTTGGAAGATTTTTACATTTTAGATGAAGTAGAACAACAGTAACTCTAATTCAGTTATCATTTAGGGATTTTTGTTAAGGATTACAATTCCTTGAGGAGCCCCTAAAAAGGAAAAAAAAAGGCAGTAGAAAATAAAATAGAATTCTAAAAATGATTCCAATAATAAAAAAAAAAAAAGAAGGCAGAAGGGGGGATGGAGGAATAAAATTCAGGGACTACAGAAAGAACACTAGTAAAATGGTGTATTTAAATTCAATCATATTAATCACTCGGATGGTAATGGACTAAATACCTTAAGACAGAGATGATCACAATCAATTCGTTTTCAAAGACCCAAGCACCACCTCCTTTCCCACTAGACATTTTGACTTCACTTGTGTGATGGTCTGAGTATCTGGCCCCAAGATGGGCCAGGCCCAGGCACAATGGGCATCAGTGGGAACTGACTCATAAGGGCAAAGTGGCCTGAGGCTGGCTCCCCTGGGGGTCTGCACGGTCGCTGTCTCCATGTCACAGAGGAGGAAACGAAGGTCCAGAGAAGCCAGCATACCATGTCTTACTTCTTTATATCGTTTCTTATTTGCCTCCCCCATTAGACTGGGAGCTGACCACCAGGTAGGGCCCTTTGTCTGCTTTTGAGTCCCAGTGTCTAGAACAGTACATATAGTAGGTGTCCCAGATATACTTATGGGACACTTCCCTGGTGGTCCAGTGACTGCGACTCTGTGCTCCCAATGCAGAGGGCCCGGGAATCGATCCCTGTTTGGGAAACTGGATCCCACATGCCTCAAATATGAGTGTGCATGCCTCAGCTGAAGATCCTGCATGCCACAAGGAAGACGGAGATCCCGAGTGCCGCAGGTAAGACCCAGCACAGCCAAATAAATATTTTCTTAAAACAGAGAGATTTACGGATAAATAGAAGAATGAATGGAAGGATGGATACATGGATGGACCGACAGATGGATGGATGAATGTGGCCCAGCATTCAGAACTTGGAGATGGTAACTTCAGGATCTGAATTTCTCCATCTCAGGTTCTGAGGTTTCCTCAACTGCATGATTCAGCCTGTTCCATAAACTCAATCAGAATGAGACAAAGGAAGGACAGGGTGACAGAAACAGGATGTGGAGAAATGAGAAGGAGTAAGAGCCACAGACACATGAGCTGAGTGGCCAGTTGGGCGATTCTGAGTAACCCCTCTGGGTCTCCATTTAGTGTCACCTGGAGAAGGCAGTGGCACCCCACTCCAGTACTCTTGCCTGGAAAATCCCATGAACGGAGGAGCCTAGTAGGCTGCAGTTCATGGGGTCGCTAAGAGTCGGACATGACTGAGCGACTTCACTTTCACTTTTCAGTTTCATGCATTGGAGAAGGAAACGGCAACCCACTCCAGTGTTCTTGCCTGGAGAATCCCAGGGACGGGGGAGCCTGGTGGGCTGGCGTCTATGGGGTCGCACAGAGTTGGACAAGACTGAAGCGACTTAGCAGCAGCAGCAGCAGAGCAAAGACCACCTTCCCAGGTTCCCAAGAAAATGTGATAGGTTCTCCAGGCTGGGTGCCCAAGGCAGACAAACTCACCATCAGGCCTTTGGGGGCCCCTTGCATCTTTGCTGTGAGGGGCTGTGGGGCTGTCCCACCTCTCAGAGCAGCCTGGAAGGCCCAGGAGGACCCTGAAGGCCCTGGGGGCCTTGGGAGAATGACCAGGTCTCCACATACCCACCCTTACTAAGCCCACCACCAGCCTCACTCACCTACCCTTGAAGCTGAACACACCAGCCTGAATGGCCAGCCTTGGGGCGCTGGTATCAGGGCGGCTTTGTGACTCACCGCCAGGTTCTGGCCAATCCCCACCAGTTCCTGATGGGAGGGGATTCTAGAAGCCTGACTCAGTGGGATGGGGGAGGGGACAGGACCCAGGTCAGGGCTGAAGGGTATGGTGGTTGCTGCACCTCGCCTGCCCATCCCAAATAGAAAGGTTAGGGCTCTGAGCACAGAGGGGACCCCAAATTCTCCCCCTTCGTGTGTCCGGAGATGGCCTCAGTCTCTCTCATCCCTTGGGCATTTCCTGAACACCTACTCTGTGCTGGGACCCTTGTGCTGGGGACACAAACAACTCAAATAATTTAGGGGTGTGAAGCTGTTAGGAAGGAACCTGTCGACTAGAAAATAGTCACAACCTGTAAATAGAGAATTGTTCTATTTGGTAGGAATGTTAAGGACACCAAGCCCGGGAGCCAGCTTCTCAGTAGCGCTGAGAAAACGGCTCCAAGGAGGCGGTGTTGCAGCCACGCGTTCCTGGAAACAAACTCACTCAGAAGGACAGTGCAGACGGTGGAGTGCAGTTTATTACACCGGCGGGCCCAAAGCAGACTTTCCTCTTAGCCAAGGACCCCAACCGGCATTTGTGAAAATCTTTTATACCCCATGTGTTCGTGTCTGAACCCACCACTCCAAATTCCTTGAGACTTACATAAACCAAGGAAAATACAGTCCCAGTCACCCCATCATTCACATGCTGTGTGCTCAAACAGTCAAACAGTTAGCCAGTAATCAATAAACCCAAGGTTACACTCCGATAGATACAGAAAAATGTATGGCCTGTCTGGAGGAAGGGGTGATCAGTGCGTGTTTTCTCTTAGGCGATGAGTAATCTAGATACGATCTTCAAGGTTCCCCTGTCTGGAGGGCGTCGTCTCCTTCTGTTGTTTTCATAGGCACTAAACACAGAGTTCAGAGTCCATTGGAAAGGTGCTGAGCATGATCAGCATGAACAGGCCTAAGATGGAGTCCAGGCCCTACGAATTCCTTCTTCAGTGGGAGGGGGAGTCAGGCTATATCCAAGTTTGCAACAAAGGAAGCAAGTAGTCAGAACATCAAAGATTACTGTGAGGTAAGAAAAATCAGGTGTCAAGTTAAGGAATTTAGCACCCTATGTAAAAGATGTAAGCCTCTGGGCTCACTGAAATGCTTTCTTTCCTATGCACCTCAGCCATCTGTGGGCCAAATCCTGTTTCCTTGTTCACTGTAAGGGGTGGCAGGTGTTCAGTTCAGTTCAGTCCCTCAGTCGTGTCCGACTCTTTGCGACCCCATGAATCGCAGCACGCCAGGCCTCCCTGTCCATCACCAACTCCCGGAGTTCACTCAGACTCACGTCCATTGAGTCCGTGTTGCCATCCAGCCATCTCATCCTCTGTCATCCCCTTCTCCTCCTGCCCCCAATCCCTCCCAGTATCAGAGTCTTTTCCAATGAGTCAACTCTTCACATGAGGTGGCCAAAGTACTGGAGTTTCAGCTTTAGCATCATTCCCTCCAAAGAAATCCCAGGGCTGATCTCCTTCAGAATGGACTGGTTGGATCTCCTTGCAGTCCAAGGGACTCTCAAGAGTCTTCTCCAACACAGCAGTTCAACAGCATCAATTCTTCGGCGCTCAGCCTTCTTCACAGTCCAACTCTCACATCCATACATGACCACAGGAAAAAACCATAGCCTTGACTAGACGAGCCTTTGTTGGCAAAGTAATGTCTCTGCTTTTGAATATGCTATCTAGGTTGGTCATAACTTTCCTTCCAAGGAGTAAGCGTCTTTTCATTTCATGGCTGCAGTCACCATCTGCAGTGATTTTGGAGCCCCGAAAAATAAAGTCTGGCACTGTTTCCACTGTTTCCCCATCTATTTCCCATGAAGTGATGGGACCGGATGCCATGTTCTTCGTTTTCTGAATGTTAAGCTTTAAGCCAACTTTTTCACTCTCCTCTTTCACTTTCACCAAGAGGCTTTTTAGTTCCTCTTCACTTTCTGCCATAAGGGTGGTGTCATCTGTGTATCTGAGGTTATTAAGATTTCTCCCGGCCATTTTGATTCCAGCTTGCGCTTCTTCCAGTCCAGCGTTTCTCATGATGTACTCTGCATAGAAGTTAAATAAGCAGGGTGACAATATACAGCCTTGACGAACTCCTTTTCCTATTTGGAACCAGTCTGTTGTTCCATGTCCAGTTCTAACCCTTGCTTCCTGACCTGCATACAGATTTCTCAAGAGGCAGCTCAGGTGGTCTGGTATTCCCATCTTTTTCAGAATTTCCCACAGTTTATTGTGATCCACACAGTCAAAGGCTTTGGCAGAGTCAATAAAGCAGAAATAGATGTTTTTCTGGAACTCTCTTGCTTCTTCCATGATCCAGTGGATGTTGGCAATTTGATCTCTGGTTCCTCTGCCTTTTCTAAAACCGGCTTGAACATCAGGAAGTTCACAGTTCACATATTGCTGAAGCCTGGCTTGCAGAATTTTGAGCATTACTTTACTAGCGTGTGAGATGAGTGCAATTGTGCGGTCGTTTGAGCATTCTTTGGCATTGCCTTTCTTTGGGATTGGAATGAAAACTGACCTTTTCCAGTCCTGTGGCCACTGCTGAGTTTTCCAGATTTGCTGGCATATTGAGTGCAGCACTTTCACAGCATCATCTTTCAGGATTTGAAATAGCTCAACTGGAATTCCATCACCTCCACTAGCTTTGTTCGTAGTGATGCTTTCTAAGGCCCACTTGACTTCACATTCCAGGATGTCTGGCTCTAGGTCAGTGATCACATCATCGTGATTATCTGGGTCGTGAAGATCTTTTTTGTTCAGTTCTTCTGTATATTCTTGCCATATCTTCTTAATATCTTCTGCTTCTGTTAGGTCCATACCATTTCTGTCCTTTATCGAGCCCATCTTTGCATGAAATGCTCCCTTGGTATCTCTAATTTTCTTGAAGAGATCTCTAGTCTTTCCCATTCTGTTGTTTTCCTCTATTTCTTTGCATTGATCACTGAGGAAGGCTTTCTTATCTCTTCTTGCTATTCTTTGGAACTCTGCATTCAGATGCTTGTATCTTTCCTTTTCTCCTTTGCTTTTCTCTTCTCTTCTTTCCACAGCTATTTGTAAGGCCTCCCCAGACAGCCATTTTGCTTTTTTGCATTTCTTTTCCCTGGGGATGGTCTTGATCCCTGTTTCCTATACAATGTCACAAACCTCATTCCATAGTTCATCAAGCAATCTATCAGATCTAGGCCCTTAAATCTATTTCTCACTTCCACTGTATACTCATAAGGGATTTGATTTAGGTCATACCTGAATGGTCTAGTGGTTTCCCTACTTTCTTCAATTTCAGTCTGAATTTGGCAATAAGGAGTTCATGGTCTGAGCCACAGTCAGCTCCTGGTCTTGATTTTGCTGACTGTATAGAGCTTCTCCATCTTTGGCTGTGAAGAATATAATCAGTCTGATTTCAGTGTTGACCATCTGGTGATGTCCATGTATAGAGTCTTCTCTTGTGTTGTTGGAAGAGGGTGTTTGCTATGACCAGTGCATTTTCTTTCTCTATTAGTACTTGCCCTGCTTCATTCCATATTCCAAGGCCAAATTTGCCTGTTACTCCAGGTTTTTCTTGACTTCCTACTTTTGCATTCCAGTCCCCTATAATGAAAAGCACATCTTTTTTGGGTGTTAGTTCTAAAAGGTCTTGTAGATCTTCATAGAACCGTTCAACTTCAGCTTTCTAAGCGTTACTGGTTGGGGCATAGACTTGGATTACTGTGATATTGAATGGTTTGCCTTGGAAACGAACACAGATCATTCTCTCATTTTTGAGATTGCATCCAAGTACTGCATTTCAAACTCTTTTGTTGACCATGATGGCTACTCCATTTCTTTTGAGGGATTCCTGCCCGCAGTACTAGATATAATGGTCATCTGAGTTAAATTCACCCATTCCAGTCCATTTTAGTTCACTGATTCCTAGAATGTTGACATTCACTCTTGCCATCTCTTGTTTGACCACTTCCAATTTGCCTTGATTCATGGACCTGACATTCCATGTTCCTATGCAATATTGCTCTTTACAGCATCGGACCTTGCTTCTATCACCAGTCACATCCACAGCTGGGTATTCTTTTTGCTTTGGCTCCATCCCTTCATTCTTTCTGGAGTTATTTCTCCACTGATCTCCAGTAGCATATTGGGCACGTACTGACCTGGGGAGTTCCTCTTTCAGTATCTTATCATTTTGCCTTTTCATACTGTTCATGGGGTTCTCAAGGCAAGAATACTGAAGTGGTTTGCCATTCCCTTCTCCATTGGACACCATTCTGTCAGATCTCTGCACCATGACCCACCTGTCTTGGGTGGCCCCACGGGCATGGCTTAGTTTCATTGAGTTAGACAAGGCTGTGGTCCTAGTGTGATTAGATTGACTAGTTTTCTGTGAGTATGGTTTCAGTGTGTCTGCCCTCTGATGCCCTCTTGCAACACCTACCGTCTTACTTGGGTTTCTCTTACCTTGGGCGTGGGGTATCTCTTCACGGCTGCTCCAGCAAAGAGCAGCCACTGCTCCTTACCTTGGACGAGGGGCAGGTGTGGCAATGGCTACTTCTTGCATCCTCCCCCAACCCCACACAACCCAGCTCCTCAGCAATCACCATGAGGGAAAGCTGCTGGATTTCAGGGATCTTTTCCCCTTTGGGGAGCCCTCATTTACAGTTAGAAGCCAGAATTTGCTAACGGCTGTGACATTTCTTGCCCACTGGATTCAGAAGGAAATATTTCATTTCAGGAAATATTTAAATAAACCCAAGAGGGGGTGGGATGGCTGAACCCCACAGAGAGAGAAAAAGAGTTTACTGGGGGCCTGCTGTGGGAACGGCATCCCAGATGGATGGCAGGGCACATGCAAAGGCCCTGAGGTGAGAACAAGCTGGTCACGTTTAGGGAACAAGGTGAAAGCGTTAGTTGCTCAGTTTTGTTAGACTCTGCCACACCCCTGGACTGTAGCCCACCAGGCTCCTCTGTCCATGAAATTCTCCAGGCAAGAATACTGGAGTGGGTTGCCATTTCCTACTCCAGGGGATCTTTCTGACCCAAGCATCAAACCCAGGTGTCCCGCACTGCAGGAAGAATTGTTTACTGTCTGAGTCACCAGGGAAGACCATAGAGATCATGGAGGTGCTAAAGCTGTTGAGGGAGGGAAAGGAGGGTAGGGAGGTTGACTGTATAGGTGGGGCTTCAGAGAGGAGGATAGCAGCTTTGGTTTTGTTGAGAAGGTGCAGGGAAGCCATGAGAGGGTTATAGCAAAGGAGCACAGGCTCTGGGCTCCCGCTGTGGAGGATGGGGGCTCCTTAGGGTAGTGCCAGGTCCAGGGCCCCTTGGGAACTTACCACTGCTTGGCAAAAGTGGGCACTGATCCTGAGCCACAGTCCTGGAAGGGGAAGTGAGGCCACCGTCCCCAGTCACCTCCTGGGGCTGGGCCAAGGCCTGGTGTGAATCACTGCTGGCTGGGTCCCGGCTGACACACACTTTGGCCTCAGCTCAGCAAAGTCCTGCCAAAGCCACACAGCCTGGCCCACAGGCCTCTGGCTGGCCTCCCTGGGGAGCCTGCAGGGTGTGGGGACATGGAAGCAAGAGGCCTTCGGGGATGCTCAGCCTTCCTCTCCAAAGACTCTGTCTTTTCCACACTGTGGGTGAGGTTCTGGGCAAAACCAGGGACATGGCAGTTGGACTAAACTTCGGTCTTTTGTTTCAGCAGTCACCAGGATAGCTCCTATCCAGGCCCTAAGACAGCCAAACACAAATCCAGGGTGACCACGGCAATAATAGTAGAAGCACAGAGCACCGATGGAGCCCCATAAGGGCACCTGCAGCAGAGGCTGAAAGGTGGAGATGAGCTGTGTGGCTGAGGGAAGAAGTGTATCAGGCCAGGCAGCTGTGCAAAGGCCCTGAGGCCAGAAGGAAAGGCAGTAGTTTGGGAGGTGGAGCCTGGAAAGAGACACCTGCCCAGGGCCAAGTGCAGTCAAAGCCTTTTTTCCAGAAAAGTTTCAAGGAGGGGTCAGATCTGTGGTTTCCAAAAAGTCCTTCAGGGCACAGGCTAGTGAAAAGACTGGGCTTCCACCGAGCCCCGAGGCTCCTTCGAGGGAGGTCAAAGGCCCCCGTGCTGCCGTTTAGCAGGAAGGTGTAAGACACTCTTGATCCTTTTTTGGCTGTGCAGGGTCTTCGTTGCAGCATGCAAACTTTTAGTTCTCACATGTGGGATCTAGCTCCCTGCCCTCTGAGCATGGAGTCTTTATCCACTGGACCACCAGATAAGTCCCAAGATATATCTGATCATTGTCCTTGGTTTTTAGCACACAGCTTCTAAAACTTTGGTGAACTCCGGAGTGATGTGTCTTTTGTATGCTAATAACAAAAGCAGTGGCCCAAGGCACTCAAATAGCTTCAGAATGGGGGCTGTTCTCCAAAAAGACCAAGGTATGACCGTGCTGTGTGAAGTCATTTAGTGCTCTACTCTTTGCAACCTCATGGAAGAGCCCACTGTCCATGGGATTCTTCAGGCAAGAATACTGGAATGGGTTGCCATTTCCTACTCCAGGGAAGGCGTGATTAGGTGGTTGTAAATTTCAGCCCCCACTTCCCAGACCTCGGGGGAGGGGAGATGGCTGGATTTTGAGTTAATCCCCAAATGCCAGTGATTTCATCCCATTGGTGAACACATGGGATGCTCAGAAGATGAGGTACCTGGAGAGGGCAGGGAAGCTGCCCGCCTGCTGTGAAATTCTTGACCCCCTGGGAATTGTTAGGCTAGAAGGAAGGGGATACGTAAGTGAGTATGATTGGCTTTCCCGGAGATGGCCTGGGACATGGGATATTTAACCCATCTGTGTTTTCATCCACACCTGATCAAGCCCACCAAGGCAGAACGGACTTTAAGGGAGAAACAGTCTTGGACCACGTGGTGTTCTGGTTCAGCTGTGCTGACCGGCAGGCGAAGGCACGCCGATCCCCCTTCTCCCTCTGGGATCTGGCAGGTAAGGCTCTTCTCACCCCATTTAGGAAGGAGGCAGAATGGCAATTTAAGTGTCATTGAGTGGAAATATCAGAAGTACATAGGGTACTGAGAACTTCGTAGACAGAACGGAAAGGAAAAGTAGAAGAAGGTCCGAGAAGGTAAGCAAGATGGGAGGAAGTGAATCTAAGGCAAATGTATTGGAGGGCATGATTTAAAATTTTAAGAAGGGATTAGGAGGAGACTATGGGGTGAAGAGGACCTAACAGAAGCAGAAGATATTAAGAAGAGATGGCAAGAATACACAGAAGAACTGAACAAAAAAGATCTTCACGACCCAGATAATCACGATGGTGTGATCACTGACCTAGAGCCAGACATCCTGGAATGTGAAGTCAAGTGGGCCTTAGAAAGCATCACTACGAAGAAAGCTAGTGGAGGTGATGGAATTCCAGTTGAGCTGTTTCAAATCCTGAAAGATGATGCTGTGAAAGTGCTGCACTCAATATGCCAGCAAATCTGGAAAACTCAGCAGTGGCCACAGGACTGGAAAAGGTCAGTTTTCATTCCAATCCCAAAGAAAGGCAATGCCAAAGAATGCTCAAACGACCGCACAATTGCACTCATCTCACACGCTAGTAAAGTAATGCTCAAAATTCTGCAAGCCAGGCTTCAGCAATATGTGAACTGTGAACTTCCTGATGTTCAAGCCGGTTTTAGAAAAGGCAGAGGAACCAGAGATCAAATTGCCAACATCCACTGGATCATGGAAGAAGCAAGAGAGTTCCAGGAAAACATCTATTTCTGCTTTATTGACTATGCCAAAGCCTTTGACTGTGTGGATCACAATAAACTGTGGGAAATTCTGAAAAAGATGGGAATACCAGACCACCTGAGCTGCCTCTTGAGAAATCTGTATGCAGGTCAAGAAGCAAGAGTTAGAACTGGACATGGAACAACAGACTGGTTCCAAATAGGAAAGGGAGTTCGTCAAGGCTGTATATTGTCACCCTGCTTATTTAACTTCTATGCAGAGTACATCATGAGAAACGCTGGACTGGAAGAAACACAAGCTGGAATCAAGATTGCCGGGAGAAACCTCAATAACCTCAGATACACAGATGACACCACCCTTATGGCAGAAAGTGAAGAGGAACTAAAAAGCCTCTTGGTGAAAGTGAAAGTGGAGAGTGAAGAAGTGGCTTAAAGCTCAACATTCAGAAAACGAAGATCGTGGCATCCGGTCCCATCACCTCATGGGAACTAGATGGGGAAACAGTGGAAACAGTGCCAGACTTTATTTTTCGGGGCTCCAAAATCACTGCAGATGGTGACTGCAGCCATGAAATGAAAAGATGCTTACTCCTTGGAAGGAAAGTTATGACCAACCTAGATAGCATATTCAAAAGCAGAGACATTACTTTGCCAACAAAGGCTCGTCTAGTCAAGGCTATGGTTTTTCCTGTGGTCATGTATGGATGTGAGACTTGGACTGTGAAGCAGGCTGAGCACTGAAGAATTGATGCTTTTGAATCGTGGTGTTGGAGAAGACTCTTGAGAGTCCCTTGGACTGCAAGGAGATCCAACCAGTCCATTCTGAAGGAGATCAGCCCTGGGATTTCTTTGGAGGGAATGATGCTAAAGCTGAAACTCCAGTACTTTGGCCACCTCATGTGAAGAGTTGACTCATTGGAAAAGACTCTGATACTGGGAGGGATTGGGGGCAGGAGGAGAAGGGGACGACAAAGGATGAGATGGCTGGATGGCATCACTGACTTGATGGATGTGAGTCTGAGTCAACTCTGGGAGTTGGTGATGGACAGGGAGGCCTGGCGTGCTGCGATTCATGGGGTCACAAAGAGTCGGACACGACTGAGCAACTGAACTGAACTGAACTGAACTGATGGGATGAAGATGAAGCCTAACCTCCTCCACATACTCTGAGGTCAAATGGCCCCCTACGGGAGTAGGATGGCCACCAGAGAACACCATGAACTTACAAATAGTGGAAGCAGTCTATTCAGTAGTCACAGGACAGCCAGGACACCTGGATCAATATCCATATATTGACTCATGGCTAGGGTTAGCTCAAGACCGTCCTACTTGGACAAGGTTCTGTATCCAGAAGGGAAAGGGAAAAATATTAATGGCACAAAAATTGACTGATGATTAAAAAGGAAATTCTGCAGGATTTGGACAGGTCGACTGGACCCCTCCTCCACAGTGGATAATGACGCTCTTGCCTCAGTCTCCACCAAGACCGGAGGCCGCCTTAATGCCCAATCCAGGGCCAGTGAAGTCCTGCAGCAGCCACTGCTTCTCTGCCAGCTCTTCCCGAGGTCATAGAGCTGTCACCTCGGCAGGCTCCGATCCCGGTGACAGAAGCCTCTGGCCAACACTTCCAGGATCCAGCTCCAGCCGAACCGCCCAAGCTATACCCGTCTCTCCTGGTGAGTACTGACAAGAAGGGGACGGAGACGTTGGAGTTAAGCAGAGACTGCGCTCTGCCAGAGAGCCGGAAGGAACGAAAGAGAAGAGGCAAGAGATTTGCAATGCTAGCTGCTGCTCTGGGAAAGTCAATCTCGGGCCCTCCGGAAAACCTCCTCTGCCCCAGGGACAGGACAGTCCTTCAACTGGTCCCCACGAGGCCCCGGGCCCCGTTACAGCCAAACCAGTGTGCCCGGTGCCGAGCTTTGGGCCACTGGAAGAATGAGTGCCTAAGGCAAGGAAGGAAGAGGAAGCGCCCGCAGTTGTGGGGCTTGCTGACTTGGAAAGTAAATAGGGCTGCCGGGGCTCAGAGATATCAGGTCCCCGAGAGCCCATGGTAACCTTAAAAGCGGGGACCTAAAACATTGACTTCATGGTGGATACAGGAACAGAACTGTCGGTAGTAACAAAACCTTGGCACCACTGTCCAAAAAGACTACCGCTGTAACTGGGGTATCGGGAGAAGAGATGATTAAATCATTTTGCCAGCCCAGAAAATGTCAGATGGGGGGGCACCAAGTGATTCATGAATTCCTCTACATCCCTGAGTGCCCAGTACCCCTGTTGGGAAGAGACTTGCTCTCCAAACTAGGAGCACAAGTGACTTTCTCCCCTGAGGAGATCCCACCTTCTGGATGGACACTATGACTCATTTGCGCTCTCTCTCAAGACCCCCCCAAGATGAGTGGAGGTTGCATGAGCCTCCGAAGGCAGAACCGGGTGGGCCGGAAGAGCATGAGGGAGAGCTAACTCAATTATTCCCTGAGGTCTGGGCGGAAGACAACCCTCACTTCCCAAAGGCTGGCTAAATGTCAAGCCCCAGATATAACAGAACTCAAACCAGGCTCCATTCTGGTTAGAAAGCGCCAGTACCTGCTACCGATAGAGGCTTGGGCTGGCATACTGCCCCACATCAATAGATTGAAACAAGCGGGCATTCTCGTAGAGTGCCAGTTGGCTTGGAATACGCCGATCTTGCCAGTCAAAAAGGAAGGAGGACAGGACTATAGGCCTGTACAGGATCTCAGACGAGTCAACCAGGCTACTTTGACTTTACACCCCACTGTTCCAAACCCGTATACCTTACTTAGCCTCCTCCCACCGAGGACTAAAGTTTACACTTGCCTAGATCTCAAGGATGCCTTCTGCGTATGCCTCACCCCTGCGTCACAGCCCATCTCTGCCTTTGAATGGGAAGATCCAGTCGGGGGCGCCAAGCAACAGCACATCTGGACTCCCCCGCAAGGGTTTAAGAACTCCCCAGCCATCTTTGGGGAAGCCGTGGCTTCTGACCTGAACTCATTCCATCAGAAAGAGTATGGATGTTGGCTCCTACAATTCGGGGACGACCGGCTGCTGGCCGCTGAGACCAACGAAAAATGCTGGAAAGGGACAAAAGCACTGCTCCAGCTGCTGATGGAAGCAGGTTCCCGGGTGTCGAAGAAGAAGGCCCAGATCTGCAAGGAGGAGGTAAGGTATCTGGGGTTTGTTTTAAAGAAGGACACAAGGTTCCACACCCTAGTTGGGTCCTATATACTGATGGCACTAGCCTGACAAAACAAGGACAACGGCTGTCAGGTTAGCCAAAGCGGAAGGGGCCACCAAGACTGAAAAGGGATGGTGGGAATTGCCAAGTGGCAAATTATTGGTACCCGAACAGCTGGCACAGAATCTGGTAAGCCAAACACACCAAACGACCCACCTAGGCCATGCTGCCTGCTCGCAGGTTAATGCTGCCTCTCGGGTATTCAGACAAAAACCTCCGGGGATTCAGCAGAAAGGCATGCTGCCCTTTGAACACCTGGGAGTGGACTTCACTGAAATGAAATCTCACCGACACTACCGTTACCTGCTGGTCACGGTATGTACGTTCTCAGGATGGGTAGAAGCTTTTCCTACCTGGACTGAAGGAGCATCAGAAGTAGCCCGGTGCCTGCTTAGGGAAATAGTTCCCAGATTTGGACTTCCTACCAGCTTGGTTCAGACAATGACCCGGCTTTTGTAGCTGATTTAGTACAACAAGTAAGCAAAACTTTAAACATCAAATGGAAACTGCACACTGCATGAAGGCCCAGAGTTCTGAGAGGGTGGAATGAGCCAACCGGACATTAAAGAGACTCTCCAAGTGGATCAAAGAGACTGACTGCTCCTGGGTGGACTTGCTTCCGACAGCTCTGCTCAGACTCAGGATGACCCCATAGTCCGAAGGCTATTCTCCATACGAAATTGTGAATGGGAGGCCCCCTCCCATAATAAAACAGATATCAACAAGTTTGCCTCAGGTAAGGGGGGATAGGATTTCACAGCAGATGGAACTGGGGAAGGTAATAAACCGGGTAACTAAGTTTGTACAAGAAAGGGTGCCGTTCCCCCTTGGGGAACAGATTCATGAGTTTACACCTGGTGACCAAGTATGGGTCAAAGACTGGAAACATGATTTGCCAGCCCCTTGGTGAAAGGGCCCTTAGGTTATTCTAACTACCCCTACTGCAGTTAAAGTTGCAGGTCTTGTCCCTTGGATCCATCATACGAGGGTGAAGAGAACATACCACGCAGACCCAAAAAACGCTGAATGGACTGCACAGAGGGACCCCGCTGACCCTCGAGAGACTAAGACCATCCTTGAGAAGAAGGAAAAGAAGATCCTGGATGAGCCCTTTCAGGATGAAGCCGCACAATCAACTCCTGCTGCTTGGCCTCATCAACGTGATTTTGAATTTAACTTCCGTTTCAACTCAGGACAAGGTTTTCATCTCATGGGCACATTCCTACGCAGGCTTCCACAACACTTCCAGATGCTGGGTATGTAGGGCTATGCCTCTGTCAGTGATGGATGGACTTCCTTGGTGGGCGTCACCACTCTGCTCTTCTCTGGGATGACAAAAAAAGACTTTCCTCTCTCTTGTCAATCATAACCTCTCCTTGCTCTCTTGCTGTAAGACCTACAGTCAATAGACTTGGGTCATGGGCTTACATTTGATATACATGCCAGTGTAACAAAACCCTAACCTACTTGTTGTAAATCTACCCCGGTAGCCCCGGCAAATTTACCTTATTTACATGCTAGGTGGACAAGATCCGTGTTTCAATGATATGAGTATATTGCTGCCTTATTCATATCCTCTACAGGGACAACAGATATCATGATTAAAGTAGAGGCCTTGACTAATTTCACAAAACAGGCCCTCCTAGATAAAACAAAAGCCATCCAAGCCTTAAATGAAGAGCAAATCCAAATGAGAAAAGCGGTAATTCATAATAGAATGGCTTTGGACGTACTCACAGCCGCTCAAGGAGGGACCCGTGCTATAATTAAGGTTGAATGTTGTGTATACATTCCTGACTTATCTGGCAATGTATCGACTGCTTTAGATGACATGAAAAACCAGGTAAAAGCAATGTCTAATGAAAACATTCCTTTCTGGACTTCGGGCCTATCTTGTGTGAAGGGTGATTGGTGGAAAACTATATTTACCATTGTTATAGTTGCCTTGATAGTTCTGCTTTGTGGACCCTGAATTTTACAATGTATTTTGAACTTTGTAAACCGAAGGTTGATGTCATTCTCCCAAATATGCGGTCGGAGAGCCAGGGTGCAATATATCCCTATGAATGATGCTCATAATATGAGTTAAGAGCATCAAGAGGGGGGAATGAAGAAGGAATTCATAGGGCCTGGACTCCATCTTAGGCCTGTTCATGCTGATCATGCTCAGCCACCTTTCCAATGGACTCTGAACTCTGTGTTTGGTGCCTATGAAAACAACAGAAGGAGAAGACCCCCTCCACACAGGGGAGCCTTGAAGATCGTATCGAGGTTACTCATCGCCTAAGAGAAAACATACACTAACCACCCTTTCCTCCAGACAGGCCATACATTTTTCTGTGTCTATCGGAGTGTAACCTCGGGTTTATTGATTACTGGCCAACTGTTTGACTGTTTGAGCACATGAGCACATAGCACGTGAATGATGGGGTGACTGGGACTGTATTTTCCTTGGTTTATGTAAGTCTCAAGGAATTTGGAGTGGTGGGTTCAGACACGTACACATGGGGTATAAAAGATTTTCACAAATGCTGGTCAGGGTGCTTGGCTAAGAGAGACTCTGCCTTGGGCCCGCCGGTGTAATAAACTGCACTCCACTATCTGCATTGTTCTTCTGAGTGAGTTTGTTTCCAGGAACGCGTGGGTACAACAAGGGGATGACAGACGAGTCTGGAAGGAGACATGGTGTACTGGCCTGACTTCATCCTCATTTCACAGGTGGGGAACTGAGGCCCACAGTGGTAGAGTGTCTGGCCCACAGTGACTGGGAAGTAAGAAGGCTCTTCAACCATCTCCAGGGAGAGTAGCATGGAAGCATATTCACTACCGCATGTAGACAGCCCACGGAAATTTGCTGCATGACTCAGGGAACTCAGACTGGGGCTCTAACAACCTAGGGGGTGGGAAAGGGTGGGAGGTGGAAGGAAGGTTCAAGAGGGAGGGGACATATGTACACCTAAGGCTGATTGATGTTGATGTTTGGGAGAAATGAAACCAACACTGTAAAGCAATTATCCTTCAATTAAAAATAAAGTAAAAAACAAAACGAAACCTCCAAAGCGTCAAGGACTAAGAGTCCAGCCTGCTCAAACTGTCTCCTACCATTGAGAAGGAATCCAGATGACAGGTTTCAGCTGAAATGAAGATGAATCAGGGGCCACAGTGGACCCCAAGCCAAGCGAGACCTCTGAGGAGTTGTAGTTCTAAAGCAAACTAAGGCAAACTGGAAAGAGGAGGTTGTGGAGGACATAAGCTCCGCTGAGTGCCTGGCACAGACAGGGCACTCATGAGCTGCTGGAGAGTCGACCAGAAGGTAAAGTGGGGCTGAGTCTATGCACCATGCCAGGACTTTGCTTTGCCCAGAGACTCCTAGACCAGGAGGCTGGCGTGAGTCAAGTCAGTTGGTTTAATCTGGGTCTGGCACAGGTTGGGAAATGTGGCTTGTCTGAGCCTCAGTTTCCTGAGCTATGTGGTCCTTCTGAGTAAAGCTTTTGTCTGCTATGAGAATCTCATTTGTGGTGGCCTCCACTCTGATATTCCAGGTTTGGGGCTGGGACACTGGTCAGAGACTTGATGCGGTGGAAAGGATGGGGGCCATGGATGCAAGAAATTCAACTCTTCTCCACCCCAGGAGTTATCTTACAGGGAAACAGAAAGAAATTAAGTCAGGGGCCAAGAACCTCCCGCTGGGAGCCATGGATGTTCAGTGAGCAGGAAGTAAGCCCTTCTCCCGCCCGCATCCCCATGGTCCCTGGGTGCTCACCCTTCTCCCTTTGGGGGCTGGCTAAGAGAAATTGAGATTGGGAACGGAACCTCCAGTTGGGTAGGCGGCATTCACCAGCCTGTCGCTGTTCATGTAACGCTGGGGTGGCAGACCTGGCACCCTCAGGACTGGGGTGAGGTGGGGGGATGGAGGGGCTGGTGCTCCCGCTGTTTTTGCTTCCAGGAGGAGCAACAGCTCCGGGAGAGGAGGGGGGTGGGGGGCGGTGGCAGACTAGTGTGGCCTGAGGGAGGTGTCCAGACACCAGGTGTGCGACTAGGCCACTTCCCCCTCCAGCTTCCTGGAAGCCGGATCTTACCTGTTCTTACCTGTAGAGGTGGCCGTGGAAACAGAGGAACTCGTATCAGAAACTTTCAGCAGGAGCAGCAGAGCCAGCAATAGAAGCGGCGGCGGCGGCGGCGGCAGCGGCGGCTGGGAGCTCGCCATTCTTGCGAGAGGAGAGGGGGAAAGACGGGCTCCGCACAGGTGTGTGGCCAGGTGCCCGCTCTTTACACCTGCGCGCCCCCTGCTGTCGGCGCGCGGCACTGCTCAGGGCCGAGGCGGAGGCGGGGCCTCCGGACGCAGGGCATGTGAGGGGCGCATGTTCATTCCTGACTTCCCCCTCCACCTCTCCTAACAAACCCTCTTGGTTCATGACCCCAAAGCGTTACACTCTGCCTGTCCCCTCAGGGGACTTCCCAAGTGGCGCTAGCGGTAAAGAATCCGTCTGCCAATGCAGGAGACGCAAGAGACTGGCAGGTTCGATCCCTCGGCCGGGAAGATCCACTGGAGCAGGGCAGGGCAACCCACTCCAGTATTCTTGCCTGGAGAATCCCATGGACAGAGGAGCCTGGTCGTCCGTGGGGTCAGTGTCGGACACGACTCAAGTGACTTGGCACGCACACACGTCTCTCCAGGACACCCTTGCCCCTCCTAGCTTCCACTGAAGCCCCCACCACTCTGCTGCCCCCTATGCCTTTCCCAAGCCCATGCTGTCACCCCCATGCCCCTCCGCTTGGCCAGGCTGCCCTCTCTGGGTGCCCCCAGGCCCCTCCCTCTGCCGTGTCCCTGATCCCACCTGCGTCCAGCTCTCTCTCTCACCTACACTGGGGCCCCTTGAGGGTGGCCCAGCATCCCCCCAAGTCAGGATGTGGCTGGAAGCCTCTAGGATTTTCTAGGAACAAGGGCCTCATGGTGGCCATTCCAAGTCAGGCCCCCCAGACAATGGCTTCTGGGGTGCTTCTGTCCACAACTGACTGGACGCTGCCCTGCTCGCCCTGGATGAATATGGTGGCACAAGTGAGTCCAGGCTGGCCGCCCTGACCTCCGCAGAAGGCTTAGGGTCCAGATTCCAGGCACAGACCCCAGGTGCCTGCGGCGTGGCTGAAAGTTTTGCACCCCTCCGGTTCAGGATGTTCTAGGGCCCCCAGATTCCCACCCCACACCATGCCCAAGACGCCCACACGCACAGGAGGCCAAGATCCAGGCTGTGGAGGGCTTTATTCATGAAACCCAGAGAGCCATGCGGCCCCTCCCCTGGCATCCCCCCACCAGTAAGCCAAGGTCCTAGACGCCTGGCCACTGCGTGTGTCGTGAGTTGTCCCACACCGCTGGCCCCAGGAGCGCGTCCGTGGTGAGGGAGGCCCGGGTGCTGTGGCCGCGCCAGGTGGCTTGAAGCATCTTGGCTGCGTCCTGTTGCTGCTTCAGCCGACGACGCACGACGAAGCCCCTCCAGGCAGACTGGATGGCCGTGGCCGCCTTGGTCTGATGATGGGGTGGCCGCCGAAGGCTCTGGGCGGTTGACCGGGTCAGGCAGCCCCGTGGCACACCGGCCTGGCTGGCAGCACCCCGGCCCGTGCCATGCACCACCCGGGTGGGCAGCGTGTGGCCGCACGTGTGGCATGTGCGGGGGCTGGAACCCACAAGCATCACCACGCTGGGTGGGCTTCCGAGTCCGGAGGTCAGGGACTGGCAGAGAGCACAGACATGGGGCTGGCAGGACTGGAAGCAGCGGTGGTCAGACGTCGTCCTAGCCCCACTGCCGGTCTTAGCCCACACGTTCTGGAGCAGCATTTGCTGGGTGCGGCTCTGGCGGATGACGAAGCCTCTCCACGCAGCCTGGATGATGGTGGCAGCTCGGCAGAGGCGGGCCAGGTCCCGCCGCACACAGTAGCCACGCCAGGCAGCCTGGATGATGATGGCCCACTGGTGCCACACCTTGATGGTACGGCGCACCAGGAAGCCTCGTGCACACGCCTGGATGATGACCGCCGCGTGGATGATTATCTTCTCTACAGCCTGCACTGATGCCACCAACTCCCTCGGCTGTCTGGGGTCCACCGCTGCCTTGCTGCCCACGACATCCCAGGGCACAGTGCCCCCAGCTGGCTCCCAAGCGCCTCCAGGGGCCACGGTGCTGCCCCTGGGCCCAACTGCTATGCTGGGGATGGTAGAATTCCTCGCTTGGCCACCAGACATGGCAGTGTCCTCTGGGCCCTGGAGTACAGCGGGAGTCAGGGACATCCCGAGACTGTCAGCTGGAGTCAGGGGCACCCCAAAACTGTCAGCTTGAGTCAGGGATGCCCCGAGACTGTCAGCCGGAGTCAGGGACGCCCCCAGATTGTCAGCTGGAGTCAGGGATGCCCTGAGACTGTCAGCTGGGGTCAGGGGCACCCCAAGTTGGTCAGCCGGAGTCAGGGACACTCCCAGATGGTCAGCTGGAGTCTGGGATGCCCCAACACTGTCAGCCGGAGTCAGGGACGCCCCGAGACTGTCAGCTGGAGTCAAGGATGCCCCGAGATGGTCAGCCGGAGTCAGGGATGCCCCGAGACTGTCTGCTGGAGTCAGGGATGCCCCGAGAGTGTCAACCGGAGTCAGGGATGCCCTAAGATGGTCAGCTGGAGCCAGGGACGCCCCCAGATTGTCAGCTGCAGTCAGGGATGCCCCGAGACTGTCAGCTGGGGTCAGGGGCACCCCAAGTTGGTCAGCCGGAGTCAGGGACGCCCCCAGATGGTCAGCTGGAGTCTGGGACGCCCCAAGACTGTCAGCCGCAGTCAGGGACGCCCCGAGACTGTCTGCTGGAGTCAGGGATGCCCCGAGACTGTCTGCCGGAGTCAGGGACGCCCCCAGATGGTCAGCTGGAGTCTGGGACGCCCCAAGACTGTCAGCCGCAGTCAGGGACGCCCCGAGACTGTCTGCTGGAGTCAGGGACGCCCCAAGACTGTCACTCGGAGTCAGGGATGCCCCAAGATGGTCAGCTGGAGTCAGGGACGCCCTGAGACTCTCAGCAGGAGTCACAGAAGTTCCAAGAACGCCAGCGGGAGTCTCGGATGCCCTGAGACTCTCTGCAGGAGCCATGAAGCTAAGGGAAATTGGAGACGCCTGCGGCAACTCCTGCCTAAAAAGGGGCCGCCGGGAACCCCTCGGTGAAGACTCATAACCCAGAGACACCCTCCGAATCCCAGGGTTCTGCTTAGAGCTGGCCATGCCCTGTGCCAGCTCATTAGTGTGGATTATTGGCGTTAAGGCTGGCGGTGCATGCAGGGAATGTTTAGGAAATTTCTGCGAGGACTTGGGGGCATCCTGCTGCTCCTGACCGGAGGGCACAGTCCCAGCTGCAGAACTGTCTGGCTTTTCTGGTACAGAAATAGCATGCATGGACCTGAAGGATGTTCTAGGGCCAAGGGGCCTGTGGCCATTCTGAATCAGACCGCCAGCCGCTGTCTTCTGGGGTGCGCTGGGAATGGCTTCCTTCTGGAAACCACTGTACGTCAGCTTTCTAAACAGGGATGGATGAGGTGAAACACGTGGCTGTGACCTCCGGGAAGTTCTTGGGGTCCCCGTCCAAGCCACAGACCCTGGGTGTAGACCGGTGGCCGCAGTATTGTCATGGGTCGGCTTGGGTGACCCTGAGACTCCAGTAGAAGCCATGATCCCACGGGACTGGTGAGTCATTGAGGGGCTCTGAGGCAGTATATGAGCCACCAAAGCCTTTTGATAAGCCGAGGGGCTCCGGAGTGTAGTGTGAGAGCTTGGAGTCTGCGGGTGAGCCAGTGGGGCCCCAGTGCCCGTGATGGGCACCGTCTGCACACTGGGGCTGGCAGCCGCAGTGTGGGAACCAGGGGCCACCAAATTGGTCTCTGACCTCTGCTGCAGGGTTGGGGTGCCACTACTGACCGTGGAGGGCTTGGCAAGACTCGGCGACTGGGGAAGGACAGAGGCCACACTGCTGGGCATTGACTTAGCTTGGCCGGGAGCTACCTCCTCCAATAGCGGCCTCTGGTCTTTGGGAAGAGCCTCATTCTCTACAGGGAATTCTTGGCTGTAGTCAGTGTCTATTGCCAGGGGACTATGGTATATCCATGGGGTTGCCGCAAGGACTTCGGACCCCTGCCTGGATACGGACCCCTGGGGAGGAGCCCTGCCTGGGTCCTCTGGCCTCATCACAGTCTTGGGATCTGTGGTCTCAAATGCTGTCACCACCCCAATGGCCTGGTTCAACTGTGAGGCTTTTTGCAGAACCGAAGGCACTTGGTATACTCCACCGGCCGTGCCAGGAGCTTCCTGGAGGGGAGCTTGAGCCAGGCCAGGGGGATGGGATGCCTGCAAGGTGGTTGTGGACCCTTCCCCTGCCAGGCCCCCATGGTATGGACGAGGAGAGATTCCAATCAGCAGGGACCCCTGGGGAAGGCTCGGGGCCACGCCTCCGACTGTGGAGGGTGGACTGGCTGTACTAGCCATGGGCTCCAGAACTAGGTTCTGACTCAGTCCCCCAGGCATAGATGCTGTGTCCACAGTAGAGTTCACAGGACAAGGAGGGATTCTGGAGTCCACTGCACCTAGCACTGAATCTAAGAGCAGGTCCGGAGCACTTAGACTAGCTGACGGCTTCACCGAGAGACCTTGCTTCTTCCCGTCACTGCCAGATGCTGCAATCAGACTGGGGGACACTGAAGTCGCCACAGAACTCATAGGCACAGTTCTGGCCATGCCAGTTGCCCCAGACCCTGGAGGAAGGCCCTGGGCTACACTGCTGCTCATGGGATCTAGAGCAAGGCCCTGGCCCACGCCACCAATCACAGGCCCTGGGGGAAGGCCCTGACCCACGCCACCGATCACAGGTGCTGGGGGAAAGCCCTGGCCCACGCCACCGATCACAGGCGCTGGGGGAAAGCCCTGGCCCACGCCACCGATCACAGGCCCTGGGGGAAAGCCCTGACCCATGCCACCGATCACAGGCCCCGGGAGAAGGCCCTGGCCCACGCCACCAATCACAGACCCCAGGGGAAGGCCCTGGCCCACGCCACCAATCACAGACCCCGGGGGAAGGCCCTGGCCCACGCCACCAATCACAGACCCAGGAGGAAGGCCCAGGCCCACGCCACCAATCACAGACCCAGGAGGAAGGCCTAGGCCCAGGCCACTGATCACAGACCCTGGGGGGAGACCCAGGCCCACACCACTGATCACGGACCCTGGGGGAAGGCTCAGGCCCACGCCACTGATCATGGACCCAGGGGGAAGAGTATGGACTACACCATTGACCACATAACCTGGTGGAAGGCTGGGGGCCACACAACTCAATATGGGCCCTGGAGGAAGGCTCTGGCCCATGCCTCTGATCATGGACCCTGGGGGGAGAGTAGAAGCCATGCCACCGGCTATAGAACCTGGG
The DNA here is from genome assembly GCF_002263795.3 of Bos taurus. Lineage (NCBI taxonomy): Eukaryota > Metazoa > Chordata > Mammalia > Artiodactyla > Bovidae > Bos > Bos taurus. Next base: position 4,934,991 of record NC_037334.1, on the reverse strand, counting down.
GCCACAGCACTGGGCATGCCCATTGCAGGCTCCTGGCTGATAACATCAGCTTGTTGGTAACTGCTGGAGATTGTGGACACAGAAGGACACCGGTGGTCCAGAGATACTGGAAGATCCACGCTGACCTGAGATATGCTGGGGCCCACACTGGTCACGGAAAACTCAGACGAACTCACACCCAGTCTACTGGACACTGAAGGCTGAGAGAAGCCAGGAGCCATCCTGGCCGATTCATGAGTCAAAGGGGCAGCAGCCACAGAGGCACGGGATGTCATGGGAGCCATGCCCCTGCTCATCTGAGATTGGCTTGGGCCCATGGCGGTAGCCACACTCCTCTGGCCCACCCTCCCTGCTCTGCCAGGGGCCATGGGTACCTGAGACATACTTAGGAACATGCCAGTAGCCAGAGTCCCCCGAGACACATCTGGGAGCACTTCGGAGGCTGTGGCACCCTGGGATCTGCTCACAGACATGCCCCTCAACAGAGACACACTGGCTTCCTGGCCTAGACAAGAGTCCTCCCCACTGGCCACAGGCGCCTGGTAGAGGTTTGGAGCAGAAACGATGACAGCAGGTTGTTCCGTTACTCTTGGGTGCCTCCCACCAATACCAGGCAGCTGATGAAAGCCCAGGGCCACCTCGCTGAACTCAGGGACCTGGGGATGCGGGGCCACTCCTCTGACCGTCAGAGGATCTTGACGTGGGTCCACCCTAGCAGACACGGCTGGCTGGCTCAGACCCTGGCCCACGCCATGAGCCACTGATGCATATGGTGCACCCGAGGTGACTTCAATGGCAAAGGACGAATAATGCTGACTGGGAGTCACTGCATTCGCCCTCGAGGATGGTAGATTTGGACTCACCCTAGGGGCCCAACTCGGCTGACTCATAGCACAACCTGCACCACTCATCACAGGTAGCTGGGCCAGGCTGGGGGTCCCCCTAGTGGCCACAGATGGCTGCGCTAGGCGGGGGGCCACCACACAAGTCATAGAAGGCTGGCCTAAGCTAGGAGCCATCCCACTGGTAAAAGATGGCTGGCTTTGGCAGGCAGATACTCCAAAGGTCAAAGATGGCTGGCTTAGGCTAGGGGCCACCCCAGTGCTCATAGGTGACTGGCCTAGACTGGGGACAACCCCACCAGTCACAGATGTCTGGGTTAAGCTGCGGGCCACTCCAGTAGTCACAGGTGCCTGGGCGAGGCTGGGGGCCACCCCACTGGTCACAGGTGGCTGGGCAGGGCTGGGGGCCACCCCACTGGTCACAGGTGGCTGGCTGAGCTTGGGATCCACCCCACTAGTCACAGGTGGCTGGGCTAGTCTAGGGGCCACCCCACTGGTCACAGGCGGCTGGGTGAGGCTAGACGCCACGCCACTGGTCATAGATGGCTGGGCGAGGCTCAGGGCCAGTCTGCAGGCCATCAGTGGCTGTGAAAAGCTGGGAACCACCCCCTCAACCATCAATGGCTGGCCTAGGCTGAGGGACACCTTCTTGGTCCTGGACATCTGGCCTAAGCTGGGAGTCACCTTATTGACCACCGATGGCTCAGATAGGCTGCTGGTCATTCTACTGGCCATAGAGAGCTGGCCTGGATTTGAGGCCACCTTACTGGCTACTACAGGCTGAGATAGGCATGAGGTCAAACTACCAGCCACAGCCGGCTGCTGATAGACAGTAGGGACCACGTTACTCGATGACAAACTTCTGGTCAACACAGTCCCATAGGGTGCCTGCGACAAACTCTCCTTCAGATTCATGGAACTCTGATCTGAGGACATGTCTTCCTCATCCTCTGAGTCCCAGTGCACACTCAGTGTCATGCGACTGGCCAGTGAGCTATGCTGTAGAATGGGGATCAGCTCTGAGTCTACAGAAGACTGGTCATGGAGGCTTGGGGCCAGGTGCCTGTGACCTGCTCCCTCAGTCTCTTCCACACTCCTGGGTCCCTGGGACCTCTCCACGGCCTCTGCGGAGAGGAGAGCATCTAGATCAAAGTCCCTGTCCAAGCTGGCTTCCCAGGCCTCCTCGTCCACCAGGTCAACAGCGGCCATGCTGGCCACAGACATGGTGGAAAGGCCGAGTGAGCCGCAGCTGCGCAGCGAGCTCTGGGAATTGCTCATATTTAGGCCGTAGTCTGTGCAGCCCTGGGAGAAGCTTCTGGACAGGTCATTGTCTGGACCTTGTGGCATAGTGGCCACCAGTTCACTAGGTATATGGTCAGTTATCCGCTCCTGTGGGCCATGTGCCCTGGAAAGGCTACCCCGTGTTTGATTCTTCTCCTTCCCAGGGATGGCTGTTCGGGAAAGGGTGGGTGTCAGCTTATTGCCTGGGGAGACTTGGAACAGACCGGGATCCACCTGACCCCCTCGCTTGGCTGCCCAGCAACGACCAGGAGCCACGGAACCGGGCCAGGGGCCTGGGGTTATGACGCAGGCCTTGGGGGCATGCACTTGTGCTTTGCTCACTGTGGCGGCCTGTGGTGGAACTGGGGTCGCTTCTTTGGTCACCTGCCTAGGGCCCCTGCAGCCTCGTTTATGATTCGGGGACCGTGTTCTCTGCACGGTCTCCTCGGGGACCACAGGTAGCTGTTGTGGAACTTTGGCCCCTTGGGGTTGGCCCCCACCGGGGGATGCCCTGCTGATCCCCGAGGGCTGACACCAGCAAACAGAACCCCCATAGTTGGTGGCACAGCTGTGGGAGTGGGTGCCGCTCCCATGACCTGTGGTGCTGGGAAGCTTGCCTGGTGCTAACCTGCACTCCCCTGGGGATGCCCTTGTGTGTGGGGCCACCCTGCTGACCACGTGTGGACTGTGGGTGCTTGTGGTTGAGCTGCCAGTGGCCAGTGATGGATGGCTGGTGCTCGGGCCCACGCCATTGGCAAGGAGTGGCTGCCACAGACCGGAGGCCGGCTGTTGGTGGGGCATGTTGGACAAGTTGGGGTCCACATCACTCACCATTGGGCCGAGGGCTGATGCCAATTCACTCACCCTGGGGTGCAGGCACACTCTTTCCTCACAGTTCTTGAGGGTCAGGTACAGATTTAAGGGGCTTCTGCTGGGTCCCGTCTCCCATGACAGAGTGGGACCCGGGGCAGAAATAGGGGGATACTGGTGAATGGTCATCACCCCAGCAATCAAGGAGGCACCTACAGAGACCACGGATGAGCAGGGTGACCCCCCGAGCATAGCCCCATCCCCCCTCTCTTCCAAGAGCCCGGACGGCCAGCCTGTGACAAAACCCTCCCAGGCCCCACCCCAGGGAACCCTAACCTTGCTGGGCTGTAGTCTCATGGGGCCCAGGCTGGGCCCCCACGCGGCCGACAGGCTCCCCCTGCAGTCCACCTCCACGGGGGCCGGCATCACGGTCATCCCACTTCCCATCGTTTTGGAGGCAGCCTTGGGGAGGCCGACTCCAGACCTCAGGGCCGCCTGAGAGAGAGATTGGCTGAGGACTGCACCCAGCTCACCCTGACACAGGGCCTGGCTCAAGGTGGCGCGCTCCTCCTCCGTCAGGGCCTTGCTAAGCACGTCCGCCAGTCTGCTCTGAATGGCCTTAGTCAGCTCGCCCCGGGACAGTGCGCGGGACAGACTGGTGCCCAGCTCGCCCCAGGAGAGCGCCTTCACCAGCACCGTGCCCAGGATGCCCTGGGGCAAGGCCTTGGCCATTGTGGCTCCCAAGACTTCTTTGGACAGGGCCTGGTTCAGGGCCGCCCTCACTTCCCCCTGGGAGAGGGCTTTGGCCAGCAGGGCGCGGAGGTCCTCCTGCGAGCCCAGCACGGCGGCCAGCTCAGCACACAGGGAGGCGAGTTGGGAGGCCGCTAGCTCCTCCTGGCTGGGCGGGGGTGCGCTGGTGGTTGACGGCTGGGCCCGGGCAGCCCTGCCGTCCCCCCAGGATTCAGCGTTGCACGTGGTGTGGCCAGCAGAGGCCAGCAGAGGCACCAGCATGTTCTGGGTCTCAGAGGCCCCCTGGTGCAGGCCCAGGGTGGCCCTGCCCTGCACGTAGCTGTGGGATGGGAGCTGGGTCAGTCTGTCTTCTGGCTTGGCTCGGGGCAGAGCGCCAATGTGCTGGCAGGGCTGGGTGGAAGCCTTGAAGCCCACCAGGAGTGGCTGCGACTGCGTCTTGCTGCTGAGTTCAGCAGCCTGGTGGGCCGCATAGAGGCTCTTGGCTGTATCTGTGACCAGCTGGGCCTGGGACTGCGCCTTTGTCAATCCGGTGGGGAGATGCCCTTGGGACTGTACCTTGATCACTGCTGTGGTCAGCTGTGCCTGGGACTGCGCCTTCATCAGCTTGGCGGGCAGGTGTGCCTGGGACGGCGTCTTAGACAGACACACACTCAGGTGTGGTTGGGCCACGGCGGCGGGGGGTTGGGCTTGTGGGTATCCTTGGCCCTGGGCCATGGTCGACTTGGCAGCCACGTGCTCCTGGGGCAGGGCCTTAGTCAGCTCGGCCAGCAGATGGGCCTGAGGCGAGCCTGTGGTTGAACGAGGGGCCAGTTGCGCTTGAGGCAGACATGTGCTCAGAGGCGCCCCAGCGGTTCTTGCAGGCCCATACAGCTGGGATTGAACCTTCAAGATGTCCGTCCTCGGATGTGCCCACTTGTTCCTGTCGCTCGCCACTTTTGCCCAGGTCAGATCCCCGGGCATTTCCATGGCCATACTGGTGTCAGACGTGGTTTCCGTTTTCCCTTGTTTCTGGGAGAAGGCCTTGATTTTCTCGCCTTCCAAAGGAGGCCTGGCTGGAGGCTTGGGAGCCCCAGCCCCCGGATGCGACGGGGGAAAGCATTTCACTTTTCCCTCTGTCAAGTATGAGCGGGACAAGACCTTGACCTCCCTGGTCGCCTGTCTCGCGTTCACCGTGGCCCTGGCCTTTGGTCCACTTAGACACGTGTGGGATGAGGTGTCGGAAATTCCAGCTGTCGCCGCTGCTGAAAACGGAGGCTTGAGGTTTCCAGCTGCTGACGGGGGCAGGCACAGGGTTTTGAGGATGGTGGCCACTGAGCGTAACTGAGCTGGAGTCTTGGTGATCATGGCCGCCAGGCGCGTCTGGGGAGGAGCAGTTTTTGCCACCGTGGCTCCTTGGAGCATCTGATGAGAGAGGGTCTTGGTCGCTGTAGCCACCTGACATGTCTGCAGTAGGGTCTTGGTTCCCGTGGGTGCTGGGCGCGTCTGGGGTGGCGTCTTGGTCAGCAAGGGCACTGCACACGCCTGGGGCGGGACTTTGGTCGCTGTGGCCGCAGGCCGTGTCTGAGTTGGAGACTTGATCATCGAGGCCAGCAGGCCTAGCTGGGGTGGGGCCTTCGTCATCGTGGCTGCCGGTCGTGTCTGGGGTGTAGTGTTGGTCATGGAGGTTGTTGGTCGCATTGCAGCTGGGGTCTTGGTCCCTTGGGTCACCGGGCAGGGCTGGGGTGGGGTTTTGGTGATGGTTATCATGGGCACTGGGCATGGCTGGGGTTGGATCTTACTCATCATGGCCGCCAGGCATGACTGGAGTGGGGTCTTGGTCGCTGTGGCTGGCGGGCACATCTGAGGTGGGATCTTGCCCACCGGGCCTTGGGGGTACACCTGGGGTGGGGCCTTGGTTATTGTGACAGTTGACATCGGGCATGGCTGGGGTAGGGTCTTGTTCATCATGGCTGCCAAGCACGACTGGAGTGGAACCTTGATCATGGTGGCCGCCGGGCATGTCTGGGCCGCAGTCTTGGTCATGGGGGCTGCTGGGTCTGTCTCTGGTGGAATCTTGGCCATTGCAGCTGCCAGGTACATCTGGGGTGGGGTCTTGGCTATTGTTACCATGGGCACCGGGCAAGGCTGGGGCGAGGTCTTGGTTATCGTGGCTGCCGGGTACATCTGGAAGGGAGTCTTGCTCGTGGTCATAGTGGGCCCTGGCTGGGCGAGGGTCTTGGTTATCACAGGCGCTGGGCCTGTCTGAGGTGGCATTTTGAGGACCTCTGCTTCCGTGTGGACCTGGGTTTGGGTCTTGAATTGTCCTTGAACTGCCTGGGCGCACCTTGCAGATGGTGGTGGCCCCATGGCTCCTGCCTTGTTGGCTCTGGAAGTTATTTGCTTGGTCTTCATTGGGTCCCCTTCTACTTGGACAAGGCAGGTACTTCTGACGGTTCTTGTCATCAGGCATGGGCGGCACTTCGCATCGAGACTCATGGGACATGGAAGTTTGATGGCGACTGTCTGGTGTGGCAGGAAGGTGACGCTGGGGCCTCCGGCAGAGCACGTCCCAGGCGGTGACATGCCCTGGGACTGCAAAAGGGCCGGTTGGTGGGTATAAGCGGCCAGGCTGTCAGAGGAAGGGAACTGGGTCTCCTTGCTCACCATGGTGGGCTGGGCCAGAAGGGACTTGCCCTCTTCCGGATGCTGGAACCGCACCTGCTGGGGCGGGTGGTAAGGGATGTCGCGTTCCTCCACCTTCGCTTTTTTCTCCATCGCCTTGCCAGCCCGGAGGAGGCGCCTGGTGTTGAAGCGTCGCCAGGACGCCTGGATGGCCTTGGCCGCCATCATCTGCGAGATAAGCTTCTGCCGGAGGCGGTACCCCCTCCAACAGGCTTGAATGAGGGTGGCTGCGCGGGACACCATTATGTCCATTTCATCCACCAGGACATTCCTGAAGGCCTGGCTCTCCACCACAGCGCGGAGGCGAGGGACACGACGAGCCACCGTCTTGTCCTTGTCAGGCTGTTCCAGAAGGGTCTCCTTGGAGGCAGGGGGTTCGCTCTGGGGCTGTGGATGCAGTGTTCCCGGTTTGTCTTGGAGACTGGGATCGGGCTGATAGGAGCTCTGCCCACTGGGTGACGCCTGTAGCTGTGAACACAGTGTCCCCACTCTATCTTGGAAATTGGCGATGGACTGATAGGAGCTCTGCCCACTGGGTGACACCTGTAGCTGTGTTGCTTGCTGCATTGTCTTGGTTCCTAGGCGGGTCGGCTCTGCCTGTGGGGGGCAGTAGGGAGGTGGTCAGGGAGGAGCGTCATGCAGACAGGAGGCCTCCTAGCGGGGGCGGGTACTCACCCCCAGAACCTACATGTTCTCGTTCCTGGGATCTTGCCATCTTCCTCCTCCACTTGGCAGGTACTCCTTCCCAGTCACATGCCCGGGTGCCCTTTCGTACCCAGGCCACATCATCCTGTGGCTACTTCGACATCAGCACACAGGGCACATTCTCACCTGAACGCCTGACCACCTACCTGCTCTTCAACTTTCCTCTGTATGTGGAACACACTATAAGGACAGCACTGATCATACTGTTTTGGAAATATCCTGCCTGTGTCCGTGTGCATGGTGTGATTTGCTTTTTCCCACTGACTGATGGTATTCTGAATTCTTAGATGGTAGGAACCAAGCCTGACTCATTTCTGGGGCCGCATCTCAGGCACAGGGCCTGGGCTCCCAGTTGTGAAAAGGTAGATGTTCTGAGTGGCTAGCTTGGCTGAAAAGGAATAGGGGAGCAGATTGAAGGTTGGATGGATAGATGGATGACTAGATCCTGAAGGGATAAATTAGTGGACGAATGAATATTGGATGGGTTGGAGGAACAGATAAGAGAGTTTGGGCTGAAAATGGGTGAGTAAATGAAGTTGATGAATGAATGGGCAAACAGATCAGTAAATAAGGAAATGGATGCATGGATGGATGGATGGATGAGAGCATAAACAGATAAATGGATGGGTGTCTGAGTAGCAGGATAGTTGCATAGATGGAGGAATGGAGGATAGATGAGTGGGTGAGTGAATAGATGGAAATGAGTAGATAAATGAGTGAGTGAATGACGAAAGGTAAAGGAATTGGTAAAGAGATCAATGAAAAGGAGGTGGATTGATGAATGGCTGGATGGATCAGATGGGGGATAACATAGATGATGGATAGATCAATGACAGATGGAAGGATGGGTACAGGAAAAAAATGAAGAGGTGACTAGATTTCAGAAGTATCCCGGTGCAGAGTATTCAGACACTCAGGCAGCCCTGGAGCATAAGACACTTTCTTTACAGGAGTCCCCCCTTCTGGCTGGGACCACAGACTTCATACCTTGGAAGATCATAGAGTTGGAGGAGGAGCAGGAGAAGAAGGTGCAGTCTCAGAAGCCAGCTTGCAAGAAGCAGCAGCCTTCAGCCCTTCATCCCACGCAATGTGCAGCAACACTGCCCTGGGCTGACTCTGTCCCCAAGACCAAAATGAAGAGATGTGAAAACCAAAAAAAACCCCCAAAACCCCAAAAAACTAAATTCTATTTAAAAAACAAAACAAAACCTTTTTTGTTACTGCAAAGTTCACTTATTCAGAGGTAAAACTAGAGAAATAACAGTCAGGTCAAAGAGTAGGGTAAAGCCACCATCAAAAATTGGTATTTTGGGCGACTTCCCTGGTGGTTTAGTAGCTAATGTAGTGGCTAATTCTTGTGTCCAGTGGAGGGGACCTGGGTTCGATCCCTGGCCAGGGGACTAGATCCCAAATGCCTCAACTAAGTCTTGGTGCATCCAGATAAATAAATAAATCTTTTTTTAAAAAAATGGCATTTTGGCTATGACTGTCAGTGAATTTCCTCCATGTTCATGTCTTTGGATTAACAATGAAACATCAAAAACAAAGAATTTTAAGTCCAAAACTGAATGTGCAAGGAAGTTTATTCCTTTAAAAAAATTTTTTTATTGAAATATAGTTGATTTACAATGTTGTATTAGTTTCAGGTATATAGCAAAGTGATTCAGTTATATATACACGTCTATATTCCTCCTTAGAATATTTATTTGTGCTAGTTTATTTATTTAGCTGCACCAGGTCTTATCTGTGGAACGTGGGGACTTCAGCTGCAGCATATGAGATCTCGTTCCCTGACTGGGGATTGAACCCAGGTCCCCTGCACTGGGAGCTTGGAGTCTGAGCCACTGGACCATGAGGGGAGGCACATATATATTCCTTTTTGACATTCTCTTTCATTATAGGTTATTACAAGATATTGAGCATAGTTCCCTGTGTTATCTTGTAGGTCCATTTGGTCATAGATTTGATATGTATCAGTGTTATTTTGTACCTAAAAAAAAAAAACAACCTGGAAATAACCAAAAAGGTGATTGCTAGGGGGTCAGTTAACAAGTGTATAAGGAAGGGTACGCAAGGATGTTTATCACCGTATTGTTTATGAGAGTCAAAACTGAAAACAACAATGCTTTTCAGCAGGGAGGTGGCTTAAATGCAGGAGGCCCGGGTTCAATCCCTGGTCAGGGAACTAGATCCCACAAGCCACAACTAAAATTTCTATGACTCAAGGAAGACTGAAGACCCTGCATTCTGCAGCTAAAATAGGGCACAGTCAGATAATATTTTTAAAAAAGAAAAGAAAGGGTTTAAAAAAGAAATGGTGTCCAGATCCACCAGAATAGGTAAAATTTAAAAGGGAAACAAGTTACAACCACTTGGATCTCTATCTTGAAGACAAGTCATCAATTCTACTCAGATGAATATACTCAGGAGGTTCAAGTGTTTACACTCACCCCAAACCAGAAACCATCCAAATGTCCATCAACAGAATAATGAATAAGTCAACTGTATATCTATCAATATATTAATATAAATGAATAGAATTAAAAATATCGACCTATTTATAAATCAATGCATTTTATTTGACATGTCAGTGAGAAAGCGGTCAACAGTATAGAGGAATCTCACATACATTGTTTTGAGTGAAAGAACCTGAACATAAAAGACAACAAATTGGTTCCTCCAGTTATAGGACATAAAGAGAGAAGAGAAGAAATTAAGCTCTGCTATTGAAAGTCTAGACAGGGGCTTCCCTGGTGATCCAGTGGTTAAAAATCCACCTTGAAAGGTAAGGGACACGGGTTTGATCCCTGGTCCCGGAAGCTCCCACATGCCAAGGAGCAACTAAGCCTGTGTGCCGCAACTGCTGAAATCCACACACTTAGAGCCTGTGCTCCACAACAAGAGGAGCCGCCGCGATGAGAAGTCCTCGCGTCACAACAGAGAGCAGCCCCTGCTCACGGCAACTAGAGAAAGCCGGTGCGTAGCAAGGGAGACCCATCACAGCCAAGAAATAAAATAAATACAGAAATGAGGTGATTGAGAGGGGACATGGGCGGGCTTGGGAGGCCAGTCACGTAGGTTTCTTTGGATTGTGAAAATATGGCCTGGCTTTTCTCTCTGCATCACCTTCATATAGAGGCCAAAATACTCATAAGTGATGATGAGGAATATGTAAGGAGATAAGCAAAGAATCAGAGCATAGCTTAAATGAAAAATGCGAGTTATAAACAACAAGCCCACAGGACTTGACCTTTTTCTCTTCTTCACGTGCTTGGCCGCATCAGGTCTTAGAGTGGCAGGCAGGCTCTTCTCTACTTAGGGCGTGTGGGCTAAGTAGCTGCGGTGTGCCGCCTCAGCTGCCCCCGTGGCATATGGGGTCTTAGTTCCCCGATCAGGATCAAGCCCACATCCCCTCCGTTGGAAGGTGGATTCTTAACCACTGGACCACCGGGGAGGTCCCAGGACTTGACTTTTAAAAAAATACAAACACACACAACACACACACACTGGAATAGACATTAAAAAATCTGGAAGGATAAACAATTAAATTGACAAGTGATTGTGTGTGTGTGTGTGAGGAGTAGTCTCAAGGGGTACTTTAATAAACAAAATTTAACTTAAAAAATTGGAATTTGACTTTTAGTCAAGCTGGCAGGAGGATATGATGTGGGGACCTGGCCTCCCTCACTCCTCACTCAAACACAGAAAGATTGATGGAGTATTTTAAAACAGTGTTACGTGCTGATCATGGTTTAATGCACAGAAACATCAGATTACTAAATTGAAAACCAGTAACTAACTTAACACTGTGTGTCGATTACACTTCAAAACCAAACAACACGGACTTCTCTGGCGGTCCAGGGGTTAAGACTCCACACGTCCACTGCAGGGATCTCGGGTTCAGTCCCTGGTCGGGAAACTAAAATCCCACGTGCCTTGTGCTGCAGCCAAAAACAAATGAACTCATAGGAAGAGAGATCAGATTTGCGGTTACCGGAGGGAGTGGGTAGGGAGAGGGGGACGTGGATGAAGACAGTCAAGAGGTACATACTTCCAACTATAAGATAAATATATATTAGGGATGTAATGTACAACATGATTTAAAAATACTGTCGTATGTTGCATATGAAAGATTTAAGAGACTGAATTCTGAATTATCACCACAAGGGAAAATAATTTTCTTTTTCTTTTATTTTGTATCTATATGAGATGATGGATGTTCACTAAACATTTCTTTTATATATTTATTTATTTATTTAAGGCCATGACTTGCAGCATGTGGGATTAATTCTCCAAGTGAAAGTGAAAGTCGCTTTGCTGCTGCTGCTGCTAAGTCGCTTCAGTCGTGTCCGACTCTGAGAGACCCCATAGATGGCAGCCCACCAGGCTCCCCCATCCCTGGGATTCTCCAGGCAAGAACACTGGAGTGGGTTGCCAGTTCCTTCTCCAATGCATGAAAGTGAAAAGTGAAAGTGAAGTCGATCAGTCGTGTCCGACTCTAGCAACCCCATGGACTGCAGCCTACCAGGCTCCTTTGTCCATGGGATTTTCTAGCCAAAAGTACTGGAGTAGGGTGCCATTGCATGTCCAAATCTTTGCAACCCCATGTTCTATACAGTCCATGGAATTCTCCAGGCCAGGATACTGGAGTGCGTAGCGTTTCCCTTCTCCAGCGGATCTTGCCAACCCATGAATCAAACAGGGGTCTCCTGCATTGCAGGCATATTCTTTACCAACTGAGCTATAACCAGAGATCAAATCCGCACCCCCTGCACCGGGAGCTCAGAGACTTAACTGCTGGACCACCAGGGAAGTCCCAATGTTCATGAAACTTCTTGTGATCGTTATTTCATGATGTACCTAAGTCATTATGCCATACACCTTAAATTTGCACAGTGCTGTATGTCAATTATGTTTCAATAAAACTGGGGGAAAACTTTTCTTTAAAAAGAAAACTATACCTCAACAACAAACCAACTCATAAAAAAAGAAAGCAAGAAAGAAAAGTCGCTCAGTCGTGGGCCACTCTTTGCGACCCCATGGACTGTAGCCCACCAGGCTCCTCCATGCATGGAGTTTTCTAGGCAAGAGTACTGGAGTGGGTTGCCATTTCCTTCTCCAGGGGATCTTCCTGACTCAGGGATCGAACCAGGGTCTTCCACAGTGCAGGTAGACGCTTTACTGTCTGAGGCACCAGTTACCATAAAAAAAGGAAAAGAAAAACTTTGTAATTTCCATTTTAAAAAAGAAGAAAAAAGAAAAACGTTATCAAAATCTAGCTCTCACCAACAGATATGATGCAAATACTCTATAAAAAAAAAAGACCAGTTATCAGAAGAATAATACTATACCCAAGTAGGATTTATTCTAAAGATGTAACATTAGTTCAGTATCTATAAATTCTCAAGGTAATTCATTACATCTAGGACTTTAAAAGATAGCCATATCGTTTTCCAAATAGCACCCCAAAGCACTTTCCCAAATCCATAGCTATTTATAATAAATATTTTTAAAAATAGATAAGATAGTACCTAAAAATGTTAAGTCTAACCACAAAACCATAACAAATGCCATTTTTACATTGAAATTCTTTTTTTTTTTACATTGAAATTCTAAAGTCAGTTTTGCTAAAGGAAGGAGAAAGATGTTGCCCACCCTTGCTGTGGGTATCATTATTTTTGGTAATTACAGCAAAAGCAAGATAACAAGGACTTGGACAATCAGTGTAAATGTTTGAAAAGAGAGCTTAGCAGGAATTGTCAGTTAGAAGATCCAAGAGATTCTAATTTTTAAAAGCATATCTGTATACACATACAGAACACATGTATGTATATATATATCCCATCATCCCTAAGGCACATGGCTGCATACAAAAAAATGAGCTGCAAATGGAAATGAGAAAAAAAAAAATTCATAGTGATGTCCAAAACTCTACAATTCACAGGAACAAATATCACACAAAAGCCAAAGGAGTTACATGAAGGCGAGGAAAAGAGACAAAAGATCTTTGGAGGCTTTTCTCTCTGCATCACCTTCATATAGAGGCCAAAATACTCTTAAGTGATTTTGAGGAATATGTAATGAGGTAAGCAAATAATCAGAGCATACATTAAATGAAAAAAGCAAGTTACAAACTACAGGCACCCTAGCACCTGATGTACCACCAGCAGAAAGGAAGAATTCCTATAACAATTATTACACATGTCACAACTCACAGACCATAATTCATGTCCGATTAGAATCTCAATGTGGTGTTTTTTGGAAATACTGAAATATTTTCAGTATTCAGATGGAAAGTAAGTGAGAGTAGCCCAAAAGATCAGAAAAAATAACAGTAATAAGAAAACTTTGACTCGTCAGATGTTTAGACTTAAAAGCCATCATAATCACTGTATGGCTCACATCTGTGACTAGAGAAATAGACCAGTGGGACAGAAAAATGAAACCAGAAATTAATACCAATGTACCAAAATACCAATGATATAATGTATTTCAATTCAGGAGAGGGAAATTCTGTGTTTAAATAAATGGTCAGGGCAATCTATCTGCAAGAACATATGCTTGGACCTCTACCTCATACCATATTCTAAAAAATTCAGATGACTTGAAAAATTATAAGAACATTTATTATTATGTGTGTATGTCAGTGAGCTCTTAAGAAACTAAACAGGAAACCCAAAAGCTTTGAAAAAGATAGACATGTTTGACATCATAAAGACCAAAAAAAAAAGTGTATGCCTAATGACGCCATAAATAAGGCCAAAGTACGAGAGACTAGAAAAAAGTTTGCGATGCATGTGGTAAAGAGTGCAAGTTGCTATCCTGCTAAAACAAAAATACCCATACTTCTGGAAGACTATGACAGTATCCAGAGTGTCCGCAACTTAACATTTGCAATGTCTAGGATATAATCCAAAATGGCGACAAATGAGTTTGAATAAACTCGAGACAATGAAACATTCTCATGAGAAAAGTTTATCAATGGAGTGTGACCCCAAGAGGCCCAGTTCTTGTAATTATCAGACAAGGATTTTAGAGCAGAAATGCTAAGAAACTTCTTCAAGTTGAAGGAGAATCATACTTGAGGGAGACATATCTGGGGAGAAATGAAGAATACATAAGGGATGACAGATACCCACATAAAAAGGAAAGACTATTATTTTCATCTTTGAAAAAAACACATATGGCAGTATAAGCAAAGATTAACACACGGTCTTGCGGCATCTATAATCTATGTAGATGTATTTCACCGGAGAAGGCAATGGCACCCCACTCCAGTGTTCTTGCCTGGAGAATCCCAGAGACAGAGGAGCCTGGTAGGAGGCTGTCTATGGGGTAGCACAGAGTTGGACACGACTGAAGTGACTTAGCAGCAGCAGATGTATTCCACATGAAAAGTAGAGAATAAACAACAATGTTTATTCTATAAACATTGAATAACATTGAATTATTGAATAATAGGACCTATACGGTTGGAAGATTTTTACATTTTAGATGAAGTAGAACAACAGTAACTCTAATTCAGTTATCACTTAATGTTTGTTAAGGATTACAATTCCTTTAGCAGCCCCTAAAAAGGAAAAAAAAGGCAGTAGAATTTAAAATAGAATTCTAAAAATGATTCAAATAATAATAAAAAAAAGAAGGCAGAAGGGGGGATGGAGGAATAAAATTCAGGGACTACAGAAAGAACACTAGTAAAATGGTGTATTTAAATTCAATCATATTAATCACTCGGATGGTAATGGACTAAATACCTTAAGACAGAGATGATCACAATCAATTCGTTTTCAAAGACCCAAGCACCACCTCCTTTCCCACTAGACATTTTGACTTCACTTGTGTGATGGTCTGAGTATCTGGCCCCAAGATGGGCCAGGCCCAGGCACAATGGGCATCAGTGGGAACTGACTCATAAGGGCAAAGTGGCCTGAGGCTGGCTCCCCTGGGGGTCGGCAGGGTCGCTGTCTCCATGTCACAGAGGAGGAAACGAAGGTCCAGAGAAGCCAGCATACCATGTCTTACTTCTTTATATCGTTTCTTATTTGCCTCCCCCATTAGACTGGGAGCTGACCACCAGGTAGGGCCCTTTGTCTGCTTTTGAGTCCCAGTGTCTAGAACAGTACATATAGTAGGTGTCCCAGATATACTTATGGGGACACTTCCCTGGTGGTCCAGTGACTGCGACTCTGTGCTCCCAATGCAGAGGGCCCGGGAATCGATCCCTGTTTGGGAAACTAGATCCCACACGCCGCAGCTATGAGTGTGCATGCCACAAGGAAGACAGAGATCCCGAGTGCCGCAGGTAAGACCCAGCACAGCCAAATAAATATTTTCTTAAAACAGAGAGATTTATGGATAAATGGAAGAATGAATGGAAGGACGGATACACGGATGGACCGACAGATGGATGGATGAATGTGGCCCAGCATTCAGAACTTGGAGATGGCAACTTCAGGATCTGAATTGGTCCATCTCAGGTTCTGAGGTTTCCTCAACCGCATGATTCAGCCTGTTCCATAAACTCAATCAGAACGAGACAAAGGAAGGACAGGGTGACAGAAACAGGATGTCGAGAAACGAGAAGGAGTAAGAGCCGCAGACACATGAGCTGAGTGGCCAGTTGGGCAATTCTGAGTAAACCCCTCGGGGTCTCCATTAAATGTCACCTGAGCAAAGACCACCTTCCCAGGTTCCCAAGAAAATGTGATAGGCTCTCCAGGCTGGGTGCCCGAGGAGGACAGACTCACCATCAGGCCTTTGGGGGCCCCTTGCGCCTTCGCTGTGAGGGGCTGTCCCACCTCTCAGAGCAGCCTGGAAGGCCCAGGAGGACCCTGAAGGCCCTGGGGGCCTTGGGAGAATGACCAGGTCTCCACATACCCACCCTTACTAAGCCCAACACCAGCCTCACTCACCTGCCCTTGAAGCTGAACCCACCAGCCTGAATGGCCAGCCTTGGGGCGCTGGTATCAGGGCGGCTTTGTGACTCACCGCCAGGTTCTGGCCAATCCCCACCAGTTCCTGATGGGAGGGGATTCTAGAAGCCTGACTCAGTGGGATGGGGGAGGGGACAGGACCCAGGTCAGGGCTGAAGGGTATGGTGGTTGCTGTACCTCGCCTGCCCATCCCAAATAGAAAGGTTAGGGCTCTGAGCACAGAGGGGACCCCAAGTTCTCCCCCTTCGTGTGTCCGGAGATGGCCTCAGTCTCTCTCATCCCTTGGGCATTTCCTGAACACCTACTCTGTGCTGGGACCCTTGTGCTGGGGACACAAACAACTCAAATAATTTAGGGGTGTGAAGCTGTTAGGAAGGAACCTGTCGACTAGAAAATAGTCACAACCTGTAAATAGAGAATTGTTCTATTTGGTAGGAATGTTAAGGACACCAAGCCGGGGAGCCAGCTTCTCAGTAGCGCTGAGAAAACGGCTCCAAGGAGGCAGGAGGGGAAATCAGGCTATATCCAAGTTTGCAACAAAGGGAGCAAGTAGTCAGCACATCAAAGATTACTGTGAAGTAAGAAAAATCAGGTATCAAGTTAGGGAATTTAGCCCATTATGTAAAAGATGTAAGCCTCTGGGCTCACTGAAATGCTTTCTTTCCTATGCACCTCAGCCATCTGTGGGGCCAAATCCTGTTTCCTTGTTCACTGTAAGGGGTGGCAGGTGTGGCGAGGGGCTACTTTTTGCATCCTCCCCCAACCCCACACCACCCAGCTCCTCAGCAATCACCATGAGGGAAAGCTGCTGGATCGCAGGGATCTTGTCCCCTTTGGGGAGCCCTCATTTACAGTTAGAAGCCAGAAATTGCTAACGGCTGTGACATTTCTTGCCCACTGGATTCAGAAGGAAATATATCATTTCACAAACCAAAGAGGGGGTGGGATGGGCTGAACCCCACAGAGAGAGAAAAAGAGTTTACTGGGGGCCTGCTGTGGGAACGGCATCCCAGATGGATGGCAGGGCACGTGCAAAGGCCCTGAGGTGAGAACAAGCTGGTCACGTTTAGGGAACATGGTGAAAGCGTTAGTTGCTCAGTTTTGTTAGACTCTGCCACACCCCTGGACTGTAGCCCACCAGGCTCCTCTGTCCATGAAATTCTCCAGGCAAGAATACTGGAGTGGGTTGCCATTTCCTACTCCAGGGGATCTTTCTGACCCAAGCATCAAACCCAGGTGTCCCACACTGCAGGAAGAATTCTTTACTGTCTGAGTCACCAGGGAAGACCATAGAGATCATGGAGGTGCTAAAGCTGTTGAGGGAGGGAAAGGAGGGTAGGGAGGGAAAGGAGGGTAGGGAGGAAAGGGAGGGTGACTGTATAGGTGGGGCTTCAGAGAGGAGGATAGCAGCTTTGGTTTTGTTGAGAAGGTGCAGGGAAGCCATGAAAGGGTTTAAAGCAAAGGAGCACAGGCTCTGGGCTCCCGCTGTGGAGGATGGGGGCTCCTTAGGGTAATGCCAGGTCCAGGGCCCCTTGGGAACTTACCACTGCTTGGCAAAAGTGGGCACTGGCCCTGAGCCACAGTCCTGGAAGGGGAAGTGGGGCCACCGTCCCCAGTCACCTCCTGGGGCTGGGCCAAGGCCTGGTGTGAATCACTGCTGGCTGGGTCCCGGCTGACACACACTTTGGCCTCAGCTCAGCAAAGTCCTGCCAAAGCCACACAGCCTGGCCCACAGGCCTCTGGCTGGCCTCCCTGGGGAGCCTGCAGGGTGTGGGGACATGGAAGCAAGAGGCCTTCGGGGATGCTCAGCCTTCCTCTCCAAAGACCCTGTCTTTTCCACACTGTGGGTGAGGTTCTGGGCAAAACCAGGGACATGGCAGTTGGACTAAACTTCGGTCTTTTGTTTCAGCAGTCACCAGGATAGCTCCTATCCAGGCCCTAAGACAGCCAAACACAAATCCAGGGTGACCACGGCAATAATAGTAGAAGCACAGAGCACCGATGGAGCCCCATAAGGGCACCTGCAGCAGAGGCTGAAAGGTGGAGATGAGCTGTGTGGCTGAGGGAAGAAGTGTATCAGGCCATGCAGCTGTGCAAAGGCCCTGAGGCCAGAAGGAAAGGCAACAGTTTGGGTGGGGAGGTGGAGCCTGGAAAGAGACACCTGCCCAGGGCCAAGTGCAGTCAAAGCCTTTTTTCCAGAAAAGTTTCAAGGAGGGGTCAGATCTGTGGTTTCCAAAAAGTCCTTCAGGGCACAGGCTAGTGAAAAGACTGGGCTTCCACCGAGCCCCGAGGCTCCTTCGAGGGAGGTCAAAGGCCCCCGTGCTGCCGTTTAGCAGGAAGGTGTAAGACACACTTGATCCTTTTTTGGCTGTGCAGGGTCTTCGTTGCAGCATGCAAACTTTTAGTTCTCACATGTGGGATCTAGCTCCCTGACCAGGAATCCAACCTGGGTTCCCTGCCCTCTGAGCATGGAGTCTTTATCCACTGGACCACCAGATAAGTCCCAAGAAATATCTGATCTTTGTCCTTGGTTTTTAGCACACAGCTTCTAAAACTTTGGTGAACTCCGGAGTGATGTGTCTTTTGTATGCTAATAACAAAAGCAGTGGCCCAAGGCACTCAAATAGCTTCAGAATGGGGGCTGTTCTCCAAAAAGACCAAGGTATGACCGTGCTGTGTGAAGTCATTTAGTGCTCTACTCTTTGCAACCTCATGGAAGAGCCCACTGTCCATGGGATTCTTCAGGCAAGAATACTGGAATGGGTTGCCATTTCCTACTCCAGGGAAGGCGTGATTAGGTGGTTGTAAATTTCAGCCCCCACTTCCCAGACCTCCTGAGAGGAGAGATGGCTGGATTTTGAGTTAATCCCCAAATGCCAGTGATTTCATCCCATTGGTGAACACATGGGACGCTCAGAAGATGAGGTACCTGGAGAGGGCAGGGGAGCTGCCCGCCCTTCCCCCATACCTTGCCCTGTGCGTCTCTTCCACGTGCTTGTCCCTGAGTTGTTTTCTTTATAATCAACTGGAAATAGTCTGTGAGCTGTTTTAGCAAATTACTGAACCTGAAGAATGGGTAGTGGAAACTCTCGGGTTTATAGTCAGTCGTTAAGAAGTACAGGGGGCAGAGAACTTCTTAGCGTTCCAGTGGTTAGGATGCTGCACTTCCACTGCAGGGGGCACAGGTTCAAATCCTGGTTAGCATGCTCGGCGAGGCCAAAAATAAATAGGTAAAAATTTTTTTTAATTAAAAAATAAAGGAGTACAGGTTGTAATCTAGGACTGATCGGTATCTGAAGTGGGGCAGTCTTGAACTCTTCATCTGTGCGGCCCCGTCTAACTCCAGTAGAGAATTGTAGGATACCCAGTTGGTGTCTGGAGTTGGAGAACTGGTTGGTATGGGGAGAAATAAAACAAACATGCAAAAAATAAATAAATAAAATAAAAATAAAAAAGAAAACAAACATGCATTTGATGTCAGAAGTGCTGTGAGTAAAAACATCTCAGGGGGCATCAGCAGATCTTTTAACCTTCCTGGGGTACCCCCTTCTCTATAGATTTGAGGCTGCACAGGGTGTACCTCGCCTGACTACTCTTTCTCTACTCTTTGTCTCCTGAGCACTTCCAACTTCTGACCTGAGACACGTTACCTGGACACAGGAAACACATCCTTTTTCACAGCACAGGAGGTAAAGGCCAGAGCAGGAAGGGAACTTGGCTGAGGGTTATAGCAGCACGCTGGCATTCAAGCTGGGACCCAAGTCTCCTGAAGAGTGAGGCTCTGCCCCCCAGGCATGGTTCTGCTTGGTCCCCTCTGTGTGGACACCCCAAGCTCAGTTATCAGCCCTCTTCTCTCTCCAGGCCCCTCTCCTGAAACGTCTTCCTGAAGGTGGGACCAAGAAGAGGTCACATGGTTAAAAAACAAACCCCAAAGCAGCTCTCGAAGCCTTAAAAAGTGGGCAGCCAGGGTGACCTGGAGGAAAAATGAACTTGTAGGTGGAGGCCCCTCTCTTTTGATGGCCAAGGGGGACTGTGGGCACAAGGCCCTCCTTCTCTGCATGTGTTTCCTTATCTGTAAAACAGGCATGATTTGCCCACCTTCCCTAGCAGGGTCGGGTACACAACTGGAGTTCAAAACTCACTTGCCCTGTGTCCTTGGCCACCAAAGCTCAAGTCCCTAGGGACCCCAAATTAGGCAGAAGCCCAAGGTCTGGGGTCTTTTGCCCCCACAATAGGAAAGGCCAGAGCAGACAGGGGAAGAGGGGAACCTGGAAGTCAAGGCTCTGGAGATGAAAGGTCCAAGGTCCATACATCCCGGCACGGGCTCCTAAGAAGGCTATGTGACCTCAAGACAGTCACTCAACCTCCCTGAACCTTAGTTTCTTCAAAACGGGAGAATAGGATGTTGGGGGAGGGGTGTTTCAGAAAGTTCTTGAAAAATCCTGGATTTCAAGTTAGTGCTTTAACAGGGAGGTCCCACAGAACCTACCCACACCCCAGGCTTGGAGGAAGACAGCCTTTCTTCTGGTCCTGAGATTCAGGTTTCCCATCCAACAAATGATAACACAAGCTTAAATTGAGCACCACCTGTAAGCCAAGACCTGTTCTGTAAACAAACTCTCTTAATCCTAACAACTTTATGGGACAAGTTTAAGATTGCTCTGCCCATCTTAGAGACAAGCAGACAACAGCCCGGAAAGTTCAAGTTTCCGCCTTTCACTCAGTCTCGGGCTGGAGTTGCCTCCCCGCTTCCCTCCCGCAGTCCCTCCTACGCAAAGGGGACACCCGCGGGCTCGCTATTTCCAAAGGCAGGTTGCAAACGCCAATGTCCCCCACCCAAGCCGACCGGAGTCGGCCCGGCGCCCAGGAGCGCCTAGATGGCGCTCGCTAAGCGCCAGATGTGCAGGCTCTTCCCGGACGCCGAGTCCGGCCTCCTCCGAGCAGAGGCGGAGGGAGGAGAAGGAGGCAGGAGCGGATGGGACCCGGCCAGGCCCCGCCCACCCTGTCAGGCCCCTGCAGGAGAAGAAGGAGGCGAAGAGCCGAGCTGGCGTTAACGAGACTTTACTGAAAACAACACCGGGCGAACCAAGGATTACAAACAGGAATGTGGACTCTTAGCAAAACAAAACAAAAAAACAAACAGAGGAAAAGGGCGGGAGGAGGGGGTGTCGGAGGGATGGAAGGGGAGGGGAAGCGAGAGCGAGGAAAGGGGAGGAGGGCTTTTTTTTTTTTTTTCTTCTTCCCATTTCCTTAAAAAACCAACACAGGAGAACACACACACACACAACCAACGTTTGTTCCCGAGTAGAAACATAAATAGGGCAGAATCGAACACTCTGTTCTCTCTTCCAAAGTCAAAAAAAAAAAAAAAGGGGGGGGGGTAAAAGGAAAAGGAAGCGCAGGGCTTGAGGCTGCGCCCCCTCGGAGCCTCCTTCGGCGGCGGTGTGTACAAAGGGGCGGCCAGGACGCGCGGGTTTGTGCAACACGGGGTGACCGCGGCCCGGGATAAAGGCAGCGCAAGAGCGGGGCAGGGGAGGTCATGCGCTCACACCCCCGGGAGCAGGGGGTCCAGCTTGTCGAGTCTGAGGCGCCCTCTCCGAGTCCTGGCACCATGGGGGAGGGGGTCCCCGGGGCCGCGCCCTCTCCGAGTCCGGGGCGCCCACGCCCCCCCACACACACGCGAGCCCGCCTCTGGGAGGGGGCCGCGCATGCGCCCCGTGCGCGGGCTCAGTACGCGGGCACCTGGTGCTGGGGCAGCAGCTGGCAGCCGCTGTTGACGTGGCTGAGGACCTTCTGCTTGAGCTGCGCCACCTGCTCGCGCAGCAGGCTCGCTGTGGACGCCAGCTCCGTGTTCTGGCTCTTGAGCGTCTTCACTTTCTCCTCGAGGCGCGAGATGCGCTCCAGCTTGCGCTTGCGGCACTTGGAGGCAGCGATGCGGTTGCGCAGCCGCTTGCGCTCTGCCTTAATGCGCTCTTGCGTGTCCATGTCGATGGGCGACAGCGGCGGGCTCTCGCCGAAGCTCGGCACGTCGGGCACCGTCTGCGGTTCATCCTTGAGCGCGGCCAGGCGCGGTGGCCCCAACGTGCCTGGGGGTGGCGGCGGTGGGAAGGGCACAGGCTCCGCGGCGAAGGCGACCGTCGCAGCACCCCCAGCACTCCCGGTGCCGCCCGCGTAGCTGCTCAGGTTCGCGTAGACGGGCGCCTCGGGCGTGGCCGCCGCTGGGGCCAGCTCGCTGGGAGGCGCGGCGCCCGCAGCCGTGCCCGAAGGTCCCCCGGCGGCGGCTGCAGCGGAGGCCGCGCCCGCGCCCAGCTGGTTTTGCTTGTGTAAGTCCTCTAGGGCCTTGACGAAGCCCTCGGCGAACTCCTGCTCCTCGCTGGCCGCCACCTTGGGATAGAGGAACTGCGTGCTCGTCGGCGTGGTGGTAACCAGCCCGTTGGACTGGATGATGAGGCGCTCGAGCTCGGGCGAAGCGAGCTTGAGCAGCCCCAGCTCGGGCGAGGCAAGCAGACCGTCGGGGGGCGCCGTGCCCGGGGCGCCGTCGGTGCGCAAGGGGCCCGGGGGCGGCGCGGCCGCGGGCTTGAGAGCTGCCGCCACCTGTTCGCTCAAGCTCAGCGTCAGCGCGTCTTTCTTCATCATGCTGCCGGGCGCCGCCGTCGGGGGCGCCCCGGGGAACAGACGACCCGGGGACGCGAAGCTGCCACCGCCGCCACTGCTACTGCCGCCGCCGCCCAGGCCGCTCAGCGCCTCATCGCCGTAGAAGGGTGTTTCCATCCTCCGCCTCCCCCGCCGCGCCGGCCCGGGGGGGGAGTGGCCGCGGCCGCCCGGGGGCCCGCGCCCCCCCCCGTCCGCTCGGCCCTGCACCCTCCCCGGCTGCGGCCGCTGCGCCCGGCCCTCCGCTGGCGGCGGCTCCTGCGCCGCGCAACCCGTGCGCCCCCTTATAGCCTCGGCCCGGCGCGATGAGCTCACTGTCCCCGCTCGCCATTGGGCACGAGTGACGTCTCTCATTTGCATGATGGGGTGGGGCCAAGTCAATGACGCCCCCCTTATTCCCCACCGCCTGCCGTTGTCCGGGTGACGCGCGGTAAACCGCACAACAGCGCGCTGCCTTGTGGGTTGACGTCATGGGGGCGGGCCGAGCACCAGGCCTGGTCACTCCGCCCCAGGAGTGCTGTGTACGACCAATGCCCCCAGCGCCGCCTCCCGCCAAGGCACGTCCCGGGTGGCGTGATGGGCCCGGCCACCCGGCGCCCGCCCTCCCAGAGGCCCCGCCCCGCGTCCGCGCGTGGGGCCCCGGGCGGGAAGGGGGCGGTGCTGGCCTCCGGAGACCGGAGCGGGGGATGGGGCTCCGGATGGATAAATAACTCCCTGGCGCCTCCCGCTTCACTATGCTGTGTCTCCCTTATCGCGCCTCACACTGGACATTGTGCGGGCCTAAAGGAGCTGTGCCCGGCGGCTCGCTGCGGGTGTGGGCCAGGTCTGTTTCCAGCTCACCCCCACCCGGTGTGTTTGCCCCAGAAAGGCTGAGGAGGGGAGAGGAGGTTCCAGCCAGAAGTTGTTGTAAATGCTTTGATCCTGCTGCTTTTCATAGGGTGGGGTCTAAATCGCGGGAGTCCGATTTCCTGACTTTACAGACGGGAAATTGAGGCTCTGCGAGGTGGAGTGACCTGCCCTCGAGGCCAGAGCGTGACCAAACCTGAGCTCTTATCCATGCAGTAGAACCCGGGCGTCCATGCCCCGGGCAGCGGCTTACGTCTTTACCTCTGCGTCTGCCAGAGCATCCTGTGGGTACCCCGGTGGCTCCCGGACTGGGCTGTTAAGTCAGGAATCCCAGATGGTACTTATTACCTGTTAATTACTACTGTGATTGTCAGGTCAGGCTTAATGGGCCTCCATAAAGACTGGCTGGGGATGGGAGTATGAGGGAGGTGGGAGGGGCCCTTCACCACACTGCCGGGAGATCCTTGGGACATCTGGGTCTGACCTACGACCCCTGCACAAAACACCCCCATGGCTCTCATCACACACTGGATGGGGCCCAGTCCATCACTAGTTGGTGGAGGGCCCATACATTCCTTTGTTCTTTCCGGTGACACTCTCTAACCTTTCACTCACCCTCTCTGAGCACTGTCTTCCCAACTCCTTGCTGCCCTCAGGGCCTGAACAGGTGCTGGCTCCCTTCCCCCAATGCCAAGGGCTGGTTCTCAGAGAGGCCCCTCCCATTCACCTTGTTTCCCTTATACCTGGAACCATCCACAATGCTGCTGCTGCTGCTGCTAAGTCAGTCGTGTCCGACTCTGTGTGGCCCCATAGACGGCAGCCCACCAGGCTCCCCCGTCCCTGGGATTCTCCAGGCAAGAACACTGGAGTGGGTTGCCATTTCCTTCTCCAATGCATGAAAGTGAAAAGTGAAAGTCAAGTCGCTCAGTCGTGTTTGACTCTTGGCGACCCCATGGACTGCAGCCTACCAGGCTCCTCCATCCATGGGATTTTCCAGGCAAGAGTACTGGAGTGGGGTGCCACTGCCTTCTCCGAATGCTAGGGCGGACCATAAGTCCCAGCAGGGCAGGCTATCTTGGGCCGGCTGGGTCTCCAGCTCCCTGCATGGGGCCTAGCATCCAATAGCCAGTGTTAAAGGAGAGGGCTGGTGGGATTACTGTGGCACTTTCTGGCCTCAGTTTGTCTGATTGGCCTATGGACATGAACACCTGGTCTTCTGTTTCCCTTCCTCACCTGGCCTTGCACCTAACTGGGCTGTGGAGCAAGAAGGCCTTGAAGGAGGCTGTCACCATAAGCAAGAGGCCTGGCCTGGCTGGTGGAGAGTTGGGGGTATGGATGTATGTCTGTGTACCCACAAATGTCTGTTTGTGCCCACATGTGCCTGTATGTGTTCACATATGAACCCAGGTGTGTTCACACACAGGAGTGGGTGTCTGTGCTTGTGTGAATCCATGCATATGTATACCCATGTGTATGTATGTGTGTGTATATGTGTATGTGTTTCCAGGCATGTGGGTTTCTGTAGCCTCCAGTCATGTCCTCTCGGGTCCCAGTATGGCCAAGTTCAGTTCAGTTCAGTTGCTCAGTCGTGTCCGACTCTTTGCGACCCCATGAATCACAGCATGCCAGGCCTCCCTGTCCATCACCAACTCCCGGAGTTCACTCAGACTCATGTCCATCAAGTCAGTGATGCCATCCAGCCATCTCATCCTCTGTCGTCCCCTTCTCCTACTGCCCCCAATCCCTCCCAGCATCAGAGTCTTTTCCAATGAGTCAACTCTTCACATGAGGTGGCCAAAGTACTGGAGTTTCAGCTTTAGTATCATTCCCTCCAAAGAAATCTCAGGGCTGATCTCCTTCAGAATGGACTGGTTGGATCTCCTTGCAGTCCAAGGGACTCTCAAGGGTCTTCTCCAACACCACAGTTTAAAAGCATCAATTCTTCGGCGCTCAGCCTTCTTCACAGTCCAACTCTCACATCCATGCATGACCACAGGAAAAACCATAGCCTTGACTAGACGAGCCTTTGTTGGCAAAGTAATGTCTCTGCTTTTGAATGTGCTATCTAGGTTGGTCATAACTTTCCTTCCAAGGAGTAAGCATCTTTTAATTTCATGGCTGCAGTCACCATCTGCAGTGATTTTGGAGCCCCCCAAAAATAAAGTCTGACACGGTTTCCGCTGTTTCCCCATCTATTTCCCATGAAGTGATAGGACCAGATGCCATGATCTTAGTTTTCTGAATGTTGAGCTTTAAGCCAACTTTTTCACTCTCTTCTTTCACTTTCATCAAGAGGCTTTTTAGTTCCTCTTCACTTTCTGCCATAAGGGTGGTGTCAGCTGCATATCTGAGGTTATTGATATTTCTCCTGGCAATCTTGATTCCAGCTTGTGCTTCTTCCAGTCCAGTGTTTCTCATGATGTACTCTGCATAGAAGTTAAATAAGCAGGGTGACAATATACAGCCTTGATGAACTCCTTTTCCTATTTGGAACCAGTCTGTTGTTCCATGTCCAGTTCTAACCCTTGCTTCCTGACCTGCATACAGATTTCTCAAGAGGCAGCTCAAGTGGTCTGGTATTCCCATCTCTTGAAGAATTTTCCACAGTTTATTGTGATCCACAAAGTCAAAGGCTTTGGCAGAGTCAATAAAGCAGAAATAGATGTTTTTCTGGAACTCTCTTGCTTTGTCCATGATCCAGTGGATGTTGGCAATTTAATCTCTGGTTCCTCTGCCTTTTCTAAAACCAGCTTGGACATCAGGAAGTTCACGGTTCACGTATTGCTGAAGCCTGGCTTGCAGAATTTTGAGCATTACTTTACTAGCAGGTGAGATGAGTGCAATTGTGCGGTAGTTTGAGCATTCTTTGGCATTGCCTTTCTTTGGGATTGGAATGAAAACTGACCTTTTCCAGTTCTGTGGCCACTGCCGAATTTTCCAAATTTGCTGGCATATTGAGTGCAGCACTTTCACAGCATCATCTTTCAGGATTTGAAATAGCTTAACTGGAATTCCATCACCTCCACTAGGTTTGTTCGTAGTGATGCTTTCTAAGGCCCACTTGACTTCACATTCCAGGATGTCTGGCTGTAGGTCAGTGATCATACCATCGTGATTATCTGGGTCATGAAGATCTTTTTTGTACAGTTCTTCTGAAGGGACCCCTAAATGAAGGGGATGCAGCCCCTAGCCTATAACCAGCCACACCCTAGGACCCTGCTCTGGGCCTATGCAGTGGGGCTAGATTGAAGGAGATGGGGCCATGCTTCTCCCCAAGGCAGGAGGGTGAGTGGGTAGCCTAAGGAGGCTCCCCCCTTACCTTGGGCCTTGACTTTGATAGGTAAGAACGGTCTGGTGAGCTGCGGGCAGGGCTTGTCTGCTGGTCACCCGCAGGCTTTGGAAAATGGAGGCAAAGGAAGGCCAAGGCGTATTACCTCTGTTTGTATTTATTGCTTATGAAAATGGAGCAAATAATCCCACCTACTTCATAGAGTATTGTGACTTCTATTGGAAGTATTTGAACACATAGTAAGAGCTCAATAAATGTTTTCTGTAGTTGTTTTATTATCATTTGGCCAAACTTAACTGCAGTTCTTTGGACTACCCTCAGCCTGGACTGCCCTTCCTTAACCTCCTGGCGAACTCCTACTAATCCTTCAAAACCCACCTCCAGTGTCCCCTGCTCCAAGAAGTCTTCCATCACCATGCCTACAGGGATTTCCCTAGACCCTTCCATCTGAGTGAGCCCTTCCCACTCTCTATGTCTGATTTACTCTGCCCTAGAAGGGTCCTTTGGAGAAGGAAATGGCACCCCACTCCAGTACTCTTGCCTGGAAAATCCCATGGATGGAGAAGCCTGGTAGGCTGCAGTCCAGGGGGTCGCTGTGGGTTGGACAGGACTTGAGCGACTTCACTTTCACGCATTGGAGAAGGAAATGGTAACCCACTCCAGTGTTCTTGCCTGGAGAATCCCAGGGATGGCGGAGCCTGGTGGGCTGCCATCTATGGGGTCGCATAGAGTCGGACACGACTGAAGTGACATAGCAGCAGGAGGGTCCTTGGGGCTAGATGCGGAAGCCCTGTCTTGGCTGCCCTTGGCAGCCTCTGCCATCCCTACTCTCCAATACCTACCCCATTAGGCTCCTGTGCTGTGACTTGGCATTCCTTGTGACCCAGTGTCCTTCCTCATCCTCTCCTTTTTCCCTCTGGGACACCCCAGTCCTGATCCTCCATTTGGGCCAGGGGTTGACCCCCCAGAGCTGGGGTGCAGCTGTTTCCAGCTTGTCTTCCCAGATTGAGGGCTCCTCAGCCAGGTCAAAGGGGGCCTGAAATCCATCAACCAGTCCCAGGCAGTGAACATGGGCTATCTCCCAATTCATTCATTCATTCCACATACACTGACTGAGCACTTACTGTGAGCCTAGTGATGGGGGAACACATGAATTACACAAACACCAGCAACTGCTCAGGCACACAGTCTGAGGGAGGAACCTGACAAGCACAGCTTCAAAGAGAAGAAATGGTACCTCCTTCCTGCAGGATGCAGGGGGAAGTGGTTTTAGAGTTGAGTACTCTGGGAGGGTCACCCCAGGAGATGATGCTAAATTCAGGAGGAGCTGGAGAAAATCATGAGATAATTCATTTGAGGGCAGTGTCCCAGGGAAAGCAGCAAGTGCAAAGGTCCAGGGGCAGAAACCTGCTGGCCACATCTGTGCAGGGTGGAGAGGGAAGTGAGGCTGGATTCACTGAGCCAGGGAAAGCCAGAGGGAGAGAAGGTAAGGGTGGCGGTGAAAGGTGAAAGTGCTTCCACTGAAACCCAGGTGCTATTTGAACTTTGGGAAGTGGTGAAAGATAGGGAAGCCTGGCATGCTGCAGTCCATGGGATCGCTAAGATTCGGATACGACTGAGCGCCTGTCTCAAGGGCAGAAGTGGCAGATGGAATTGAGGGACTAGAAGGGAAACGGGCTAGGTTGGGACTCCTCATTTTCCCGTTTATACTCCCTGCAGCGTCTTAAGTCTTCGGAATTATCCCACCCCACCCCCCACCCCCAGCAGGGTCCAGAGAGGATGGACCAAAAATTTGCCCTGGGTCCCAAAGCCGAAGCTGAAGCCCCATCCCCACCCTAGCTTTCCAAAGGGAGGCTGGCTGATCTTAACAGCCCCCTCGCCCGTTTTCAAATCTCCCGGCTCTGGCCTCTCCCCAGCGCGAAGAGATTGCTCTCTTGTTTAAAGGAACCTACAATTCGATTTAATGTTTAGTCTTTATTTGAAGATCGAGACCTGAAATCTACTTAATAAAACACAAAGCCCCAAAGAAAGAAAAGTTAAGGAGGAAGCCGAAAGGAATGAAGCGGCCGGGTCCTGGGGCAGAGGGTCTGGCCAAGGACGGTCCCCGGGCGCTCGAGACCCCGCGGGGCGGGTGGGGCTCCTGCCTACAGAGTCCCCGGCGCTTAGGACCCAAGGGCTGGTGGGGGTGGAGCTTGCAGAGATCGTCCCCAGTGACAGGACCTGTGGATCGGCCGGGGGAAGGGCGCCGGGCTCGGGCTGGGGGTGCGTCTGGCCCCGGCGCATTCCAGAGGATCGGGTTACTGGCGCAGGCGGCGGCCCCTCCCCTCCTGCCCCGCTTCCGCCCTCGCCTAGAGCGGGAACGGCAGTCATCTCCGTCGTCCAGTGCAGGTGTTTGTCCGGTCGCTGGGTGAGGACCCAGCCCCAGCCCTCTGGCTCTTTCCAGTCTCACAAGACCATTTTACAGGCGAGGAAACTGATGCGCCGCCAGCCCCCTTCAGCACCAGAAAAGCGGGCAAAGCCTGCTTTACGACCGGCGACCCTGTTGACTGTTCCCCGAGATTGTGATGTCCCTAGGCTCCCAGAAGAGCCGCTAAGTCCAATATATGTTGATTGAATTGACCGTACCAAGTAAGCCCAGAAGGACTACGGGACAAGAAGAAAATAACTGAGGCCACGCTGACCCCCACCCCCGCCCAGGACAGGCAGGCCTCCTGCACTCATCCAGTGAACATTTTATGTACAATTGCTGAATACCCACGCCCAGGTTCCCAGGTGGCTCAGTTGTAAAGAATCCACCTGCCAATGCAGGAGACAGAGATTCCGGTTAGATCCCTGGGTGGGGAAGATCCCCTGGAGTAGGAAATGGCAACCTGCTCCAGTATTCTTGCCTGGAAAATTCCATGGACAGAGGAGTGAGTCTGGCAGGCTACAGTCCATGGGGTTACAAAGAGTCGGACACGACTAACCGCATGGTACAGGCCTAGGTGAGTACACTTGCTGTATACACAGGCCAGGCCCAGTGTATTCACAGGTGGACATTGGAGAAACAGATTTAAGGGTCAGATGTCACAAGACCAACTTCAGAAGTTGATTTTTGCTTTTGGCCAAGTTGAAGCGTCATCATTCATCTACCACCCTCTACTGAACCACTGCTGTATGCCAAGGCCTATGCGCTGAGGGAGGGTTTAGGGCCTTCCCTTATAACCCCTAAGCTGACCAGAATCTCACGGGGGATGGGAAACCACCACGATAACAGAAAAGCCCACTTTAGGTCAGTGTCATCACTTTCTTTTCCTTTAAGTTGACCCCTTTTCAGCTTTTACTTCAGTAAATACATTTCAAAAGGGAAGCTTCGGGTCACCACCAGGAATGGAAAACCAGTTTCTCTTGCCATAAATAGAAGGAAACTGAAAAACGAAGAAATGAGAGCAAAACTCAGGCATTCCCTCCTCGGGGACACTCTGGGTCAATTCCGGACCCCAAATGTTCCATTATCCAAAAAATATTAAAGGCTGGGAAGCCCCAAACCAAGAAGACAGGCATGTGTGTTCACAGGGCAGGAAGGGCCACAGGGACCCACACAGCATTCCAGTCTCCAAGAGGGGGGTCAGCACACAGTAGGAGCTCAATAATGTGCCCAGCTTGGGTGATAAGCACCTACTATAATATGTGTGGGGTTTGCCTGCATCAGCCAGAATCCTCCCAAGGTTCCTCGAGGTACTGAGCTGTTTGGGGGGCAGAGGGAACAGATGGCAGTGGCAGGCAGAGGCCTCTTGGGTGTGTGTCGCCAGGGGTCTCTCTGAGGAGGCTTCAAGCTGGTTAAGTGGAAGCTCTCATTTCTGCCTAAAGACCTTGGGGCTGCCCCACCCACAATACTGTGGGACCCTGCCATTCTTCCCATACTACCTGGGGTTGGAGAGGGGGGATGTCAATCGTGTCTGACTCTGTGACCCCATGGACTGTAGCCCACCAGATTCCTGTCCTTGGAATTATCCAGGCAAGAATACTGGAGTGGGTTAGCCATTGCCTGCTCCTGGGGATCTTCCCCACCCAGGGATCGAACCCGGGGCTCCCGCATGGCAGGCAGATTCTTTACCATCTGAGCCACCAGGGAAGTTGAGAATCAATGGATACAGTAACAAATAATTAAATGAATAAGTGTATCATTTAGCAGAGTAATGAGCAGATGCTTCCAGGAGGCCAATATGGGAAACCCACTCTTGACATTGTTCTTTAAAAGCCCCACAGAACCACCGAGAAGAGGGACACCTGTCCCCATTTTTCACATAAATAAACTGAGGTTCTGAGCAAAGCATAGGTCCAGACTTTGGAGGAAGACTGGAATCCAGGTGAATCTCTACGGGCAGACAAGGCTCAGGGAGCTGGGCATCTTGGGGAGATGAGGCTGGACCTGGGGCTGCGGGAGCCCTTGGGGGAAGGCACCACGTCGGCAGCTCTACAGGATCCTGGCCCCTGTAGGGGAGTAGATCGAACGAGGGGGTGAAGCAGCAGGGAGGAGGCGGCGGGGGCCCCCAGGGTGGGGAGGAGCAGGCGGAGTCCGCGTCGCTTAGGAAGAGGCCCCAAGGAAGGAGCAGACCGGGGGCGAGGGCCTACATATGGGGTATGTATTAACGCCAGTCCTGCGCTTAATGGGCGAGGGGGCAGGACGACCCTTCCTCTGAACCTGAGGACGTTCTTCCGAACCCCCTCGCCCGTCGCCTCCTCCCCCTCCCCCCAGGCGCCGCCGCCGCCTCTCCCAGGGAGGAAGTGGTGAGGATGCGGGGGAGGGCCCCCCATTCTCACTTCCCCTGGGGCAGGGCGGGGCCTGCAGGGTTCCCTCCCCCTTAGCAGGAATCGAGGCCCCCCCACCCCCGCACACACACAGGGGTGGGGCCCAAAGGAGGCTGCCCGAGCTGGGACTGGGCCGGGGTTGCACGCCCGCCAACCCCCCACCCCACCCCGGTAACACAAGTTCTCTAGGCTTTGACGGTTCTCATCTTAAATGTGGGGGTAAGAAGCTCGACCTTGAAACAGTGAATTGCTGGGTGAGAGGTCCCCGCCCCGGACCTGACGAGCCCCTCGACCCTATTCATTCCCCACCCCCACCCCCGGCCCGGGGCGGGAAAACCCAGCCGGACAAGGACACGCCCAGCCTTAGAAGGGTCAGGGCCGGGCCGGAGGGAGCGACGTCGCAGTAAACACGGACTTGGAGGGAGGAGGGAGGCGCATTCCGCGGTGCAGGCAAAGACCTGATCCCGATGGGGCTTCTCGGCTTGCCTCGCGGCTGCGCTGCCCAAAACCTGTCTCACGTCGGTCCCCGCAGCCTGGCCCCGCCTCTGGCGGAGATCGGGGAGAGAAAGGTTGTGGCGGGGGGTGGGGGGGGGTGGGGTTCGGCGCAGCAGGCGGCCGCGCAAGAGTTAACCCCTGCGGCGACCGGACTCTGGCGTGGGGGTGGGTGGCGTCAGAACCAACGTCAAGGCTAGGAGGAGCGGCGAAGACGCGGATGCTCGGGCTGCGTGGCCCGCGCCCCCGCCGCTCGGGAGGCGGTGGGTGTGGTTGGTGGGGGGAGGCCTACCCGCGCAGTTTCCCCCATGCGGTGCAAAAAGACGGGGCTACTGAGGCACGAGAAGGGGCGTGGCCTACCTGGAATCGCCGCGGGTCTCTGGGCTCCAGGCCCCCGCCCGCCCCTGTCCCACCTGGTCACCCTCATCCAAGCCGGGACTCCCCACCTTTGTCCCGCCACCCGGGGTCGCCTGGCTGGCACAGACTGATATGTTAGTTTTGTTCTCCAGTACGTGGACAAACCTGCCTAAATACTCGCTGGGCGGCCCCGGGTGCTGCCGTACTTAGTCGCATTTCAACGTGGGCCTCAGTTTTCTCCACCCGACATTGGGGAGAGAGCTGATGTTTACTGCCAAGGCCCGCTCGGCCTTAGGGAGGGGGTTGGGAGGGGATTCCCACCCCGAGGGGCGGGGAAGGGAAACGAGAGCCTAGAGGTACGAGTTGGGGACACTAGCCAGGCAAGATTCGAATCCCCCACTGGCTACCGGCCCCGCCTCCTTACCTCCAGCCCTCTCTGGTCCCTCTCCCTCCGTTCTCTTCCTCCCTTCCACTTCTCCCCCGTCCTCCCCTCCTCCTTCCCATCGCCCCGCCACCCCCGGGCTGGCTTGGCCTCCCTGCGGGGCCGCTAATTAAATGCAGGGCTGGGGAAGTGAGGACCGCACACCTTAACCCCTTCCATGCCGGGCCCTGGAGCGCTGCTATTGCCCGGGAAGGAGGGAGAGTGTCAGCTGCCAAACTCCCCTCCGCCCAGAACTTCAGGCCCCAGGACAAGCCCATCTGATCAATGGGTTGTTGTTGTTTAGTCGCCAAGTCACGTCTGACTCTTTCGCGACCCCATGGACAGTAGCCCCCCAGGCTCCCCTGTCCATGGGATTTCCCCCGCAAGAATGCTAGAGTGAGTTGCCCTTTGCTTCTCTAGGGGATCTTTCCCACCCCGGGATGGAACCCGAGTCTCTTGCATTGGCAGACGGGTTCTTTACCACTGAGCCACCAGGTAAAACTGATGAATGGATCAATCAAGGCTTAGGGGCTGGACAAGGCAGACTCTTCATGGCCTCCTAACAGGAGGGCTGGAGCCGACAAATAGTTCGGAGGGGAAAAGGAATTATAGTGACTGTGAAATAAACAAAGGGAGAAAGGCAGAGATGGAGAAAGAGAGCAGGAGAGGGAGGGAGGCAAAGTCTGGTGGAGACAGAGACGAGAGAAAGGCCGTGGGAGAGAGACCAGTTACAGAAGGCAGAAGACACAGCAAGGGACTCTTGATTGTTATAAAATCAAGCCAGTTTTCACTGGGGTCCATGGTTCTTGGCTGGGGATTGGAACCAGTCTTCAGTCTTGTTGGCATGATGAGAAGGGTGACATAAATCTGTACAAGGAAGATACTATCTGAAGTGACTGTCCGAGGGCAGCCTAATTGGAGCTAGTGAGGGCATGGCGGCCCTAGCAATGCTCAGTATGGGTGGTGATAAGGGATTCAGGAGACCACCTTGCGAGCTGGAGGCCTCAGCTCCCCTGGAGGCTCACGGGGCAAGATCCTTGATGCTGACTTCTGGCCACGGCCTGGATCACCCACTGCTCAGTGACCTCTGACTTGTGGGCAGAGCTCAAGGACCCCGATGCCCACCTTCTCAGTGGTGGTCACTGAGTGAGGTCACCCTCAGTGACCTCAGTGCTTTGTGGCCTGAACCACCCAGGGAGCTGTAGCTCACTCCCAAGTCCCCAGCCTGGCCCTGCAGCTCTGGGTCAGGTGGAGAGGACCCAGACACTGGCATTTCATGGCCTGGCTTCCTCTTCCCTCGGCGCACTGGCTACTGCCGTCGTTGGATAGACCGACACTCTGAGAGGGGCCTGCATTCTTGGGGTGAGAATATCTGAAAATGTAGGTAATATAATATCTGGCAAGCGCTGTGAAGAAATCTCACCAGGAGGAGGGGAGTGGGGAATGCAGAGGGTCCATGACATCTGCAAGGAGGCACCAGGAAAGGATGTTCCTAAACACTGGGTTAGCAAGTGCAAAGGCCCTGAGGTAGAGATACAGAGTGTGTTGGAAGACAATCAAGGCTGGAGTAGAGTGAGGAAAGGGGAGATGGGGGAAGGTAAGAGCAGGGGCATCCATGTTGTCAGTAGCTGGGGTGGGCGTAGGTGGAGTCCTTGCCAGCTCAGGTAGAGCCTGTGACTACCCTCCCTGCCTCTGTTTCCCCACCAGTGCCCATGTTCCAGAGGATGCAGGGGAGACACGGGGGCATAGAGGCTGCCCAGGGTCACAGTGGTCCATCTCCTGCTCTCTGTGAGTGCCCCCTGGCCTCTTCACATGCCCTGTGGCTCCCTGCTCAGCCCATCTCCCTGTCACCCCCTAGCTCTCTGCCCACTGCTGCCATCCAGCCACCTAACCTTTGTCCATGATGTTCCCTCACTAGTGCCCACAAAACACTCTGCAGCCCCCCTATCTAGCCGAGCCTGAAGACTTTCCCTCGGCTGGCTCCCCAACCCATTGGGCCCCTCACTCAGCCCCCTCACCCCATGTTTGGCTGCAAGCTCTGCAGGGGGGGGGTGGCTTAAGAGACAGAGAGGCTGACAGATGGGAGAAGGTGGGCATCGGGGTCCTTGAGCTCTGCCCACAACCTGGTTAAAAATAGCTGCCCCTCTGCCCCAGCCCCCTGTGAGGAGGTGGCAGTGATGATGGCTACAGTGATGGGGGATGTGCCTGGAGGAGCATCCGGCAGGGCCCGCGTTGCCATGGTGATGCTGACTCAGAGGCAGAGGCAGGTAGCGGCATCTGGTACCCGGCAGCCGCCTCTGCACGCAAGGCACCCTGCCCAGCCCCCACCCTGCAGCCTGCACTCCACTCATCTTCTGAGACCAGAGGGGGGCGGGTGAGGCCCTGTGGCAGCTGGTTCAGTTTCTTCACAACCCCCATCCAATCACCTGCTAGCAGGTGGGAGATCATGTTCTCACTGCAGTGAAGGGGTACCAGCTCTTCCTCCCTCCATCCACCTGTCATCCCGCCCATCTGTCTGTCTGTCCACCCATCCACCCACCCACCTATCCATCTTTCCCTCTGTTCATTCATCCACCTAACGTTTATGGACCACTTCCTGCATGGCCACACGGTTCTCAGCACAGGGCAGTTAACTCTTGCTCATGCAATCAGAGTATCAGAGAAGGGTTTGGGCTGAGAGGATGCTGGCGAAGACCCTTGGCCACTTGGGCCCAGGCGTCGAGATGCTGAGGCCCTCTTTTCTCCCTTCTGCTGTCAGTCTCTCCCCCTCTTCCTGTGTCTCTTTCAGTATCTCTCTCTCTGTCTCTCCATCTCAAAGTACAGCCCAGATGCTTCTCCACACCCCTCAGGCCTCACAGCTGTGCCCACCTCACTCTTCACTTATCCTGCTCTAGCCACATCAGCCTTTGTGCCTTTCCTCCAGTACATCAGCTCATTCCTACCTCAGGGCCTTTGCACATGCTGCTGTCTCTGCCTGGAAGACCCTTAGGGTCTTCACCAGGTATCTGTCTTGTTTAATTCTTGGTTTCCTGATTATCTCTCTACCCCCTATCTTCAGAGTATATAGACCTAAGAGATGGCCTGTTGTTCCTTAGGTGTGAACACAGAGTAAACACTCAGCCAACAGTCCAGGAGCTGATGAAGGATAAACACAATGTATCCAGTCATATGGTGTATTATTCAGCCAAAGAGAAGAATGAAGCACCGATACACACTGCAACACGTATGAACCTTAAAAATCTTATGCTGAGTGAAAGAAGCCAGATGCGAAAGGCCCCATAGGATGTGATTCCGTTTATGTGAAATGTCCAAAACAGGTCAGTTCGTAAACACGGCAGGCAGATTAGTGGTAGTCAGGGGCTGAGGAGGAGGGAGTGGGTGTGAGGCTTCTTTCTGGGGTGATGACAGTGTTCTGGAACTAGGTACAGGTGGTGGTTACACAACATCGCAAATGTACTAAATACCGCTGAAGTGCTCACTTTCTTTTGGTTGTTTTTAATCTGGCTGTGCCAGGTCTTAGATGTGGCATGCAGGATCTTTGGTTGAAGCAAGTGGGATCTAGTCCCTCCTGACCAGGGATGGAACCCTGGCCCCCTGCACTGCGAGCACAGAGTCTCAGTCACTGGACCACCGGGGAAGTCCCTGAATTGCTCACTTTAAAAAGGTTGATTTTATGTTACTGAATGTTACTTCAATTGTTTTTAAAGCACTTTAGGTAAAAACTGTCTCTGTGTTAGCTGCTTGGTTGTGTCTGACTCTTTGCAACCTCGTGGACTGTAGCCCTCCAGGCTCCTCTGTTCATGGGATGTCTCAGGCAAGAATACTGGAGTGGGTTGCCATTTCCTTCTCCAGGGGATCTTCCCAATTCCAGGGATGGAACCCGGGTCTCCTGCATTGCAGGCAGATTCTTTACCTTCTGAGTCATCAGGTGTGGACTTTAGGCAATAATGCTCAATTTGCTGTGTCTCCAAGACACCCAGCATGTGCCTTCCCCAGGGCCTTTGCACCTGCTATTCCCTCCAGCTGGAGGCTTCAGGGCATAGAGAAGCGAATCAGACCCCAGTGGGCCAAGCCACACTCCAACTCGAATCATTTCCCTCTCTTTCCTGGGGCTACAAGAAAGGTCAAGGGTCTTGGTGGTAAGGATGGAGTGTGCCCAGGAGACTCAGTGGTTAGGATGATGTCAAAGATATTTGGGTGTGTTGGAGGGGGACAGGCTGCTCCCTGGGGGAGGGAGAAGGACCAGTAACCTACGTGCGGTCCCACGGAGGCAACAGGATTGGACCCAGCTGGGGGCCCTGTCCTAGGAGCCTGTTTCCAGCAGCCTCCTGAACACAAACAGCAAGATCCATTTTCTAATTTTGAAGGAAAACTGCTGAGTAATGAAGATCTCCCTGATCCATGTTGCTGCGTCCTGGCCTCCCTCTCCAGGAATCGAGACTTCTAAGGGTTGTGGAAAAGGCTTCGCCCTTCCAGAGAGTTCTGGGGAACCTTGTGGAGTCTCTCCATGGCAACAAGGAGGAAGCAAGGCCACCTCACCACACTTGACAGGGATGTGGGCACTTGGGGACCTCCCACAGACCTGCTGGCCGGGGAGGCATAAC
This sequence comes from Bos taurus, assembly GCF_002263795.3. NCBI lineage: Eukaryota > Metazoa > Chordata > Mammalia > Artiodactyla > Bovidae > Bos > Bos taurus. The sequence continues at coordinate 4,897,555 of NC_037334.1, read as the reverse complement.
CTGCTGGAGGGGTGTAGCGTGGAGGGACGGGCCTGGGGGTGCTTATAGGGATGGTTTTCCAAGGAACAGAGACGGGAACGAGGGAGGGGAGATGCATGCCTGTATTCCCCAAGTATTTTTAGGCACTGAACGCGGCCCTGAAATATTCCACGGCCACTCCCAAGAGTGAGCTGGGTGACTATTTTGGTGCCTGGTTCCAGCGGGGGCGGAATGGGGGTGAGTCATCCCTGGGTGGCTGGGCCCAGACCAGGAGGGGGGGTCTCAGGGCAGGACCCAGGGCCTGTAAGGTGACAGCTTAGGAACCTGGGGCCAGGCATCTGGTGTCGGCCTCCGGGGCACAGAGGACAGTGGCCTGGCCCCTCCCTGTGGCATGGCACCGCTGCTCAGGTCCCCCCGGCCAGTCAGTCACGCTGCCCCCACAGCTAATGGAGAGAAAGAGGGTCCTAGGTGAGGTTTCAGACACTCCCCAGGTGCCCAGTGAGGCGCTTCTCCTGTGTTTTCAAGCAGGAATGAGGGACTTCCCCAGAGGTCCAGCAGTTAAGACTCCGCGCTTCCACTGCAGGGGGCACGAGTTCAATTCCTAGTATAAAAAAAAATAATTTTTTTTTTAAAGCAAATATGGAGCACGGCTGTGTGTCTGAGGCACAGTGGGGTTACACGTCCCAGGGTGTGTCCTGGGGTAGATGGCTCACCCTCTGTGCTTGCGCACGGGCACTGCCTGCGCCCCGCTCGGCTCTTGCTGGGATTGAGCCCCTGGGTCTGCTCATCCTCGCTTCCCTCCCCAAGCAGGGCCCAGAGTCTCAGGGCTTTTGTGTTGACTGTTACCTTTACCTGTTGTTCCCTGCTCTCTTCCCGAGGCCAGAGGCTTCTTTTTCTTTTCTTTTTTTAAGACTTTTTTGATGTGGACGACTTTTTAAAGTCTTTATTGAATTTGGACACTCTTGTTTCTGTTTTCTGTTTTGGTTTTGTGGCCCAGAGGCATGTGGAATCTTAGCTCCCTGACCAGGGATCAGACCTGCACCCTATGCATTGGAAGGCAGTCTTAACCACTAGACTTCCAGAAAAGTCCTGAGCAGAGGCTTCATGTCCTTCAGAAACCAGTTTGACCACGTGCCCCTTCTAGTCTTCAAAAAGCTCCCAGCCCAGCGTCTGAGTTTGCAGAACAGCCCTGCCTGGGCCCTCACGGCACCCCTGCCTCCGCCACCTGTGGCCTCTCCCTTGGGCTGACCCCACCCCCACCCCAGCACTGCTTCCTCTGGTTTCTTGGCTTCCACACTTGCCTCAGTCTGTTCTAGAACCTTCTGTGGCTTCCTATCTCACTCAGGGTCTGCACCTGCCCCATTTCCTGCCCTCTCACTTTGTTCCTGTCACCACCTGGCCCAGGACCTTTGCACAGGCTGTCTCTCTGTCAGGAACACTCTTTCGCCAGGGGTATGACTCCTCTGCCTCCCTCCAACCCTTTTCTCAAAATGTCACCCCTGGCCTGCCCTGACCGCCTCTCTTCCCCACCCTCATTTTCTTCTTGGCATTTATGCATTTGGCCTGTTCGTTGCCAGCTCACCCTCCTGGAAGGTAAGGGTCCCTGTGGTGGGGGACTCTGTTTAATTCACAGCTTAGTCTCCAGTGCCTAGGATGCGGTTGTGGCCCCAGTTCCTCCACCCCCAGCCAGGCCTCTGTTCCTCTTAGGGCGAATAGCTGCCCCCATTAAGACTGTCTGAGTGGACATCAGACCACCTCCCGAAACTCCCACAGACCAAGCAGCCTTGTCCACGGAGGGCTGTCAGAGGACACAGACAGCGATGGGTGGGTAGGGACACACAGGCCGGGACACGCAGACCCCAGGGCCCAGCTGGATGGCTGGGGAGGGCGCCTGCCATCAAGCCTGCCTGAAGTGGGAGGCAGCAGGCTGGGTGCAGGGCTTCCAGGGGAGGTGCTGGCAGAGCCGCAGGTGAGGCCCAGTAGAGGAGGAGTCAGTGCTGAGGGGTGTGCAGGCAGGACTGACACGGGAAGGCAAGAGTCGCCCTCCTGCCCACCACTCCCTGGGGGGCTGCTGCTTACGGCTGCCCACTGGATCCAGCTCCCTGAAATGGACTCAGGGAGCTGAGTCCTGAGCTCAGGTTGAAGCAACAGGGCAATCCAGGCAGGCCCCAGGCTGAGTCACACCTGGGTGTGTGGGCCTCCCTGGCCTGACAGCTGGAACAAACTCCAAAGGGAGACGGTTGGCCTGCGGGGAAACACCTACACTTCACCACCCACACTTAAGGTAGCCCGCAGGCTTCAGGTCATGCAGCAGTCAGCTGATGGGGGCGCTAGCCCCCAGAGACAGACCATCAGGAGGGCAGAAGGGAGGCGGACTTGGGGGAACCAGCACGGTACTTTTGGTTTCTCTTCTTGTTCAGGGCGTTGAGGCTGGTTTCTTGAAACCAACCAGGAAGAAGAACTGGAAAACCGGGCTGTCCTGACACCCAACTCAGGAGGACGGAGCCTTCCGGCAGCCCCTTGGCATCTAAGCGGCCAGTGCCGGGGAGGCGGCTCACGTCACCAGCCGGCTCGCAGAGAACTGGGCCGTGAGCCGGAGCTGCCTGGATGGAAAGGTCAGGGGCGGCTGGCAGGAAGCCGCGATTACGCACGCCGCCGGGGATGCGCCCCTGTGTGGAGACCGGGCGCGTCGGAGACCCAAGACCTTGAGCGGCGAAGGGGCCCTTGGGAACGTCTGAACATGTTCTTGGTCCAGAGCTAAGGAAGAAAAACCAAACCGCGAACAGCAGGAAGGGGCGGGGCTTCTAAAGGGTTTCTCGTTCACAGCCCCCGGCTTCCATCAAAGCTTCACCAGAGACATCACGCCCCTGGCAAGTGGAAAACCCAGACTTCAGACCAAGGCCCCCAAAGGCCATTATGGGATTCTGTGTCCAGGGCTGTGGGAAGGGGAGTTGTGAACACAGGCCCTCCCTCCCCGCCATTCTTTTTGTGTCTTCCTACCAGCCTGGCCTGGCACCGCCGTCTCTGAGGGAGGTGGGTTCCCAGGGCCCAGGTGGAACTCAGACCCCACACCCCTGTCCCCAACCTATGCCAAAACAAGGACTCAGGCAGCAGTAGGTCCCTGGAGGGGGTGCAAATGGAGAGAAGCAATGATGAGGAAGTGGCAGGGAACAGCACTCTCCAGATAGGATCAGACTGAGAAATCTTAGAGCATCTTTGCAATAGCTAGGCCAGTACTTTGCAGACCTAAGTGGAGTTCTACAGGCACCACCATCTTTTCTTCCAATCACCCTTCAGAACCGGTCTCAATACGGTATCGGTGACAAGTAGACCTCAGGCCAGGCAGACCTCACATCCATAGGAACCAGCCTCTTAACATCAGGCTGTCCAGGAATATCGGTCAAAGGACCACATCGCCGGAAGTGTTCTGCACAAGTGCTGGCTCAGCGTCTCAGACAAATCGCTAAGTCATGGACAGGCAAGAGCCCCGACTCTAAGAGGAGGTAAAAGGTTCGCGAAAAGCCTTCCTCTTGTGTTCCTGGAGGCAGCTCCCTGTCACAGCTTCTCAGGGAGCTCTGCTGTGAACAGTACTTAACACAACAGGAACGGAGGCTGAGGACAGGCAGTGTGGGTGTCCCACTGGCTCCCGCCTAGGACTTCCCTCCCCCACCTCCCCACGAAGAGGGGAAGGGGGTCCCCTACTGCCCAGACCCCCATCTTGCCTTCCACCTTTGGTAGGAGGCTGCTGAGGGTCATGGGAACCAGTGTCGCATTGAAATACTTCCCCGTGGTGAGAGGCCACAGGGTGCAAAAGGAAACTTCTTGCGTGGGGCTGTGATTTCCTGGGGACGCTACAACTAGATGCGCCCAGTGGTTTAAAGGAATCACGGATTTCGCAGTTTGTAGTTGTATTTGTTTTTATTTTTCTAAGACAAAGAGGGAGAGAAGAAGGGACAGAACAGGGCATCATCCCCCAGAACAGCTTCTGAGGCACACGTTTGCCTGGATTCATTTCGAAAAGGCAGTTTCAGGGTCCGTGTTTCAGGAGACCCTCCAGGCTGTCAATCTCAGTGCAAACAGCTGAAAATAAAAACCTCCTGTCTGTTCACCATACAGAATGCAAAACAAACCTGTTTGGAAAATGCCTGCCCTTAAAACAAGAGTGAGGGCTTTACAGATGCATTAAACACAGAATCTTCCAGGAACCCAGTTGGCTGCGGCTTCACAAAACCAGAAGCACAGAATAACATTTCCAACCACAGAACTGCTGGCTAACAAAAAAAGAGGAGGACCACGAGACAACAGGCAGGGGGTCCTCCCCGACCCCTGCCTCTTCTTTTTGTTCTGAACAGTCATAAACTGGAGAGCAGGAAAGCAGCCTCTGGGTGGGAGCAGATGCTCCATGCGGCAGCTCCGTCTCGGGAATGGAGGGAGGGGCGGCTCACTGCTTGCCCGCCTGTCGGCCTGGCTTCTTTTCTGGTTGACCTCTGCCAGTCCCGGGGATCCCACCTCGGCCCCGGCCACCGAACACACCTGTGAGACAGAGGAGGGGGGCCTCAGTAGAGCTGGGCTGGGAGGGTCACTGTAGGCAGGGACCAGGAACTGGAACTCTTAGACTATAGCCAAGTCGTTGAACCCCTCTGAGCCTCAGCTTTCACCTCTGTGAAGTGGGGGCAGTGACCATACCTTCTAAGAGCAGGCTGAAAACCTGAGGTGGAGCGTCTGACCAGGACTGGGCAGGGGTATTGCTCCACAACGTTCTCAGTGTGACAAGGGATATCAGACCAGGCGCTCCAAGGGTGCGAAGGATGCCAAGGAGGACAGAGGTTGGCACCAAGTCACACTGGGGCTTGCGGGGGCGGGGGGGGGATGCTTCCTGGAAGAGAGGGCTGAGGGCCAAGGTGAGGGGGTGGGTGGTCATCAGCAGGACAAAGTCAGAGGGTTTCCAGGAGGAGGAGGAGGGAGTACAAGCTAGAATGAGGCCTGGACTCAGCCCAGGGGTGGAGCAACGATGCTCAGCTGTGGCTGGGGCTGCACCGGGGACCCCAGCCTGCCTTGCTGGCCCCAGAGAAACAATGGGGTGGGGTGGGGTTTCTGTGTGTCCAGCCCAGAGATGGGGCGGGGGAGCCTCCTGAGCTCTGACCTCTGCAGCCACAGGCGGGGCTGTTTCCGAAAGACATTTTACATGGAGCACACAGCACTGCTGCTGGGGAAGGTGAATAGCCCAAGGGTGGGTGCAGACCCTGCCCAGGAAGTCACAGAAGCAGCAGCCTGGCCTTCCAGGGTCCCCTTCCTCCACACACATGCAGGGGACAGAGCCAGTGCTGACAGGGTCTGCCTGGCCTCATCTCTAACGGAGCAAGACCCAGCTTGGCCAAGGGGAGCCTGGTCATGCAGGGGCCCCTGTGCAAGCAAGCTGCTCTCCCTGTCCTCCCTGCTCCTTCAGGCAGTTTACTCGACAGTGATGGCACCCTGGGTGGAGAGCCTAGCCCTGGGGGCAGGTCCTGGGGCCCCTGGGGCCCTGCTCACCCCCATCCTAGGTTCTTCTCCACCTGCGGTGCCCTCTTCTCTCTGGCTCCTTTCTGTCACTCAAGCCTCAGCTCAGGGAGGGCTCCTATGTCCTTCCTGGCTCTGCATATAAGCCCCCAAGGTGGGTTCCTGGGACCTAGCATACAAGCCCCTCCAGGTGGGCAAGACAAAGCCAGGTCCCTCCAAGGACGGAAGTCGGGTGGGGAGGCAGGGAAGGGTAGGGCCCACCGCTGGCCTCTGGGCTCCGGCTCTAGCTGACTGCACGTTTAGTTTTATGCTAGATTTATCATTTCAGGGTGGCGTGGGGTGATCTACCCAAAAGGCGTGACCTCGGTTTTGTCTAAAGGAGTCACAGCAGGGAAGGGTCCCAGGCTGGGCACCATGGAGATCTCTGCAGCGGGGAATCTGAGCCTTGTGGAGGTGCCCAGAGCACCTGCCAGGAAACACAGGTGGGGCTCAAGTCCCAGGTCTGTGTGGGTACCAGGTTAGTCTGCCGGGCGGCACCTGGAGCTGAGGGAGCACCAAGAGCCACTGGGGGGAGGAGGGCCCATGTTGCGGGGATGGGCGCAGCTAGCACTGACCACCAGGACTTAGCTGGGCTCCTGGGGTGGGGGACACGGGGCATTCAGGTGGCAACCAGCAGCATCAGCTGTTCCACAGAAGAGCCCTGTGAGTCACGGCCCCCCAGTGCTATGGAGGAGGGGCACAGAGCCAGGCCCTCGGCAACATGACGACACCAGTGGAGAATGTCAACACTGGGCCAGGCCAGATGCCGTGTGCGGCAGTCACCCTCCAGTGGGGAGGCCCCAGCTGCCTGCCAGGGGAGAAGGGGGAGAGAAGGGCCTACCTCGCCCGGCGCCCCCCATCCCTCGGCCCTTCTGCTGCTTCTGCTGCTGCAGGCCACCGCGGCCACGGCCCTTGGCCACCACCTCCTCCTTGACCATGTCGATGATCTCGTCGGGGATGCGCAGGTACTTAATGGTGCTGCCGCGAATGTAGCACTCAGGCATCCGCCAGAATTTGTCCCCGTCCTGCAAGAGGGGGTACATGTCAGAGCCGTGGGGAGGGACGTGTAGTCAGCCGGGGCAGCATGGCGTCGCCCCCGCAGGGTATGAGGTTCTTCCTTCTGCACAGGACATGGGAGGGGCCGCCCTCTAGCAGGCTCTCTCCAGACCCTTGGCAGCCCTTCATGCACGAGGGCGGGCGGGCAGGGCAGGGCCTCGTGAGCAGCCTGTGTCCTCAGCCTGTCCTCTGGTGGGGGATGCCGTCCAAAGCCTGGAGAGGGGCGAGGCTGCCTCACGGGCCAGGTGCTGCCACAGCCCAGCTCCTCCCCTTTCTGCTCCCAGTGTTCCCAAACTCTCCTGGAGTCCGCTCCATGCACCGTGACTCATTCATTCACACAAGTGTCTCGTGGCAGGGTCTGAGCTGGGCATGGGACACAGGTGAGCAGGACACAGACCCTGTGTGGTGGGTGAAGAGGGCCAGGAGGGGGTGGGGAGGCAGGTTTGCGGCCAGCTGGGGCAGCACCCCAGTGATGCCAGTTTACAGGGGAGCTAATGGAAGGTAGAGAGACAAGGGGGCTTGTACAGCTGTAGACTCTTGAGCAATGCTGACCTTGAAGTTTTCAGGATGCTGTCTCCCCCTGACCCTCAAACACCCTGTGACCAGCACAAGGCCTCGCCCCACCCTCCTGCTGCCCTTGGGCAGGAGCCCGGGACCTCGTCCATCACATTGCTTATCCTGCCCCACCCCTGCTGCCCCAAGCCAACCCCTCCCCCACAACCCTAGAAATCAGACCAAGACATCTCCCTGCTTAGATCCCAATCAGGGCCCCGTTGGCCGAGGACGAGGTCCAACTCTCTCAGTGTGGCTCCAGAGGGCCTGAGATCCCGCCCCACTCTGGCTGCCCTCTCTCAGCATTCGATGTGCCTTCCAGATGGAACATTCTGGAACACACACAATGGGCTTCTGGCCTCCTGCATTTTGCATACGCTGTTCCCGCCTTTTCGTGTCTGGCTAACTGCAGCCCTCAACAGGCCTCGCTTGCAGCCTCCTTGAAGCCCTCAGTCCTCCTGCATGACATCAGTGGTGCCTGGGCCACTCAGCCCAGCCCAGTGCAGGCGCTCAGCAGGGACAAGCGGAATGTCTGAGGGCCAGCTCTTCCCAGGAACATACATAAGAGCCCCCAACCCATACAGGAGCCCCAAGAGGCCTCAGAGCATTCCTTTCCCAGAGAGGGTAGGCAAGCAGCCAAGTCCGTGGGGATGCAGAGTACAGCCAGGCAAAACGATGATTCTGTGGAAGCTCAGGGCTGGGACCGGGGCGGCCATTCAGCGTGAGGCTTTTCCCCAGCCAAGGGCAGGCCCAGCCCAGCGCACTCCCTGGGGGAACCAGGCTTATGTGCTTTCCACGGGGGCAGCTCGTGCCTCCAGACGCTTGTTCTCCTGCACACTCTCAGCCCCTGGGGTCTCTGCATCGGCTGCTCGAGGGGAGAAGGGGCTGCTGTCACCTGTTTACAGGTGAGGAGGCCTGATGGCTGCATAGATTGGTTCCTCACACCCAGTTTCTCCTCCCAACCGCTGGGTCCCAAGGGGAACCTTCCAGGGGGAGCCATGTGTCCAGGCTTGGCCATGGAGGTGGGACTGACCTTGCCCCAAGACCCAGTGATTGGCTCAACATCCTCAAAGTGGACAGAAACCTACTGGCCATGTGCAGAAGGACATGTGCCCAGCTGTGCACCATGGCACCATGTGCCACAGCCACAATGGAAATCCCCAGCCACCTGCTGCCTGGAGTTTGGTCCCAAGAAATAAGTTACAGAGCTGAGCAGCTGAGGGGGAGGGGGGGTGGTCCCCCCGCCCCCGTCTGCCTTCAAGGACGAGAGAGGCTGCCTCGTGCTCTGCTGAATGCTGGCAGGGCAAGCCCTGGGGGTACCCTGTCCTTGGCTCAAGACAGCCTGGGCCTCCCAGCAGCTTCTTCCCCATAACATGGGGGGCTGCCTTGGGCAGGTGATGGAGACAGGAATCAAGGGGAAAGGAAAGTACTAACTAGCGGAACCCAGTGCAGGGAGGGGGAGGGAGTCTGCCCTGGAGGCCACTCCCCTTCCTGTAGAGAACGGGTTTACAGCCAGGGGCATCCCTAGGCCCAAGTCCTTCCTGGTCAGGAGTGGCGTTGGGATTGGGGGGTGGAGGAGCAGCTCAGTAACTGCTGGGCAGCATCCACAGGTGCAAAGTCCAGGGCACCAGAGACTTGGAGCCTTGTCCCTCTGCCCAGCTCCACACCCAGCCCAGTTCCTCGGGCCCCGCCCCTCCACAGAGCCCCGCCCCTCCACAGAGCCCCGCCCCTGGCAGGATAGACTGCAGTAGAGGCTGAGGTGTGGGCCGTCCGGTCCAGGCAGAGGGCTTGTACCGGACTTGGAAGTGAGAAGGCCGAGGCTCTGGAAGGTCACCCCAGGTCCCAGTGCATGACCCTGGCCACACAGCCTCCACTCAAGATGCCCACCAGACCAGCACCACCTGAAGGTCCCCAGAAAGGGGCACAGGCTGAGGGCACAGGGCGCTCACCCTGGACGTGCAGATCACCTCGCGCAGGTTGATGTTCATCCAGTTGTCGCAGCTCACCAGGTGCCCGTTGTATGTCTCCCCGTTTTTGAGCTCCACCAACTGGAGAGAAACAGGCCCCACATCAGGCACAGGCCCCAAGGAAGGTACAAACCTACCCCGAGGAGCAGGTCGCCACCATCGGGCCTTGCTCAGACACGGCCTTGGCTCCTCTTGGGACCCAGTGGGCACAGCGCCCGGTACCCAGGCCCCCAGGGGCCCATCTTGCAGGAGATGTGCTCTGCTTTCTCAGTACACTTTGCTGGGCATTGTACACTTTCTATGATGAAATCGTTTTCCTGTGTGTGGAAGAAATGAACAACACCCACACATCTTTAAAAGAATGAGTAGTAACAGGGTGGCCAGGTGCCCAGTGATGCCACGTGTGTGATCTATGGTGGTCTGGAGATAGTCTTTCATTGCAGGAATTACTTGCCTGTCTTGATGTGTTTGGGGAAAAGCACCTCATTCAGAAGACATGCTTTTGCTAGAAAAGCCTGTCTTAAAAAAATACCAACTCAGAGAACAAACTTATGGTTACCAGAGGGGATGGGGGCAAGGAGGGATAGTTAGGGAGTATGGAACTGACATGTACACACAATTATATTTAACATGGATAACCAGGAACCTGCAGTATAGCACAGGGAGCTCAGCTGGGTGCTGTGTGATGGGTGTTCCCCCTTCCAGGATGGGAAGGGGGTGGGGTGGGACGAGGTCCAAGAGGGAGGGGGTATATGTACACATATAGCTCATTCACTTCATTGTACAGCAGAGACTAACAGAGCACTGTAAACCAATTATACTCCAAAGACAAACAAATAAAAAACTGAGCAAGGATCTACTCTATAGTACAGGGAATTCTTTGCTCAATATTATGTAACAACCTAAATGGGAAAATAATTTTAAAAATAACAGATACCTGTGTATACATAACTGAATCACTTGGCTGTACACCTGAAACTAACAAAATGTGGATCAACCATATTTCAATATAAAATAAAAATTTAAAAAATAATCAACTCTTGGGGCTGGAGAGGCACTGGGCTGCCCAGACACCACCTCTGCACCGTTCTGCAGGCCGGGCCTGAGCGCTGGCATGATGCCGGGTGCTGGCATGATGAGCAACAGCGGCAGCCCAGCCCATGCCTGTGACTTCCTGCTCAAGTTCCTGCTGGTGGGTGACCAGTGACGTGCGTGAGGGTGAGACCCTGGTAGGCCTGTGGGACAGCTCAGCTGAGTCCCTGGATGGCCACCGGCAGTCATCACGCGCTCTCCCCTGCCTTCCATGGTGCTGTAGACATTTTTCAGCTACTCTGCCTGTTTCCCTTGGCAACCACTTTAAGGTTTAAACATGATTTAGAAAGTCATCACTTTCAAGTTTGAAAAAATTAAAAAAAAGAATCAACTCAGCTATCTGCCCAAGAGAAATGAAGGCATGTATCCACGGAAAAATGAGTACACAAATGTTTCCGGCAGCTCAAATTTTCAGTAGCCAAAAAGCAGAAACAACCCAAACGTCCGTCATCAGGGAACAAAGGGATGTGTGTTAGCAGCTCAGTCGTGTCCAACTCTGTGATCCCATCAACTGTAGCCTGCCAGGCTCCTCTGTCCACAGAAGTCTCCAGGCAAGAATACTGGAGTGGGTTGCCATTCACTTCTCCAGAGGATCTTCCCAACCCAGGGATCAAACTCTGGTCTCCTTCACTGCAGGCAGATTCTGTACCATCTGAACTATCAGGGAAGCCACCGGGACAAATGGATGAAGTGCGATATATCTACACAATGGAGTAGCACCTGGCCATAGGGATGGAGCTCCGACACACGCTATAATGTGACAAACCCCGAGAACAGCATGCTGAGTGAGAGGAGCCAGACATGATCTACACAATGGAGTTGCACCTGGCCATAGGGATGGAGCTCTGACACACGCTATAATGTGACAAACCCCAAGAACAGCATGCTGAGTGAGAGGAGCCAGACATGATCTACACAATGGAGTTGCACCTGGCCATAGGGATGGAGCTCCGACACACGCTATAATGTGACAAACCCCAAGAACAGCATGCTGAGTGAGAGGAGCCAGACATGATCTACACAATGGAGTAGCACCTGGCCATAGGGATGGAGCTCCGACACACCTTATAATGTGGACAAACCCCAAGAACAGCATGCTGAGTGAGAGGAGCCAGACATGATCTACACAATGGAATAGCACCTGGCCATAAGGGATGGAGCTCCGACACACGCTATAATGTGGACAAACCCCGAGAACAGCATGCTGAGTGAGAGGAGCCAGACATGAAAGGCCACGTGTTGTGTGAGCCCATTTATGGGAAATGTCCAGAACAGGCAAATCCACAGAGACAGAAAGCAGAGGAGTGGTTGCCAGGTGCTGGGGGAGGGGGCTGTGGGGGTGGTTGCTAGTGGGGCCTGGGCCACCTTTTGGGGTGACAGGATTACTCCGCAATGACACAGAGGTGGGGGTTGCCCAACCCTGTGAGCGTGCTGAGCGTCCCTAAACTGTCCCCCCTGAAAAGGCTGAACCGTATGGTTGTATGAATAATATCTGAATTAAAAAAAGGAAAGACAACAGAATATATTGACAGATATCACACTCTATCACAAAGGAACAAAAGCAGATTAGGGAATGTGTATTGCATGAACCCACCCACATTTTAAAAATTCAGTCATGCTTATACACACATGTTAAAAGTCAAAACGTGTAAAAACCAAAGAATAAATTGTTGGAAAGATTAATGAAGAGGGGCTTCCCCTTCCTCTGAATCTCCAGTATTTGACACTTTTAATAAGTATGTATGACTTGGAACAGGAGCAGAAATGACACAGGCCCTGACGTGCGGGAGGGAGGAGAGGACAAGCTGCTGCTTCATGGACAGGCAGGAGGCGGGCTTGTCTGGAGGCACCTCGCCCTCTGCCCAGTGTCCCTGTTCCTGTGCTGAGGCTGGGACCTGCTGAAAGGCACCACTCCAGAGTGGCACATACTCACCATTGGGTGATTCTGAGCCGTTTTCAGCAGCGACAAGGGAAGCTGAAAGGCAAACAAAAGCGCATGACCTGTCTGGCTCATCAGCACCGTGGCCCCGGCCTCTAGGCAGGGCTGGCATATCCCTCAACAGAAACACAGCCTCTGAACTCTGCCCAACCCCAGGCCACATACCCACCTCCCAGGTTAGCACTCAGGTCTAGAAAATCTCATTTCAGCAATTCTGCAGCTGGGGAGATCTCAGCCAGGAGGACGTTAGATCTTTGTCCTCCCAGCCTTTTGACCCTCCCCTGAAGTCCTTCAATAAAACGGTTTGATCTTTCCCCTGACAATCTCAGCAGCAGCTGCCCTCCGGTGTTGGGGCTGATCATTCTGGGTATTTCTCTGTAGCTCATGCCTGACAGGACCAGGCATAGCCCTCTAGGTTTATCAACAGCATCATGGCACATGGGTCCTGCTGCTGCTTGTGTTTCGCTCTGCTGCTGCTTCAGAGATACATCCAGGTTAACACATGCAGCTCTAGCTAAGCCTTTCATTTTCAGTATGGTAGATGGTTATCATCACACACACTTTTCAGGTGAGGATGATGAGCTTAGAGACTGAGGAACTTGCCCAGCGCCAGAGACCTAGAGATGGAGTGTGGCTCGACCCTATCTGTCAGAAGCCAGCTCATCCTGGGCCTACACCTTGGGGGGCAGCCCTGACTGTCCCCTGGCAGAGTGATCCATCAGGCTCAACTGGCCTCATGATCTAAGGAGGTGACATCTGAGCTGGGCATTTGAGCGGAATTTACCAGGTGAGAGGAAGAAACATTTCAGAAAAAGTCTGTGGTTACTGGAAGGGACAGCAGATAAACAATGGGATTTAAAAACTCACCCAGATAAGGTAAACTTTCAAGATAGTTCTGTTTCCTTTATTACTGAATTTTTCATTAAAAAAAAAAAACCACCATATAGTGTTAACTGGGGGTGGGGGGGGGCGCGGTGGGCAGCGGAAATTAGTTTTCATTTTTGGAACACAAATCTTGAGCCTTACCCTGGGGCCTGTCTCTGGGCCTCCAGAAGGGTGACTCAAGGGGCAGTGCTTGGGTTCAGGGTCCAGTGGCAGCCTATCCAGCATAGGTAGGTGAAAGTTCTAGAGCAAGGGCCCCACCAGACAGGAAATTACCTCAGGGAAAACCTTATCATGCCCCAGTAACTGGGGAGCTCTAAGTTGGCCTGACCCCTAGGAGCTCTTTGCTGGGGAGTCCCAGCCTACCCTCAGGCTCTATCGAATAGGGGGTAGCTGTTTCTCCAGGTGGTGGGGGCTGTGAGCCTCTCTGTCAGGAGGCCACAAATGGCCCTCAATCTCCAGAGGAAGGCTCCCTGTGGAAGGGCTTGGAGGGAGGGGAATTCCACATCCCACGGGCCTTCCCTACAAGCCACCCGGGGGGGAGGTCCAGTGGCAGCAGGAAGCTAGGCCCAGGCCCACTTCCTGCACAGGCTTCCTGGAAGGGCAAGATAAGGAGGAAGAAGGGGCTACGTGGAAAGGAGGTGGTTGTTCCCAGAAGGATACGTGGGTGGCCAACCTGCCCTCTACTCTGGAATGAATCTGTGCAAGGCTGCCCGAGTGCGGTGAGCCGGAGGCTCAGACACGCATGCAGCAGCCACACACCCAGGTGGTATTTACAGCGGCGAAGCCTCGCACTCTTCCTGGGCAAGCCTGTTCTCTTGTGTCCACAATGGGAATCTGGACGGGGGCACACCTAGGTCCTCCTCCCAGATCACCAGGTTAGCCCTGGAAGGCGAGAATGAAGATGGACTCTGAGAGGTGGAGGGTCGGAGCAGTCCAACCAAGGAGCCTCTACATGAGACACCAGCGGCTAGAGCAGGAGGAACCTACCCAGGGCCACAGAGCAAGGTCCTGGTAAAGCTGAGGAGAGTAGGCTGATGCCTGTCAGCAGGGAACCCACAGATGTCCTTTTATGGCACACAGAGCCTCTAGGCTGGTCCCTCTCAGGCTGCCACCCTGTCCCAGCTACCAGCAGCACAGACCTGCAGGACCCACAGCCTCCACAGCTGTTGCTGGCAGTATGCCCTCAGATGGCTGCGACACAGATGGGACCAGCACCTGCTCACAACCCTCCCTGTGCACCCCTCCCTAGGCAGCCCACAGAGCCAGACCCGATCCAGCTCCAGCAAACTGGCCCCCTCTGCGCCTCACACACCACGCCTGGTGCTGCTGGTAGCCCTTGTTCTGAGGCTCCCTCTGCCTGGGGTGCCCTGCCCCCAGCTGGCGACTGTCCCCTCAGCCAGGTCCTCATTATAACCCTGTCGAGGGAAGAAAGGAGGTTTCCACCTGGGTCACCCTCTGCTGCTTCTATTACAGGACACAGCCAGTCTCTAATTAACTTGTTTATTTATTATGTCTCCCTGGCTAGACTGGAAACGCCAAACCTCCTGCTAGACTGGAAAATTTGGAGGGTGTGGACTTTGTCCAGCACTGAACACCCGGTCAGGCACACGAGAAGGTCTCAGTAAATATTTGCTGAACAAATACAGCACACACCACCCCCTGGAGGCACGTGGGGTGGGGGGATTCCTGCTCCACCCCGCAAAGAAAGGAGAGGCTTGGGTAGGGAGAGGTGGAGCTGGGACAGCCCAGGGCCTGGAGCCACGGTCACATCTCACCATCTTCTACAACCCCAAACTGTGCTGAAGACAGGGGTGAGAGGAAGGGGAGGATTCTGATGAACCTGAAAGCCAAGGGGAAGGGACAGTAGCACAGGTGGGGGATGGAAGATGCTTGAAGGTGCCAGCGAGATAGGAGAGGGCTGAACACTCAGTCCTGGGGGAGATAGGGTCCTCTGAAGTCAGGGGAAAAAGGCTGAGGAAAGAAAGGCCTTTCTTTGGCCTTTCTCAGAATGCCTGGGGCCTGGTCCTCAGGCCTAGATCTAACAGTATCCTGAGGCTCCCAATTCAGGAAGTTGTTGCAGACCACCCACTCCTTCACCCAGACCTCTGCTTCCGGCCCTTCGGGGACCACAGGGAAAAAGCCTTGTTGATGGCCTCAACACTCCGCAGAAGGCAGGAAAAGGCTGAACGAGTCTGTCCTTCACGCAGGCACTACTCTAGGCTCTGGGACTCCCATGAGAAAAAAATCGAAAATCCTGTCTCCATAGAGCTTAACACATGGATTTTTCCAGTTTTGCTCATTCCCTGAGACCAACTCTACCCTTGAGCAGAGAGGAACCGGTTCCCTTCTCTCTAGCCTTACACTGACCAGGAGAAATTTAATGAGCCCTCATGGGTTGGCTCAGAGAAATGTGCAGGGACCACCTCAGAGCAACCTGGGTGCTGACAGGCCAGGTACTCTCTCAGGAAGCCTTCAGCTCTCAATTCCATTGTGGGGCCACAGTTTCCCTGTCATACACTGGAGGGGGCGGGGGTACACGCACTCTCTGGTTTAGATCTATAACTTGTCCACAACTTGTGAATAGCATGCCTTTGGAGAGGTTTCCTGACAGGGTCTCAGTTTTTCCTTCTGTGAACTGGGAGGAGTTAGCCCATTCTGGCTCACTCTGGCTCAAAATGACCCCTCTCCCTCTGAACCGCATGCTGTGTGACCCTGGGAAAAGCAAACCCATCTCTGGGTGTTTTTCAGCCTGAAAAGGAGAGGCACAGGAGATTGTGAGGCTAGCATCCTAAGGGCCTTGTTGTTCAGTAGCTAAGTCGGTCCGACTCTTGCGATCCCATGGACTGTATCCCGCCAGACGCACCTGCTCACGGTATTTCTCTGGCAAGATACTGCCATTTCCTTCTCCAGGGGATCTTCCTGACCCCGGGATGGAACTCGCGTCTCCTACACTGATAGGCGGGTTCTTTACCACGGAGCCACGAGGGAAGCCCTCTAAGGACCTTACAAGCTCTGAAATTCCCCAAGTTGGCTTAATCTGAGAACGCACAACGGGTCTCTACTTCCTGGCGGTCTAGCTTTACATTCTACGAGGTCAGACTGGGTCTGATCACTCGGAGTCACTTCCCTAACTGAGAAGTCATTCTGTTTCATTCACTGGGGTTCTGGGAGGCCGTGGGGGGGGGGGGGGTTCCCCTTCCTCTCCGGCCTCATTTTTCCCATCCAAAAAATGAGAAGACTGCGGCTAGATTGCTATACTATGATTACACGTTCGTCCAATCCTCTGTTCCCCTGAGACCGACGTGCCAGGTGTCTTGAGAGAAACCCCTGCATTCTCCGGTCTGTTTCCCCTGCTCCGACCGGGTGGCAGGACTCGAGGCCCGGATGACACACTCGCTCTGCATCGCCCCTGCCCCAGCACCCGCCCCGAAGGCCTTTGGCGGCCGGATCCCCCGTCGCCTCACCATGGTGTCGGTAGGGACCGGCCTCCCCGGCCACTTCCGCCACCGCCGCCGCCGCTCACGTTCCCGCCGGTAGCCGCCGCTGCGCGCCACTAGGCTGAAATAGAGTGGCAGCGACGCGAGCCAGTCAGAGCGGGGCTCGTGGGAAGGCTAACCAATCCACTCAGAGTAAGGCGGGGCCTACTAAGCCCGAGGGGCGGGTCGGGCCGTGTTTTCACCAGTGAAATAAGTACCAGAGTCGTAAAGTGCCGCCGTGAGTGCTGCAAAAGGGGGCGGAACAAAATGTGCCTGAGCAGGAGGCCTTGTGGGTAAAGGCGCTTGCGCAGGTCAAACGCTCGAGGATCTCATCGGCTCCACGCTGTGGGCAAAGTCGGTTATTACTTCCAATTTCCTTGAGAAATGGAGGCTCTTCGGTTATTATCGGTTATTATTGGAATGTGCTTAATGTCTGCCTTCCCGCCCCTTTTCTGATTCTCATTACTGTTGTTCAGTCGCTCAGTGAGTCGGACGCTTTGCGACCCACATGGACTGCAGCACACCAGGCGTCCCTGCCCTTCACTGTCTCCTGGAGTTTGGTCAGACTCATGTACATCGAGTCGGTGATGCCATTCAACGATCTCATCCTCTGTCGTCCCCTTTTCCTGACTTCAGTCTTTCCCAGCATCAGGGTCTTTTCCAGAGAGTCGGCCTCGCATCAGGTGGCCATAGTATTGAAGCTGAAGCTTCAGTATCAGTCCTTCAAACGAATACTCAGGGTTGAGGATCGACTGCTTTGATCTCTTTGCTGTTCTGCTGCTAAGTCAACTTCAGTCGTGTCCGACTCTGTGCGACCCCATAGACGGCAGCCCACCAGGCTCCCCCATCCCTGGGATTCTCCAGGCAAGAACACTGGAGTGGGTTGCCATTTCCTTCTCCAATGCATGAAAGTGAAAGTGAAGTCCCTCAGTCGTGTCCGACCCTCAGAGACCCCATGGACTGCAGCCTTCCAGGCTCCTCCATCCATGGGATTTTCCAGGCAAGAGTACTGGAGTGGGGTGCCATTGCCTTCTCCGCTTTGCTGTCCAAGGGGCTCTAAATAGTCTTCTCCAGCACCACAGTTCAAAAGCATCAATTCTTCTGGCGCTCAGCCTTCTTTATGGTTTAATCCTCATATCTGTACATAAGTACTGGAAAACTTATGTCAGCAAAGTGAAGTCTCTGTTTTTTAATACGCTCTCTGGGTTCGTCATAGCTTTTCTTCCAAGGAGCAAGTGCCTTTTGATTTCATGACTACGGTCACCATCTTTTTGGTAGGTTGGAATCCTGGCTTTGTCCCTCGGAGCCTTAGTTCACCTCCCTTTAAAATGGGCGTAATAGGCAGAGCGGTTTGGTCGTTCGTTGGAGGGAGCTTTCCCCGTGTTTCAGCTACTGCGGCTCTTTGGGCAGCAGCGGCGGCGCGGTGGTCGGAGAAGCGGCCTAAAACTTCGGCGTTAGGTAAAAGAAAATGGCCCGAACCAAGCAGACTGCTCGTTAAGTCAACGGGTGGGAAAGCGCCCCGCAAGGAGCTGGCCACCAAAGCGGCCAGGAAAAGCGCCCCCTCTACTGGCGGGGTGAAAAAAACCTCATCGCTACAGGCCCGGGACTGTTGCGCTTCGAGAAATCCGTCGTTACCAGAAATCCACCGAGCTTCTGATCCGGAAACTGCCTTTCCAGAGGTTGGTGAGGGAGATCGCCCAGGATTTCAAAACCGACTTGAGGTTCCAGAGTGCCGCCATCGGCGCGCTGCAGGAGGCTAGCGAAGCGTACCTGGTAGGTTTGTTTGAAGATGCTAATCTGTGTGCCATCCACGCTAAGAGAGTCACCATCATGCCCAAAGACATCCAGTTGGCTCGCCGGATACGGGGAGAGAGAGCTTAAGTGAAGGCAGTTTTTATGCTGTTTTGTAGTAAATTCTGTAAAATACTTCGGTTTAATTTGTGACTTTTTTTTGTAAGAAATTGTTTATCATATGTTGCATTTGTACTTAAGTCATTCCATCTTTCACTCAGGATGAATGCGAAAAGTGACTGTTCACAGACCTCAGTGATCTGAGCACTGTTGCTCAGGAGTGACAAGTTGCTAATATGCAGAAGGGATGGGTGATATTTCTTGCTTCTCATGATGCATGTTTCTGTATGTTAATGACTTGTTGGGTAGCTATTAAGGTACTAGAATTGATAAATGTGTACAGGGTCCTTTTGCAATAAAACTGGTTATGACTTGATCCAAGTGTTTAACAATTGGGGCTGTTAAGTCTGACCATACATCACTATGATAGAATGTGGGCTTTTTCAAGGGTGAAGATACAAGTCTTAACCACAGTGTAACTTACAGTTTCCTTTAAAAAAAAAAGTAAACCTGGCAGCTATAGAATACACTATGTGCCTTTATAATAGCTATTTTATATATTGTAGTGTCAACATTTTTAAATTAAATGTTTTACACTGACATGTGGTGGGGCGTGTTGTCTTTAAGGCGTGTAATTTAGAGTTTGATTGGGTTTCTCCTGAGTAGACTACACTTGTTTATGTAGTAAAATGCTTTGCACGTTATACCTTGCATAAGTCCTCATTCTACCACATGTTAAACTAACCTTCTAGCTGATAATGCAAACACTAACGGGGAGGGGGATTTATTTCTAAGGGCTCTAGACTATAATACAAGTTATTCACACCAGCATCATCTGTTACTAATATAGTAGTTAGTGCAGCTTTTCTTTGTGTTGTGATTGGTCTCATAACTAGGTTGAACTTTTCTCTACCAAGGGGGAACAACACCGAACTTTTTTTCCTTGTGGGGTTTGTATTATAACTTAGGGGGAACTTGCTGTGGGGGAGGGACACAGCTTCAGCTTATGGAACCTCTGCCAGTTAAAGTGGTGTTCATGTGGCATAGGTTCTGGGAAAATCACTTCATAGAGATGGCTTTCCAAGTGGTTTTAAAATTTATCCTTCTATTGAAGTTTTTAGGTCAATTATGTATGTTGACTAAATTTACAAATAAACTTGTTTATTCAACTAACAAAAAAATAAAATCGGCGTAATAAGTGCTGTAGAAGGTTGCAGTGAGGAGGAAATGAGGTAAGCCATGGGAAAGCACATAAAACAGTATCTGCTTGATATATTCAGATGTGCAGTATTTATTGAGCACCTACTATGGGCCTGCTCTGGGAAACACAAAGTGAATAAACCAGACGAAACTCCTGGCCCTCCCAAGGCTTAGGAGGGGTGACAGCTGGTAAACAAGACAAATTGGCAACTGTATTAGTTTCCTTGGTCTGCCATAACAGAGCAATCAAACTGGGTGGCTTTAAACCACAGAACTTGATCCAGAAGTCTGAACTCAAGATGTGGGCAGGATTGGTTTCTTCTAAAGGATCTGAGGGACAATTCATCCCAAGCCTCTCCCCCAGCAATCCAGCTATCCTTGTAGTTCTTGGTTATAAACATGTCACTCCAATCTCTGCCTGTCATCACATAGCTTTTCTCTTTCCTCTTCTTTTCTTATGGGGACACTCCTTTCTCTTATTGTGTGCTGTGCGTGCTAAGTTGCTTCAGTCGTGTCTGACTCTTTGCCACGCTATGGACTGTAGCCCTCCAGGCTCCTCTGTCCGTGGGATTCTCCAGGCAAGAATACTGGAGTGGGTTGCCATTTCTTTCTCCAGGACTACCCTTTTCCAGCCCTCCTTAGTGTCATCATTGGCCTGAGAGATTTTTTCCTTTTTTGGCAGCGTTGCATGGTTTGTGGAATCTTAGTTTCCCAATCAGGATTTGAACCCAGACCCTGGCAGTGAAAGCGTCAGGTCGTAAACCACTGGACTACCAGGGAATTCCCAAGAGCCCAGAGCCAAGCTCTTCCAGCTGAAAAGACCCGATGCCTCTCAGAGCTGAGAGCCCCTGATGCTCCGCTTCTCAATAAAAGATTCCCCTGCATCAGGTCTCAGAGACCTGGGCAGAAGAGGATGAGAACTGCCCAGCCACATCCCACTGGGCAGGGCACTAGAATCTCCCCTCCAGGACCTAGTGGGGGTAGATGGTCTGGGGGTCAGTTTTGTTATGAAAGGACTGAGTAGCTCAGGCTTGTTCCTCCCTCTTTCTTCTCGCTAAAAACAAGAATACAGATTTCCCTTCATTCGTGATAGGGTGGTTGTTTAGTCGCTGAGTCGTGTCCGACTCTTTTGCGACCCCATGGGCTGTAGCCCACCAGGCTTCTCTGTCCATGGGATTTCCCAGGCAAGAATACTGGAGTGGGTTGCCATTTCCTTCTCCAGGGGATCTTCCCTATGCAGGGACTGAACCCAGGTTTCCTTCATTGGCAGGTGGGTTCTTTACCACTGAGCCACCAGGGAAGCCCTGTGATGGGGTTATGTCCGAATAAACCCATCGTAAGTTGAAAATATAATAAATTGAAAATACATTTAATACAGTTAGCTTACTAAACATCGTAGCTTAGTTTAGCCTAGCCTATTTTAAACGTGCTCAGAACACTCACATAAACCTACAGTTGAGCAAAATCATCAAACACAAGCCTATTGGATAATAGTGTTGAATACCTTATATAATGTATTGAATACTGTACTGAAAATTAAAAAAAAAAGTGTATCTGTTGTTTACCGCTGTAACCACATGACTGACTGGGAGCTGAGGCTCATTGCCAGCTGCCCAGAATCATGAGAGAGCATCTTACTAGTCTAGCAATCACTAGACTAGCATATCACTAGTCCAGGAAAAGATCAAAATTCAAAGTTTGGTTTCTACTGAATGATTGCTTGCCCACATCATGAAGTTGAAAAATCTGAAGTCAAACTATCAAAGTTGGGGACTGTCTATGATCGTCTCTACCAATCAGGGTTATTGTGTGGAGGGATCAAATGTGAAACCCGTATAAAGATGGAAGCAGCAGATAGCCCTGGACCCACAGTTGTCTTTCATATCTTTGTTTGGGGTCTTTCCTGACTCAGAAGCTGACCCTGAGATGAGAACTCAAGGGTACATACAGTACTCAAGACATGACCCTAGGAAATCCCCACTGGAGACGGAGACCTGAGACACGGAGGGAAGGATCCCTGCAGTGGGCGCCACTGAGCAGATGACAAAGTGGGCGCCTGAGGGTTAGTCCAGCTGTGGACCTTAGGGAGACAACATAAGAGTTTGTGTCTCAAAGAGGTCCCACCCAGGTCAGGGCCGTGTTTATTTTCCTCTCTATCATGGGCTTGGGGATGATCCCAGGGGTGCTGGTGGGGTCTGGGAAGTGTTTAGGACATTAGTAGCGGGCAACAGTGATATGCCAACTGGGTTAGAGGGATCAGCGTGACCAGCCAAGCTGTGTTTGGCAAGGGTAAAGGCCGCTTTGATGTAAACAACAGAAACTGGGGCACATGATGTGCTCCAACATCAACATGGTGCTGGCAGAAAATTGCATGGTCATTCACCTCTTCCTGACTTTTCTAGATCTTTCTATGTGCAGTCTTTCTCCTTTTGCGCAATTAATAAACTCGTATTCATCCTTGAAAACTCTGCTTGGGTGACCCCTTGTGGCATACTGTGGTTACTACAGTTTTGCTCAGCTCTTTCAACATGCTGCTGCTGCTGCTGCTGCTAAGTCATTTCAGTCGTGTCCGATTGTGTGTGACCCCATAGACGGCAGCCCACCAGCTTCCCCAGTCCCTGGGATTCTCCAGGCAAGAACACTGGAGTGGATTGCCGTTTCCTTCTCCAATGCATGAAAGTGAAAAGTGAAAGGGAAGTCGCTCAGTTTTGTCCGACTCTTCGAGACCCCATGGACTGCAGCCTACCAGGCTCCTCCATCCATGGGATTTTCCAGGCAAGAGTACTGGAGTGGGGTGCCATCGCCTTCTCCATAGTGGTGGCCAATTAGAATTCAATCCTAAAGGAAATCAGTCAGTCAATCCAAAAGGAAATTAACCCTGAGTATTCATTGGAAGGACTGATGCTGAAGCTGAAGCTGAAGCTGAAACTCCAATACTTTGGCCACCTACTGCAAAGAGCCAGCTCAATGGGAAAGACCCTGATGTTAGGCAAGACTGAGGGCAGGAGAAGGGGGAAGCGGCGACATAGGATGAGATGGTTGGATGACATCACTGACTCAATGGACTTGAGTTTGAGCAAACTCCAGGAGATAGTGAAGGACAGGGAAGCCTGGTGTGCTGCGGTCCATGAGGTCACAAAGAGTTGGACATGACTTAGCAACTGAACAACAACACCAAATCAGTTCTCTGCCACCTGGGCAAAGTGACTGGTTTAATAGGAGGAAGTGACCAACCAAGGCCAATTAGACTCTCCCTTGAAAGGGATACTGAGGGCTAGAAGGGAGAAAAGCACTTTCTAGAGAGGTTTTTGAAAATGCAATAGTGAAGGCCCAGGGCTATTACAACTGATCTTCTGGAAGAAGCTCTCTACTAACATACTCTTTTCCTCTGTGGAAAAGAGGCATGTTTTCAGCTCCTGAAGTCATAGGTCTACTTTCTACATATATTACAAGTAGTTGTCCTTTGTTGCTTAATCCACTTGGAGTTTAGACTCTGTCCCTAGCAATTGGCAAGCCCTCCACTAATGTATAGCTGCTCTGGATTCTTGAGTGATTGTCCCCCCAAAATCTAATCATTCCGTTTCTTATACTTTGAACTTCAGTATCTTGTATTGATTTTCAATCAATACCTGGTTTGGCCCAGGTTGTAATTGCTTGTTTGCACAATTAATCTTTCTTGATCCTGACTCATAGGGACAATGTGAGAGTTTGTGTGGGTCACTGTTTAAGGCTGTCAGCACACTTTTTCCTTCCCCTCTATCATGGACACATGACACAGGTTCAGCCAATCAGAGGTCTTCCCTGGGAAGCTTCTGGAATCGCAGAGCTGGAGAAATGTGAGTCAGGTACAGACATAGCCATCTTTCCATCTTGGCATCTTGGTCCTGTTTAATCCTAGATCCAGCTGTAGCTGAGACTTCATAAATTTTCATCATTTCCTATCCCTTGAAAATACTCCTCCATTTTTTTGTGGTCCAGTTTAAATTATATTTCTGACAGTAGAAACCTAAAGAGTTTCTGCTAAACCCATCAAATTAAAAAAGATACACTAGAGACTTCCTCGGTGGTCCAGCGGTTAAGAATCCACCTTTCAATACAGGGGACAAGGTTTCAGTCGATGGATCTGGGAACTAGGATCCCACATGCAGCAGGGCAGCTAAGCCTGAGTGTGCAACCAAGACCCCACGCAGCCAAAAATAAATAGATAATTAATAATAATAATAAAAGATACACCACCCTCCACTTTAAAAATGAGGGGAGGAGGATTGTAAAACTCCATACTGACAAAGTGAGACTGGTAGACATATATTTTTTTTTAAGGAAGAAAATGGCATTATGTTTCAAAATCCATAAAAGTGTCACACCCTGCAACTCATTAATTCATTTCTGAAGACTTACACTAGGGGGTTTTGCAAATGAAGGGAATTGCTCTGTGCCAAGGCCTTGCAGCAATGTCACCAATTTTAAAACAGCAGAAAGAATATAAATATCTAACAACAGTGGACTAGTCGAGTAAGCTATATTTCTTCCACTAGACAGAATATTTTCCATTCATTAAAAACTTATATTTTAATCCTCCCCCACCCCTACCCTGGTGGGGAGGCTGCAGTGGGCTGAACTTAGTGGTTAGATTTTAAACAATAGAGAAAAGGGAAAATAGAAACTCAACAGCAAAAATACTAGCAACACCTCCTGCAGTGGGTTGAGTGTGTGGTGTGCATGCGCTCACGTGCTTGGTCGTGTCCGACTCTCTGTGACCTTATGAACAGCCTTGGTCGCTGGGCTACTCTGTCCATGGAATCTTCCAGGCAAGAATACTGGAGTGGGTTGCCATTTCCTCCTCCAGGGGATCTTCTCGACCCAGGGATCAAACCCATGTCTCCTGCATTGGTAGGTGGATTCTTTACCAAGGGGTCACCTGGGAAGCCAGTGGGTTGAATGGTGGCCCCCTAAACACATGTCCAAGTCCTGACCCCAGTACCAGTGAAAGTGACCTTATTTGAATAAAGAGTCTTTTCAGATGTAATTCAGCTAAGGAGCCTGGGGTCATCTGGGATTTAGGTTGGAGCTGGAACCCAGTGACTAATATTCTTCTAAGAAAAGGCAGAGGAAGATTTGAGACACAGACAGAGAAGACAGAGGTGGAGACTGGAGTGATGTGGCCACAAGCCAAGGGATACCTGGAGCCCCCAGAAACAGGGCGTGACAAAGAAGGATTCTTCCCTACAGCCTCTAAAGGGAATGTGGCCCTGTCAACACCCGGATTTCAGACTTCTGGCCTCCAGGAGTGCAAGAGAATAAATGTGTGTTATTTAAGCCAGAGTTTGTGGTCATTTGATATAGCAATCATGAATCTCATACACTGCCTTCATCAAGTAATTCAGAGTATGTCACTGTGACAAGTCACACGGAAGTCAGGGATCCCTGATATGGCGAGATGGGAAGGGTGCCTCAGCTCTGTGGCTTTCCTCAAACGCCCATTCTAATCATGACAAAGACACCAGATAGACCCAGACCGGGGGCAGCAGGAAGGACGCCTGGCCTGTCCTCCCCAAGACTTCAAAGGTCACGAGCAACAAGGAAAGCATAAGGAGCCATCCCAGCCAGAGGAAACTGAGGATCTGTGAGGACTTAATGGAACAAGGTTCCCTGGCCAGGGTCCTGGGCCAGAGAGAGGACGTGAATGGAAGAACTGGTGACATCTGAATAAGGCCAGATGGTTGGCTGACAGCAGTGCGCTGGTGTCTATTTCTTAGTTGTACAAACATTAGAACTGATCATGTAAGCTGTTCCTATTTGATGACTATGGATGAAGACATAGGGAACTCTCTGTGTTGTCTTTGCAACTTTTCTGTAGATCCGAACTTATTCTAGTATAAACAACTTATTTAAAAAGTCACATAGGGGACTTTGCTGGCAGTCTGAGCTCCTAATGCAGGGTACACGGGTTCAATCCCTGGTCTGGGGACTAAGATCCTGCATGTCACAGGGTTGGGGCCAAAAAGACCAAAAAGCAAAACAAAATTTCAAAATCATATGACCAAAACATGGATGCATTCTAAATGTCAATCAACAGATGAATGGATAGAGACATGATATATTGCATATATAAATAAATAAAATGGATATTCAGTTCAGTTTAGTTCAATTCAGTCGCTCAGTCGTGTCGAACTCTTTGCGATCCCATGAATCATAGCACGCCAGGCCTCCCTGTCCATCACCAACTCCTGGAGTTCACTCAGACTCACGTCCATCGAGTCAGTGATGCCATCCAGCCATCTCATCCTCTATCATCCCTTTCTCCTCCTGCCCCCAATCCCTCCCAGCATCAGAGTCTTTTCCAATGAGTCAACTCTTCGCATGAGGTGGCCAAAGTACTGGAGTTTCAGCTTTAGCACCATTCCTTCCAAAGAAATCCCAGGGCTGATCTCCTTCAGAATGGACTGGTTGGATCTCCTTGCAGTCCAAGGGACTCTCAAGAGTCTTCTCCAACACCACAGTTCAAAAGCATCAATTCTTTGGCGCTCAGCCTTCTTCACAGTCCAACTCTCACATCCATTTATGATGTGAGATGGATATTACTCAGCCATAAAAAGGGCTTCCCTGGTAGCTCAGCTGGTAAAGAATCCACCTGTAATGCAGGAGACCCCAGTTCGATTCCTGGGTCATGAAGATCTGCTACAGAAAGGAAAAGCTACCCACTCCAGTATTCTTGGGCTTCCCTGGTGGCTCAGCTGTAAAGAATTCACCTGCAATGCGGGAGACCTGAGTTTGATCCCCGGGTTGGGAAGATCCCCTGGAGAAGGAAAAGGCTACTCCCTCCAGTATTCTGGCCTGGAGAATTCCATGGGCTGTATAGTACATGGGGTGGCAAAGATCTGGACACGACTGAGCGACTTTCATTTTCAGCCATGAAAAAGAATGAAATAACGCCATTTGTAGCAACAGGGATGGACCAGATATTATCATATTAAGTGAAGTAAGGCAGATAAAGACAAATATCATATGATATCACTTGTATGTAGAACCAAAAAAAAAAAAAAAGATACAGATGAGCTTATTTACAAAACAGAAATAGACTATCAGACGTTGAAAACAACTTATGCTTACCAAAGGGGATAGTGGTAGATGGGGAAGAGAGAAGTTAGAAGTTTGAGATTAACATACACACACTACTACATATAAAACAAGAAAACAACAAGGACCTCCCACGTAGCACAGGGAACTATACTCTATATCTTGTAATAACCTGTAATGGAAAAGAATCTGAAAAAGAGTATGTGTCTATGTATAACTGAATCACTTCACTGTATACCTGAAATAAACACACCCATGTTAAATGAACCATACTTCAGTTTAAAAAGGCACCTGGAACATACATGCTACATGTAGGGCAGGTTATGATGTTCAGATGCACTATATGGAGTAACTGTGATGAGGAGTAACTGTGACAAGGAGGAGCTCTTCTACAAGTTCAGGGTCTTTGAGCACAAGCCGCCGGAGCCACCCACTCTCCTTTATGGTGCCTTGCAATAATTGTTACTCTCTCCTTCCCCACAAACCTGTATCAGTAGATTGGCTTTACTGTGTGCATGTGAGCGGACCCAAGTTTGGTTCATTAACAAAAGCACCCCTTCCATTTTCTAGCCTGAGACCCCTAAAGGACTCACAGGTATCAAGACCACCTGGAGTACAAGAAACATTCACCTTTTTAAACGTGCATATCTACCCAACTGTCCCTCTGTCTAATTTGATCAAAATGCCATCCACATCCCTGAACTGGGCCCAGTCTGCCCTTTCACTTCAGTTCAGTCGCTCAGTCGTGTCCAACTCTTTGGGACCCCATGAATCGCAGCACGCCAGGCCTCTCTGTCCATCACCAACTCCCGGAGTTCACTCAGACTCACGTCCATCGAGTCAGTGATGCTATCCAGCCATCTCATCCTCTGTCGTACCCTTCTCCTCCTGCCCCCAATCCCTCCCAGCATCAGAGTCTTTTCCAATGAGTCAACTCTTCACATGAGGTGGCCAAAGTATTGGAGTTTCAGCTTTAACATCAGACCTTCCAAAGAACACCCAGGACTGATCTCCTTCAGAATGGACTGGTTGGATCTCCTTGCAGTCCAAGGGACTCTCAAGAGTCTTCTCCAACACCACAGTTCAAAAGCATCAATTCTTCGGTGCTCCAGCTTTCTTCACAGTCCATACATGACCACTGGAAAAACCATAGCCTTGACTAGACGGACCTTTGTTGGCAAAGTCATGTCTCTGCTTTTCAATATACTATCTAGGTTGGTCATAACTTTTCTTCTAAGGAGTACACAGAGTCTAAAGAAAGGATCCCCAAGAAGGAGTCATGGGGTCCTTTGGGCTTCCACTCTCTCCCCCCTCCCCCAAGGCCACACCCAGCAGCAGCTGGCAATGTGAAGAGTCTTGAAGATCCCAGGGGTAGGGTCTGAACCCAGGTCCAGTCCCAACCTCCCCAACCTGGCTCTGTGTGGCCACGTGTCTCTAATCTCCCAGTGTTGTCACAGTGGGAGCCCCCAGGAAAACACAGCTCCCTTCCCAAGCCAACCTCCAGCGTGGTGGATTCTGTTCTACTTAGCACATTTATTGAGCATCTACTGCGTGCTGGGCCCCGTGTACAGCAGTGACCAAGTCACACCCGGTCCCGCCCTCCAGGGCTCACAGTCCAGAGGGAAAGAGCCTGTCGCTGCATAAGCACATGAAGAAGTGTGAAATTACAGTAGTGACACATGTTAAGAGAGATTGGAGGTGGGATCTGGAGGGAGGGCATGTGGAAGACACTGGGTAGGCTGTGGGTTTGTTGACCGACTAAGCAATACACCATGCTCATCTTTCCACATCCAAACACGCAGACCATTCTATTAAAAAAAAATACTGTATAGTACAGGGTACTATATTCAATATCTCGTGATAAATCATAATGGAAAAGAATATGAAAAAAATGTATATGTATAACTGAATCATTTTGCTGTACAGTAGAGATTAACACAACACTGTCAATCAACTATACTAAAATACATTAAAAAAAAATATGTCCCACAAAGACACACTGACCACATTTTTATCTATGCTGCTGCTGCTAAGTCGCTTCAGTCGTGTCCGACTCTGTGCGACCCCACAGATGGCAGCTCACCAGGCTCCTCTGTCCACGGGATTCTTCAGGCAAGGACACTCCTATTACAGACTTTACCTTCCTTCCCAGGACTCACTGGGGCCTCGGCACTCTTTGATCCTTATTTTACAGATGAGGAAACAGGTTTGGAAGGTGAAAATAACTCATCCAAGAGTGCACACTGTATGAGGAGCCAGGAAGAATTTGAACCCAGGTCAGTTCGCTCTAGCCACTCTACTTCTTGCCTTCCATTCTCTCCCTGAGAAAAATGCATAATAATTTTAAGAGGGACAGTTCTCTTTTTTTAGGAACAATTCTTGGCAAAAGAACTTTTTTTGTTTGTATTGTGACTCTGTGGCATTTGGGATCTTAGTTTCCAGACCAGGGATGGAACCCACACTCCCTACACTGGAAGTGCAGTCTTAAACACTGAACTGGCGGAGAAGTTCCTGAAATGTTTTGCTGTTGTTGTTGTTTTTATTTTTTAACAACTCTGGGAAATAATATGTGGTTCCTGAATCTATTGGGCTTTCCAGCTGGTGCGAGTGGTAAAAAACCCACCTGCCAATGAAGGAGACATAAGAGATGTGGGTTTGACCCCTGTGTTGGTAAGATCCGCTGGAGTAGAAAATGGCAACCCACTCCAGTATTCTGTCTTGGAGAATCCCATGGAGAGAGGAGCCTGGCAGGCTACAGTCCATGAGGTCACAATGAGTCAGACACAACTGAGTGACTACTGTTTTGGGGCTTCCCTGGTGGCTCAGAAGGTAAAGAATCTGCCTGCGATGTGGGAGATTTGAGTTTGATCTCTCGGTCAGGAAGGCCAACTGGAGAAGGGAATGGCACCCCACTCCAGTATTCTTACCTTGGAGAATTCCATGGACAGAGGAGCCTGGTGGGCTACAGTCCATGGGGTCGCCAAGAGTCAGACATGACTGAGTGACTCCACTTAAAAGGGAATGACACATGCTACAGTTTGGATGAGACTTGAGGACATGATGCTAAGTGAAATAAGCCAGGCACAGAAGGACAAATACTGTATGATTCTGCTCTTATGAGTTTCCTAGAAGTAGTCAAACTCACTAAGAAAGTAGAATGGTAGGTGCCAGGCACTGGGGGAGGGGAGAATGGGGAGCTGTTGCTTTTTCATGGATACAGTTTCAGTTTTGCAAGATGGAAAGAGCTCTGGGCCTATCCTGGTGTGCAGTGGGTAAGAATCTGCCTGCCAATGCAGAGGACACAGGTTCAGTCCCTGGGAAGATTTCACATGCTGCGAGCAGCTAAGCCCGTGCGCCACAGCTGCTCAGTCCGTGCGCTGCATGCAGCTACTGAAGCCCACGTGCCCAGACCCCACATACCACAACAAAGAGTAGTCCCACTCGCTGCAACCAGAGAAAGCCCAAGCAAAGCGACGAAGACTCAGCGCAGCCAAAAATATAAGAGTTCTGAAGACTGGTTGCACAACAATGTGAAGAATGTTCTTTTAAGCATCGCTGAAATGTACACTTGAAAATGGTCGATTTTATGTGTGTTTTACCACACACACACACACACACACACAATCTAGGACTTCCCTGGTGGGCCAGTGGTTAAGACTCCACACTTCCATTGCAGGGGGCATGAGTTCAATCCCTGGTCAGGGAACTAAGATCCCATATGCCATGTGGCATGGCCAAAAAAAAAAAAAAAATCTAGCGGTGTTTTTCAAAGAAGAGAGTGTCCATATCATCTTTATTTCTGAGTAGTACAATTCAGTTCAGTTGCTCTTTGTGACCCTGTGAACTGTGGCATGCCAGGCTTCCCTGTCCATCACTAACTCCCAGACCTTGCTGAAACTCAGGTCCATCGAGTCAGTGACACCAGTGGGAGAAATGTGGTGTCTCCCTCCCCCACCACTTTCGCCCCCACACCTTGGCTCCCTCCCCAAAGGCCCAACTGCCATCAGTTTCCTACTCTTTCTTCCTCAGATATTTTCTGCATTTGCAAACAAATCTTTTCTTTCTCTGACATTTGTATTTCATCCCAACAATGCTCCCACACTTAAAAAAAAAATCATTATGACAGAATACAGTTCAGTTCAGTGCAGTTCAGTCGCTCAGTCATGTCTGACTCTTTGCGACCCCATGAATCGCAGCACGCCAGGCCTCCCTGTCCATCACCAACTCCCGGAGTTCACCCAGACCCACATCCATCGAGTCAGTGATGCCATCCAGCCATCTCATCCTCTGTCATCCCCTTCTCCTCCTGCCCCCAATCCCTCCCAGCAACAGAGTCTTTTCCAATGAGTCAACTCTTCGTATGAGGTGGCCAAAGTACTGGAGTTTCAACTTTAGCATCATTCCCTCCAAAGAAATCCCAGGGTTGATCTTCAGAATGGACTGGTTGGATCTCCTTGCAGTCCAAGGGACTCTCAAGGGTCTTCTCCAACACAGCAGTTCAAAAGCATCAATTCTTTGGCGCTCAGCCTTCTTCACAGTCTAACCCTCACATCCATGCATGACCATAGGAAAAACCACAGCCTTGACTAGACGAACCTTTGTTGGCAAAGTAATGTCTCTGCTTTTGAATATGCTATCTAGGTTGGTCATAACTTTCCTTCCAAGGAGTAAGCGTCTTTTCATTTCATGGCTGCAGTCACCATCTGCAGTGATTTTGGAGCCCCAAAAATAAAGTCTGGCACGGTTTCCACTGTTTCCCCATCTATTTCCCATGAAGTGATGGGACCAGATACCATGATCTTCGTTTTCTGAATGTTGAACTTTAAGCCAACTTTTTCACTCTCCACTTTCACTTTCACCAAGAGGCTTTTTAGTCCTCTTCACTTTCTGCCATAAGGGTGGTGTCATCTGCATATCTGAGGTTATTGATATTTCTCCTGGCAATCTTGATTCCAGCTTGTGCTTCTTCCAGCCCAGCATTTCTCATGATGTACTCTGCATAGAAGTTAAATAAGCAGGGTGACAATATACAGCCTTGATGAACTCCTTTTCCTATTTGGAACCAGTCTGTTGTTCCATGTCCAGTTCTAACTCTTGCTTCCTGACCTGCATACAGATTTCTCAAGAGGCAGCTCAGGTGGTCTGGTATTCCCATCTCTTGAAGAATTTTCCACAGTTTATTGTGATCCACAAAGTCAAAGGCTTTGGCAGAGTCAATAAAGCAGAAATAGATGTTTTTCTGGAACTCTCTTGCTTTTTCCATGATCCAGCGGATGTTGGCAATTTGATCTCTGGTTCCTCTGCCTTTTCTAAAACCAGCTTGGACATCAGGAAGTTCATGGTTCACGTATTGCTGAAGCCTGGCTTGCAGAATTTTGAGCATTACTTTACTAGCAGGTGAGATGAGTGCAATTGTGCGGTAGTTTGAGCATTCTTTGGCATTGCCTTTCTTTGGGATTGGAATGAAAACTGCCTTTTCCAGTCCTGTGGCCACTGCTGAGTTTTCCAGATTTGCTGGCATATTGAATGCAGCACTTTCACAGCATCATCTTTCAGGATTTGGAATAGCTCAACTGGAATTCCATCACCTCCACTAGCTTTGTTCATAGTGATGCTTTCTAAGGCCCACTTGACTTCACATTCCAGGATGTCTGGTTCTAGGTGAGTGATCATACCATCGTGATTATCTGGGTCATGAAGATCTTTTTTGTATAGTTCTTCTGTGTATTCTTGCCATTTCTTCTAAATATCTTCTGCTTCTGTTAGGTCCATACCATTTCTGTCCTTTATCGAGCCCATCTTTGCATGAAATGCTCCCTTGGTATCTCTAATTTTCTTGAAGAGATCTCTAGTCTTTCCCATTCTGTTGTTTTCCTCTATTTCTTTGCATTGATCGCTGAAGAAGGCTCTCTTATCTCTTCTTGCTATTCTTTGGAACTCTTCATTCAGATGCTTATATCTTTCCTTTTCTCCTTTGCTTTTCTCTTCTCTTCTTTCCACAGCTATTTGTAAGGCCTCCCCAGACAGCCATTTTGCTTTTTTGCATTTCTTTTCCCTGGGGATGGTCTTGATCCCTGTCTCCTGTACAATGTCACGAACCTCATTCCATAGTTCATCAGGCACTCTATCTATCAGATCTAGGCCCTTAAATCTATTTCTCACTTCCACTGTATAATCATAAGGGATTTGATTTAGGTCATACCTGAATGGTCTAGTAGTTTTCCCTACTTTCTTCAATTTCAGTCTGAATTTGGCAATAAGGAGTTCATGATCTGAGCCACAGTCAGCTCCTGGTCTTGTTTTTGCTGACTGGATAGAGCTTCTCCATCTTTGGCTGCAAAGAATATAATCAATCTGATTTCGGCGTTGACCATCTGATGATGTCCATGTATAGAGTCTTCTCTTGTGTTGTTGGAAGAGGGTGTTTGTTATGACCAGTGCGTTCTCTTGGCAAAACTCTATTGACTCTATTGTTATGACAGAATACATGTAACACTTCACATGTCAACCATGTTAAAGTGTCTCATCCACTGGTATCAAAGACATTCACCATGCTGCACAAGCATCGCCTCTTATCTGGTTTCAGAATGCTTTCATCACCCTCAGGAGAAACCCTGTCCCCATTAGCAGTCACATCCTATCCCCCTCCCCTAGCTCCTGACAACTACTAATCCACTATCTGCCTCCACGGATTTGCCGGTTCTGGACATTTTGGATACTTAGAATGATACGCTACGTGGCCTTTCCTGTCTGACTTCTTTTACTCACATGATATTTTCAAGGTTCCTCCAGGTAGTACCATGTGTCCATGCTTCATTTACTGTTAAGCAGTATTCCACTGTTGGGAATGATGGGAAGTAAACAGTTTTGTTTTTTTTTTAATCTGCTAATGAGCATTTGTTTTCTCTTCTCCCTTTTGGTGATCCTGAATTGTACTGCCATGAACATATTCAAAAACTTTCACAGTATTTGGACACTTATTTGTAATTATTTTGGGAGCATCCCTAGGAGTAGAATTGCCGAGGGCTTCAGTAACTATGTTTAGCCTCTTACTGCTAAGTCACTTCAGTCATGTCTGACTCTGTGCGACCGCAGAGACGGCAGCCCACCAGGCTCCCCCGTCCCTGGGATTCTCCAGGCAAGAACACAGGAAGAATTGCCAAACTTTTCCACAGTAGCTATGACTTTGCAGGAGTGGCTTTCCAATGTAACATATATATATATATATATATATATATATATATATATTTTTTTTTTTTTTAATAAAAAAGCTCTCTATCCCACCCCTTCCCTTTACCTAGGGGTGTCACAGGCACTGTGCTGCTGGTTACACTGTTGCCAAGCCAGACTGTGAACTCACAATTTGGCTCTTCCAGCCAACTTTCTTTCACCCTGCTTGTTCCTCTCTAAGGACTCAGTTATTCCTGATCCTAGGCCCAACCCCTTCCATGTGTGACTTGGGACAAGTGACTGAGTGGCTCTAGGTTCCTTTTCCTCACTCGCAAAATGGGATAAGAACAGTTCCTCCCTCCAGGGGTTTGTGATATTAAAAACAAACACACACACACTAGGGACTTCCCTGGTGGTCCAGTGGCCAAGACCCTGCATTCCCAACGCAGGGGGGCCTGTGTTTGATCCCTGGTCAGGGAACTAGATCCCACATGCTGCGACTAAGTTTTTGAATGCCATAGCTAAAAATCCTGAATGCCACAACGAAGATCCTGAGTGCCGCAACTAAAACCTGGCACAGCCAAATAATTTTTTTTAAAGACCTTAAAAAGAAAAAAAGAACACTAGTGATATGCTTAAACGGGGACTGCATCCAGTGACCAGGAACTTTTATCCCCACTCGTGCCAGTAGCATGTGACTCAGTTTCTCTGATCACCATTCACTCTGGGTGTTAACAGTTTCCCTTTATTTCCCCAGTGCAATGGGGGGAAAATGACACCCACTGTGGTTTCTCTCTTTCCAAAGCCCCGGCTTCTAGCAAATCATGCACTCCATCCCAGACACTTATTACATGTTTGAATGATAAAATCTGATTCTTGGTTAAGATTTTAGTTCTGTTCTCTTCTTCCCATTGGCTGAGGTCTCACTCCCAAGCCAGCCCAGGCAAGATCTCAAGATTTTCTGAATTCTACCTGAAGCTGCCAGAGACCAAAATAGCCACTAAGTATGTGATCTCGGGCTTGAGTTTACAAACAAGGCTTCGGGCAGTTCAGAGAATGCTGCATTGGGTATTCTGAGGCCTGGTTTCAGAGACAGACGGTCCTTGGTCAGCACCCTGGTTAATCCAGGCCAAGGCTGCTTGGAATGAGAGGTCAGTGACCCAACTCCAAGGTCCAGCCCTGTTTCTAAGGATGTGGCCAGAAACTCAGCGTTATTTTTCTGGCTATCTTGGGAGGAATTCTGACCTCTGATGAACGTGGACTGGGGACCTACTGTGTGCCAGGCACAAGGCTCTAATGCCCCTGCTCTGGAATTTAGGGCAGGAAGTGGGAAATAAACCAGAACAGCAGTGCCTCTAAAGGGATGATTTCTGAATGTGATTGCTGCTCTGTAGAGAGTGGAACAAGGAAATGAGATGGACCTAGCAGGGTGGTCGTGAAGTGGGGTAGGGATTTCAGCCGAGGTGAGGCGGACACCTAGGGGGAGTTTATGTTCCAGCTGAGTTCTGAAGGAGAGCATTTGGTTTCGCAGGAATCTTCAGAACACGTTCCAGGCAGAGGGAGCATCAAGTTGCAAAGGCCCTGAGGTTGGGCGCTTGGAGGACTGCTGGGGTTAGAGCAGCTGTGTATTGGAGAAACAAGCAGGGGAAGGCCTGGTCTCTGGGGCCACATCAGCCTCCGTCTCAACGTGCTGCTGCTGCTGCTAAGTCCCTTCAGTCGTGTCCGACTCTGTGCGACCCCACAGACGGCAGCCCACCAGGCTCCCCTGTCCCTGGGATTCTCCAGGCAAGAACACTGGAGTGGGGTTGCCATTTCCTTCTCCAATGTGTGAAAGTGAAAAGTGAAAGTGAAGTCGCTCAGTCGTGTCCGACTCTTAGCGACCCCATGGACTGCAGCCTACCAGGCTCCTCGGTCCATGGGATTTTCTAGGCAAGAGTACTGGAGTGGGGGTGCCATTGCCTTCTCCGTTTCTCAACGTAGGAGCCTGCTTTAAGCACCACCCAGTTGTGCCATGTTTTCACTTTATTTCGTTCCCCTCCTCGAACTCCTGGCCTGAATGCCGCATCTGTGGCCCCAGGAGGCTTTAGGTGAGTGGCTTTCCGAACTATGCCTCAGTTTTTCTCTGTCAAAGGGACGGAGAAAAAGAGCCTTACTCACAGGGAGATGGGAGGGGGGTTCCGATATAATTCACAGAAAGCGATCAGTGAACATTTGTGTACTAAATGACCAGCTCGTCCCCAAGGCATGACTCAGTGAGTTCGAGAGGCCACAGCCTGCGAGACGAACCGTCCGAATTCTGCAGGTGGGGAAACAGGTTGGGGACCTGGAGCAGCCACGCACTTCTCAGCGGAGAGTTACGGACTCGGCGCGCACGCTGCGTCTCGGGCCCGGGCACGCGCACGACCGGCGGCCCGGACGGGGGCGGGGCCTGGCGGGGGGGCGGGGGCGGGGGCGGGGGCGGGGGCGGGGCCGAGCTCGGGGTTAGGGTTAGGGGCGGCGCGGGTCCGAGCGGCGGCAGCTGACTCGCCAGCGCCGACCGGGAACCGGTCAGAGGCACAGCCTGAACCCGCCATGGAGCAGCCCAGGAAGGCGGTGGTGGTGACGGGTACGAGGGCATCGCGCGGACGGCGGCCGCGGCGGCGGCGGCCCGGGGCAGGGCTGGGTGGGGCGGCTCGGGAGGCGGCGAGGCGCGTCGCGGGGAGGGACGCGGCGGCCCGGGTGGGGTGGGTGCTAGAAGTCGCCTCAGGTTTGGAAGGTGTCATCGCCCGCGGCAGCCCAGCGCAGTCCGCGAGAAACGGAGAACGTGGAGAAGGGGGCGCCCCTGTGGTCCCACTGTCAGGGGTCGGGGCAGCCAAGGACGTGGGGGGTCCTGGCAAACGCCCCGCACAGAGCAGGCCCCTGGGCGTCCTTCCTTTCCCCGTTGGGGACAGTGACCCTTCGGACACCTGTTTGTTGTGTCTGCCCTCCCGAGGTCAGGTTTGTCACCACCCCCGGTCCCAGGGGACAAAGGCCGAGTTGCGGGCAGGAAGTGCCCCGGTGACAAATGAACGTCTTGCCAGACACTGCTCCCCGAACCCTGCCCTTATGAGGGGCTGCTCCCCCGAGGCAGGGGCAGGCGGAGTTCGGGAGATCTCGGGTGCCGGCAGTTCTTCCGGTTGTTTCAGGGACTGTCTTGATCAAAATCTTTCCTGCCTGTGGATAAGCCTGCTCCCCCTTCCCCCCGACCCACTCCTCTGTCACCAACTCCCCGAAACTAACTGCGCCTCCCCCTCCGAGAGACTCCGCCTCGGAGCCTCGTGGGCGTCAACTTCCGCCGGGCCTCTGCCGGGGGGTGGGGGTGGGGGACCGTCATGAGCGGTGAGAGTGAGAAATCTGGCCACGATTCAAACAGGTGGTGTGTGGCCCAGGAAGGTCCGGGCTGGTCCTGGAACTCCTAGGAAGATGGAAGAAGCCACTTACCTGGCAGGTGTGTCGAGTTGCCAGAGGGTCACTTTCCCTTGCAGCCCTCCTGTGTCTGCTTGTTTATTACTTTAGGGCTGACTCTGGCGGCGGCCCTGGGAGGGACATTTTTCTGGCCTGAGGTTATTACATCTTTACCGTCTCATTTTGTAGAAGGGGAAACCGAGGGTCACAGAGGTGCCCTTGTTTGTCAGTGGCTGAGCTGGGACCCATATTTGGTCCATGCAGGAGGAGGAAAGGGGTAGAGATTCTGACCCTGCTTGGGGGCCCCCTGCTATTCCAGGGCACAGTATTCCTCCCAGGGCCATGATACCACCAGGGGCACTTGGCCCAGCTGGAGTGACCCATGACTCGTGATCAAGGACAGCCTCTCTTCAAGAGATTTATGTTTTAGATAGTGTGTGTGGGTTGGTCAGAAGAGGCAGGCCACAGACTCTGCTGGGCCTGGGTTTGAATCCGTGCTCTTCCGTCTTCTCACTGTGTGACCTTGGACAGCTGATTTCACCTCTCTGTGCTTCAGTCAGGAAACACCCTTGCCTGAAAGGGAGGCACAGGGGGGCTGAAGGCCACAGGGCATGCAGAGCACCTGGCACCTCCTCAGGTACAGTCTGGTTTGTAAATGAATGGGGAGGAGGATGATGGGATGGTGCCTGGACAGCCTGACCTGGGAGATACCTATGTACATTCCTTAAGGGCCATTCCTTATCAGACCGTGAATCATGGAGCACCTCCAGCCCTGTAATTCCAGGGTCCAGGAAAGGTGCACAAAGACAGTGATGGAATAGTTATATTTGGGGATCAAGGATAGGGGAAGAAACTGAGAGAGGAACAAAGTCAGCCTTTTCTGGAGCAAAAAGGGGGCACTGGCCCCTTGCTGGCACAAGATCAGGTAGGTGAGAGTGAGAACAAGATAGGACTCACAACTTCAGTTAAGAACAGTTATGTGGCAGGGCGCTCTGAAGGGACCACTGGGTGTACCCCAGAACTTGGACCAGGCCCCTGACATTGTCCCCGGGGATGGCTGCTCCTGAAGCTCCGTGCTCCATTCTTGTGGATACACACAGCTGCCTGGCCCTGGGCAGGCCAGGAGGGGCCACTGGGTGGTGATGTGCTGCTTTTCGTTTTTGTTTTTTTTTTCAGGATTCGGCCCTTTTGGGGAACACACTGTGAATGCCAGCTGGATTGCGGTCCAGGTAACTGAATCCAGAGGGGAGGAATCAGGCTGGGCTTCCCCTGGAAATATTTGGTGCCAAGGAAAGTGAGCAGCCTAAGAAGAGAGTGTCTCCTGTGAAGCTTCGTGGAGAGAGATGTTAGCAGTCTGACAGATATTCCTGCTCAGATAGTTACTGCTGTACTGTTTGTTGAGAGCTTGTTCTGCGCCAGACATTTTTTCTGCCTAGAGCACTGAGTTCTTCCAACAACCCTTAGGTGTGTTTATTCTTGTGCCCACTTTACAGATGAGGAAACTGAGGCCCACAGAGTTATTTGAGGTCATCCAGCTCAGAAACCAGAATGGTCTTTCTTCAAAAGAGTTCCCATGCTCCAGCCAGGTTTAGAGGGGACCAAGCACGGATATTGGGAATTGTGGCAACCTTGTAGAGGGGATTGCAGTGATCCTCTGTGTTGCCTCCTGGCAGCTGAAGGAAGCAAAGACTGCATATTGAGGGCGGGGAGGGGGGAGTCCTTCCTGTTGTCCCAAGCCTTCTGGTTTCTTTGTCAGCTGGGGCATTTGGAGAGACAGACTGGGGAACAATGGGCAGAGAGAAAGAGAGAAACGTTTTCTCCTTATATAAATCAGATCTGCAGAGACCGGAGCCAAACTAGTGTTAATCCTAGCCCATTAGCTGCTTGATTTAAAGCACCCCCCGCCCTGGCTTTCCACTCCAGAGCCCTGAGTTTGGAGAATACTCCAAGTTGAAACCTCAGTGTATCAACACCTAGTTGGGAAACCCCCATGTTTTTTTATCACCCTTCTTCCAGACCTCAAAATCTCAGCCACATTTGTCTCTCTTTTATAAAAAAAATTTCACCCCACTTTGGAAGCAGGACAGAGGGACGGGATCCCCGGGACTCCACAGATGGGAGCATGTCTGAGGCCCTGCTCGTCGCACCCGCTCCCTGGAGCCCCAGACAAAAAGGAAACAGCGTGTTTCTCAAGGCGTGTGTGTCTGGCTTTGTGCGAGTTTCAGACAGGAGCCTTCACGGGGCTGAGTGGATACAAAGCCGTGTGTCTGAATTCCCGGGCCCCCAGACACTATGATCTGCATCTAAATAGGAGAAAAATCAATTAAACAATCTTTGGAAATCCCTCAGAGCATCAGGACTCGGATGGTGAAGGATGGCAGCTTCTCCTCCTGCTGCCGGAGGGGAGATCCACTTTCTATTTCAGTCAACCCTCTCTCCAGACCTCGCCTCTAGAAGTCTTTGAATTTTCTTCCTTTACTTTATGAGACAGCAAGAGAGGGTTCTCCACCATTGCCCAGCTAAAAAGATGCCAACCTTCCCAGACCTGATCATTTCCCTTTTAAAAAGCTGGAGCCGCCCCCAGGTACCCTGAGTGCACTCAGCTGTCTAACTCCATGATGTTTGACGCCTGTGCACCTCTGTGGCGCCTGAGCCCAGATTGAAATCTAGAACATTCTCAGCCCCTTCTGTGCTCTTCGGCATTGCAGAATCCCCTTATGTCCTTCCCCAGCTGCTCCCACCACCCCCTGCCCCCCACCCAGGTGCAGACGTCTCTGCAGCCTTTATGGCCACCATAGGTGCATTCTGCCTATTCTAGAACTTGGTGTCAATGCAGTTGCAGTTGTGGCGCATGCCTTTGCACTCCAGTATTCTTGCCTAGAAAGTCCCATGGACAGAGGAGCCTGGTGGGCTACAGCCCGTGGGGTCACAAAGGGTCGGACATGACTGAGCGACTGAACAGCAACCCACACCTGCTGTACAGCAGGGCATCTGCAGGATCCGCCCATGGGGTAACTTGGAGCTGCTGGTGGTGCTTTCCAGTTACTCTGGATGGAACACATTTGCCCATGGGAGGGGTGTAGCCACTGGACGGGTCTAACCCATTCCTCAAGAAAATATGCCTAGGAGTGCTTTTGGTGTGGCCCAGACATTTGGTAGCTGTGGGCAACCACTGATGTCATCACCTCAAGCTGAAGATGGGTGTTGGGTGAGGGGAGGTGAGCAGCAGTCACCTCCTGTCCCAACTGCTTTTTCCTGAAGCTTAAGCTGCCACCTGGGGAAGGAACTCCTCCTCCTCTGCCAGGGACCGGATTGCCCCTCTCAGCCTGTCTCTCCACATCTCTGTCTCTCTCGGCTTCTCTCTGGGTGTCTCTGTTTCTCTGTTTCTTGCTCTCTGGACCTCTGTCTTTCCCCTTCTCTCTTCATATCTCTCTTCCCTTCTGTCTCTCTCTCTTCCAGTTTCCCGTGGCCTCTCTGGGTCTCTGTCTTTCCCCTGTCTCTGTCGCTCAAGCTCTCTCTCTTTCCCCTTCTCCCTCCACCTCTGTCTTTCGCTCCCTCCTTTCTCTCTCCTTCTCCCCACTTCTTTCTCTGTCTGTCTCGCTCTCTGTCTCTCTGTCTGTTTCTGTCTCTCTTCTCTCTCTCATCTGACCTTCCTTCCTCACGCCCTGGGTGAAGTTGTGCCCCAGCAGAGGGTGACCTGTTTCCCACCAGCCCCATGGGGGAGGTGGGAGCTCTGGGGATAGAGGGGCACCCCCCTTTCCTTTTGCCCAAGACGCCGCTACCTCTCAGCACCTCAAGCAGGAGGGGAGTGCATTTTTCAAGTGTCATATCTCCTCGCAGGTCTTGGGTGGTTAGCATGGGATGCTAGCTGTGGGTGTGTCTCTCCCTAGGAGGCTCAGGTGGGTGTCAAGGGCTGGGACCCCTTAGCTTGGGGATGTCTGGAGCCTTCCCTGACCAAGCAGGGCAAGGAGGAACTGGGTCACAGGTCCTAGTGACATCACGGGACAATTACTGCCACAGTGAGTCTAGACAGACCTGCTAAGGATATTAACCAGGGAACAAAGGGGGTCTTTGTTGTGGGGTCAAGGGAATCGGTCAGACGCAGCCGAGCAGCAGGGTCTTGTCAGGTAGATGGGTGTTAGACAATGCGTTGTCTGGGGCGCCCAAGTCCCTTTCCTTTCACGATATGTGCCTGGCGGACTCGGGGTGCACTGTTACCCTCCCCTCCAGGAGAACCGTCCAGACCTTTTGGAGCAGAAAGTATTCAGAAGCCAAGAATTTAGCTTCTCCTAACCTTTCCAAACTTCAAATGAAAAGTGTAGTTATTCCTCTCCCACCCTTGCCCTTCTTAAAATTTGGGGAATCATTTGTTTAAAATCATGTACCCATGTCTTCAATGCCCCCATCACTTTGGTGAAAAGTATTTATGCCTAGGACTTCCCTGGTGGTCCAGTGGTTAAGACACTGTGCTTCCACTGCAGGGGACTTGGGTTCAATTCCTGGCCCAGGAAGATCCCCATATACCATGCTGTGTGGCAAAAAATAAAAAAACAAATAAATAAAAAAGTATCCATGTCCATGTCACTAATGCTTTGAGCAAGATAGTTGTTTGATTCCCATCAACCCCGAACATTCTTTCCTGCTCAGTACCCACCCGCTGCCCCCCATCGCCTCATCCTGCCCTGTAGGCAGCTGCTTCCTGAGCTCTGTCACCACAGATGGGTGTTGCCTGGTCTCAAGCGGCAAGCAAAGGAGGTGGTCCTTGGAGCAGGCTCCGTGATCCTCTCCCACTGGCTGCTTTTGCTCAGCCTGCACTGGTGTGTCTCTGGGGGCAGGGACAGCTGTCCTCTCTCCCGACCCCCCCACTTCCCCTTGGCACTGGCACTGGGGCCTTCAGGGTTTGCTCCCCAGGAATACAGCAGCAAGGACGCCCCTCTCAGGGTCTTTGATGAGCATGTGGTTGCCTCTCTGGGGATGCTGGCCATGTGACGTGTGTGTATCTTCAATGATGATTTTCTTTTCTTTTTAAATTTCAGCGTCGGTGCTGGGTCTTCATTGCGGTGCGGAGGCTTCTCTAGTCTCAGCACGTGGGCTTAGTTGCCCTGAGGCATGTGGAGTCTTGGTTCCCCAACCGGGGATCAGACCCACGTCCCTTGCATTGGAAGGCAGATTCTCAACCACTGGACCACCAGGGAAGTCCCAGGGATGGTTTTCTTAGTTTATTTTACCCCCAGCTGGGGAGGGGGTGGGTGAGGACCCAGAGGACATGAGGAGAAAAGGTTAGAACAAGAAGGTGACCCACTCCATGACACCCTGCTGGCATCAGGTGATTTTTGAATCATCAGCAGTCATGTGGACAGTTGTTCCCACTAATGCCCGGTAGACATCACCCAGTGGGTGGGAGTGACCCTTGAGTTACTGTGTGCAGATGAGGGTGATCAGCAGGCGGGAACCAGTCTGCTAGGTGAAGAGAGGCAAAGAGAGGATCCACAGGGTGGGGCTGCTGCACGTCTGTCTGGCACATCACACTGTGGTGGCCACCGAGGGGGTTCCTGTGCCCTCTAGAGTTTTCCTGGCTGGGTTACTAACCGAGTCAGCAGCATCTTCAGTCTCCCAGCCCCCCACCCACAGAGATGGTTCCACCAGTTGACTTGCTCGCACATTGGGTGGCCCGTTGCAGTCTCGCTTTGAGGACAAGTCCCCAAGCGAAACTCTAAATGAATAAAGGTAATCCTTTGAAGTCCTCACTTAACCTGGGAGATGGATTTTTTTTCTTTAGAATTCTTTAACAAATTATGTATTTTCGGCTGCACTGGGTCTTCGTCGCTGCGTGCAGGCTTTCTCTGGTGCTGGAGCGTGGGGCTCCCCTCTGGTTGCGGCGCGGAGGCTTCTCACTGCAGTGGCTTCTCTTGTTGCTGAGCACAGGCTCTAGGGCTCAGTCTTCAGCAGTTGCCGCACGCGGGCTTAGCTGCTCTGCTACACGTGGATTCTTCCCGGACCAGGGATTGAACCGGTGTCCCCTGCATTGGCAGGCGGATTCTTAACCCCGGGACTGCCAGGGAAGTCATGGATTCTTTTAATTACTGCCCTTTCATCTTCTGTTGCCAGAAAGGGCTGCCAGGTCCATGGGGAAGAAAAGCCGGAGAGGAGACAGGGCAATTTCAAGCTGCAGGGGGCAGGAGGGCAAGGAGAAATGAGGTTGTCGTTGACAGGATATAAAGATAGATGAAATTATTTACCTTATGTCGAGAGAAGGTCTTTGCTGGAGATTTCTCCTCTCAGCAGTGGTGGGAGAGAAAGCCATCTTTAACTCCATTCATTTAAAAAAATTTATTTTTTGACAAGTTATAAGGATAGTGCCAAGAAGGCTTTTCACACCCGGAGTCCCCAAATGTTAACATTATATTGCATTTCTCTATAGATAATTAGGGGCTTCCCAGGTGGCTCAGTGGTAAAGAATCTGTCTGCCTACGTAGGACTCAGGTTAGATCCCTGGGTTGGAAAGATCCCTTGGAGAATGAAATGGCAACCCACTCCAATATTCTTGCTTGAAAAATTCCATGGACAGAGGAACCTGGC
Source organism: Bos taurus (assembly GCF_002263795.3). Lineage (NCBI taxonomy): Eukaryota > Metazoa > Chordata > Mammalia > Artiodactyla > Bovidae > Bos > Bos taurus. The sequence continues at coordinate 4,853,774 of NC_037334.1, read as the reverse complement.
AGGCTACAGTCCATGGGGTCGAAAAGAGTCAGACACTACTGAGCCACTTCAAGAGTTAGACATGACTAAGCACATAGATAAATAGATAGGGAGAAGGCAATGGCACCCCACTTCAGTACTCTTGCCTGGAAAATCCCATGGATCGAGGAGCCTGGTAGGCTGCAGTCCATGGGGTCGCAAAGAGTCAGACACTACTGAGCCACTTCACTTTCACTTTTCACTTTCATGCACTGGACAAAGAAATGGCAACCCACTCCAGTGTTCTTGCCTGGAGAATTCCAGGGACGGGGGAGCCTGGTGGGCTGCCGTCTATGGGGTCGCACAGAGTTGGACGCGACTAAAGCGACTTAGCAGCAGCAGGTGGATAAATAGGTAGGTAGGTAGATAAATATAGTTTAAAATATTTTCTTACTGCTAAGTAATTTTTTTAATTGTGGTAAAATATATATAACAAAAACTTTACCACATTAACTGTTATTAAATACATTCACATTGTTTTGCATCCATCATTGTCATTCATTTCCAGAACTTTCTCATCTTCCAAACTGAAACTCCATTGCCATTAAACCCTAACTCCCCATTCTCCCCTCTCCCCATGGCCCCTGGCGGCTATCATTGTACTTTCTGTCACTAAGACTCTGACCACACTAGGGACTTCATGTAAGTCGAACCATCCAGTTTTGTCCTTTTGTGTCTGGCTTATTTCATTTAGCATAAGGTTTTCAAGGTTCACTCATACAGTAACATGTGTCAGAATTTTCTTCCTCTTTAAGGCTGGTTAACAGTCCATTGCAGGTATATACCACATTTTGCTTATCCATTAATGGGTCAGTAGACACGCGGGTTGCTTCTACATTTGAGCACCCGTGAGTAATGCAGCCATGAACACAAACAGGGAGTATCTCTTCAAGACCCTGCTTCCAGCTTTTGTGGGTATGCACCCTGAAGTGGCATGGTTGCATCGTAAGATAATTCTGTGTTTCATGTTTTGAGGAACTGTCATGCTTTGTGTTGTTTAGGAGTCAGCTGCAGGCGCGAGACCCGTCTGTCTTTAAATATGTCACTGTATGTTTCCTAAAACACGACCTCAGCACAGTGATCAAAATCAGACTCCTTGAACGCTGACACAATTCTATGATGTACAGCTCTGATTCAGATTTTGCCCCGCATCGTATTAAAATTCTTCATGGCGAAAGAGAATTCTGGATTGTGCATAGGGTTCAGTCGTTCCATTTCTCTAATCCCTTGTGATCTGGAAAGTTCCTCAGTCTTCCTTTGAGTCTCACGGATGATGTTGTTGGCTAAGAACGTCCCTCGGGTGGTGTTTCCTCAAGACTAGACCGGAGGCTGTGTACTTGGGGCAAGAATCCCACAGAAGTGATGTTGTGTCCTTCTGCAGGGATGGTATCAGGAGGCACTGGATGCGCTGTTGACTTGTTAAAGGTGAGAAAGGATGGGTTTCTTCTCTGCAAAGTTACTTTCTGATGGGTTTCTTCTCTGCAAAGTTACTTTCTGATGGGTTTCTTCTCTGCAAAGTTACTTTCTTGCCCTTTGTAAAGAAAAAGTATCCCATAGAGAGTTACATCGAGATCATATTAGGATCTCCTGGTGAGTCTCATTCAATTAGTTTTTATTTTCCTATGATGGTTGCCAAATGATGGTTTTCTAATTCCTTCTTTCCTTCGATACTTTTTATGGCTTTCTACTGGAAGTGTATTTGTATCTGTGTGAATTCATGGGTACTGACTGTCCTCCACAGATGATAATCTCTTACTGTCTTTATTTTTAAATTACTTTTTCTTTGACTACGCTCCGTCTTAGTTGCGGCACATGGATCTTCATTGCAGTATGCAGGATTTTTAGTTGTGGCAAACAGGATCTAGTGCCCTGACCAGGGATGGAACCTGGGCCTCCTGCATTTGGAGCACAGCATCTTAACCACTGGACCACCAGGGAAATCCCTCTCTTAATTTGTTTAAAAAGATTTTATTTTATATTGGAGTAGAATTGGTTGACAATGTGTTAGTTTCAGGTGTACAGCAAACTGATTCAGTTGTACACACACACACACACACACACACACTCTTTTCCAGATTCTTTTCTTACTGTCTTAATTTTGATGTTCAGATTGTCCCACATCTGGCCCGTGGCAGCCTGTTCAGGCTGGCTCCTGTGTCTGTGGTCCATGTCCCTGTCATTCTCGTGTTGTGTCACGTCGCTTCAGTCGTGTCCAACTCTTTGCGACCCCATGGACTGTAGCCTGCCAGGTTCCTGTGTCCATGGGATTTTCTGGGCAAGTATACTGGAGTGGGTTGCCATTTCATTCTCCAGGGGATCTTCGCCATCCAGGGACTGAACCCAAGTCTCTTGTATCTCCTACATTCTCAGGTGGGTTCTTTACCACTAGTGCCACCTGGGAAGCCCATTATTCTTGAGCACTTTCTTCTTTTTTTGATTCCATGCTCACTTTTTGAAAATACACTTTTTAGAAAAATAATAATCTATTTTTGGCTGCACTGGGTCCTCATTGCTGCATGCAGGTTTCTCACTGTGATGGCTTCTCTCGTTGCAGAGCACGGGTTCAGTAGTTGTCACATACAGGCTTATTTGCTCTGTGGCATGTGGAATCTTCCTGGGCCAGGGATTGAACCTGTGTCGCCTGCTCCAGGAGCGTGGCGTCTTTAGTCACTGGACCACCAGTGGAGTCCCTGGAAATACATATTTAATTTCCCAGTAATTTTAGATCTACTGATTTCTGCCTGAGTGTTGGATGTCAGATGCTTTGTGTGCTTTTTAAAGTTGAGATATCATTTTATTGCGATATAATCATGTGCCATAGATTTCACCCTCTTAAAGTGTATAATTTAGCGATTTATTAATTATAGTCACAGAGTTGTACAACCATCACCTCAATTTAATCCAGGACATTTTCATCACTTCAAAAATGCTTCATACCCACTGACTGTCATTCCCATTCCTCCTTTTCCTCGGGTCGCCACTCATTTACCTTCTGTCTCTATGGATTTGCCTTTTCTGGACATTTCATAAAAATGGAATCATATAAGACGTGGCCTTTTATGTCCCTTTCATCCTCTCAGCACAACATTTTTGAGATCCATTCCTGCTGTAGCATGAATCGGTGCCTCACTCCTTTTCGTGGCTGAGTAATATTTCACTGTGTGGATGAGATCGTGTTTCATTTATTTGTTCACCTGTTGACGGCCATGTGGCTTATTTCCACCCTTTGGTTATAAGAGTAATGCTGGATGGACATTCACACACAAGTTTTTGTGTGGATGAAGGTCTTCATTTATCTTTGGTGTGTACGTTTGTATTAGAAGGGGAGTTACTGGGTCATATAGTAACTCCAGGACCACCTTTATACTCTCCCTGCCCCATCCCTGAAATGAGCCACTTCTCCAAGAAAGCCTTCGTTCTTAGTGGATAATAGTATTTAAAACTGAGAGCTAGAACTCGCTTCTGTAGCACATATAGTAAAATTGGAACAATACAGAGAAGATTAGCATGGCCTCCACCCAAGGATAACAGGCGAATTCGTTAAGCATTCCATATTTTTGGCAGTGACGTATATCCACTACCGTGTGTAAAGTAGATAGCTAGTGGGAAGTTACTGTATAACATAGGGAGCTCAGTCCAGAGCTCTGGATGACCTAGAGGGAGGAGATGGGGGTGGGGTGGGAGGGAGGCTAAAGAGGGAGGGAGCATATGTATATTTATGCCTGATTCACATTGATGTTTGGCAGAAACCAACACAACAGTGTAAAGCAATAATGAAATCCTCCAATTAAAAATTTTAAAAAAAATCATAAAGCTGGAATCGGGGAGCTGGGTGTGCTCATTGCTACTCGGATGTCATTGTTTCTGAGCTCTGTTAGTGGGCAGAGCCAGAAAGTGGAGGTGTGTACATTCATACCCACTCACCCACCCCTGCACCTCCTTCTTTAAAAAAAAAAACAAACACTTTTTATTTTATATTGGAGTACAGTTGATTAGGGCTTCCCTGGTGGCTCAGTGGTAGAGAATCTGCCTGGCGATGCAGAAGACGTGGGTTCGATCCCTGGGTTGGCAAGATCCCCTGGCGAAGGAAATGGCAACCCACTCCAGTATTCTTGCTGGGGAAATCCCATAGACAGAGGAGCCTGGCAGGCTAGAGTCCATGGGGTCGCAGAACAATGAGTTAATTGTTAATCACCTGCAAAGTGATTCAGTTATACATACACATATATCTGTTTTTTTTTTTTCAAATTCTTTCCCTATTTAGATTGTTATATAATATGGAGTAAAGCTCCCTATGCTATACAGTGGGTCCTTGTTGGTTATCCGTTTTAACAATAGCGGTATTTTGAGAGCATCCAAACTCACACCCATTTCTGTATCAAAACCCTGAAATTTGCACGGATACCTCCAAATTGGATCCAACATCACAGACATATAACGCCTTCCTCCGACAGTGTGGCCCTCCCCCGCCATGATCCCCGGTGTGTTCACTTCTTTGATCGATCCCAGAATAAATAGAAAGAAACTTCAGAATGGCTAACCCACACTTCCCCCAAGGAAAACCTACTCACTAGAATTTAGTATTTGCTGACGGTTCTTTTTGTCTTTAACCTGAGGGCAGAGTCCGAACACTGTGTTCAAAAAAATTACTTCCGCTAGTCTTTTTTTTTTTTAAACAAGCTCTGGCCAGTTTTATTAAGGAAAAATTGTACATGATTTGCTTGTCACCAGTCTGTTCTGGCATGCTTCTAGTAATATCAGAATCACCTGGCTCAACGATAGCCAGCGTGCGTACTCTGCAGGATTTTCCACATGCTGTGCCCAGTTCAGTATTATTGCCAGTGTGGTGATGGACACCAGTGTTGTTGGCCAACATGGCGAATACTCTCTCTCAGATTTCCTCAAGGCTGGGCAGTTGTTGGCGAGGATGGCCAGTTTCGCTTTGCCTTGTCTGATCATTTTCAGAGTCTGTTTGTACCCCAGCACATACTTTCCACTTTTCCTAACCAGCTGGAGCCTAGAGCTGATCGACTCCAGTGACTTTTTCGTCTTCTTTGCGGCCACCAGCTTCCTGCCTTAGATTGCGGGACGCCTCCAATGAAGAGCAGCCGCCAAGATGGCCAGGGAGCGAGAGAGGCTTCAGTTAGTTTTTATTTATATATTTTTAGTAGAAATATAGTTGATTTACAATGTTGTGTTAGTTTCTGGTGTATAGCAAAATGATATGTCTCTATATACACACAATATTATATACATGTATATATTCTTTTTCAAATTATTTTCCATTATAGTTTATTACAAGATATTGAATATAGTTCCCTGTGCTATACAATAGGACTTTGTTGTTTATCTACTTGAGTTGGTTTTCTTTTTTTTTTTTAACTTGAGTTAATTTTTAAAGGAATAACTTAAAAATACTTTTGGAGGAAGAGAGCAGTGCTTTAAATTATTTTTGAAATATTTCTTTTATGAAAAGTATACGCACACTGTATATAGGTCAATCGTGAAATTATGGTGGCCATGTCTTTAATAATACACAACTGGTCAACTGAGCACGAAGCACGTCTTTAATATATAATGTATCTTATATTAAAGTTGCCCTGTAACTCATGGGTATTGTCACCTAGTATTTGTGTGTGCGTGTGTGTGTGTGTGCACGTGCTCCATCACTCAGTCGTGTCCGACTCTTTGTGACCCATGGACTGTAGCCCGCCAGGCTCCTCTGTCCTTGGAATTTCCCAGGCAAGAATACTGGAGGGGGCTGCCATTTCCTTCTCCAGGGGATCTTCTCCAACCCAGGGATCGAACCCATAACTCTTGTGTCTCCTGCATTGGCAGGTGAGTCTTTACCACTGTGCCACCTGGGCACCTAGGGATACGGCTAAATTTATTTAAGGGAAAAAATTAAATGATTGCGCTTGAGGAAAATATTAAGTAGTATTAGCTCCACTGGGAGAAGGAACTGAACGTGGTGGACTGTCCAGCCTGAGGCTTGGGCGAAGGTGCACTGTGCTCTGAACTCATGGCTTTATGGGAAATTCACATTCCTTGCAAATGAAAAGTTTGTACATCCCCATTTCCCCTACACGTTCAAGATCCTGACAAAGGGACACAGTTCATCATTTAGGGAAACCGAGGGGGACTCCAAACCGGGGCCTTCGCATGTCTGGCTGCTTCCTGTGGGAGACTGAAATCGTGAGTGTGTGGAGGGCTTGGAAGTGGATGTTTACTCTGTGGTGGTGGTTTAGTCACTCAGCCGTGTCTGACTCTGTGACCTCATCGCTCCTCTGTCCGTGGGATTTCCCAAGCAAGAATACTGGAGGGGGTTGCCTTGTCCTCCTCCAGGGGTTCTTCCTGACCCAAGGATCAAACCTGGGTCCCCTGCATTGCAGGTGGATTCTTTACTAACTGAGCTACCAGGGAAGCCCATTTACTGTGTAGATTTTATTTTGTTTTATTGATTTATTTGGCCATACTGCGCGGCATGTGGGATCTTAGTTCCCTCTCACCCCCTGCAGTGGAAGCTCAGAGTCTTAACCACTGGACAGCCAGGGAAGTCCCATCCTGTGTAGATTTTAGATTTTTCCATTGAGCTTGAGAGAAAAAGCAGGAAGGAATTCCAGAAAGTTCTGGAGGATTTATAATTGGAATCTAATAGTTCCCAGCTTTCAACAAATGAAGTACAGTTGGTAAAGAGCCAAATTAGAAATCTCCAACGTGGAGAGTCCTGGTGCACAGGGAACAGCTCAGACCACAGGGAATCATGCTAAGATCCCACAGTCAGGGAAGGAGGCCTGACGGAAGCTGTTTGTCTTCCTGATAACAAGTGCCTGAGAGTCCTTGGTGTCAGCACTTCAGCAGATGCCTTTAGTGTCCCTGCTCAGTAAGGTGATTGACACAGACTGTAGCTTCCAGCTTTTTCTTTTTCAAATTGCAATAAAATATACAGAACATAAACGTTGCCCTTTGAACCGTTTGCAGGTGTACAAATCAGTGCACTAAGTACATCCCCACTGTTGTGTAGCCATCCTTACCGTGGGCTTTCCAGGCGGCGCTGCTGGTAAAGAACCTGCCTGCCAATGCAGGATGCTCCAGAGATGCAGGTTTGACCTTCCCTGGTTGGGAAAAGATCCCCTGGAGGAGGAAATGGTACCCCACCCCAGTATCCTTGCCTGGGAAATCCCATCGGCAGAGGAGCCCCATCGGCAGGCTACAGTCCGTGAAGTCACAAGAGTCAGACACGACTGAGCACCACACCATCACCACCGTTCATCTCCCGAACTTTTTCATCTTCACAGCTGAAACCCTGAAACACTAATTCCCCATCTTCCCCTCTGCCCAGTCTCTGACACCCATCATTTTAAATACTTTCTGTCTCTATGAATCTGACTGCTCTGTGCATGCTTGGTCGCTTCAGTCATGCCTGACTCTTTGCAACCCCATGAACTGTACTATCTATGAAATTCTCCAGGCAAGAATGCTGGGGTGGGTTTCCATTTCCTACTCCAGGGGGTCTTCCTGATTCAGGGATTGAACCCAGGTCTCCCTCACTGCAGGCAGATTCTTTACCTGGGAAGCCCTAGGTGGCTCAGATGGTAATAGGGACCTCATATAAGTGAAATCATTCAGTTTTTGTCCTTTTGTGTCTGGCTTCTTTCATTCAGCGTAATTTTTTCTTTTTCTTCTTTCTGGCCATGCCCCATGGCATGTGGGATCCTTATTCCCTGACCAGGGATCGAGCCTGGGCCCCCTGCATTGGAAGCATGGAATCTTAGCCACTGGACCACCAGAGGAGTCCCTGATTTTTTTTTTTAAAGGAAACACATTATTGTTTTAAAATATGATTTAACATGTTTTGAGCCCTTTTCAGCACTAGGCCTTTCACATGTGTTGTTTTATTATTTTTTCCCTTATGATATGGGCACCACTGTTCATCCATTTCCAGGTGAGGGAACTAAAGTGCACGGAGTGTGAGTGCCTTGCCTGGACTCACCCAGCCAGGAAGTAGGGGGAGAACAAACCCGGTCCCCTGGCTCTAGAGGCTCTGCCCCAACTCCCAACTTCCACCATCTGCACAGTGAAGAGCTGCTTTTTTCCCCTTTCTTAAAAAAAAATTGAGATGAACTTACATAATATAAAATTAACCCTTTTAAAGTATACAAATCAGGGGCATTTATTACATTCACCATGCTGTCCAACCACCGCCTCTAATTCCGGGATGCTTTTATCATCCAGAGAGGGAGTCCTGTCTCCATTGGCAGTCATTCCCCATCCCTGGGCCCCAAGCCCCTGCCACCACCGATCTGCTTTCTGTCTCTGTGGGTTTGCCTGCTCTGGACATTTCGTGTAAGTGGAATCACTTAACACGTGACCGTTTGCATCTGACTTCTTTCACACAGCATGATGTTTTCAAAGCTCGCCCACGTTTTAGTGTCCGTGTTTCCTTCCTTTTCATGGCTCAGTAAAATTCCACTGTGTGGGTGGACTGTGTTTCGTTTATATCCTTTCATCCGTCGATGAACACGCAGGCTGTTCCTGCCTTTCAGCTGTTGTGAACAGTGAGGCTACTTTTATTTTATTCCATTAATGTTTATTTATGTAGCTCTGCCAAGTCTTAGTTGTGGCCCATGGGATCTAGATCTAGTTCCTGATCAAGGATCACATTCGGGCCCCACTGCGTTGGGAGTGCAGGGTCTTAGCCACTGGACCACCAGGGAAGTCCTGAGGCTACTTTTTTAAAAAATTTTATTTATTCTTAATTGTAGGATAATTGCTTTACAGTATTGTGTTGGTTTCTGCCATATATCAGCATAGGACCATCCATAGGTATACATCTGTCCCCTCCCTCTTGAACCTGCCTTCAACCTCCCACCCCATCCCACCCCTCTAGATCGTCACGGAGTGCTGGGCTGAGCTCTCTGGATCATGCAGCAAGTCCCCGCTGGCCATCTGTTTTACATATAGTAACGTGCATGTTTCCGTGCTCCTCTCTCAATTCGTCCCACCCTCTCCTTCCCCCACTGTGTCCGCAAGTCTATTCTCTGTGTCTGCGTCTCCATTGCTGCCCTGCAGGTAGGTTCATCAGTATCGTCTTTCTAGATTATGGAATATATACGCATTAATATATGGCATTTGTCTTTCTCTTTCTGACTTACTTCACTCTGTATAATAGGCTCAAGGTTCATCTGCCTCATTAGAACTGACTCAGATGTGTTCCTTTTTAGGGCTGAGTAGTATTCCATTGTGGAGAAGGCAGTGGCACCCCACTCCAGTCCTCTTGCCTGGAAAATCCCATGGACGGAGGAGCCTGGTGGGCTGCAGTCCATGAGGTCGCTGAGGGTTGGACACGACTGAGCAACTTCACTTTCACTTTTCACTTTCATGCATTGGAGAAGGAAATGGCCACCCACTGCAGTGTTCTTGCCTGGAGAATCCCAGGGATGGGGAGCCTGGTGGGCTGCCGTCTATGGGGTCACACAGAGTCGGACACGACTGAAGTGACTTAGCAGCAGCAGCAGCAGTTTTCCATTGTGTGTATGTACCACAGCTTTATCCATTCACCTGTTGATGGACATCCAGGCTGCTTCTGTCCTAGCTATTGTAAATAGTGCAGCAGTGAGTACTGGTGTACATGTGTCTTTTTCAAGTACGGTTTCCTCAGGGTTTATGACCAGTTGTGGGATTCCTGGGTCATATGGATGAGGTGGCTTTTAGATGTAAGAAAGGATAAAAAGGAAAGAAGCGTCTTAGCCAACAGCAAGTCCAAACCCATTTACAGTTAAGGAAAGCAAGGCACCCTCAGGGGCATCGAGTACTTGCCTAGGCTCGGCTAGTTCTGTATTTGTTGTCAGCCCATGCTTGAGCTGCTCACTTGTTCAGCTGACATTCATCAGCACCGAATGCGTGCACATCCTGGGCTGTGGCTGGGACCCCTGTGGGGTCAAGAGAGCATGTGAAGTGGGCTGGACTTCCAGAAGGTCTTGGGAGGCTGAGACATGAGGGCTGAGAAGTCAACTGACTCCTCAAAGAGAGGGAAAAAGCATTTTAAGCAGAAGGAACAGCCAGAGCAAAGGCCCTGAGGCAGGAGTGAGTCTGGTACATAGGCGACTGCACTGGGGGATGGAGCAGAAGGGAGAGGAGGGCAGTGTCCAGACCCCCGGGCGTCATGGGCCATGGTGGGGAGTGAAGAGTTGTATTCTGAGTGCGGCAGGAGTCACAGCAGGGAAGAAGCAGGAAAGGCTGTGATATGACTTGGTTTTTTTTTTTAATATTTATTTATTTGGCCAAGTTGGGTCCTAGTTGCAGCACATGAGATCTTCGTGGTGGCATGGGAACTCTCAGCTGTCGTATGTGGGATCTAGTTCCCTGACCAGGGATCAAACCTGGATCCCCCAGATCAAACCTGGATCCCCCGCATTGGGAGCACAGAATCTTAGCCACCAGATCACCAGGGAAGTCTCATGATGTGATTTTAGATTCTGCCTTGGGTTGGGAGGATCCCCTGGAGAAGGGAATGGCAACCCACTCCAGTATTCTTGCCTGGAGAATTCCAAAGACAGAGGAGGGGCAATTCAGGAGAGGAGAGGAGATTTGGTCTCCAGTCAACTTGCCAAACAAAACTTGTGCTGTGCCTGGTCGCTCAGTCATATCTGACTCTTGGCGACCCCATGGACTGTAGTCCACCAGACTCTTCTGTCCATATGATTCTCCAGGCAAGAACACTAGAGTGGGCTTAGCAGTGCAGTCAAGATGCCTCGTGGAAGCCGAGGCCACACTTCCTGCGTGGCCCCTCCTGCCAGCCTGAGATGAGAGCAGCGCCCAGGCCAGGGCCCACAGCTCAGCCGCCAGCAGCGGCTCCCCCACCTGCCGCTGGCTCCCCCGCTGTTCCCCAGCAGTCAGGTCTGCTGGCCCAGCTGGCAACACTGCTGCCAGTGTGGCTGTGGCTTCTGCCTTGGGCCGCGCTCTGGGTCACACCATCACGGGGAACTTCAGTGGAGGAAGCAGAGCTGAGTCCCCAAGGCCTGAATCACTTAGCAGGAGCCTCAGGGAACCCAGCCGGCACAGCTGCAGCAGAATGGCCCCTGCTTCTATGCGGTGAAACAGTTTTTAGAGTGTGCCCAGAGCCAGGGTGACCTTAAACTTTGCGAGGGTTTCATCGAGGTGCTCAAACAGTGCAGATTGGCCAACGGATTAGCTTAATCAAGAAGTGCCAATTGAAGACGTAAAAATCACCTCTCTTGACCGTGTTGATTTAGCAATAAAGTAAAATTAATAGTGAAGATATGAAGTGTGAGACCACCCGTTAAACTTCTCCTTAATTATTAATAGCTTTTGTGCTTCAGGACTGCAGTGGAAGAGGGCGTTGTCACTATATGGAAGTTCATTGGGATGGTATTGAGTTTGGGTTTGGGCAGAAGCAGCAGTTATGCCCTCTTAAACGTGATTTTCTGCTGTTATTGTTTGTGAACCAGTTAGAATGAAGTGATTTTCTTTCTAAAAAAAGAAAACCACTAGAGTAGACTGCCATGCCCTCCTCCAGGGAATCTTCCCAACCCAGGAATCAAACCCTGGTCTCCCTCATTACAGGCAGAGTCTTTATCTGAGCCACCAGGGAAGCCCAAACAGAACTTGGGTGTATCCAATAAGCCTCAAGCAAAGTGGTCTGTAATGTCTTTTTTTGTTTTTTTTTGCCCACACCGAGCAGCATGTGGAATCTTAGTTCCCAAACCAAAGATTGAACCCGATCCCCATTCAGTGGAAGCACGGGGTTTTAACCCCTGGACCTCCAGGGAAATCCCAAATCTTGTTATTTTTAATGTGTGGCCATTCAGAATAATCGGCCTGGGCATGCAGTGTGCAGAAACAGGGTGAATATATTGATAAAATCATGGGAATGGGAACAGGGAGCACAGAGCTAAAACTTCCAGCTCTTCTCAGGGGTTCGATGGTGTAAAAAACAGTATGGTCAGGTAGAGATCGTGTCTGTGTGCCGGGAACACCAGGCCTGTCTCATCTCTGGATCTGCAAACCTTTAAGGAAAGTCCCCCCTGATTCCCATCTCCACAGACCGGGGAGTTGAGAGGACAAAGGAGCATGAAGAACAGAACTATTAGTGACCAAGAAAAATGATTGTGCGAGAAATTACATATTTTACAAAGTTTTTTCTTTAGCGTGTTTTAAAATAGATTTCACATAAAATATAACCCCCTTGCCCCCCAGTCATCTATCCACCAGTGTCTGCAGCTCACCGTGCACCAAGTCTGCATTCTGCCCTTATCTCTCCGGCTGTGGAATTTCTTGGGGGACCCCTCCTGATCTTACATGTCACTGGGCTTGGCAAGAGGGTTGGGGTCCTAGTTCCTGGTGTTGGCATTTGAGACCCCCCTACACCCGCCACTACCCTCCAGATGTTCTGGTCTCCAGATGACCTTGACACACCCTCTTTGGGGAGCAATTTGGAGTTATCTATCAGTGAGGGGGCGCTTCCCAGGTGATGCTAGTGGTACTGTAAAGAACCTACCTGTCAACGCAGGAGACATAAAAGACGTGGGTTTGATTCCTAGGTTGGGAGGATCTCTGGAGGAGGGCATGGCAACCCACTCCAGTATTCTTGCCTGGAGAATCCCATGGACAGAGGAGCCTGGCGGGCTACAGTCTATGGGGTCTCAAAGAGTCGGACACGACTGAAGTGACTTAGCACACAGCACATCAGTGAGGAGAGACCCGCCTTTCCTGGACACTCTCTAGAGCAACTTCAGTCGATGGGGCACAGAGTTGGAATAGTGTGGGTAGCAAGGTCAAGGTGACTGGAGAAGGAAATCCTGCAGCCGCTGTAGGAGATGCAAGAACTCACCTCTGGGGACTTCCCCTGGTGCTCCCAGAACCATTCACCTCTGACTGGGGCTTGAACCCATGTGCCGCAACTTGAATCAGGCCAGAACTCACGGTCTTCCAACTGAGATCACAACACCGGGTTTCAGGACTTAATGAAGCTCGAGTTCTTGAGGTCTCAGCGCAGAAAGAATTCAGTGAGAGACAAAGTGAGGCAAGAAGTAGATTTATTAGTATAGCATGCTTGGAAGAGATGCAAGCGAGGGAGCTCTACCCTGAGGATTAATTGGCTACAGTTTTATAGTCAGAGGAAAGGGGGCAGGGAAGACTGTCTCCCTCTAGTAGATATGAGGCTTACATCACTAGCTCTTCCTTCATTTTGGGCAGGAGAATATCTGACCCCCTGAGGTCAACTCAGAATATTGTGATGCTTGTTCAAATCAGGGGAAGGGTGGTAGGACTCCCCAGGTGGCACTCAGTCAATTCAGTCGCTCAGTCTTGTCGGGTCTCTCTGTCTGTCACCAACTCCCAGGTGGCGCTAGTGGTAAAGAATCCTACCAATGCCGGAGACTCCAGAGACACGCGTTCAGTCCCCGAGTAAGGAAAATTCCCTGGAGGAGGAAATGGCAACCTGCTTTGGTATTCTTGCCTGGAAAATTCCATGGGCAGAGGAGCCTGGCGGGCTACAGTCCCTGGGGTCACAGAGTCAGACGTGACTGAGCATATATACATACATAAAAGGGTGGTGACATTTTTCTTCCACCTAATGGCCTGGGGCATATCTCATGCTCTTATTTTTGACTTTATAGTTAAGCATGTTGTTTCATTCCGTGACATTCCAATAGCTTACATGAGTGATCATTAACTTACAGTAATCTCCCCAAAATTCTTGGGTTTCCCTCTCTACTCTCTACCCATAGTCCCCTCCTGGAACTTCCACAGTCACCTGTTTAACTATCCTATTCTGTCCCTACCAGTCCAGTGGTTAGGACTCCACAATTTCACTGCCAGGGGCCTGGGTTCGATTCCTGGTCGGGGAACTAAGATCCCAGAAGCCATGTGGCATGGCAAAAAAAAAACAAAACATAAAAACTCACCTCTAGTGAATCCCACAAGTGTTAGGTATCCAACTCTTTGTGACACTTTGGACCACAGCCCACCAGGCTCCTCTGTCCATGGAATTCTCCAGGCAAGAATATTGGCGTGAGTTGCCATCAACTTCTCCAGGAAATTTTTCTGGGTCTGCTGTGCACTGGGCCTTGTGCCAATCTGGGGGAAGAAGCCCAGTCATGAGCACTGCCACACTGAGAATCTGAAGAAAACCCCTGTTTCCCCAGAAAAGTACCCCTGTGGTGGTCCATTAATAGCCCCTTTTCCCAGATATATGTTTATATGCGTGCGTGTGTACTCAGTCAGTGCCTGACTCTTTGCAACCCCATGGACTGTAGCCCACCAGGCTCCTCTGTCTGTGGGATTCTCCAGGCAAGAATACTGGAGTGGGTTGCCATTTCCTCCTCCAGGGGATCTTCCCGACCCAGGGATCGAAACTGCATCTCTTGTGCCATCTGAATTGGCAGGTGGATTCTTTACCACTGAGCTACCTGGAAAGCCCCATTTTTTATTTATGTAAATATATATATAATATGTGTATCCATATGTGTATCTATGCATATAGATTTTTTCCATTATAGGTTGTTACGAGATATTGATTATAGTTTCCCGTGCTATACAGTAGGTCCTTATTGTTTGCCTGTTTAATATATAGTAGTTTGTGTATGTTAATCCCAAACTCCTAGTTTATCTTTTTCCTTGACTCCCCCCCGCCCATCCCCTTTGGTAACCATAAGTTTTTATCTATGTCTGTGAGTCTGTTTCTGTTTTATAAATAAGCTCATTTGTGTCATTTTTTTTTAGCATCCAGATAAGTGATAAGGATAATATCACTTACATCATACGATATTTGTATTTCTCTGTCTGGCTTACCTCACTTAACACGATAATCTCTAGGTCCGTCTACATTGCTGCAAATGACCTTATTTCATTCTTTTTTACGGCTGACTAGTATTCCATATATATACATACATATAACACACGCGTCTTCTTTATCCGTTCACCTGTCGATAGACATTTAGATTGCTTCCATGTCTTAGCTATTGTGAACAGTGCTGCTATGAACACTGGGGTCATCAGAGCCCATTTCTTTTATAATCCATGACGTTCTTACACCTCTTCCATCCTGAGATGGTTAGAGACTCTCTAATGAGTTGGGTCCATCTGTAAATATGTTGGGTCCTGCGGTATACCCTGCACCAAGATCATAAATAATTCTTAACAGGTATAACAAAGGAAGATCGTAATAACAAACAGCAAAAATAATAGGAGTAATGGCAGCCAATATTATTTGAGCACTTATAATATGCTAAGCATTGCAGCATTGCTTGAACCTCTTTACTGTGAATTGGTTCCTTCAATTATTACAACTACCTGGTGAAGAAAATATGTCACTATCGCCATTTTACAGACGAGAGAACTGAGTCAAAGAGTGGTTAAGTGACTTCCCCAAGGTCACACGTGTGCTCAGTCACTCAGTCCTGTCTGACTCTTCACGACCCCGTGGACTGTAGCCTGCTAAGCTCCTCTGACCATGGGATTCTCCAGGCAAGAATACTGGAGTGGGTTGCCACACCCTCCTCCAGGGGAATCTTCCCGACCCAGGGATTGAACCTGCGTCTCTTGAGTCTCCTGCATTGGCAGGCAGGTTCTTTACCACTAATACCACCTGGGAAGTCCAAGGTCACACAGGGAGGGTTCAAATCCAGGATCCTAGCTTCAGAGGCCACAGCACCGTGCTGCTGCCCAGGGAGATGCTGAGAGAATGGGTGCAGAAGGGGCTGAGGGAGGAGCTCTGGGATGGATGAGCATGGGTGCCTTCCTGCTCTGCCGTGAGTCAGGAGCCCTGCTTGTTTTCTGAGGACAGGTCAGCTTATCCCCAGAGACTGTGTTATCCCTGCAGCCTGGACCTAAGACCACAGCGTTTCCTCTGCTTTGCTTTCAGGAGCTGGAGAAACTAGGGCTTGGGGACAGCGTGGACCTACATGTGTATGAGATTCCAGTGGAGTATCAGACGGTCCAGAGGCTCATCCCTGCCCTGTGGGAGAAGCACAGTCCGCAGGTGAGTGGGGCAGAGGTGAGTGGGGTAAAGGCAGGTGCTTCCCTAGCAGGATCTGCAGCTGGTGGCCCCAGGCATGGATGGCTTGTGCGGCTTTGTTCCTGCTCTGATCACATGGTTGATGCCACAGTCTTATCCCCCCAAGTGCCACACTTTTCTGGGTTACCCTTGGAGGTGAGAGAGGAAAGCAAGCATCTGAAACTTCACAGAGGCTGATTCTGTCCCACTAGAGTTCTGTATCAGTCACAACGTGTTTCATTATAAGTGACAGTCAAAACACACCTCAACCCAGCTTGAGCATCAGTGTTTGTATGCTTCAGGTACAGCTTGATCCAGGTGCTCACCCAATGTCATCAGCCTCCTCTCTTGACCACTCATCTTTGCTTTGCACTTTGCTTTTGTTTTGGCAATGATAGGTGGCTGCTGACTGATACCCTCTCAACTCAGTTCAGTTCAGTTCAGTCGCTCAGTCGTGTCCGACTCTTTGCTACTCCATGAATTGCAGCACTCCAGGCCTCCCTGTCCATCACCAACTCCGGGAGTTCACTCAAACTCACATCCATCTAGTCGGTGATGCCATCCAGCCATCTCATCCTCTGTCGTCCCCTTTTCCTCCTGCCCACAATGCCTCCCAGCATCAGAGTCTTTTCTAATGAGTCAACACTTTGCATGAGGTGGCCAAAGTACTGGAGTTTCAGCTTTAGCATCATTCCTTCCAAAGAACACCCAGGACTGATCTCCTTTAGAATGGACTGGTTGGATCTCCTTGCAGTCCATGGTACTCTCAAGAGTCTTCTCCAGCACCACAGTTCAAAAGCATCAATTCTTTGGTGCTCAGCTTTCTTCACAGTCCAACTCTCACATCCATACATGACCACTGGAAAAACCATAGCCTTGACTAGACAGACCTTTGTTGGCAAAGTAATGTCTCTGCTTTTGAATATGCTATCTAGGTTGGTCATAACTTTCCTTCCAAGGAGTAAGTGTCTTTTAATTTCATGGCTGCAGTCACCATCTGCAGTGATTTTGGAGCCCCAAAAAATAAAGTCTGACACTGTTTCCTCTGTTTCCCCATCTATTTCCCATGAAGTGATGGGACCGGATGCCATGATCTTCGTTTTCTGAATGTTGAGCTTTAAGTCAACTTTTTCAGTCTCCACTTTCACTTTCATCAAGAGGCTTTTTAGTTCCTCTTCACTTTCTGCCATAAGGGTGGTGTCATCTGCATATCTGAGGTTATTGATATTTCTCCTGGCAATCTTGATTCCAGCTTGTGCTTCTTCCAGCCCAGCATTTCTCATGATGTACTCTACATATAAGCTAAATAAGCAGGGTGACAATATACAGCCTTGACGTACTCCTTTTCCTATTTGGAACCAGTCTGTTGTTCCATGTCCAGTTCAAACTGTTGCTTCCTGACCTGCATATAGGTTTCTCAAGAGGCAGGTCAGGTGGTCTGGTATTCCCATCTCTTGAAGAATTTTCCACAGTTTATTGTGATTCACACAGTCAAAGGCTTTGGCGTAGTCAATAAAGCAGAAATAGATGTTTTTCTGGAACTCTCTTGCTTTTTCAGTGATCCAGCGGATGTTGGCAATTTGATCTCTGGTTCCTCTGCCTTTTCTAAAACCAGCTTGAACATCTGGAAGTTCATGATTCATGTATTGCTGAAGCCTGGCTTGGAGAATTTTAAGCATTACTTTACTAGCGTGTGAGATGAGTGCAATTGTGCAGTAGTTTGAACATTCTTTGGCATTGCCTTTCTTTGGGATTGGAATGAAAACTGCCCTTTTCCAGTCCTGTGGCCACTGCTGAGTTTTCCAAATTTGCTGGCATATTGAGTGCAGCTTTTGTACAGTTCTTCTTGTATTCTTGCCACCTCTTCTTAATATCTTCTGCTTCTGTTAGGTCCATACCATTTCTGTCCTTTATCGACTCAGCCCCTCAGCAAAAAGACAACACCTGTCTTCCAAATAATTCCCCAAAGTCTATAGCTGATTCTCACTGGCCAGCTTGGGTCACAGTCCAGTCCCTGAGCCAATCACTATGCTGGGGAAGAGGGAATGCTGTAATTTGTGAATGCCCACTCTGGTGGCCAGGGGGTGGTGTCACCTCTCTCCAAACCTCCTAGAATGAGCAGGAGTCGGAGGAGGGGGTGGTGTTTCCAAAGGGAGAATGGCTGTGGGAGGGAGCTATGGTTTTTAACCGCATGTGATGGATTGGAGGCCGGACAGGCAGGGATCACACCGTCCTACCAGAGGTAGTGGTGGCCCAGTCAAGACCCTGGGCACAAGCTGGGCAGGAGCTTGGCTGGTGTCTCTGACAAGTGGGGTCCCAGTCTCCTATGGGGGCCCCAGTTCTCCACTCTAGCCTGTTACTTCAGATTCTCCAGGGCTGGCTAGAGGCATCTTCCTTTTTAAGGAGCCCTCTCATTGCCCCTCAAGTGGAATTTGCCTGTTTTTACCGGGGCAGGCCTGGAGGCTTAGTGAGAATTGGCTGAAGTTTCTTTGAATGAGCTTTTTCCTCTGCTGTGTCTAGGCAGCCCTGCCTTATCCTAGTTAAAAAGAAAACCTCATGCATGAAAATGTTTTTAGGAAACTTCTCACCATACAGAAAGCCTTCCACATGCCTCAGTTTCCTTCTGTTACAGGTGGAAATAAGTCAAGATAGTCAAGATTCAACCCAGCACAGATCAAAAATATTTCAAAAAAAAAAAAATTCCAGGGAATTTCCTGGTAATCCAGTGGTTAGGACTCTATGCTTCCACACCCTGGGTTCCATCCCTGGTTGAGGAACTAAGATCCTACAAGCAGTGCAGTGCAGAAAAAAGAAAAATTCCTGAAAGTTCCAAAAAGCAAAATTTAAATTTCCTTGACTGGGAAGCTATTTATTTACATAGTGCTTACCTTCTGTTAGGTATTATACGTAATCTGGAGGTGATGTCATGTATACAGGAAGATATGAGTAGGTTATGCAAATTCTAGGCCATTTTAGATAAGGAACTCGAGCACCCCCAGATTTTGGTATCCAAGGGAGGAGAGGCAACCCGGAAGCTATCACTGGTAGATACCAAGCCAAGGGGTGACTGTAGTACTGAAATTCTACCACCCAGTTCAGTGTGTGTAGGGGATTATCCACACACCATGAAATTCCTGGACAGCAGCTGGGAGTCCTAAAATTCAGCTCAGTTCTCACACTCCAGGACTTCCCTGGCTCTCTAGCGGTTAAGAGTCCGCCCTTCCACCGCAGGGGCTGTGGGTTAGATTCCTGGTTAGGAAACGGATCCCACATGCCTTGGGTGTGGCCACAAATATAAAAAATAAAAAGAATCAAATTCCACAGGTTGAGGACTGCCCTCCAGATTCCAATCTTTTTTTTATTGAAGTACAGTTGATTGACAATGTTGTGTTAATTTCTGCTGTATAGCAAAGTGGTTCAGTTATACACACACACACATACACACACTTCTTTTTAAAGCTGTTTTCCATTATGGTTTATTATAAGATATTGAATATAGACCTTGCTGCTTGTCCATTTTATATAGAATAGTTTGCAGATGGCAGTCTTAAGTCCAGGCTGTTACCTGTGCTTCTGTCCAATTGACTATAAATCAGATCCCTTCTTTGGGTTCAGTTAATTTTGCTGAAGCAGCTCACTACTCAGGAACCCATTTACTCACTGGATTACCAGTTTATCATAAGAGCACGTAACTCAGGAATAACCACTCAGATGAAAGAGATGCCTAGGGCAAAGTATGGGGGGAGGTGTGTAGAGCTTCCATGCCCTCTCTGAGTGCCCCACTCTCCCCAAATCTTCATTTGTTCACTAAGTGAGAAGCTTTCCCAACCCTGTTGTTTAAGGGTTTTATGGAGGCTTCATGACATAGGCATGACTGATTAATTCTTTAGCCACTGACATCTGGACTTTCCGTCCGGGGCCTCTCCCTTCCTCTGAGGTTTGGGGGACAGGGGTTGGAGTTGAAAGTTTCAGTGTTCTAATCATGTGGCTGGTTCCCCTGGCAACTAGCCCCCATTCTAAGGTGCTTTCCAGAAGTTATCTCATTGGGCTTCCTTGGTGGCTCAGTGGGTAGGAATCTGCCTGCAAGTGCAGGGACACGGGTTCGATCCTTGGTCCAGGAAGATTTCACAGGCGGCAGAGCAGCTAATCTCGTGCACGCGACCACTGAGGCCCGTCCACCTAGAGCCTGTGCTCCACCAGAGAAGCCTCTGCAGTGAGAAGCCTGAGCGCTACAACCAGAGGGGAGCCCCTGCTGTCTGCAATTAGGGAAGAGGCCCACAGCAATGAAGACCCAGTGCAACCAGAAATAAATTTTTAAAATATATTTTTAATTACCTCATTAACAAAACAGGGAATTTCCTTGGCAGTCCAGTGGTTAAGATTTTGCATGAGGGATGGGTTTGATCCCTGGTTGGGAAACTAAGATCTCGATTCCACGCGACCCCCCAGAAAACACAGCAGGACACCTTTATTGCTTTCATCACTTAGGGAACTCTAGGAGTTTTAAGAGCTCTGTGCCTGAAATAGTGGACTAAGAACAAATAAATATTTCTTTTAAGATTTTCTTTTGGATGTAGACCATTTTTAAAAGCTTTATTGAATTTGTTACAATATGGTTTCTGTTTTATGCTTGGCTTTGTGGCCACAAGGCATGTAGGATCTTAGCTCCTGGAACAGGGATCAGACCCGCACCCCCTGCATTGGAAGTCGAAGTCTTAACCACTGGATCGCCGGGGAAGTCCCTATATTTCTTATTATAGATCAGAATATCACCAGTACCAACATCCTGAGTTTGTGGTGGTGATGAGGGAGATGAAGCCAGAAGGGCGATAAACGGTTCCTTAGCCTACCCCAGGATTTCTCAGCCTTGCTGGGGCCAGAGCCTTCCCTGGGATGGGCCGTGCTGTGCACTGTGAGTGGGGCTAAGCACCTTACCTGGCCGCCACCCATCACATGCCAGGAGGTCTCTGTCTCCAGTCTGATACCCCGTAATGTCTCTAGATATTGCCAAACCGCTGGTTGAGAACTCCTGGCCTACAGTAGGCTCTCAATAATGGTTGACTGATACCAGGGTTGTTGCCATCACTCGCATCTTCTTCTCGCACGTATCTGCGCATACAAATGTGCCTGCCTGCAAGTAGTACTTAAGCAGGGTCCTTCTCGACTAGGGCTTTCGGGTGGCACAGTGGTAAAGAGTCCTCCTGTAGTGCAGGAGATGCAAGAGATGCGGGTTTGATTCCTGGGTCAGGAAGATCCCCTGGAGTAGAAAACGGCAACCCACTCTGGTATTCTTGCCTGGAAAACTCCTCGGACAGAGGAGCCTGGTGGGCTACAGTCTATGGGATCGAAAAGAGTCGGATGCCACTGAGCAACTGAGCATGCGCTACATGGATTGGTGTGGCTGCTCTAACAGTTGACTGCCGACGAGGTATTTTAAAGCAGCAGAAATTTATCTGCACACGGTCCTTTAGGGCAGAAGTCCACGATGACTGGAGCTGTGGCTCCTTCCAAAGACTCTAGGGGAGGATCCTGCCTGTCTCTTCCAGCTCCTGGGGGCTCCAAGCATTCCTTGGCTTGTGATTGCGTCACTCTATCCTCTGTCACTGTCTTCACGTGACTTTCTCCTTCCCTCTCCCTCTGTCCCTCCTCTGTGTGTCTCTTTTAAGGGCATTTGTCAATGGATTTCGGGTCTATCCAGATAATCCAGGAGTACTTCATCTTAAGATCCTTTACTTCATTGCATCTGGCATGACCCTTTTCCCAAATAAGGTCCCAGTCACAATTTCTAGGTATTAGCAGAGGGACATACCTTTTTCGTGTGTGTGTGATGGTGGCAGAGTCCCCACTCAGCCCTATAAAGTACACACTGCAGCTGCTAGTGTGTTTTTACGTTCACAGGAGATCACTGTGTCATCTGTCCTGCTGGTTATGGAGCACCAGGTAACAGTGTTAGTGCCAGGCAGCCAGTAGCAGATAAAGCAGCCCAGGAGCTTGTAATCGCACAGGTCATTAAAAATTCTCCCTCAACATTATTTTAATAGCTGGGTTTTATATTTAGTAATTAATATGGCCATTCTTCTATTTTGGGGCTTGCTCTTCATTTCCATGTTTTTTTTTCTCATTTTTATAAATTACACTGAAGTGACCATTGGCAGATTATTATCTCTTTGACTATTTTTAGGTTAGATCCTTGGAAATTATACCTTGCCTTTTGCATCTGGCAATATGTCTTGAAGATTATTCCATACAAACTTGCCGTGAGCACAGTAGCTCATAATTTATTTAGTCAACCCCCCTCCCCATGAATGGCCAATTAGGTTGTTTCCAGTATTGTAATGACAACGCTGCTATGAACATCCTGGCGTATTTCACATTCTTGCGTGTTTCGACTGGCACACCTTTCTGTAAGAGTGATTGCAGGATCTATTCCAGCAGCAAGATGTCAGAAAGCACATAACCGCCAGCAGGGCTCTGTGAGGCCACTGTCCTCTCCTTGGCCTGGGGGGATTCCCCAGCCCCCTGACACACCTTATTAAGCTGTACCCATCTGTCTGCAGCTGGTGGTGCACGTAGGCGTGTCAGGCATGGCAACCGCAGTCACACTGGAGAAGTGTGGACACAACAAGGGTTACAAGGGCCTGGACAACTGCCGATTCTGCCCCGGCTCCCAGTGCTGTGTGGAGGACGGGCCGGAAAGCATTGACTCCATCATCGACATGGATGCTGTGTGTAAGAGGGTCACTACACTGGGCTTAGATGTGTCAGTGACCATTTCACAAGATGCAGGCAGGTAAGGCACCATGGGGCTCCTGTGGTGTAGGTGTGAATGGGCTTTCCCTCCTATCAGCCCAGGCTGAGTGTTGAATAAGCCAAGTGTGTTTGACTGTGACCTCTTTGGGCCAAGTGCTAACTTGTTTATTTATTTATTTTTACTTTTGGAAAGGTCATTGATTTACCACTTGATGGACTATTTATTTATTTTTAATTTTTAATTATGAAAGTGCGATAACGCATTTACAGGAGACTTGGAAGATACAGAACAAGGTTACATATAGTTCCGCTACCTGTTAGTCGCTCATTTGCGTCTGACTCTTTGGGATCTTCATGGACTGTAGGCTCCTTTGTCCATGGAATTCTCCAGGCAACATTACTGGAGTGGCTTGCCATTCCCTTCTCCAGGGGGTTTTCCCAATCCAAGGATCGAACCCAGGTCTCCTGCATTGCAGGCAGATTCTTTACCACCTGAGCCACTAGAGAAGCCCAGGTCCTCTATATATTACAATTATTTTTTAAGTAGATAAATTAAGATTTTTTTAGTTGGAATTTTAATATCAAATCTTCAAAAATTAATAGAGTAAATATACAGAGAAGTAGGAGGATATAGTAGACCTGAAAAGCACTGTGAACCAATTCAACATAATTAAGATTTATACAATTTGCACAGAGCAGTAGGATACAAATTCCATTCAAGTTCCCATAGACTGTAAACTAGGAGACATTGGGACATATCCAGGGATGTAAAACAAGGTACAAAAATTTCATGGTCTAAAGGTATTGAATCAAAGCACAGACTATTTAAACAGTATGGTTGAGAAGAGTCTGACATGACTGAAGTGACTTAACATACACACGTGCTAAGTCGCTTTGGTCATGCCCAACTCTTTGTGACCCCCTGGATTGAAGCCCGCCAGGCTCCTCCATCCATGGGATTCTCCAGGCAAGATTACTGGAGTGGGTTGCCATGGCCTCCTCCAGGTTTCTTCCCGACCCAGGGATCAAACCAGCATCTCTTACATCTCCTGCATTGGCAGGTAGATTCTTTGCCATGGAGCCGCCAGGTAAGCCCAGCACACACACATGATATTTTACACAGTAAACTTTACATGGGATGTCACAGTATATAATTCTCCATGTGCATAAGGCACACAGCTAAGTATGTATTCCTAACAGGTCCCATCTGCAACTCATTATGCGTGGCTCTGCCCACTTTTCCCAGCCCAGGCCCCTGGCATCCCCTGGCCGTGGCTCCGGCTGCCTCCCTACTGCTCCTCCCGCCGCCTCTGCTCCAGCCCGGATGGGCTCCTCCCCTAAGCAGTCAGTTTCTGTGTTAGTTTCCTGTGGCTGCTGTAACCAATTACCATGTTGGTGGCTTAGAACAACAAACATTTATTCTCTCCCAGTTGGAGGCTAGAAGTTCAAAATCAAGGTGTCAGCAGGGCCGGTTCCTTCTGAAGGGCCTGAGGGGGAATCTCAGACCCTCTCCTGGCTTTTGGTGGCTTCTGACAGCCCTGAATGCTCCATGGCTTGAGACACTTTACCCCAGATCGCTGCCTTCATCTCCACATGGCTTCCTCCTGGTATGTGTCTTCACATGGCCTTCTTACAAGGACACCAGTCATTGGATATAAGACTTACCTTCATCCAGTGTGACCTCCTCTTAACCAATTATGTCTGCAAAACTCTATCTCCAATATCAGGTCACATTTTGATGTTCTAGGTGAACAGAAATTTGGAGGAGAAACTAACTATTCAACCTATTAGAAAGTCTTTTATTAATTTAAGGCAGATGGTCCCTAACTTGCTTAATTCTTCCTGCAGTTCCCACCGCACCGCAAATAAAATCCCAACTCTCTGCCATCCACAGGGCCCATGTGGCCTGGCCCCTGTCCGCCTCTCCAGCCTCCTCTGCCTCTTCTCGCCTCACCCGTTGCCTCCACACCCGCAAACCACTCTCCTCCTGTCCTCACCGCAAGCTCAGTCTGGCCTCAGGGCCTTTGCACATGCTACGGCCTCTGCTCAGAACTCACTTCCCGCTGGCAAGACTGTGTCAGGTCTTAACTCCGTGTGTTGGCTCTTTGGGAAGGCCTCCGCCGCCTCCCAGACTTCTCTGTTCTGTGTGCTCTCAACACCAAGTGCCTCAGTTTCTCAACACCGTGTACACCTCACCAGCCCAAAGGCAGCAGGGAGCAAATCCAGTTGACAGAATGAAGAAGTAACTGAATTTACCATCAGTCTTTTTTTTTTTCTTTTTTTAATTGAAGTGTAGTTGACGTATAATATTATACGTTACAGATGTACAGTACAGTGATTCACAATTTTAAAGGTGTATATACTCCATTTATTGGAGAAGGCAATGGCACCCCACTCCAGTACTCTTGCCTGGAAAATCCCATGGACGGAGGAACCTGGTAGGCTGCAGTCCATGGGGTCGCAGGAGTCGGACACGACTGAGCGACTTCGCTTTCACTTTTCACTTTCATGCATTGGAGAAGGAAATGGCAACCCACTCCAGTGTTCTTCCCTGGAGAATCCCAGGGACGGGGGAGCCTGGTGGGCTGCCGTCTATGGGGTCGCACAGAGTCGGACACGACTGAAGCGACTTAGCAGCAGCAGCAGCAGCATACTCCATTTATAGTTATTATAAAATATTGGTTATATTCCCTGTGTTGTACAATATATGCTCTATTTTTGTAGCTTATTTTATACCTAATAGCTTATTTTGTACCTCTTAATTCCCTACTCTTGCATTGTCCCTCCCTTCTCCCATTAGTCTTTTTTTAAAACTATTTTTTCTTTTTGACTGGGCCACACACCTTGCGGACCCTGTCAATGAAAGCCTGGAACCCTAACCACTAGGCAACCAGGAAACTCTCCTGAAGCTAATTTTAAGTTACTCAGATAATTCTGAAATATATTTTCATGTGTTCCCGTTGTGAAGGATTCTCTTGAACTCTCTCTCCCCACCTCATTCCCTGCCAGTGATCCCTCTCTTAAATCAGACTTAAATTGTGACACTTCCTTCTTAGCCACACGTGTTTCTATACATGTGTAGGACACTTGGTGTGCTGCTTTTGTATTTCATTCTGTTTTTGCTTTGCTTTTACGTGGATGAGGCTATATGGTGTGGATTTCATGAGAGTGCCCTTCCTCGGCTTCATCTGTGGGCATGTGCTAGGGGTCTTGGTGAGTTCTGTCTTCCTCTGGATCCACCACATGCGTGTAAGCCACTGCATAGTATCCCACTGTGCAGATGAACCAGTTTATTAAGTCATTCCTCTGTCAGTGGACGGGCTTCCCTGGTGACTCAGCTGTTAAGGAATCTGCCTGCAATATGGGAGACCTGGGTTCGATCCCTGGGTTGGGAAGATCCCCTGAAGGGAATGGCTACCCACTCCAGTATTCTGGTCTGGAGAATTCCATGGACTGTATAGTCCATGGTCCCAAAGAGTCGGACACGACTGAGCGAATTTCACTTTCTCTGTCAGTGGACATTTGGGGGGCATCTTATTCTATTCAGGCCTCTATAACCAAAAAATCCCAGCTGGGTAGCTTGTAAACACCAGAAAGTTATCGCTTATAATTCTGGAGGCAGGGAAGTTCAAGATCAAGGTGGCAGCCCAGTGGCATTCTGATGGAGGCCTCCCTGCAGGTCACAGACTGCTGACTGGCTGTGTCCTCTACAGGGTGGGAGGAGTGTGGGAGGGGCCACCAGTGCTCACATCTACCAGTTTGCTTCCTGCTTTTCTGTTTTCACACATCACGCTGCAACAAATACCTTGTTCATCATCCTGCTCTGGTGCACATGGTTCCTGAGATAGATTCCAGAAACTTGAAACATCAGGTCATAAAGTCTGTGCATTTGTAATTTTTTTGAAAATTATTTTTTTTTAATTATTAAAGTATAGTTGATTTACAATATTGTATTAATTTCTGCTGTACAGCAAAGTGATTCAGTTTTATATATATATATATATATATATATATATGTACATACCTTATCTACGTGTGTGTGCGCATATGTGTGAAAGTCTCTCGGTCATGTCTGACTCTTTGCCACCCCGTGGACTGTAGCCTGCCAGGCTCTTCTGTCCATGGAACTCTGCAGGCCAGAATACTGGAGTGGGTAGCCGTTTCCTTCTCCAGGGGATCTTTCCAACCCAACTATTAAACCCAGGTCTCCCACATTGCAGGTGGGTCCTTTCCCATCTGAGCACCTAGGAAGCCCATAGCTGTGTGCATGTGCACATACATGGTATATATATACATATATTCTTTTTTGTATTCTTTTGCATCATGGTTTATTGCAGGACATTGAGTACTTTACACCTGTAATTTTACTAGCCTGCCAGATGGCCCTCCCCTGGGGCAATTTGCATCCCAACCAACAGCATCTCCTACTGCTTCTTTCTCCACATGTACACCAGGCCTGGGAGTTACTCTTTTGTTTTTTTCATTTTTGCTGCCTGGGGAGGGAGGAGCAGCATTCCATCTTGCAGATGACTGGTGAGGTTGAGGGGCTGTCTTATGGTGGATTTGGATGGAACATTCACTCTCTAACCCCATTTTGGTTTCCCTCCCATCCCCAACGCCCTGTGGCTTAGGTACCTCTGCGACTTCACCTACTATACCTCTCTGTACCAGAGTCACGGCCGCTCAGCCTTTGTTCACGTGCCCCCTCTGGGCAAGCCGTACAATGCAGACCAGCTGGGCCGGGCACTTCGGGCCATCATTGAGGAGATGCTGGACCTCCTAGAGCAGTCAGAAGGCAAAATCAACTGTTGCCATGAACACTGATTGCTGCTCAGGCCTCCCAAGACCTCATCCTGCCAAGGACCCTGAGAGAGACGTCCACCCTCCAGGCCCTGACCAGGAAAGACAAGCCCATCCAGCTGGGGATCTGATTTGGATCAAATATGCCAGCTTGCACACCTCCTCTCCCTTTTTCTCTGTGTACTCACTGGTTGGTTTAAAGGCAGCAACTGAAGTTTTTTTTTTCTATTTCTCTTTGCACCTGGGGATACAGCTGGGGCAGTCAGGAAGCTGGGAAGTCCTGATTTCTACCAAGAACCCCAATCAGGTGGATCTCTACTCTGCGATCCTGTGGCTGGGGCCACCTGCTTTTCTGAGTCTATGGTGGAAGGATTCCAGAATTCCCTCTGTCCGTGACTGTTTTTTTCCCAAATTGAAAATCCTCATGAAGACCCTTTGCCCTGATCCATGTCCCAACAGCCTGGATAGCTCCGGCAAGGGCCAGCTTGGGATCTGGCATGGGTTCTTTTTCTTTCTTTCTTATTCTGTTTTTAAAAGCAATAGCGCCAGTTTGGGCACAGAGTTATTTATATTCCCTTTGGTTAAAATGAGGGCTTTAGCCGAACACAAAAGTGTCTTTTCTCTTTCCTAGAGTGCAGCTGCTTCTGCCTCTGGCTTTGAACACTGGACCTACATTTTTTGTTTTTGGGATGACATTAAGATCCCCTTGTTCAGAGGGGGTGGAGGCTAGGCCCTTGGCCAGACCACGGGGAGAGGGGGTTGCTGCTGCCCCAGGAGACTAAAAGGGTTGGCTAATCCTTTCAACAACCGAGCTGTGAGCTGTACCCAAAGGACCTCCGGAGCTAGGCCACTGGTGGGAAAGCAGACTGTCATTTCAACACACACACTTTTTTTTTTTAATATGGAAAAGTGTGTAGCAACTACAAACCTACCCCACATCTGGCCTGGATTTTCAGTCTTGGTCTTGGGGACCAGCTTCTTGTTTTCCTTAAGAGGGGGACAGACTGGAGTCTGGGGGCTGAGCTCCGTGTGTGCTGGTGTGTTTGGCCAGAAGGGCTGCGGGGCAGCCAGCGAGCTTTTGTGTAGCTGGATTTTGGACATGCCTTGGACTTGGTAAATTTTTATCTTACTCCCTGATGACTTTGAACTGACCAGCCAGGGATGCACATCTCCCAGGAGGCAACTAAATTCAGCTGGACCTTGACACCCATCAGAGAGAGGGGGTTGGCAGCAGCAACCATGAGGAAAACAACGGTTTGGAAAGTATTCTTCTGTTTCTTTGGAGAACACGCAGTTTTATCACTTCCCTACGTGTGAGGCGTGCTGGTGTCTGATGTGGTGTTAGATCATCTTGGTGTTTCCCAGCAGGCGCTTCTTTTGAAAACAGCTGAGATTTTTGTTTTGTTTTCTTATATGTTCACCCTCTTTCCCTCCTGTTCCAATGCCCAGGGTAGTTGCTGCCTCCGCTGAGCTGCTGTGTCACTCGGAGACCAGGTTGGTGGGTTTCTGAGTGAAATGCATTTTATGAGTCCTGTGTTTTCTCTGGAAGGGAAGCATGATGTGGGGTCAGCATATGGCAGTGTGTGGAGCATGCCCTGCAGGGTGAAATGATCAGGACCTTCTCCCTCCTCCATGCCAGCCCTCCCTCTTCCAGAAACCCCTCCTCCACAACTCTGCAAAAACAAGTCTGTGTTTGCAGTCTCCTGAGGAATCAGGAGTATAGGATGCCATTGCATCCACTCAGTCAGCCAGCTTCCGTGAGCAGAGCTTGCGGCTCTTTTATATGAGGGTCTCCCAGAGGTCTCATTCAGAATGGCATTAAACTCTGATGAGCTCTGTTCTCTAAAGGTCTGATCTGGGGGACTCTGAGGAAGAAATGGATCTAGGCAAGTTGGAGAGGGGACAGGGGACTAGAAGTGAGTCAGATTTGAGCTAAGCTGGGTACCCACTGGAACCCGGACACACCATCCCCAGGTTCTGCATTTCCATCTTTCTTTTGTCCTTATTTCTTCTGTTTAAAGCACCATGAGATTCAGCCACTTAGAGATGTGACTTATCATCTGATCATTATCGACTGTGTGTGTGTCATTGTTCTGTTCCTGCGATGGTGTTAGATTTCCTCAGCGAGTCAAGCCAAAACCTTGTCCTTTTCATGATGCAGAGCATATAGCTCGTTTTTATTTAATTAGACAGCCATTAAATATTTCACTCGCTCCCTGCAAGCTTTTTAATGTTCCTGTTTTAATTATTTTTATCTTTTTCCTTTTGGGCAAATTCATCCATTCACTCCATGCCGTATCTGTCTGCATTTGTTGGGTCCTGGACTGAAATGTCCTTGTGTAGGAAAGGCGGGCCAAGTCCCATTACTTCTCCCTTGTCATTTCAGAGTCTCAGATTGTGGGGGTGGTGGTGGGGGGCACAGAATAGGCAAAGGGATGGTTCTGTGAAGTGGGTGCAGCCTGGCAGCTATGAAGGTGAGCAATGCCAGAAGGGGTGGGTGCAGTGAGTGTTAAGGGTGGGAAGATGGGCTGAGCGATGTCGTGGGAAGGCTGGTGGAGGAAATGTGAAAAGTGTTGCTGGAAAGTGGAGGGGGTCCTGTCGCTGATAAGCTCCTGTGGAGGGTGCGGAGGTGGGGGTGGTGTCAGGTAATGGCGTCTCCCTT
This sequence comes from Bos taurus, assembly GCF_002263795.3. Classification (NCBI taxonomy): domain Eukaryota; kingdom Metazoa; phylum Chordata; class Mammalia; order Artiodactyla; family Bovidae; genus Bos; species Bos taurus. The sequence continues at coordinate 4,823,526 of NC_037334.1, read as the reverse complement.
AGGATGCCAGAGCCTTGGCCCCTTATACCTTTATTCTTCTCTCAGCCCCTTTGCTTCCCCACTTCCCACCAAAGAGAAGGCCGGTGGTCTGTGCGTAAGTAGTTTGAAAAAGAAACTTAAAAGAGTGGATAGAAAGCAAGCAAGGTGGGAAGCAGCAGCAACCCCCGTGGGTGAGGGCTTGCTGCCACCCGGCTCATGTGGTCCAGTCAAGAAACAGCCAGGGTCCCGGCCACTGAGAGACACAGGGCCCGGGGGGCGGGGGCGGGAACCCCCATCAGTGCCACGTCTCTGGGGGAAACGTCAGACTCTGACCTCTCTGATAGTTTCGGCAAGGAAGATAGTTTTTCGCTGCCCTGGTGCGAAAACTTCTCTAACATTAGAAAGGACCTGCTCAGGGGGATGACTCAGAAAGTACACGTGTGATGCCTTTTTGTCATCTTGGAAGTTTCTGCCAAGAAGCCAGGCCAGAGGCTGTGCCTGTGCACCCCCAGGCCTGTGCTCCCCGCCCCCTTCCCGACTCAGGGGTACCCAGGATGGGGAGGGGAGCTGCTCCTGGAAATCGGCCCACCACACAGGCCTCCTTTTTCTCTGCTGCTGTCTAGACTGTTGACCTTTGACCTCCCCGCCCCTTGGAGTGTGTGAACCCAGAAGTCCCTTGTCATTGTCGGGGTTGGTGGAACAAAGCCTCATTCTTCTCTGTGGCCCCAGCCTCCCCCCCTGAGACCACTGGACGCTCTCCTGAGCCTGCAGCCGGCATGGGGCACTGATGGAGGTGCCTCCCGTCGTGGCCACGAGCCCCGTGGCCTTCATCCCCAGGCTTCTGTGCAGCCGCAAAGGGCTTTGGTTTTATATCCCCAATTAAATTTCTCTTCTCCTGGAACAAGTGCCTGGTAAAGGGCCTGGGGCTGCCGCCAGGAGGAGAAGCGTCTCCATTTCTGTAGAAAGTGTGTTAGAGGCCAGGATCCCCCTCACGACTCCACGTCTTGTGAGTCGCTTCTTGGATGAACGCCACTCAGAGACCCCATCCTCCAATTCGGGGGCAGTGGTCGCAGCTGAGTTTCAGGAGCTCCCAGACCTCCAAGGGCTCCGGTCCAGCCTGAGCTGCTCCCCCGATTTGAAATCCGTTTCCCCTCCTCCCTCTCCTCACCCAAGCCTTCCCTTCAGCTGCCCAGAGATCCCAGAGATCCACAGAAGTGCCTGCCCCCTCAGTACACATGGGGCACAGACAGGGAGACAGGACAGGAAAGAGACAAACACCCCCAGACCCTGGCTCCCCGCTTTCCTGGGTGGGGCTCACCCAAGCCCTTCTCAGGGGTGGGATCTGGGCCAGGGGCTTTTGGGTCCTGCACGCTTTGAGGAAGCCCCAGGGAAAGCTGGTGGGGAATTGGGCTCTCTGCCCACAGGGCCTGGCTGGAGGCCACAGGAGATCCATCTGGGTCTTGGGGGTACCCGGCGTGTTTCCAGGGCTCCCTCCACATCTCAGGTTTCAGTCTTGTCCTAAATCTCTCTCCAGGAAGAACCCTGCCTCCTGGAGGTGACCCTGTGTCCTGTCCCCAAAGGAGAGACCAGCCCCTGCAGCCTTGGGGTGGCCTCTCCCTGACCCCAGGGAGACCCCTTGAGTGCCTTGTCTGAAAGCCCTGTGTCTGGGACCCCAGGCCAGCCAAGGTTCTGCCGGACTTTGCTGGCAGCTGGGCCCTGGGACACCCCAAACTTGACATCCCAGAAAGCAAATAAAACAGTTAAAATATGCAATCTCTTGTGTGTCTTTATGAGCAGCTGGCATCCACTAGGGTCACCCTCAGCCTGGGGTTATTGGCTGGCAGAGGGGGCCCCGAAGCACCAGTGTTTCTGTCTGGCGTGTGACCTGGTACTTGGTTTGTAGTGGCTGCTACGAGTGTGCCGAATGGATAATGATGAGAGCATTTCTGTGCTGAGTGTTTTTCCTCCTACAGCCAACCCCCTGCCTTTGTTTTGATGCCCAGAGAGGTTGAGTAACTTGCCTACAGTCACACAGCAAGGGGCATGCGCGGCGTGCAGGAATTTGAATCATGATCACGTTGATCCCCAGGATGTGTGGAATCCCCCTGTGGAGATGCCGTTGCCACTTTTTACAGATGGGGAAATGAGCCTTTGTCAGTTGAAACCCTGATCCCAGGGAGAGGAGGAGTGAGAAGGGGAACCCAAGCTGGCTTCCCTGGAGCTGAGAATCTTAAATTCTAGAAACAGGATTCAGTCATCCCCCTGTGTCTGTCCTCAGGCAGAATGAGGATATTCCAGGATCAATGGCCTTCTAAGAAGGGGCTTCAGCAATAAGGAAATGGCTTGTCTTTGGGAACATGGGTCCCAGGAGAGGGGGTGCCGGCTCGGAGTCCCTGAGGTCCCAGGGTATATACACCTCCCAATGCATAAGTAAGGTACGGGAGGTAGGGCACAATCTGAGTCCCACTTCACTGAGTTTCCCCATACTCAGGCGTCTTGAGTGAGCTCTGGCACATAGTGAAGTCGTTCAGTTGTGTGCAACTCTTCGCGACCCCGTGGACTGTAGCCTGCCAGGCTCCTCCGTCCATGGGATTCTCCAGGCAAGAATACTGGAGTGAGTTGCCATTTCCTTCTCCAGGGGATCTTCCCGACCCAGGGATTGAACCCAGGTCTCCCGTATTGCAGGCAGACGCTTTAACCTCTGAGCCACCAGGAAAGATGGTAGTTACTGGCACATAGTAGTTACTTAATAAGTACAGATATTATTACTTCCTCCTCTAGGAAGCCCTCCTGACTGTCTAGGTACCTCTTCTGCTTCCCACAGCTGCCTGCTCCCCACCCCATCCCCATGCCAATATGCTCTGGGTAGTACCAGGTCCTGTGGGAGCCCTGAGCACAGTCAGATCTCTCTGGGGTCCCCTGTGTGTGTGGCACCCAGCACAGCACAGGGTATGTAATGGTGGTGGTGGTTTAGTCACTAAGTTGTGTCTAGAGATGGAACCCATGTCTCCTGTGGCTCCTGCACTGGAGAGCCAGTGCCACTGAGCCAACTGGGAAGCCCATGTGTACATATAAGCCCATACACATATGTATATGTATATATGTGTGTGTGTTAAGTCGCTTCAGTCACGTCTGACTCTGTGTGACTCATGGGCTGTAGCCCGCCAGGCTCCTCTGTCCATGGGATTCTCCAGGCAAGAATACTGGAGTGGCTTGCCATTTCCTTCCCTCGAGGAACTTCCTTACCCAGGGATCAAATCTGTGTCTCCTGCATTTGCAGGCAGATTCTTTACCGACTGAGCCACCAGGGAAGCCCTGGGTATGTACTAGCCTACAATAAACACCTGGGAAGCCCCCAAAATCAGACAGTGTGGAAGGCTTTCCGATGAAATGTCTCTTTCCCACCTCCCACTCTGGAAACCAGGTCTTTATCTCAGAGGTAACCCCCTGCCAGCAGTTTCCTGGGTATCGCTGGGTTGCCATTTCCTCCTCCTGGGGGATCTTCCCAATCCAGGGATCCAACACGCGTCGCTTTTGTGTCTCCTGCATCGGCAGGCAGATCCTTTACCACTGAGCTACCTGGGGAGCCACGCGCGAGGTTCGATCCTGGGGTCGGGAAAAACCCCTGGAGGAGGAAATGGCAACCCACTTCAGTATTCTTGCCTGGGAAATTACACGGTCAGAGGAGTCTGGCGGGCTACAGTCCATGGGGCTCGCACAGAGTCGGACAGGCTGAGGGAGCGCACACTCACGACTAGGCGAGAGGAGAGGCGGGAGTGCTGGGTGTTCCACTCCTCCGCCAACAGGGGGCGCAGAGAGGCGCAGGCGCCCAGGGAAGGGGAGAGGATGTCCAGACGCTGAAGGTCCGCACCTCCTCCAGCTCAGGCCCCGTCCTGCCAGTTCTCTGCCTCTAGAGCCCTGACTTCTCTTGGCTGAGCCACCTAAGAATTGCCTACTGTGCGCTGGGCTTTGGACACCAGGAAACCAGTAGCTCCTGGTCTGGGGGTACAGTACAGGGGGTGCCAGCTGTGATGAAGGACAGACAGGCAGCTGAAGGGTCCGGGGACTATTCAGGGAGGCTCATTCAAGGGTAGGGCTTGGCCCCCTTCAACAGAGTTTCCCTCAGCTCTTGCCTGGATATTCTCCATCTTAAAGGTGAGGGTCTCAGGCTAGCGTCCTTCGAGTTCTACCGATCTGCCTGGGCCCCTCTCCAAGTCTTACACTCTCAGTGGCTCCTGTTGGCCCACAGGAGAAGCTAGACTCTTATGCTGGACATCTGAACCCCTTTTTCCTGGTCTCTGCTGATCCCAGTTTGTCTTTTCTTCCTGGAAGTGCCCCCTCCTCCATTTATACCTAGAGAACTCCTATGCATTCCGCAAAACCCTAAGTTTTGGGGGAAGATGCTGAGGTCATCTTGGGACACTTTGAGTGGGACGGGTCTGGGAAGGGGTGAGAAGGGCAAAGTACCACACCGGAAACCCCAAGCTAGTCCTTCTCCCACACCCTCTCTAACCTTCCTACCAGCTCCTTCCTGCCCTGGCAGCTTGCCAGGCATTCAGCAATTTCTGCAAGTGCCCAGACCTGCCTGGACATGTCCTGGTCCCCCAGAAGACAAGAAGGGTGGGTTCAGGCTGCCCTCCCAACACCCCAGCGCATGCGCGTGCACACACACACACACACACACACACACACACACACACACACTGTGGTGTTGGTGGTGAGAAACTGAAAAACAGCAATGCAGTGAGGTGCAGGTGGGGCAGAGGGAGCGAGGGAGGCAGAAGAGATGTGGACACTTCCTAGCTGTTTTTTCTTCTCAGCGGCCATGTGTAGGGTGAGGACACCCAGAGACAGAGAGGTCCCCACCCAGCCAAGGAGGAGGACCTGGGGTACTGGGTGACTGGACCTCCACACTGAGTCAAGCCCGTCTGGGCTTCAGATTCCCCTGTATCAGGGAGCTGACTTCCACATGCTCACACAGCAGGCGCTCCATAAATGCCCATGGTCTGTGAAACCATTACAGGAACAGGCATGCACACCAGGGTGCTGCAGCAGGCCGTGTGGGGGCGGCTTGGGGTTCCAGGCAGTGAGCATGTGGGGCCTCAAGCCCGAGGCCTCAGCTGACCCACTTCCTGCCTGGCCTGGGCTGTCTTGGTGACCCCTGCCCGCCGTGGCCAGGAACCCACACAGCTGGTCCCAGGGTCTGAGCTGACCACTTCCGTCCCCCTTTCCTTCTGAGTCCGGCGCACCCTGCTGACTCATACTCAGCTGGCCTCATCCTTCCCCGACTAAGCGCTGATCTGGGGGGTCTGGCAGAGCCCCAAACCCAGAAGGCAGGGAAGTCACGGCTGACTGGAAGCATCACAGAGGAGAACCATACCCCAGACTTAACTGCCTGACAAATGAAAACCTGCCCTTGATAAGGAAGAAAATGAATACTTTAGGGATAGTCTATTAGGATCCATTTCAAACTTTCCAGCGACCAAAGAAATTCATTTTAAAAAAATGAAAAGATAATCCAGGAGAGGTTGATATCTGTCATGCATTTAACTAACCAAGAAATAACTTCCAGGACATGTGAGCCCCACCCCCACCCCACAAGACACACCAGACAGGAAAATGGGTAAATGGTAGGAATTGCCTGGCAGCCCAGTGATTAGGACTCAGTGCTGTCTCTGCCAGGGCACAGGTTCGATCCCTGGTCAGGGAACTAAGATCCCACAAGCTGTGTGATGCAGCCAAAAAAAGAAAAGAAAGAGAAATGGGCAAATGGTATTTTTTTGCCATAACAACAACCACAAACTCGGTGGCTTACAACAGCAGAAACTTCATTCCTTCACAGTTCTGGAGGCTGGAAGTCCCAAATCAAAGTGTCAGCACAATTGAAGGCTATGAAAAAGAACTGGTCCCAGGCCTCTCTGTTGGCTTCTGATGGTTTCCGGCACCGCTCAGGGTCTCTTGGCTAGTAGCTGCATCACTCCAATCTCTGCTTCCATCTTCATATGACCTCTTAGAAGGAAATCAGTCTTGTAGTGGGGGTTTAGGGCCCACCCTACTCCAGTATGACCTCAGCTTAACATAATTACATCCACAAAGACCCTCATGGTCACAATCTGAGGTTCTGGGTGGACATGAATTTGGGGACTCATTGTGCTTCCCGGGGGGCACAGCGGTAAAGAATCCGCCTGCCAATGCAGGAGACACAAGAGACGTAGGTTTGAGCCTTGAATTGGGGAGATCCCCTGGAATAGGAACTGGCAGACTGCTCTAGTATTCTCTCCTGGAAAATTCCATGGACAGAAGATCCTGGCGGGCTACCATCCATGGGGTCACAAAGAGTCAGATACAAAAGAGTGACTAAGCACACACATACACACATTCAGTGCAGTGCAGGAATGAACAGGTAATTCCAGGAAGATGAACCCAGGACAACCAATAACTAGAAACTCAATCTAGTCATCAGTGAACAGAAATCACTGAGACGTCTCTTCACTCTTAGGAAGGGGACAAAGTCACTGGTGATTAGGCCTGAGAATTGAATTGACCATTGAGAAGAACAATTTGCTCATTCCAGTATAGCTGAGTCTCCCTCCTGGCCGTTCTGGTCTTGGTGTGAACCCCAGAGAAATCTACATGTGCATGCCTTCCCAGCGGCATGGTTCATAATAAGGAGGATCTGGAAACTAGGGAAAGGTTAGAGTGTGTTCCTATGAACAGAGTGCTATACAGCACTGAAAAAGGATGAGCCAGACTTACAGGCAAAAATGTCCAACTCAGATCATTTAGTGAAAATAATTGTAAGAGTGTGATACCTTTTTATAAAGTTTTTTTAATTTGCGTTTTTGTGTTATGAAAAATATGTATAATATACATAGAATTTGCCATTTTAACCATTTTGAAGTGGACTGTTAGTGACTTAAGTATGTTCCCAATGTTGAGCACACACATCATACATAACCACTGGGGACTTCCCTGGTGTCCAGTGGGTCAGGAAACTAGATTCCACATCCTGCCAAGACCTGCTGCAGCCAAATAAATAAACATTTTTTTAAAGCACAAAACATCACTATTATCTACTTCCAAAACTTTTCCGTCACACCTAAACAGACACTCTGTCACCATTAAGCAATAATCCCTCATTTCTCCCCCTCCTCCAGCTGCCAGTAACCTCAAATCTACTTTGCCTTATGAATTTGCATTTTCTAGATATTTCATACCAGTGGAACCGTAAAATGTTTGTCCTTCTGTGACTGACATTTCACTCAGCATAATTTTCAAGGTTTATTTGCATTGTGGCACAGATCAGAATGTCATTCCATTTCTATGGCTGAGTAGTATTCCATTGTGAGGACACACCAAATTTTGTTTACCCATTTGGCTCTTGGTGGACATTTGCATGGAGAAGGCAGTGGCACCCCCACTCCAGTCCTCTTGCCTGGAAAATCCCACGGACGGAGGAGCCTGGTGGGCTGCAGTCCATGAGGTCGAGAAGAGTCGGACACGACTGAGCGACTTCAATTTCACTTTCACTTTTCACTTTCATGCATTGGAGAAGGAAATGGCACCCCACTCCAGTGTTCTTGCCTGGAGAATCCCAGGGACGGGGGAGCCTGGTGGGCTGCCGTCTCTGGGGTCGCACAGAGTCGGACGCGACTGAAGCGACTTCGCAGCAGCAGCAGCAGCACATTAGCGTTGCTTCCACCGTTGGCTATTGTGAATAATGCTGCTGTGGGCATTGGTGTACAAGCTCAGTTTGAGTCCCTGCTTTTCAGTTCTTCTAGAAAAATATCCAGAAGTGGAATTGCTGGATTATATGGTCATCTTATGGTTAGACTTTGAGGAATGCCAAACCATTTTCCACAGCAGCTGCACCATTTCACATTCCCCCAGAGGCACAAGAGGGTTCCAATTTCTTCACACCAACACTTGCTATTTTCCTAACAGCCATGCTAATGGGTATAAAGTGATATCTCATTGTAGTTTTGATTTGCATTTCCCTAAGGATTAATGATGTGAGCATCTTTTGACCTACTTCATGGCCATTTGTATATTTTCCTTGGATGTAAAATTCTTTGCCCATTTTTTAAATTGGATATTTGTTGTCGAGTTGTAGGAGTTCTTTATATATTTTGGATAATGAACCCTCATGATACATATGATATGTAAATATTTTATAGCTTTCTTGTAAATTCTTTGGGGTTTTCTATGACATAGGGTCATGTCATGCATAGAGATAGTGTTACTTCTTCCTTTCCAATTTAGATGTCTATTATTTATTTTTCTTGTCTTATTGCTCTCATTGAAACTTCCAAATGTCACGTTGAAATAGCAGGGGTAAAAGTATACATTCTTGGCTTGTTCCTTGTCATAGGGGGAAAGCTTTCAGCCTCTCCCTGTTGATGATGAAGCTAGCTGTGGCATTTTCATAAATGTGTTTTATTATATGTATGATATTTCTATTCTTCTGAGGGTTTTTATCATAAAAGGATATTGGATTTTTTCAAGTGCCTTAAATGCATCAGTTGAGATGATCATGTGGATTTTTTTCTCTTCATTTTATTAATAGGATGTATTACATTGATTGGTTTCCTTATGTTGAGACATGCTAACCTTCCTGAGATCAGTCCCCCTTGGTTATGATAGGTAACTCTTCTACTATGCTTTTGGATTCCGTTTGGGTTTGCTAACATTTGGTTTAGCAGTATTTCACCTTTATTTGTAAGGGATATTGATCTGCATCTTAAGAAAAACCTCTGTCCTCCTCCTTTGCTTCTCACTCTTTTTTTTCCCATCACACCACACAGCGGGCCGGCACATGGGATCTTAGTTCCCCAACCAGGGCTCAAACCCACAGCCCTGCATCCCTATATCGGAAGTTCAGAGTCCTAACCACTGGATCGCCAGGCAGACCCTCCGCGCCACTCCTTTACTCTCACCGCTGTCCCCCTCAGAGCACCTCTGACCCGAAAAACGCTTCTGTGTTTCCCCCACAACAAGCAATTCTCAAGCAACTCACCTGGGTGATAATATAACTCCATTCTGATACTTTCTACCTGGAGATAGCATCAGATTCCACAGGGCTCAGTCTTGCAAGACGGGCCCCACTTGAGATGCCAATCGCAGGTCCAGGTGGTCACCTGTGCTTCTGACCACTGGTCATGAACTGAAGTCTCCCACAGTCCCACGTCCAGGCTGTGTTAGTTAGAGCAGATCACAGAGCTCAGTACAACAGGTTACTTAGTGTCTCTGACTTTTTGTGACCCCATAAACTGTAGCCGGCCAGGCTTCTCCGTCCATGGAATTCTCCAAGCAGGAATACTGCAGTGGGTAGCCGTTCCCTTCTCCAGGAGATCTTCCCAACCCAGGGATGGAACCTGGGTCTCCTGCATTGCAGGCACATTCTTTATCACCTGAGCCACCAGGGAAACACTTCACTTAGTATAGATCTGTTTATTATATTAATAAAAGAACACCATAAGAGCTGAAGGCTCACAAAAATTTGCAACCCTAAGGCCACACAGTCCATGGTAAATTGCTTACTCCTTTGGCGAAAATAAGAGAAAAATTGGAATGACATCACTGGAATGGTAGATTCACAGAGGGTAACTCAGACGGGCTCTTTAAGCTCTTCGCTTTTCTTTTTGGGAAGTACTTGTGAAAAGGCATCCTCCCCATGGGGAGGACCCACTGAAGAGCTGAGTGACAGGTGCAGTCAAGTTATAATGAAGGCATACTGCAGTAGCATGGACCCCTAGTCCAATGTGACACAGCTATAGGTACACGTGGGAAGAAGAAGGCCATGTGACAATGGAGGCAGAAGCGATCTGGGGGGCACCGCACCCTGCGGCATGTGGGATCTTGACTTCTACACCAAAGCTCGAGCCTTCAACCCCTGCAGTGGAAGTGAGGCATCTTCACCACTGGACAGCCAGGGCACTTCCTGGAGGCAGAAATTGGAGTGATACCTCTACCAGCCTGGCAAGAATACACAGAAGAACCATACAAAAAAGGTCTTCATGGCCCAGATAACCATGATGGTGTGATCACTCACCTAGAGCCAGACATCCTGGAGTGCCAAGTCAAGTGGGCTTAGGAAGCATCACTATGAACGAGCTAGTGGAGGTGATGCAATTCCAGTTGAGCTATTTCAAATCCTAAAAGATGATTCTGTGAAAGAGCTGCACTCAGTATGCCAGCAAATCTGGAAAACTCAGCAGTGGCCACAGGACTGGAAAAGGTCAGTTTTCACTCCAAAACCAAAGAAAGGCAATGCCAGAGAATGTTCAAAGTACCACACAATTGCACTCATCTCACATGCTAGCAAAGTAATGCTCAAAATTCTCCAAGCCAGGCTTCAATAGTATGTGAACCGTGAATTTCCAGATGTTCAAACTGGTTTTAGAAAAGGCAGAGGAACCAGAGAGCAAATTGCCAACATCTGCTGGATCATCAAAAAAAAACAAGAGTTCCAGATAAACATCTACTTTTACTTTATTGACTATGCCAAAGCCTTTGACTGTGTGGATCACAGCAAACTGTGGAAAATTCTGAAAGAGATGGGAATACCAGACCACCTGACCTGCCTCCTGAGAAATCTGTATGCAGGTCAGGAAACAACAGTTAGAACTAGACATGGAACAACAGACTAGTTACAAAGTGGGAAAGGAGTACATCAAGGCTGTGTATTGTCACCCTGCTTATTTAACTTATATGCAGAGTATATCATGAGAAACGCTGGGCTGGATGAAGCACAAGCTGAAATCAAGATTGCCAGAAGACATATCAATAACCTCAGATATGCAGATGACACCACCCTTATGGCAGAAAGTGAAGAAGAACTAAAGAGCCTCTTGATGAAAGTGAAAGAGGAGAGTGAAAAAGTTGGCTTAAAACTAAACATTCAGAAAACTAAGATCATGGCATCTGGTTCCATCACTTCATGGCAGATAGATGGGGAAACAACGGAAACAGTGAAAGACTTTATTTTGAGGGGCTTCAAAATCACTGTCGATGGTGACTGCAGCCATGAAATTAAAAGATGCTTGCTCCCTGGAAGAAAAGCTGTGACCAACCTAGATGACACATTAAAAAGCAGAGACATTACTTTACCAACAAAAGTCTGTCTAGTCAAGGCTATGGTTTTTCCAGTGGTCATGTATGGATGTGAGAGTTGAACTATAAAGAAAGCTGAACGCTGAAGAACTGATGCTTTTGAACTGTGGTGTTGGAGAAGACTCTTGAGAGTCCCATGGACTGCAAAGAGATCCAACCAGTCCATCCTAAAGGAGATCAGTCCTGGGTGTTCATTGGAAGGACTGATGCTGAAGCTGAAGCTCCAATACTTTGGCCACCTGATGTGAAGAACTGACTCGCTGGAAAAGACCCTGATGCTGGGAAAGATTGAAGGAGGAAGGAGAAGGGGATGACAGAGGTGAGATGGTTGGATGACATAACCGACTCAATGGACATGAGTTTGAGCAAGCTCTGGGAGTTGATGATGGACAGGGAAGCCTGGCGTGATGCAGTCCATGGGGTCGCAAAGAGTCAGACACGACTGAGCACTGAACTGAACTGAACTGATCTACCAGCCTGGGAGGAGAAGGCAATGGTACCCTACTCCAGTACTCTTGCCTGGAAAATCCCATGGACAGAGGAGCCTGGTAGGCTGCAGTCCATGGGGTCACGAAGAGTTGGACAAGACTGAGCGACTTCACTTTCACTTTTCACTTTCATGCACTGGAGAAGGAAATGGCAAGCCACTCCAGTGTTCTTGCCTGGAGAATCCCAGGGACAGGGGAGCCTGGTGGGCTGCCGTCTCTAGGGTCACACAGAGTCGGACACGACTGAAGTGACTTAGCAGCAGCAGCAGCAACCAGCCTGGGAACACCAAGGATTGGCAGCAAGTGCCTGAGGTTAGAAGACACAAGGAGGGGTTCTTCTCTACAGCTCTCAGAAGGCCCTATCAGTGCCATAGTTGCAGACTTGTATCCTCCAGAAATATGAAAATATAAGCTGTTACTTGTTGTTGTTCAGTTGCTAAGTTGGGTCTGATTCTTTGCCACCCCATGGGCTGCAGCACACCAGGCTTTCCTGTCCTATACTGTCTCCCAAAGTTTGTTCAAAGTCATGTCCATTGAGTCGGTGATGCCGTCCGATCATCTCATCTTCTGTTGCCCCCTTCTCCTTTTGCCTTCGATCTTTCCCAGTACTGGGGTCTTTTCCAATGAGTCGGTTCTTCCCATCAGGTGGCCAAAGTACTGGAGCTTCAGCTTCAGCATTAGTCCTTCCAAAGAAATTGCTACTATTTCAAGCAAAAAAAAAAAGGATACAGAGATGTAGAAGGCAAGGCATGCAGGAAGAGGCTCAGGGGTTCCATGCCGTTTCCCAGCAGCTCCACATGGTCGCTCTCTGAACCCGGTACTTTGGGGATTTTTATGGTGGCATCATCACATCAGCATGGTCAATCATTAACTCCATTTACAGGAGAATGGGGGGAGGGGGCAGGGAATGAGGCTGCAAATTCCAAACTCCCGAGAAGGAAATGGAAACCCACTCCAGTGTTCTTGCCTGGAGAATCCCAGGGACGGGGGAGCCTGGTGGGCTGCCGTCTATGGGGTCGCACAGAGTCGGACACAACTGAAGCGACTTAGCAGCAGCAATCATGGCTTGGCCCCTGTGGTGACAGGCTCCCATCCAAGAGCCATCCACATGCCCTGCCAGAGTCACCTCATTACAATGAGAGACACTTCCGTCACCCAAGAAATTCCAGAGGATCTAGGAAATCTGTGCGGGGAATGGGGGTTAAAGACCAAATATAAGCACAAAAAATGCTCATAGTAGGAAGTTACAAGAGTTTCAGGAGTTCTGTGCTGGGAACCTGGGGGGCAGAGACCAATATAGATACACACACATATATATTTTCTATGATCTCATGGTGTATAATTTTATTTTCTGGTGGCATGTTTATCTGTCATTATTAGAGTCATTCTGGCATTGTTAGAACTGTTGCTTCCCCTTCCATTTTTTTGGAAGAATATGATAAGAATTGGGAGAATTGGTTTTATTCCATAAATGACTCAGAGTTCACCAGTGAAGCCATCTGGTCTTGGCCTTCTGTGTTGGAAAGTTTATTACTGGCTGCATCTCAAGGAATATGGGATCCTAGTTCCCCAGCCAGGGCTCAAACGTGTGTCCCCTGCATTGGAATCTGGGTCTTAACCACTGGACCACCGGGGAAGTCCCAGAAGGTTTTCTTTTCTTTTTTTTTTAACCAGGGCGCTTGGCTCCGCACACCGCTGCGGAAGCTCAGCGTGCTGCTCCCTCCTCCACCGGGATCCCCCCTAGAAGGTTTTTGACTTTTGATTCCATCTCCTTATTTGTTATGGGTCTCTCTACTCCTGCATTCTTGTTCCATGGACAGAAGAGCCTGGAGGGCTACAGTCCATGGGATCACAAAGAGTCGAACATGACTGAGGGACTAACATTTTCACTTTCCAGATTTTCCACTTCTTCCCTTTTAAAAAAAACATTTTATTATTTATTTATTTTGGCTGTGCTGGGTCTTTGCCGCTACACACAGGCTTGTTCTAGTTACGGTGAGTAGGGGCTACTCTCTTGAGAAATATGAGCTCAGTAGTTGTGGCTCCTGGGCTTAGTTGCTCCAAGGGTTGTGGGATCTTCCTGGATCAGGGATTGAACTGGTGTCCCCTGCATTGCAAGGCAGATTCTTAACCACTAGACCACCAGGGACACCCTCTAGTTCTTCTTGAGTCAGTTTAGGTAATTTGATATTCTTGGGAATTTGTCCATCTCATCTAGGTTATCTAATTTGGCATACAATTTTTCATGATATTATCTTACCTTTTTTTTTTTCCTTTTTATCTTCTCTATTTATTTTGGCTGTGCTGAGTGGCATGGCATATGGGATCTTAGTTCCCTGACCAGGGATTGAACCCGTCCGTGTACTCTGCATTGGAAGCATGGAGTCTTCACCACTGGGCCACCAGGGAAGTCCCTTATCTTTTTTATTTCTTTTGAGTCAGTAGTTATTCCCCACTTTTATTTCTGATTTTAGTTTTCTGAGTCTTCTCTCTTTTTTCTTTGTCAACCTAGCTAAAAGTTTGTTGATATTGTTAATCTTTTCAAAGAAGCACTTTTTGGTTTCATTAATTCCTGTGATTCTATTATTTCTTTATTCTCTACTTAATTTGTCTCTGTTCTGATCTTTAGATTAGAATAATTCCTTCCTTCTTCTAGCTTTGACTTTAGTTTATTCTTCTTTTTCTACTTCCTCAAAGTATAAATTTAGGCTATTGATTTGAGTTTTTTTCTTTTTCAATGTAGTCATTTAAAGTTGTCAGTTTCCCTATGAGCACTGACTTTGCTGCACCCCATAACTTCTAGTAAGTTTGTAATTGATCAGGACTCTATGGGGCTTCCTGGGACAGAACCCCCCACTCGCCCTCACCATACCTTCTGCCTGCATTTTGTCTCCAGGAAAACATTAGCCTCCCCGTCCTTCCTCAAGTTCCAAAGAATAAATTTAATCAGAGATGTGAGAAAAGGCAGAAAGAAGGAAAAATAGCCAAGCAAGACAAAATAATAATAGTTTAGCCATTAAACAAAGTCAAGGATCTTTAGTTCCATCTCAAGGGCTATAAATAATATTCTGAGTCACATCCTCTGAGCTGGTTTTTAGATAGTGAAACCTCCACCAGGTGGAAGAAGTTAACCTTATGATGTCCCCAAGCACAGAGACCTCAGAACAGTTGAAACAAGAAGGTCGATGATGTTGACTCCTGATTACCTCACCACCAGCCATGAGCAGATCACAAACCCACAATCCCTTTCCCTCCCCTTGTCCTTAAAAACCTTTCACTGAAAGCTATCAGGGAGCTCAGGTGTATTGAACACTAGCTTGGTATACTGCAATAAATGCTGCCTTTTCCTTCCCTACAACCAGGTGTCTTTACTGCGTGAGGGTGAGTGGACCCAAGTTGGGCTCGTTAGCATGTGGTATTTTTGTTTTCATTCATCCTTAAGTATTTTCCAATTTCTTTCATGATTTCTTCTTTAATATGTTGTTCTTTGAATGGTATGTGGTTTCATATCCACATGTTTGTGAACATGCCACCTTTCCTTCTGTTATTGACTTCTATTGCTGTTGGCAATGATTTCAGCCTTTTAAAATGTATTGAGTACACCTGCAACATATAATATTTTATATCAACTATACTTCAATAAAAATAAAATTTTAAATGCCCAAAAGTGTATTGAGAGTTTCTTTTTTCGCTGAATAACTGATTTGTACTGGAGCATGTTCTAGATGCATCTGATAGGGATATGTGTGTGCTGTTGAAGGAGTGTTCTTTCTATAGATGTCCATTTGGGCTAGTTAGAGTGTTGATCAATCCTCATATCTTTAATCTTCTGTCTAGATGTTCTGTCCGTTATTAAAAGTAGGGCATTGAAGTCTCCAACTATTATCATAGAACTATTTACTTCTCCCCTCAATTCTTAGATTGAGTAACAGCTCTGAGTTACTATTTAGGGTAACTTTCAACCAGCCAGACTCCTTCTAGCATTTCTTGCATTGCAGATATAATGGTAACAAGCTCCCTCAATTTTTGCTGACCCGAGAATGTCTTGATTTCTCCCTTTTCTTTCTTTCTTTCTTATTTTTTGGCCGTGCCACACGGCTTGCAGAATGTTAGTTTCCTGACTAGGAATCGAACCCAGGCCCTGGCATTGAAAGCACCAAGTCTAAACCACTGGACCACAAGGGAATTCTCTCTCCCTTTTTTTTGAGAAACAGTTTTGCTGGATATAGAATTCTTGATCAGCAGTTTAAGTACCTCATTTCATTGCCTTCTGTATTCTAGGGTTTCTGATGAGAAATTGGTTTTGATCTTATAGGGGATCCCTTGTACTTGATAAGTAGCTTTCTTTTGCTACTTTCAGAGTTCACTTTTCTCTTTGGCTTTCAACAGTTTGGTTACAATGTGTCTCAGTGTGGGTCTGTTTGAGTACGTTCTGCTTGGAGTTCACTGAGCCTCTGAGACGTGTAGATTTCTTGTTGCTCAGTCACTAAGTTGTGTCCGACTGGTTTGTGAGCTCACGGACTGTAGCCTGCCAGGCTTCTCTTTCCCAGGCAAGAATACTGGAGTAGGTTGCCATTTCCTTCTCCAGGGGAATCTTTCCAACCCAGAGATTGAACCTGCTCTCTTACATCTCCTGCACTGGCGGGAGGATTCTTTCCCAGTGAGCCACCAGGGAAGCTCACTAGGGTGGTTTTGTATCTTTCATCAAATCTGGGAAGTTGGGGCTATTATCTCTTCAAATATTCTTTCTGACCTTCCTCTCTCCCCTCTGGAGCTCCCACAGTGTATTTGTTGATCCTCCTGATGGTGCCCTACGGGTCTTTTTTTATTTTTTGTCTTTTTACCTACAGGTCTTTTAGACTCAGTTCACCTTTCCTCATTCTTTTTATTTCTGCTCTTCAATTGATCATTGATCTCCAGCTTGACCATTTCAATCAGATTTGCTGATTCTGTCTTCTATCTGCTCAGATCATCTACTGAGTGCCTCTAGTGAATTTTCCACTTCAGTCATTGTACTTTTCAGATTCAGAATTTCTGTTTGGTTTCTTTTTATAAGTTGTATCTCTTTACTGATGATCTCAGTATTGACCATCTTGTGATGTCCATGTGTAGAGTTCATCTCTTGTGTTATTAGAAGAGGGTGTTTGCTGTGACTGGTGTGTTTTCTTGACAAAACTCTGTTAGCCTTGGCCCTGCTTCATTTGTTACCCCAAGGCCAAACTTGCCTGTTACTCCAGGTATCTCTTGACTTGATACTTTTGCATTCCAATTCCCTATGATGAAAGGATATCTTTTTTTTTTTTTTTTTGGTATTAGTTCTAGAAGGTCTTGTAGGTCTTCACAGAACCATTGAACTTCAACTTCTTTGGCATTAGTGGGGCAAGTTGGGGCAAGACCTGGAGCTGAGATCATGAGCTCCTTATTGGAAAACTCAGACTTAAATTGAAGGAAGTAGGGAAAACCACTAGGACATTCAGGTATGACCTAAGTCAAACCCTTCATGATTATACAGTGGAGGTGATGAATCAAGAGATAAGATCTGGTAGACAAGAGTGTCTGAAGAACTATGAATGGAGTTTCATAATATTGTACAAGAGGCAGTGACCAAAACCATCCCAAAGAAATGCAAGAAGGCAAAGTGGTTGTCTGAAGAGATCTTACAAACAGCTGAGAAAAGAAGAGAAGCAAAAAGCGAAGGAGAAAGGGAAAGATGTACCCACCCAACTAAGTGCAGAGTTCCAGAGAATAGCAAGGAGAGATTTAAAAAAAAAAAAGGCTTCTTAATTGAACAAACCAAAGAAATGGAGGAAAACAGTAGAATGGGAAAGACTAGAGATTTCTTCAAGAAAACCAAGGGAATAATTCTTGCAAAAATAGGCACAATAAAGGACAGAAATGGCAAGGACCTAACAGAAGCTGAAAAAATTAAGAAGAGGTGGCAAGAATACACAGAAGAACTATACAAAAAAAAGATCTTAATAACCCAGATAACTATGATGGTATGGTCACACACCTAGAGCTAGAAATTCTGGAGTGAAAGTCAAGTGGGCCTTAGGAAGCATCACTATGAACAAAGTTAGTGAAGGTGATGGAATTCCTACTGAGCTATTTAAAATCCTAAAAGATGGTACTGTCAAAGTGCTGCACTCAATGTGTCGGCAAATTTGGAAGACTCAGCAATGGCCACGGGACTGGAAAAGGTCAGTTTTCATTCCAATCCCAAGGAAATGCAATGCCAAAGAATGTTCCAACTACCATACAATTGCACTCATTTCACATGCTAGCAAGATAATGCTCAAAATCCTTCAAGCTACGCTTTAATAATACAAGAGCCAAGAACTTCCAGATGTTCAAGCTGGATTTTGAAAAGGCAGAGGAACCAGAGATCAAATTACCAGCATCCACTGGATCATAGAAAATGTAAAGGAATTCCAGAAAAACATCTACTTCTGCTTCATTGACTACGCTAAAGCTTTTGACTGTGTGGATCACAACAGACTGTGGAAAATTCTTAAAGAGATGGGACTACCAGACCACCTTACCTGTCTCCTGATAAACCTGTATGCAGGTCAAGCAGCAACAGTTAAAACTGGACATGGAACAACAGACTGGTTCAAAATTGGGGAAAGAGTACATCAAGTATATATTGTCACCCTGTTTATTTAACTTATAATGCAAAGTACATCATGCAAAATGCTGGGCTGGATGAATCACAAGCTGAATTCAAGATTGCCAGGAAAAATATCAACAGCCTCAAATATGCACATGATACCTCTCTAATGGCAGAAAGTGAAGAGGAACTAAAGAGTCTCTTGATGAGGGTGAAAGAGGAGGGTGAAAAAGCTGGCTTGAAACTCAACATTCAAAAAACAAAGATCATGGCATCTAGTCCCTTTACTTCATGGCAAATAGATGGAGGAAAAGTGGAAACAGTGACAGATTTTATTTTCTTGGTCTCCAAAATCACTGTAGATGGTGACTGCAGCCATGAAATTAAAAGACACTTGCTCCTTGGAAGAAAAGCCATGACAAAGCTAGGCAGTGTATTAAAAAGCAGAGACATCATTTTGCCATCAAGTGTCCATATAGTCAAAGCTACGGTTTTTCAAGTAGTGATGTACCAATGTGAGAGTTGGACTGTAAAGAAGACTGAGCGCCGAAGAACTGATGCTTTCAAACTATGGTGCCAGAGAAGACTTTTAAAAGGACAGCAAGGCGATCAAAAAAGTCAATCCTAAAGGAAATCAACCCTGAATACTCATTGGAAGAACTGATGCTGAAGCTGAAACTCCAATACTTTGGCCACCTGATGCAAAAGGTGATCTTTTCATTGGAAAAAAACCCTGATGTTTGGAAAGATTGAGGGCAGGAGGAGAAAGGGGAGGCAGAGGATGAGACGGTTGGATGGTATCATTGACTCAATGGACATGAATTTGAGCAAACTCCAGGAGATAGTGAAGGACAGGGAAGCCTGGCTTGCTGCAGTGCATGGGGTTGCAGAGAGTCAGACTCAACTTCATGCCTGAGTAGTTGATCATCTCATTCTGTTCGTGCACCACTTATGGCCACACTGGGTCTTCGTTGCTACACTGGACTTCCCCTTTTGTGCTGCACAAGCTTCTCGTGGTGGCTTCTCTTGTTACAGAGCGTGGGCTCTAGGAAGCGTGGGCTCAGTAGTTGTGGTGCTGGGACTTAGTTACCCTGTGGCAAGTGGGGTCATCCCAGTGTATGTTTAGTTGCTCAGTTGTGTCCGGCTCGGTGTGACCCCATGGACTGTAGCCCGCCAGGCTCCTCTGCCTATGGGATTTTTCAGGCAAGAGTACTGGAGTGCGTTGCCATTTCCTCCTCCAAGGGATCTTCCGGACCCAGGGATCAAACCTGCATTTCCCGAGTGTTCTGTGTGCAGGTGGATTCTTCACTACTGAGCCCTCGGGGAAGCCCGGCCCAGAGATCAAACCTGTGTCCCCCACGTTGGCAGGTGAATTCTTATCCACTCTGCCACCAGGGAAATCCCGTATATACATATGCTTTTGAATGGCCTAATTTCCTAAAGAATATCCCCCCAGCTTTTCCTCCTGGGGATTAAGTGGCTGTTAATATGCTTTGCCATAACCTTTTACTCTAGGTGTCTATATGTGGTTTGTTCAGCTTGCAATGCTTTTGAGCAACGCCCACCACTTTTCCAGCCTGAGCTTCAAGTTAGGCAATTCAGAAGTGAGCACCCCTGCCAGTCCTTCAAGAAGTTTCCAGACAGGTTGGAATAGACCTACAAAATGGTCTGTGAATGAGATCTGCACTGCTCCCTCCAGATCCGGGGACCAGGTTCCTGTTCTGGCAAACGGGGGTAACCGAGACTGCTGCCGAGCTGCAGGGTGGGTGTGGTGAGGGCAAGTGGAGATGCTGCAAAGCCTTCCTACCATTTTCAAGTTGCCTCTTTCTTGTTTCAACATTCGCTTTGTTGCTGCTAACTTCTGTTTTCCAGAGGTCTAACAAAGTGGATTCTGAGGGTTTTGTCTGATGATCCTGCAGGGGAAGGAGAGGTTTGACCTTCCTTGTTGTTCTTCAGTCACTCAGTCGTGTCTGACTCTTTGTGACCCCATGGACTGCAGCACGCCAGGCTTCCCGTCTTTCACCAACTCCCAGAGTTTGCTCAAATTCATGTCCATTGAGTCAGTGACGCCATCCAACCATCTCACCCTCTGTCGTCCCTTTCTCCTCCTGCCTTCAATTTTTCCCAGCATCACGGTCTTTTCCAGTGAGTCAGTTCTTCGTATCAAGTGGCCAAAGAATTGGAGCTTCAGCTTCAGCATCAGACCCTCCAATGAATATTCAGTGTTGATTTCCTTTAGGATTGACTGGTTTGATCTCCTTGCAGTCCAAGGGACTCTCAAGAGTCTTCTCCAACACCACATTTCAAAAACATAAATTCTTTGGCCCTCAGCTTTCTTTATGGTCCAACTCTCACATCCACACATGACTACTGGAAAACTCATAACTTTGACTACATGGACCTTTGTCAGCAAAGTGATATCTCTGCTTTTTAATATGCTGTCTAGGTTGGTCATAGCTCTTCTTTCAGGAGCAAAAATCTTTTAATTTCATGACTGCAGTTACCATCTGCATTGATTCTGGAACCCAAGAAAACAGTCACTGTTTCCATTGTTTCCCCAACTATTTGCCATGAAGTGATGGGACTGGATGCCATGATCTTTGTTTTTTGAGTATTGAGTTTTTAAACCAGCTTTTTCATTCTACTCTTTAACCTTTTATCAAGAGGCTTTTTAGTTCCTCTTTGCTTTCTGCCATAAGGGTGGTGTCAGCTGCATATCTGAAGTTGTTAATATTTCTCCCAGCAATCTTGATTCCAGCTTGTACTTCAACCAGCTCAGCATTTCTCATGATATACTCTGCATATAAGTTGAATAAGCAGGGTAACAATATACAGCCTTGATGTACTCCTTTCCCAATTTTGAACCAGTCCACTGTTTCATGTCTGGTTCTAACTGTTGCTTCTTGACCTGCATGTAGGTTTTGCAGGAGGCAGGTAAGGTGGTCTGGTATTCCCATGTTTTCACTGCACCGTTTTGCTGATAAAGTTTTCAATACACTTACTGTATATATGTATGTATGTATATGTGTATATATATAGGCTTCCCAGATGGCGCTAGTGGTAAAGAAACCACCTGCCAATGCAGGAGACATAAGAAACTCAGGTTCAAACCCTGGGCTGGGAAAATCTCCTGGAGGAGGGCATGGCAATCCACTCCAGTTTTCCTGCCTGGAAATTCTGTGGACAGAGGAGCCTGGTGGGCTACAGTCCGTAGAGTTGCAAAAAGTCAGATGTGACTGAAGCAAAGTAACACACACATACATACACAGATACATGGATACATACATACACACATGTATATTTATATGTACACACGCACTTCCCAGGCAGCTCAGAGGTAAGGATCCACCTGCCAGTGCAGGAGTCTCAGAAGACGTGGGTTCCATCTCTGGGTTGGGAAGACCCCCTGGAGAAGGAAATGGCAACCCACTCCCGTATTCTTGCCAGGAGAACTCCATGGACAGAAGAGCCTGGAGGGCTACAGTTCATGGGGTCACAAAAAAGTCAGACACGACTAAGCAACTGAGCATGCAGGTTATATATATATACACATATATATGGGGATGATCAAATCCCAATTTTAGACAAGGGCTTGATGAGCGGTAGTGGGGTACAGTGGCTTCAACTGTCTTGGGAATGTTTTTCATCAGGGCACCAGGTACATGGGTGTTTGTTATTTTACTATTGATACCTTGCTGTATGCCTGGAATATTTCATAATGAAAAATAAAACTGGCAAGAGAAGGCTTGGTGACTTCTCAACAAGTTAAACATAAAATTACTACGTGACCCAGCAATTCCATGCTTGGGTGTATTCCCAAGAGAACTGAAGACAGGTGTTCAAACAGAAACTTGTACGCGCATGTCGATCCCCGTGTTACAGAACTGGGTCCACTGCCTGGCACGCAGCAAGCCAGATGCTGAAATCCTGAAGTTTGCAGCAGAGAAAGAATTTATTCACCAGGCAGTCAAGCGAGGAGACGGAAGAACAAGGTGAGGGGGCTGGGATATTTATAGGATAAGCGGCGCGGCCTTGGGAATGAAAGGTTGGAGGTAGGAGAAAAGGTGACGTAACTGGTGTTCTGCACAGGTGTATACGGGTTACCTGCTTCCGCATCTTCAAACGTGGAGGTACTTAGCATGACCTGAGTGTGGACTTTTCTGATCCTCTGACATCAAAAGGTCATTCATCCAACACCTACGCGGGCCCAGTTTTAGGGTCAGTGGTCCCCATCAGCCTTAGTTGGACAAGCGCTGACCGCAAGCTCCTATAAAGCAACTGGGCTACGTGACACTCGGGAAGGCAGGCAGTCGGAGAGGAGAAAAGAATGAAATGAAGAAAGCGCTACAGCAAGCTTAATCAGCGAAAGCAGGCTACAGCCAGCGGGGTTTCAACAAGCTGCTCCCCTATGTGTTGCTTGGCAAGACAAACTCAAGAATCCCTGCTCTTCATCTGCTTCTCTTATCTCTCCAGTGTCTAAGGCCGTTTCAGTGGTTACCAAGGGCTGGGGGAGGGTCATGGGGAGTGACAGCTAGTGGGGACATGGTTTCCTTTTTGTGCTGATAGGAAGGTTCTGGAGATAGATAATGGTGCTGGTTACACCACACTGAGAGGTACTAAATGCCACTAAGGTGCATGTTTAAATGGTTAAAACGATACACTTTATGTTGTATTTTGTGTGTGTGTATTCAGTCACTCAGTTATGTTGGATCGTGTGCGACCCCATGGACTGTGGGGGCCCACCAGACTCCTCTGTCCATGGAATTTTCCCAGCAAGAATACTGGAGTGAGTTTCCATTTCTTACTTCAGGGGATCTTCCTGACCCAGGGATCAAACCCTTATCTCTTGCATCTCCTGCATTGGCAGGCAGGTTCTTTACCACTGGGAAGCCCCTGTGTGCACTTTACCACAATTTAAAAAAATTTTTAAAGACAAGGTCCTATTGACACTTCCCTGGAGGTCCAGTGGTTAAGACGGTGCTTCCACTGTTCAGTTTAGTTCAGTTCAGTCGCTCAGTTGTGTCCGACTCTTTGCGACCCCATGAACCACAGCACTCCAGGCCTCAGTGTCCATCACCAACTCCTGGAGTTTACCCAAACCCATGTTCATTGAGTCGGTGATGCCATCCAACCATCTCATCCTCTATCGTCCCCTTCTCCTCCTGCCCTCAATCTTTCCCAGCATCAGGGTCTTGTCAAATGAGTCAGCTCTTCCCATCAAGTGGCCAAAGTATTGGAGTTTCAGCTTCAACATCAGTCCTTCCAATGAACACCCAGGACTGATCTCCTTTAGAATGGACTGGTTGGATCTCCTTGCAGTCCAAGGGACTCTCAAGAGTCTTCTTCAACACTACAGTTCAAAAGCATCAATTCTTCGGCACTCAGCTTTCTTTATAGGCCAACTCTCACATCCATACATGACCACTGGAAAAACCATAATCTTGACTAGATGGACCTTTGTTGACAAAATAATGTCTCTGCTTTTTAATATGCTGTCTAGGTTGGTCATAACTTTCCTTCCAAGGAGCAAGCATCTTTTAATTTCATGGCTGCAGTCACCATCTGCAGTGATTTTGGAGCCTAAAAAAATAAAGTCAGCCACAGTTTCCACTGTTTCCCCATCTATTTGCCATGAAGTGATGGGACCAGATGCCATGATCTTAGTTTTCTGAATGTTGAGCTTCCACTGTAGGGGACATGAGTTCAATCCCTGGTCCAGGAACTAAAATCCCACACACCTTACAATGAAGCCAAAACAAACAAAACCAAAAACCAAGGTCCTATTGTATAGCATAAAGAATGATATTCAATATTAATATCAATGTAATTTTAAAAAATTCTTTTCCATTATGTTTCATTATTGATATTACTATAGTTATTAATTAATATAACTAAATTAATACATCAATAATACATTGATTATTAACTATGACTTTGTTCACGTGGCCCTGGCCATCAATTGGGTACTTTTGGGGGTGCATTCACATACTCACAGATTTTTTTAAACTTACCTTGACTATGAAGAGCTTAAAAAAACACCTCTCCAGGTGAGGAAAACTACCTTTGAAAAGCAAAAGATTACAGAACGTGAAGTGCTTGCTGGCCCAGGTCACAGAGCCAAGAAGTTAAACTGGGATTCGAACCAGGCCTGCTTGCTGTGAATGGCCTCATGGGCCTGGGTCAACTTTCAAGTTCCTTTGCCAGCCTGGTGCCTGGCATTGCCTGTCTGACCTCAGGGCCTTTGAATATGCTGTGTTCCCCTGCCAGGATCCCCTTTCCTCTCCTTCTCCCATGCCTAGAGCCTTTCTTTTGCTACTTGAAAGGAGTCCAGGCACATAATAGAGGTGAAAGAAATATCTGTGGAATGAACAAATGAAGGAGTGAATGGCTAAATGAACGGATGTGTTCCCTTAAAACACCGCCCAGTGAGCACAAGGAGAAAGACCTGTGGATCCTCACAGCTGCTCCCGGTCCAGGGCTCGGGACGCTGAAGGGAGAGTGGCGCAGAGAGGCTGAGCCACCCGCTCAAGGCCCCACGGCCAGGAACTGGCAGAATCAGGATTCGAGCCTGGATTGCCCTTCCCTGCACCTGGGCTCTCCCCACAGCGCCCAGGTGCTGCGAGCCTATTTTATGCCTGACATCGCCAGTGTTTCAGTCGCATTTGAAGGCAGCAGAAGGCGCCTCTTCAGCACAAGGATTCTTTTGGAAAACTGCAGATACTGGAGAAGCTCTGAAAACCAAGAAGAAGTTATGCTTTTGTAAGAGACATCTCCATTTCCGTTTACAAAGGAAGTCTCCATTTGTAAGTGTGGGTCCCTTTGTGTACCTGGAGGAGACGCACGGCTCCGAAGGACGGGAGACTCTTCTGCACGGAGAAAGCATTAATTAAAACCTGAAGTTCCAGGGGTTAGGATCCCACGCTTTCACTGCAAGGGACCCAGGCTCAGTCCCTGGTTGGGGAACTAAGATCCTGCAAGTTGCATGATGCAGTGGAAAAAAAAAAAAATTTTTTTTTAATTAAACACACACACACACAAAATCCCAAAAAACTGCAGAACAAATCCTTATTACTCTGCTTTTCCTGGTCACTTCCCAGAATTGGCTTCAATAGCCCCCACCAACACCTTTCAAAAAAAAAAAGAAAAAAATGTGTTTTTATTCTGATGAAAGTCACATAAAACATACTATTTTAACCATATTTAACCATACAGTTCAGTGGCACTAAATACATTCACAGTGTTGTCCAACATCATCCGTCTCCTGAAATTTTTACCTTCTTAAACTGAAACTCTGTTCCCGTTAAACACTAACTCCCCTCCTCCACCCGCCAGTCCCTGGCATCCACCAATGTACTTTCTGACTCTATGAATTTAACTATTCTAGGTACTTCCCACAAGTGGCATCAATCCCAGGTGGCACAGTGGTAAGGAATTTGCCTGCAATGTAGGAGACACAAGAGCCTCGGGTTCGATCCCTGGGTCTGGAAGATTCCCTGGAGGAGGAAATGCCCACCCACTCCAGTATTCTTGCCTGGAGAATTTCATGGACAGAGCGGCCTGGCGGGCTACAGTCCCTGGGGTTGCAAAGAGATGGACATGATTAAACACACACACACACACAGTATATTGGAATGCATTTTAAAGGTTAACTTAATATATGTCCTGCAAACAGATCTTACCTGCTGAGGCAGTCCGAGCGCAGGTTGGAGAAGAATTTCCAGACACAGAGCATTTCAGAAGGGAGTGAGTTTATTAAGAACAAGGAACAGAGATAAAGTGGGCACTGCGAGTGCAGTGCCGACCTCCTGACCAGGGAGAGTCAACAATTGTCATGGGTTAACAGCCAATTTTTATAGCCTCAAAACAAAGAAAATTCCTGCCAGACGGTTGGCATTAGATGATTGGTTGGGGGGCTATAGGGTGTTGCTGGAGCGGCCATCTTCACCTAACTGGGAGTCAGGAAGCTTGTTAGTGATCATCAAGGACTTTTGACAACAGTTACAAAGGGTCTCAGTCAGCTTCAAAGGTGACTTGGGTTCTGGGCTCCGCTTCCAAGGCCCGGGTACAAGGCCTCACACCTGTGGCCTTGGGGCAGGACTCAGCAATACCTTCTTACGATTTTCCCCCCTGTGCTATACACTAGGTTCTCCTTAGTTATCTATTTTATATATAGTAGCCAACACCCTTCTTTTGTCTTTAGGTAAAAACTCTTGAGAGTCACTTGGACTGCAAGGAGATCAAACCAGTCAATCCTAAAGGAAATCAGTCCTGACTGATTGGAAGGACTGATGCTGAAGCTGAAACTCCAATCCTTAGGCCACCTGATGCAAAGAACTGACACATTGGAAAGACGCTGATGCTGGGAAAGATTGAAGGCAGGAGGAGAAGGGGACGACAGAGGATGAGATGGTTGGATGGCATCACCAACTCGATGGACATGAGTTTGAGCAAGCTCTGGGAGTTGGTGATGGACAGGGAAGCCTGGCATGTTGCAGTCCATGGGGTCGCAAAGAGTCAGACACAACTGAGCAACTGAACCGAACTGAAAGACGGTGTTTAAGGGAGTGGCTTAGGCACTTTTGGGGAGCTTTACTCATTTCTGTCTGAAGTACATATGTCAAACTTCTGTGTGTTTCTCTCTTGCCAGTCTATTTTTATTACAGGGGGTCTCAGCCAGTAACTTGGAAGGGAGGAGGGCAAATTCATCTCCCTCCCCACCCGCCATCACATGCTCATCCCTGAGGGCAGCCATATCCCCTGTTTTAAAGGCTCCAGTAAGCTGACTGCCTTGGGCTCCAAGCCCAGCTTCACTGACTTCTGGCCTTGGCACACCCACCTCTCTGGCCTCAATTTGTCACCCTTGAAATGAAGACACTGATTCCACTTTATCAGGTCTTACAAGGATTATGTCTTACCTGCTGGATTGAGCCCCCGCCCCCCAAGAAAAGAGTTCCCTTACCAAGTTTGTGATTAATTCATCTGTCCCAAACTTTATTCCCTTTCTTGTCCCGTGTGACCTCAATCCTGTGCTAACTGAACACTAATCAACCAGTCAGATGATTACAACTGCTGATGTCGATAACAGTATTAATGTACCAAAATGATCTTTGGAGATAATATTGCTAATGTACAAACTCAGGTTGTTTCTCCAGGGCAACGTGAACTCACAGGTCCTGGAGGCATGGAGCACCTGGCCGGAAAACCATAAACATCTGATGCTTGGAACTATGATTAAGAAATGTCATAGCGGAACTTCCCTGGTGATACAGTGGATAAGAATCTGCCTGCCAACGCAGGGGACACGGGTTTGATCCTTGGTCCAGGAAGATTCCACATGCCTCGGAGCAACTAAACCCGTACACCGTAACTCCTGCGTTCACAAGCTGCAGCTACTAAAGTCTACGTGCCTAGAGTCTGTGCTCCACAACGAGAGAGTAGCCCCTGCTCTCTGCAACTAGAGAAAGCCCCAGCACAGCAACAAAGACCCAGGGCAATCAAAAATAGAATAAAATAAATAGGGGCTTCCCAGGTGGTGCAGGGGTAAAGAACCCACCTGCCAGTGCAGGAGACACACGAGACGCAGGTTTGATTCCTGAGTTGGGAGGATCACTGGCATAGGAACTGGTAACCCACTCCAGTATTCCTGCTTGGAAAATTCCATGGACAGAGGAGCCTGGCAGGATACAGTCCATGGGGTGGCAAAGAGTCGGACACGACTGAGCGACTGAGCACACAAATATAAATAAATAATAAAAGAAAGGATGAAATGTCATAGCGGGACTTCCCTGGCGGCCCAGGACAGGACAGAGTCGCTCAGTCGTGTCCGGCTCTTTGCGACCCCATGGATTGTAGCCTATCAGGCTCTTCCATCCATGGGATTTTCCAGGCAAGAGTGCTGGAGTGGATTGCCATTTCTTCTCCAGGGGATCTTCCCCACCCAGGAATCGAACCCGGGTCTCCTGCATTGCAGGCAGACGCTTGATCGTCTGAGCCACCAGGGAAGCCACCTTCCAAGGCAGAGGATGCAGATTCGATGGCCTGATCAGGGAACTAAGATCCTGCGTACAGCAGGGCAGCTAGGCCCCCGCACTGCGACTAAAGAGAAGCCCACACACTCACCAACAAAGAAAAGATTTAAATTTTTTAAAAAGTCACAACAATGCCACAAGATGATTAATTTCAGCCTCTTTGTTCTCCCCCTTAAAAAAAAACAACAAATAAACTCCTAACTCTAGGTCCAAGTTGCAGTGGTTTGGAGGCTTGTCTTCCCTTCTCTTGCTTGGAGCCCCGCAATGAATGCTGTACTTCCCTTCAATACAGCCATGTTGCGTGTAGAGTGAACTGACGTGAGTTCACTTTGGCAACAGTAGGTGTTCAAAACTTTTTCACCTGGTGTTTATTTCTTTGCTCCACACTCTGCTGCAGACCTAGGTATCCCCACACCATCACTGCCATTCACTGCTGTGATGTCTCTTAGGGAGTTTCATGGCTCTTCTCTGGACCACACCTATCCTAATGATCCATACCCAACCTCAGTCCCTGTGAATGTGACCTTATTTGAGGAAAAAAAAAAAAAAAAGGTCTTTGCAGATGTAGTTAAATTAAAGATCTTGAAATGAGGTTGTTTTGTTCTGGATTTACACTGGGCCCTAAATATACTGACAGACTGTCCTTAGAAAAGAGGAGAGATAAGGACTTTCCTGGTGGTCCAGTGGTTAAGACTCCGAGCTCGGGGTGCAGGGGGTGCAGGTCCCATCACTGCTCAGGCAAGTAGATTGCACATGCTGAAACCCAAATCTAAAGACCTGGCATAGCCAAATAAGTAAATAAATATTAAAAAAAAAAAAGAAAAAAGAAAACACGGGACTTCCCTGGTGGTGCTGTGGCCAAGAGTCCACCTGCCAATGCAGGGGACATGGGTTCAATCCCTGGATCAGGAGGATCCCACAAGCAGAGGAACAGCTGAGCCCACGTAATATAACTACTAAACCTGCGTGCTGCGACTACTGAAGTCCACGCACCTGGAGCCTGTGCTCTGCAACGAGAAGCCACCGCAATGAGAAGTCCGCGTATCACAACGAAAAGTAGTCCCCACTCGCCACAGCTAGAGAAAGCCTTTGAAGACCCAGCACGACCAAAAATAAAAATAAGTCAATAAAAATAGATAAATAAAGTTATTTTTAAAAGAAAAGAGGGAAGATAGAGAAGAAGGGAAGGACGTGGGAAATCAGAGGTAGAGACTGAAGTGATGGAGGCACAAGATGCCTGGAGCCCCGGAAGCCGAAAGAGACAAGGACGCTTCCTCTCCTAGAGCCTCTGGAGGGAGCAGGGCCCTGCTGACACCTTAGTTTCAAACTTCTGGCCTCCAGATCTGTGAGAGAGTAAATTCCTGTTGTTTTTAAGCCTCCCGGTTTATGGCGATTTGTTATGGCAGCTGCAGGAAACTGACATAGTGGCAGAGGGGCTTGGTCCTTGAGAAAGCTCTGGTCTGGCAGGACATACAACCAGACTGAGACACTCCTGCTCTGTGTGGTCAGGATGGAGCCAGATGGAGGCCCTGAGGGATCCGGGGACGAGAACAAGGAAGACTTCTGGGAAGACAGGGCATCAAAGCTGGGGCTGAAGAGATAAATAGGAGTTTGCCAGTGGGGGCCATTCTTTGTAAGCAAACTTACCCAGGCTTGTCTGAACCCAGCTCTGGCTGAAGCTGAGACATTATTGATTGGTCAGCTACCCAAAATAATGAGTTATTAGTTCTAAAACATTGGGATCACACTTCAACCAATCTAACCAGCACTACCCTATAAGGCGGTAACGCAGAAAAGCAGGTTGCACTGAGAGAGGAGGTTTGGAGAGGAAGTGAGGTTCCCCAATCTGCTTGGCATTTCAAGGACTAAGCCAGGATTCGAACCCAGGCTGCCCATGGACTCCCCTCGATGACACATACACACGTTGACCTGGAGGCATGTTTGCAGTGATACGACAGTGATTATCCTTGCCTGTTGAACTCAGAGATTTTTAAATAACCTGCTTTTTAACCTCTTCCAGATTTCGTGACATGACCATGTTTGCCTTACATCATGAGAAACAAACAGCTGGATTTGGGTTGTACCTTGTGTGGGGAGTGTGTTTGAGGAAGGTGTCTATGGCCAGCAGGAGGTAGTGGGGAAAATTCTAGGCAGTTGGGAGCTAAGCCAAGTGGAGGGAGCAGCGTGACCGGTCGCCGTGCCCTGTTTATACCGCTGCCCTGGCTTGGCCTCCGGAACCCATGGAAGCTGCCAGTGAAGATTACAGAGCTCATCACTGGCTGGCTTCCTGCAGTCTGCCCCATCGGTCCTCCCAGCTTGGCCAAGGTTGTGAGGTCATCAGCTAAAGATGCTGTGAAGGGGAGCCAAATTGGCCTGGTTGCCAGCATTCCAGAATTTGATAAAGTGGAAACACCATGGAGCTAATGTTCCCTTTTCCTGTCCCTAGGGACCACCCATGGGCTGTGTCCCCTTGAGAAGTTCCAGGAATAAAGGGAACTAATTACTGTCCTGCTTGTAAAGTGACAGACACCCACTCATGAGTCATCAGCTCCACTCCTGGACATGCCCAGTGGAATACTATATAGCAAGGAAAAAGAATGAGCCCCATGACAGATGAAGAACACAGCCATTCGCAGACATGGTTTTGAGTGAAAGTCACCAGACAGAAAAGAGGCTGCACTGGCTGGTTCTGTTTATATCAAGTTAGAGACTGGGAAAGCTCACCCATGGTAACAGAGGTGGGCACAGTTGTTACAGGAGGTGGGGAGAGTGGTGAAGCTGGGAATGTCCTGGAAACTCATTTTGGGAAGTGGTTATGTGAAATGTCATCAGGATTAACAGCTAAGATTAGTCCTTTTTTCTTTCCATAACTTATATCTTGATAAATAAAAGGCATCCGGGAGCTACCCTGGTGGTCCAGTGGCTAAGACTCCACGCTCCCAAGGCAGGGGGCCTGGGTTCAATCCCTGGTCAGGGAACAGGACCTAGCACGGTGCAGTAAATAAAAATACTAAAAAATAAATAATAATAAAAGACAGAGGGCTATAGAAAACATTCTGGTCATGCCTCAGAAAGTTAAACACAGGATGACTATATGAGCCAGCAATTCCATTTCTGGGTACGACCTCACAAGAATTAAAAACAGATCCTCAAATCTTCATGTATGAATGCTCAAGAAAGCGCTACTCAGCAGTAGTTCAAAAGGTGGACTGAGCCCAAATGATCCTCAGTGGATGAACTGATGAGCAAAGCGTGGCGTCTTCACACACTGGAATATCATTCAGTCATAAAAAGGAACAAAGCACAGACACACGGTCCAACAGAGATGAACCGTGAAAACACGCTGAGTGAAAGAAGCCGGATTCAAAAGGTCACATGCTGTGTGACTCTATTTATATGTGTTCACTGGGACTCAGCTGGTGAAGAATTCACCTGTGATGCGGGAGACCCCAGGTAGATCCCTGGGTCAGGAAGACCCCCTGGAGGAGGGCAGGGCAATGCACGCCAGTATTCTTGCCTAGAGAATCCGCATGGACAGAGGAGCCTGGTGCGCTGCAGTCCACGGGGTCGCAAAGAGTCAGACACGACTGAGCGACTAAGCACAGCACAGAGCACCTCACGATGTGACTTACAATAAGGTATTTTTGGTCTTCCGCCCATTTCCGGCATAGAACTCCTAAAGTCCTTGGAGTCTTCTGTGATGAGACAAAGGTGTCTTTTGTTACGGCATAGAGGTGACTTTGGGGAAACAACCCAAGGGTGGGGGTTGGTTGCTAAGAGCACAACCCGTGTGATCAGAGGCCTGGAACATTCAGCTCCACCCCCTCCTGCCAATTTCAGGGCTGGGAGAGGGGCTAAAGCTAGATTTCAGTCACCAACCAATGCCTTAGTCAACTGTGCCTGTGGAATAAAGCCTCCATAAAGCCCCAAAAGATGGGCTTTGGAGAGTTTCTGGGTTGATGAACATACGGAGGTCCTGGGAGAGTAGTGCGCTTGGGGGCATAGAAACCCATGCCTTTCCTGCACACCTTGGTCTGTGCATCTCTTCCATCTGCCGGTTGATCCATTTCCTTTAATATCCTTTGTAATAAACCTGTGGTCTAGTGAGTAAGTGGGTTTCTTGAGTTCTCTAACTTGCCCTAGCGAATTAATCAAACCCAAAAAGGAGATGGTGGAAACCTTTGATACAGCCATTTGGTCAGACCTACAGTGGCAATTTGGACTTCTGATGGGCATCTGAAGACAGATGGTGATGGAGGGCAGTCTGTGGGGCCAAGCCCTTAAGCTGTGGGGTCTGCTGTTATGTCTGGGTTGCTGCTGTTTAGCCACCAAGTCGTGTCCAGCCCTTTTGCCAGCCCGTGGAACTGTAGCCCGCCAGGCTCCTCTGTCCACGGGATTTCCCAGGCAAGAATACTGGAGTGGGTTGCCATTTCCTTCTCCAGGGGATCTTCCCGACCTAAGGATCGAATCTGCGTCTCCTGACAGGCGGTTTCTTTTCCACCGAGCCACAAGGGAAGCCCTATCTCTGGGTGGACAGTCACATAAAGTAAAGTGAAACCGTGGTGTCTGACTCTTTACGACCCCACGGACTGTAGCCGGCCAGGCTCCTCTGTCCGGTGAGATTCTCCCAGGCAAGAATACTGCAGTGGGTAGCCATTCCCTTGTCGAGGGGATCTTCCTGACCCAGAGATCAAACCCAGGTCTCCCACATTACAAGCAGATTCTTCACCGTCTGAGCCACCAGGAAACCCTAATTGAGTTGAATTAGAAGGCACCCAGAGAGGGCAATGGCACCCCATTCCAGTGTTCTTGCCTGGACAATCCCATGGATGGAGGAGCCTGGTAGGCTGTAGTCCATGGGGTCACTGAGTCGGACACGGCTGAGCGACTTCACTTTCACTTTTCACTTTCATGCATTGGAAAAGGAGATGGCAACCCACTCCAGTGTTGTTGCCTGGAGAATCCCAGGGATGGGGGAGCCTGGTGGGCTTCCGTCTATGGGGTCAGACAGAGTCGGACATGACTGAAGCAACTTAGCAGTAGCAGAAGGCACCCAGCTGGCATCAGAGAATTGTTCACATGCGGAAAGGATGTTTAATGTGAAATGTCCGGAACAGGCAAATCCATAGGGATAGAAAGCTGACTAGGGGTTGCTGGGGGCTAGGGGCGGGAGGATGGGGAGTGACGGCTAACAGGGGTGGGGTCTCCTTTCATGGTGACGGAATCTTTCAGAACTCTAGGGTGGTGGTAGTACAGCATTGTGAATGTACAAAAAGTCACTCGATTGTTCAATTTTTTTGGGGGGGGGTTCAGTCCCATAGGGTTACTGCAAACGAAACAAAGACTATTTTTCGAGGGGGTGATTTTTACTTTGCTCTGATGGATGCCCTTGCTTCTGGCAAGGGCCCTGACAGAAACACCAATGGAGAGAGAGAGAGCTTGCCTTCCAGGAAACCAGCCTCGACTGTTCATTTTAAAAGGTGAATTTCTGTTAATTTTCTGGGGAGGCGCATACCTGGGAGGCATAAGTCCTGTGAAAGTTTCCCAGGAGAGGTAGGGAGGGGAGCAAAAATAACTCCCCAAAATTCCTCCCAGGCATCCAAGCTCTGGGTTCCCAGGGAACCTAGGCATTCTGACAAGACTCACTTGGATGAAGTCATGGCCTGTGCGGACACGTGCACGATCCCAGAGTGGAATTGTCCCTGACAACTCTACCCACCTTACTTCCCCCAGAGTCTTGGTTTCCTTATCCCTAGAAAAGGAATGAGTCGTATGGGAAGAAGACTGGTCCAGTCTCCTAAAGAGCTGCAGTCACATGGACGTGATGGTGACGTGAGCAGACAGATGTCTTATGGAGCACGTGCTGAGCACCTGGGGCATCACAGGGAGAGCCTCAACCCTCCCTCCACTGCCCCCTGCCGTAGTGCAATCCCACACACGCAATCCGAGGCTAAGACCAAATGGAGCCCGAGGTCTGGTGGTGCTTACACAGCTGTAGGTGGGGAGGGCCTGGACGTCATTCCTCCAGTGAGAGAGCCTTGCTGTGCGCCCCCTGTAGCTGTAACCTGCACACACCCCGTCACATTTTACACGCCCCTACAGTCTGCCTCCCACAGCTGCCCATTCTCTGTGAAGCCCGGAAGCTGGGCGCAGGTGCAGGGATGGGTGTCTGGGGCCGAGTTCTGAGCAACAGAGCACAGACTGGGTATCCCTCGGGAAAGGATGCTCCTGGGGCACCCTCCACCCCTCCATCCTCTGGTGGCTGGACCTGACGCCAGCCTCCCCTGCCCCGGGCTCCAGCACCCCAATTCTCTGCCACTTCCTCTTCAGTCTCAGCCAAAGGATTAGGGTCCAAAGTAGCTTCATCTGACTTATTTACAAAACAGAAACAGACCCACAAGGACTTCCCTGGTGGTCTCTTGGTTGAGACTCTGCACTTCTAATGCAGGGGGCCAGGGTTCAATCCCTGGCGGGGAACTAAGATCCCACGTGCCTAAGATGCCACGTTATGGCCATGGTGTGGCCAAAAAATAAAATAAAACATTAAAAAAAAAAGAAACAGACTCACAGACTTAGGGGGCTTGGAATCAACGTGTACACACTGCTATATTTAAAATAGATAAATTATCACAACATTGCTAACTGGCTATATTCCAATTCAAAATTAAAAAGTTTTGTTTTAAAGTTTTTAAATAAAATGGATAGCCAACAAGATCCTACCATATAGCACAGGGAACTCTGGACAATGTTATGTGGCAGCCTGGATGGGAGGGGAGTTAGGGGGAGAATGGATCCATGTAATATGTATGGCCCTTTGCTGTCTGCCTGTCATGACATTGTGAATCTGCTATGCCCTAATACAAAACAAAAAGTTGAAAACAAAAAAACAAAGAAACTTCATCCCTAAGCCTTCAAGACCTCCCAGTCTGGAGCAGACAGGGCAAAGTACACACACACACTCTCAGTGCTGTGGGGTCAAGGCTGGGCTGGAGAAAGGGATGGGGTTGGAAGCACACTGCTGAGCCTGGAAAAGTAATGTCAGAGGTGGAAGGGGCTTTTTGAGTAGAGTTTTGAGGAATGGATAGGAGTTCCCCAGCTGAGGATGAGTAACTGCAAAAATAGCCAGTCTATTGAGCACCTGCAATGTGACCCTGTCCTTCATACCACATTTGATCTTCTCTCAAGTGAAAGTCTCAATCTTTATTTTCCAGGTGAAGGAATAGAGGTGTGATAGAGAAGTATGACTTACTCCAGGTTATCCTTTCTGGCTCTTTCTGGTCATTTCCCCTCTGTTTCCTGTTTGTTTTTTTAACATCTTC
This sequence comes from Bos taurus, assembly GCF_002263795.3. Lineage (NCBI taxonomy): Eukaryota > Metazoa > Chordata > Mammalia > Artiodactyla > Bovidae > Bos > Bos taurus. The sequence goes on along the minus strand of NC_037334.1, from coordinate 4,787,990 downwards.
AGGCTTTGATCCTAACCAGAGGGAAGAGAGGGGGAATCCCATGGGTGAAGAAAGCCACCTCTTAAACTCCTGTTATGGAATTTAGCACAGCGTAAAGTTGGCTTTTTATTTTGTTTTTTGACAAAATCATTCTTTCCCCAAGCCCATCAGGCTGGAATGATGTTCTCAGTTAATGGAGGAGGATACTGAGGCTCTGAGTGGAGCCTCAGCTTCCCCAGGAGCACATCCCTGGTACCAGGCCCAGCTTGGGCCTCTTGAGTATTTATTCTTCGCACAAGGGCAAGCAGAAGAGCCCGGGCAGGCCAGAGTGGATAAGCTCAGACTATGCAGAAGGTCCGAAGGTGTCAGTTCTGGCTCAGAGCACTCCAAGCACAGACATGCCTGGGTTTATCACCAACCTGCTCTCTGATGCTGCTGATGCTCTTGGGGTGATGGCTGGGATGCACCCAACACTGGCTGACGAGGACCCCTCTCCCAGAGTGGTCCAGATCTTGGAGTTAAGTGTGGGGCAGAGCTGTGGGTCTAGGGCCCTCAGTGTCGTCACTAGGCTCAGAGAGGATGGGGGTTTGCTTGGAGTCACACAGAACAGGTGAGGTTAGAGAGGGGTGAAAGCACTTTCTGAGGTGTGACAGCCCTTCCCCCCACCAAGTCGCTCACATACACACACATACACATGCGCGTGCGTGCGCGCACACACACACACACACAGGAAGTCCTTCCAGATCCTGGTGTAGCTCATATCTCCTTCCACCCCCCTGGAGCCTCCCTGGAATGCAAGGAATTAGGGGAAATTGTGAGGGCTTCTGCTGCTGGCAGCTTCAGTGGTGTTTGACACGCAATTGCTTCAAATCCAGAGCTAGTCTGGGCAAGCTCTGCCTCCCCCCGCCCACCCTCGTGCCCCCTACAAGCTTACCCAGATCCCTGCTCCTGGATTCCCTCCTCCCCGCAGCCAAGGGCTAGGAACTGCACCCTCCTGGAGACCCCGCCTTTGTGTTCTTCGGGTGCTGTGCCCCTTCAGGAGAGTCACTGGGCTTTCTGGGCCTCAGTATCCCCATCTGTGATCCCAGGAGGGGTTACTACAATCCCAGAGTGGCCAAGTCCCACCCTGTCCAGCCACAAAGGAGACCGCTGATTCCCCATCAGTCCCAAAGATGAGTGGAATGTTCCCTCAGGATTTGCAGATGGGGAAACTGAGGCTGAATGGCAGCTCTGGGTCTCTATGACACGGAACCACTGGTCAGATGTGGGGGCTTCCCAGGGGGATCTCAGCACTTCTGCTTGGGCTTTAGTCTGAGGTCTGGGTTCCAGTCTTTTGAGTTCCCCTTCATTCTTAGCCTAGTCAGCAAATCTTTGTATGATTTCTGCAGCTCCTGGAATCTGGGGATGTCTGGACTGGATGGCACTTCTGAGAGTCCTGGGACAGCCAGAAAACCCTCGTCAGCCAGTATTGGGTGCACCCCAGCCATCACCCCAAGAGCATCAGCAGCATCAGAGAGTAGGTTGGTGATAAGCCCAGGCATGTCTGTGCTTGGAGTGCTCTGAGCCAGAACTGACACCTTCGGACCTTCTGCATAGTCTGAGCTTATCCACTCTGGCCTGCCTGGGGTCTTCTGCTTGCCCTTGTGTGAAGAATAAATACTCAAGAGGCCCAAGCTGGGCCTGGTATCAGGGATGTGCTCCTGGGGAAGCTGAGGCTCCACTCAGAGCCTCAGTATCCTCCTCCATTAACTGGGAGGAGACAGGGCAAAGCACACACACACACTCTCAGTGCTGTGGGGTCAAGGCTGGGCTGGAGAAAGGGATGGGGTTGGAAGCACACTGCTGAGCCTGGAAAAGTAATGTCAGAGGTGGAAGGGGCTTTTTGAGTAGGGTTTTGAGGAATGGATAGGAGTTCCCCAGCTGAGGATGAGTAACTGCAAAAATAGCCAGTCTATTGAGCACTTGCGATGTGACCCTGTCCTTCATACCACATTTGATCTTCTCTCAAGTGAAAGTCTCAATCTTTATTTTCCAGGTGAAGGAATAGAGGTGTGATAGAGAAGTATGACTTACTCCAGGTTATCCTTTCTGGCTCTTTCTGGTCATTTCCCCTCTGTTTCCTGTTTTTTTTTTTGTTTTTTTTTTTTAACATCTTCAGGCTTTGATCCTAACCAGAGGGAAGAGAGGGGGAATCCCATGGGTGAAGAAAGCCACCTCTTAAACTCCTGTTATGGAATTTAGCACAGCGTAAAGTTAGCTTCCCAGGTGGTGCTAGTGGTAAAGAACGTGCCTGCCAATCCAGGAGGCATAAGAGACGTGGGGTCAGTCCCTGAGTCGGGAAGATCTCTTGGAGGAGGGCATGGCAACTCACTCCAGTATTCTTGCCTGGAGAATCTCATGGATGGGGGAGCCCAGTGGGCTACAGTCCATGGGGTCGCAAAGAGTCAGACACAACTGAAGCGACTTAGCATGCACGCAGACCACACAGGTGCCTAGTTTCCAGAATCCATGGCAGCTAAGATGTGTGGTCTGGTACCCAGCGTTTCTCAGCTATGGCATCTGAGACCCAGAGAGCTGAAAACACAGTAGCTGCTTGCTGCATCCTCAGCCCCAGGCACTTAGTAGACCTTCAGTAAAAATTATTCTGGCTACCAGAAGGAGGCACAGCCAGTGTTGGGATCTCTCTGTCTAAAGATCAGACATACATTCAATATTCCTGCAAGCATTAACTAAGCACCTACTGTGTGCCAGGCACAGTGGCAACTAAGCAGACAGGAATCCCTGCTGTGACTCTAGTGAGGGAGGCAAATGATGGACAGTCAGGGAAAATAGGGTTGTGTCTATTTTAGGAAGGTTGGAGGGACATGTAAGCAGCCATGCTCAGGTTCAGGGGGGCAGCGTAACTGGCAGAGGAAGCAGCCTGTGCAAAGGCCCTGAGGCAGGATCCAGCTCAGGACGCTGGAGGAAATGGGTCTGTTGGGTGCTTCCCTCTTTGTCCCCCCAGGAACTTCCAGCCCAGCATCCCCCTTGCCCATGAGAAATTCCACCTTCTCTGGACCCTGCTTCCTCTGTCTCCAGTGGCATCAAGTCTACTGGGAGTGTTAGGGGAAGCTCACTGACTAAAATCGCCCACCCTGGCCAGGCACCCTAGCAACCATTTGTAGTTGTTTTACGACAAGAGGTCCTGGTGAGGAACACAGAACTAATAAGCCGCCACCAGCTGGAAGAGTTCGGGAAAGGTCATGTGCCCAGCCACCTCCCAGAGTCCTTCTCGCTGGCATCCATCTTGGCTGAGCGATCTGTGTGCCACCAGGAAGGACTCTGAGTCAGAACGATTGGCTAAAGACAACCTGGAAACTAATCCCATCAACATAAAACCCGAGACTGCGAGCCACGTGGCACAGCAGTCCTCCTGGGCTCCCTTACCCTCCTGTTCTCCACCCGGGCGCCCCTTCCCAATAAAATCTCTTGCTTTGTCAGCACGTGTATCTCCTCGGACAATTCATTTCCGAGTGTTAGACAAGAGCCCACTTTCAGCCCCTGGAAGGGGTCCCCCTTCCTGCAACAGGAATCTGAGGGTCCCTACAACACCAGGTGGGGGTCGCTCATCGCCCAATCCAGAGGTTGTATTCAGGCCCCTGAAGCATTGGATCTGCCAGAGAGGGTACCCGTCACCCAGTCTGGGATTCCTGTCAGCCCCTTGTCTGACCACAGCCATGATGCCAGCCAAGAGTCTGAGTCCATGCTAGGCCAACAGGTCAGAATGGCAGCATTTAAAATGAGGAGATACTGGCCAGGGTCCACGCCTTGAAGCTTAATTCTTTTCTTTTCTTTTCTTTTTTTGGCTCAAGGCTTGTGGGATCTTAGTTCCCCAACCAGGGATCAAACCTGTGGTCCTGGCATCGGAAGGCAGAGAGTCCTAACCACTGGACCACTAGAGAATTCCCGACATTTAATTCTAACAGATGCCAAGTAAACGTTCCAACAGACCCTGTCCCATGACTTAGTCCCTGTGAGAGCTCCCACAGCCCGGTCACGGGTAACATTAACTAACATCTTTTACTGATGAGGAATCTGAGGCTCAGTGGTCACAGCTGACTTTCAGGAGCTTCCAGACCTCAAGGGGCTCCAGTCCAGCCTGAGCTGCTCCCCCGACTTGAAATCCGTTTCCCCTCCTCCCTCTCCTCACCCAAGCCTTCCCTTCAGCTGCCCAGAGATCCACAGAAGTGCCTGCCCCCGCAGTACACATGGGGCTCAAAGAGGGGAGACAGGACAGGAAAGAGACAAACACCCCCAGACCCTGGCTCCCACTTCTCTCGGTGGGGCTCACCCAAGCCCTTCTCAGGGGTGGGACCTGGGCCAGGGGCTTTTGGGTCCTGCACGCTTTGAGGAAGCCCCAGGGAAAGCTGGTGGGGAATAGGGCTCTCTGCTCACAGGGCCTGGCTGGAGGCCACAGGAGATCCATCTGGGTCTTGGGGGTACCTGGCATGTTTCCAGGGCTCCCTCCACATCTCAGGTTTCAGTCTTGTCCTAAATCTCTCTCCAGGAAGAACCCTGCCTCCTGGAGGTTACCCTGTGTCCTATCCCCAAAGGAGAGACCAGCCCCTGCAGCCTTGGGGTGGCCTCTCCCCGACCCCAGGGAGACCCCTTGAGTGCCTTGTCTGAAAGCCCCGTGTCTGGGACCCCAGGCTGGGCAAGGGTCTGCCGGACTTTGCTGGGGGCTGGGCCCCAGGAGACACTAAACTTGACACCCCAGAAAGCAAGTAAAACATTGAAATATCAGCTTTCCGGCACGTCTTTTTGAGAAGCTTGCATCCACCAAGGTCATCCTCAGCCTGGGGTCATTAGTGAGAAGAGGGGGGCCCACATCACCAGGGTTTCTGTCTTGGTGTGTGACCTGTGTGACCCATAGCAGCTGCTATGGATGCCCTGGGTAAAAACTATACAAGGGTTTCTGTAACGATTGTTCTCTCTCCTACAACCAACCCCCTGCCTTGGTTCTGATGCCCAGAGAGGTTGAGTAACTTGCCTGAGGTCACACAGCAAGGCGGTGCGGGTGGGGGTAGGTGCTGAGATTTGAATCCTGGCCACCCTGACCCCCTACGTTCCGTGAAGGCTCAGCAGTAAAGAATCTGTCTGCAATGCGAGACGTGGGTTCAATCCCTAGGTAGGGAAGAGCCCCTGGAGGAGGAAATGGCAACCCACTCCAGTAGTCTTGGCTGGAAAATTCCATGGACAGAGGAGCCTGGCAGGCTACAGTCCATGGCGGGGTAAAGAGTTGGACACGACTGAGTGACTAAGCATGCACACACACACACACACACACTGATACCCAGTGTGTGCAAAAACTCCCACTCACACACGACCCTGTGTGTATGTTGCGGGGGCGCGGCTGTGCTCTTACACCTTTTACAGATGGGGAAACTGAGGTTGAAATCCTTTGTTGCAGGTGTCACAGTCAGGGAGAAGAGGGACAGGAACGTGAACCCAGACTCACCTCTCTGAAGGCAAGAGCTGTCCAGATTGTTGGATCAAGGATCAGGGCAAAGTCTTCATGAGGCTTTTAAACTGGGAGGAAAACCAGTAACAAATGGAGGAATCTCAGAAACCCCTCACAAGCCTAGAAATGCCAGGTAACAGATGGCCCAGCTGAAGGCTTGATGAGTCCAAGCCCATTGTGGAGTCCAACCTTTCAGCCCTAGACACACACCAGTCTCCCGGGGCTTAGTTCCTTTATCCATTAACGGGAGTGCGTGTGAACTGTGCCCACAGCCTGGAGTCCAGTAAATGTTGGCTTCTCACCATATTGACCTTGCAGTGATGCCATCCCAGACAGCGCCCCCTCTGCCCCACCCACCCCTAGTCAAGCCTGGGCATGATGATCCTGGCTGAATAGCCCCTGCCGTGTTAAGCATTACTCAGCGTTCTGCCTTGCCTCCAGGGTTTGGCCTCTGCAGGGGGGGTGGGGGTCGGGAGGAGGGTGTGGTGCGGTGGCTGTGGGGCATCCCTGTCCCTTCAGTCCTGCACCCTTTACTGAGGACTTACTCTGTGTGCCAAGATGTGGGTGCAGAAGACCCAGCCTCCCGAACAGCCACAGTCGGGATGGTAGCGCATTTACTCGTGTGTTTATTAAGCCCAGAGCATCGCCAGGGGAACCTCTGAATCCCTGCATAAAGGCTGAGACTGAGCCTCAGGGGGTGCTGGAGGCATAGCTTGGCTCACACAGCAAGTGGGTGTGTGCCAGGGGTGGCAGAGACTTGGACTCCATTCTTTCACGGGGATCCTTTCTGTGTGACCCCTAATAAGTCCTTGAGCCCCTTCCCTGCACATATCCTTTTCACACTTTACACACCCCCACGATCTGCTTTGAACAGCTGCCCACCCTCTCTGAGGCCAGGGAGCTGGGAGCCCGCACAGGGAAGGATGCCTGGGGCCAGGAGTCCCAAGCAGTAGAACAAGGTCTGGGTGCCCCAGGAGGAAGGGTATTCCTGGAGTACCTGCTGCCCCTCCATTATCTAGCAGCTAAATTTGACAGCAGCCCTCCCTGCCCTCACCACCTCACCAAGCCTCACCACCCTAATTCCCTGCCATCTCCTTTTCAGGCCCAGCCAAAGGATCAGGGCCCAGATCCATTGTCCCTGTCCAAGCCTTCAAGAAGCTGCCAGTCTGGAGCAGACAGGGCCAAGTACACGCACTCCCAGTACTGTGTGGTCAAGGCAGGGCTGGAGGAAGGAATGAGGTTGGAAGCACACTGCTGAGCCTGGAAAAGTAATGTCAGAGAAGACTTCCTGGAGGAGGGGCTTTTTGAGTAGGGTTTTGAGGAATGGATAGGAGTTCCCCAGCTGAGGATGAGTAACTGCAAAAACACCCAGTTTATCAAGCACCTGTTCTGTGCCTGGCCCTGTCCTTTATACCTTGTTTGACCTTCTCTCAAGTGAAAGTCTCAATCTTTACTTTCCAGGTGAAGGAATAGAGGTGTGATGGATAGGAATGATTTGCCCCAGTTTGCACTTTCTGGCTATTTCTGGCCCTTTTTTCCTCTTTTTTCTTTCCTTTTCACCTCTTTTTTCTTTCCTTTTCACTATCTTCAGCCTTTGACTTGAGCAGAGAGGAGAGGGGGAATCTCATCAGAGAAGAAAACCATCTCTTAAATCCCTGCTATGGGGTTTAGCACATAGTAAATAATAAATATTTTTTGAGAAAATTATTCTTCCCACCAGTCCAGGTGGGATGATGACACCATTTCACAGTAGAGAATACTGAGGCTCAGAGGGCTCTTGAGGGGGGTTCCCCAGCATACCTAGGAGCAATCCCCCCCCACCCACGCCCCGACATCAAAAGCACTGCCTTCTGAAAAGCAGCGGAAGACCCCGCCCAGTTTTGGTCCCTGGAGTGTTTACTCTGCACCCACGGCAGGCGGGACCAGGCAGGCGGGGGCGGACAAAGTCCAGGGAATATAAAGGCCGGTCCAGCAGCGACCGGTCAGTCCTAGTTTAGAACTTAACTAACATAGCCATGCCTGGTCAGAGACCGGCAGCACCACATCGCTCTCGGATGTTGCTGATGCTGCTCATGTTCTCCTGGCTGCGGTCGGGAGGCGCCCTGTCTCTGACCCAGGAGCATCTCCAGACTTTCCAGGGACCTTCAAACGTGCACTCCAGCCCGGACATCTCCAGATTCCGGGAGTTGCGGAAACGCTACGAAGATCTGCTGACACGGCTTCGAGCGAACCAGACCTGGGAAGACTCGAACCCGGACCTCATCCCCCCTCCTCAAGTCCGGATAGTGACTCCAAAACGTGAGTAAAATTTCGGAGACCCCACCCTGGGCATCTCCAATCATCTAACTGGTGGTTCTTAGACCTACCGCCGAGCCTCAGTTTCCCCATCCGTGAACCAGGCAAGAAAGTTGCCCCTTGCGGGAGCAAAAGACCGGATGTGCAGCGGGACCAGGCGAGGCTTAGCCAATCTGAGATGTTACAACACCTCCCGGGGTCGCATGGGGAAACTAAGGCCAGAGAATCCAGCGCCTCCGCTGAAGACTCAAAGAACCCAGGAGAACCCAGAGACAAGGTCGGGCGAGGGGGTGTGGTCCCTGCCCTTGGATATAAGGAAAGGGCTGTTTGTACGGGGGATTTCCCGGGGGGGAAAGATCCAGGTGTCCCGCGGAAGAAAGGGAAGCGGGGAGGACTGAGCGGTGCACTGAGATGCGCTAAACCTCCCTGGGCTGGTTCCGAATCTGATGCAATCGCGCGCCAAGACTCTGCTAAAGGTGCATGTGACTAGTGTCTTAGCGAGGGAGTGGAGTATATTCACTCTCTCCACCGAGCCTCCAGCAGGCGGAGCAGGCGCAAGATCTGGGCTGCGTTAGGAACTGGGAGGAGTCAAGTCAGAAGCTAGAGCTTTTATCCCACCTTAATCCCACTTGTGCCGTGGGACTCCAGGAGAAAGGAGGCAGAGACAGTGTTGGAATCGCAGACTCTCTAAAGATCAGATATACATTCATTCCCGCGGATACTAAGCATCTACTGTGTGCCAGGCACAGTGGTGACCAAGGAGACAGAAGTCGCTGCTGTGATTCTCATTTGGGGGAGGCAAATGATAGACAACCAAATGAAATCGATCGATGCCAATTTCAGTCAGGCTGGAGGGGTATGTTACCAGCCACGCTGAGATTCAGGGGAAGAATGTGGCCGGTAGACAAAGTAGCCTGTGCAAAGGCCCTGAGGTAGGATCCAGCTTGGGGTGTTGGAGGAAATGGCACAAACACCACCACCACCGTCCCGCGCTCAGCACACAGTAGGCCTGTGAGTGACTAGCTTTCTTTCCTCTTTTCCATAGTGCGACTTGGGCCAGGCGGCCACCTGCATCTGCGCATCCCCCGGGTCAACTTAACTGAGGGGCTCCCTGCAGCCTCCCGCCTGCATCGGGCCCTTCTCCGGCTGTCCCCGAAGGCGTGGAGCTCGTGGGACGTGACGCGGCCACTACGGCGACAGCTCAGACTCGGAGGCTCCCGGGGTCCCTCAATACGCCTGCGACTGTTAGCAAGACCGGACCAGTTGCAGGAGGCATTGCCTTCTGCACCGCCCCAGCTTGAGCTGCACTGGCGGCCAAGCGCCACCAGGGGGCGCCGTCACGCGCATGCTCACACTCGGGACGGCTGCCCGCTCGGGGAGGGGCGCTGCTGTCATTTGCAGAGCCTGCGCGCGTCGCTTGAGGACCTGGGCTGGGCCGACTGGGTGCTGGCGCCGCGGGAGCTGGACGTGCGCATGTGCATCGGCGCGTGCCCGAGCCATTTCCGGTCCGCTAACACGCACGCGCAGATGCAGGCGCGCTTACATGGGCTGAACCCTGATGCTGCGCCGGCGCCCTGCTGCGTGCCTGCCAGCTACGAGCCGGTGGTGCTCATGCACCAAGACAGCGATGGCCGCGTGTCTCTCACGCCTTTTGACGACCTCGTGGCCAAGGACTGTCACTGCGTGTGAGCGGCCCTGGTCCTTCATTTATGGCATGGACGCACTGGAAAGACTTTAGTTGTCCTTCCCTGTCTAGTGGGCTCCTGGAACCTGAAATACCCTATTCATAACCGTTGCTGTCTGCTCCCTCCCCCCCCCCCAAACCTATGTATTTATATTTCTATTTATTATTAATTTATTGGGGTCGTCTGCCTGGGGACTAGAGGGCTGGGGAGGGGTGGTCTGACAGGGTGTGTGTTTATGAAAAACCCTGGTAATAAACGTGAGGCTGTCTGACCAGCCCTCTGTGGTGTCCAGGCTGGAGTCAATGAACTTGGGAAGAGCCCCACCCCCAGCCCCGTTGGCCTCAGTTCCCCCAGGGGATCTGTTATGGGATGATTGAAACAGGCCAGGGAATGGGTGGCAGGACGTTCTCTGGGGATGCCGGGAAACTGGATGATGCTCATGATGTCGATGGGCTTCCTTGGTGGCTCAGACGGTAAAGAATCTGTTTGCAATTCAGGAGGGGGCGGGGTTCGATCCCTGGGTCAGGAAGATCCTCTGGAGAAGGGAATAGCTACCCACTCCAGTACTCTTTGTGTGTGTGATTTTGTTTTTTAAAATTTATCTTTTAATTGAAGGATAATTGCTTTATAAAATTTTGTTGTTTTCTGTCAACACTCCCAACACTCCAGTATTCTTGCCTGCAGACAAAGACAGAAGAGCCTGGTGGGCTGTACATTTCATGGGGTGGCAAAGAGTCAGACACGACTGAGCAACTGACACTTTCTTTTCACTGTCAGGACATCCATGGGACCCACAGGCAGCCGGGGACATCCCTCTCGCTGTTTCTGTGTTTCTCTACCTCCCTGTTCCTCTGCTTTTGTTTCTGAGACCCTTTGGGGTCTTATTCTCCCTCCATGTCTTCTCTCTTGGTACTCCTGTCTCTGTAGGTATCTGGCCCCATCTTGATCACCATCTTGCAGTCTCTCCCCCCATGGGGGTCCCCTTCCAAACATGGGCAGCCCAGAGTCACGTCCATCTGCCATCAAGTGCACTGTGTGTGAATCCACCACCGACCTAGAGGAGTCCCCTTCCCTCTGCTGTTGTGGCACCTCCCTTCATGTTAATGGTGCGTCTATCCTTTCATATAAAAAGAGCATGCATGGAGGGACTTCCCTGGTGGTCCAATGGTTAAAATTCCATGCTTTCACTGCAGGGGACATGGGTTCGACTCCTGGTCAGGGAGCTGAGCATGGCTCATGCCTCATACCAGTGTCAAAAAAAAAAAAAAGAGAGAGTAGGGAGACAAAAGGTGTGAAATTTTCATGCACGTCATATCTCCCAGGTTAAATCCTTTTCTACTTAGGATCGTGGAATTGCTGAGATGTGCCAAGTCCAGCCCCCTCCTCACTTGCCTGTTCACCCTGAGGAACTGGAACAGGGGTCTGGAGGAGACAGTTCCAGCTCCAGCAGTGAGTGCAACGTGTCCCGAGAAGCCCCCCACCCAGAGGCAGATTGGAATGACTAGGTGCCCCTGAATGTATTTAATGTGTACCCACTTTGTGCCAGGCCTTGGCTGCACCCTGAGGAGAGGAAGTGACAAGGTAGGCAAAAACCACTCCATTCCAGCTCGGTCAAGTGCAGGAGACAAATGAGAACAAGATAGATGAGTAAGAGAGCAGTCATAGGGGAGCAGCTGATTTGCAGTAAGGACTGCGCCAAGGAGTCAACCCAGGCAATGCATTAGTGAACGGACGGAGATAGATGATTGTGGGCAGGAGTTGGGGCTTGAGCCATGTCGGACCGGGATGCAGGGGTGCAAGGAAGCTGAAGACCCTCATAGGTCACCTCTCCCACTTTGGATCACTCCCAGGTGGTGTGATTCAATAAGACTCAATGTCAGGATGACCCAAAGGCAGCAGAGGCTACGCTGAGTCTTTCCCCAAACACCAAGTGTTGCCTTTGCTGGACGCCACTGCCCCTGTGTCTTTTCATGCCTCCAAGCTGGTCCCCCTGCCCAGCGTGCCTTGTCCTTTCTACTTCTCAAACACCTATGCATCCTTCAAAACCCACTCCAGATTCCCCTCTTACATACGGCCTTTTAAAAACGCCTTCATTCATCTCTCTCTGGGGATCCTGGCTCTCACTTTCCCTCTGGTCCAGGCTTGACCTCCCAGGACTGGGGCTGTCTGTGTCCAGCTCTGTCTCCCGTAGTTTGAGGGCTTGACAGAAGCCAGGCTGGGGACAGCTGACAGGAAACCCAGCTGAGGCATGAGCTGGGCAGTGATGAAACCACCTGAGGAAGAACCAGGAACGGCTTCTTGGAGTGGCAGTGGCGCTGTACCTAGACCCCGAAGGATGATTACGGTGTCTCAAGATACTAGAGCTAAAGCAACCTTAGAGACCAATTCTAATCACCCTGTTTTACACGTGGGGGAACCGATGCCCAGAGATTTCACGACGGGGTCAGGAATTGGACCCGTGCCTCCTGATGCCCAGGCCAGAGTTCTACACCTGCATACAGATGCTTAAGAGTAAGAAGATGTGGAAGGGGATGGCAATCTGGGCAGACAGATGGCATGCGTAAGGGGTGTCAGGAAATGAAAGCTGCAGGAGGGAAGTGAGCTTGATGGGAGAGGAGGCCCAGATCAGAAGGGCGGAGGAATGGGAGAGGGTGGTGAGTTGGACAGGGCTGGGTCCACGCAGGTCTCAACCACCAGGCTGAGAATCTGGGGGCACTGGGGAGCCATAGAGGGTGTGTGAGCAGGGGAGGAGCACAGTCCTATTCTTGAGTTATAAAGACCCTTCTGAGGCTGGTGTGGGCTGCCTTGGGGGCCAAGACTGGATACCAGGCATCTGAGAAGGGGGCCTGAAAGAGACAGAGGGGAGAGACTGGGTGGTTGGGAGCAATTGAGGAGTCTCAGAGTTCTTGTCTTGGGAGCTCAAGAAATCCGCACTCTGAGGAGCCCACTCACCAAGCCTCGTCTGTCCTGAAGAATTTATTTGGGCAATGCTTGCACACTGACAGGGAATGCCAACAGAGTTCACAAATTGACTCTCCCATCCCCATCCGCATTGGGGTCTCTCCTCCCCTTCTAGCAGCCGAGTGGCCTGGGGGGGCAGAGTGGGCTAGGGATGGGGCTCTAGAGCCGCTCTGGGGCCTCAAGGATGACCCTCCCCTGGTCCCATTCCTCAGACAGGAGGACTGAAGTCAGGGAGGAGCCAGAATGCCCCATCACCTGGAAGGGGACAGGCTGGAGTTTGAGATGGTGAAGATGTTGCTCAGCGCCCAGGGACTACATACTCCTCGTCATCCAATGGGACCTGGCTCAGCGACTGCAGGTTGCAGTAGACAGGCTGGGATTCATGCTGGAGGCTGTCATAGGTCATGTAGAAGTCGCCGCCCTCTGAAGGGGGAGACCTATGGGGAAAAGACAGATGGGAGGTCAGGCAGGACTCAGGGAGCAGGCACATCAGCTTTTAGAGGCAAAGTAGTTCATGGTGATTGAGTCCACTCCTAATTACCTATGGGGCTTCCCTGGTGACTCAGAGGTTAAAGCGTCTGCCTGCAATGCGGGAGACCCGGGTTCGATCCCTGAGTCGGGAAGATCCCCTGGAGAAATTACATATGAGAGGAGTGAGGACCCTGGCAGTGGTCTCCCAGCCTGGCCCAACTTTCTGTGAGGAAAACAAGCAGGGAGCAGCGATTCAGGGAAGATTCTGTGCATTCAGCACTGTAATGCTGTGGTCCGAGGACCTTGAGTCATGGCAGGGTTTTTTTTTTTTTCCTTCCTTAAAGCTGAGATAGTTGCCCTTTTTTTACATTCAAATTTAGTTTTTGGTTTCCTCTTGAAAAACTGGAAGCTCTGGTGCCTGGAGCTGAATCAGTGCCCCTTCAGATGGGAAATTTTCCCCCAGGTCTCCTGAAGCAACTGACTTTGGGCCTCAATACAAAAATAAATCTCTGAGGCTCAGTTTCCCCATTGAATAGATTGGGGAGGAGGTAGCTTCTAGGAATGTCTTGCTATGGTGGGCAAGACCCCAGAGAAGAACTTTCCTGCCTCCAGAACATCCTAACCCCACTCCTGGCTCCTCCTGGAACAAAGGCCCTATAGACTAAGTGGTGTCTATCAGTCATTTATACTTTAGTATAAATTACTCCAAAATACATAAATGGTTGTATGGGGATGGAAGTCAGGGTTTGTTCTAGTGTCTGCTTCTGACCTTGAGCAAGCCATTCTCCTGCCCCCCAGAACCTCCATTTCTTTCTTTTTTTTCTGGCTGGGCCGCCTAGCTTGTGGAATCTTAGTTCCTGGACCAGGAATTGAACCTGTACCCTCAGCAGTGAAACCACAGAGTCCTAACCACTGGGCCACCAGGGAATTTCCAGAAACTCTATTTCTGCAACTGTGAGGTGTAGGGTGAGATTGACACATTCTGTTGTAAACAATGTTTTTAGAGGAGCCTGGACCTGAGATCTTGGGGACAGCGAAGCAGAGGCGGGCATCAGAACATACACTGCCTTAGGAAGTCTGGTGCCTTCTACTCCCTACCGCAGACCACTTCTGCTTTTGAGCCGTATTTGTATCTGCTTTGCATGTGCTCTCATTTCTCATCAATAACTTCCCACAGGCCTCCCCATCTTTTGGATTCTGCTGTGACCCTCTTCCCTTCCTGCTTGGGTCCTCCCAGCCCCCTCCAACCTCAGCCCTGAAGTCTTGCCTTCTTGAAACACATTCACAGCAGTCTCTGTCCTCTCCCACCTCCAGGGCTTTGTTCCTCCTTGTGCCTGCCCCCCAGAAACCCCCTCTCTCATCCAACCTGGAAACAGACCCATCTGTCTAAGCCTAGCCCATTTGGGGGGCAGGGCTTTGTGGGGGTAGAGAGATACAGATGGCTTTCTTGGCATCTCCTATGTGTCAGGGGGAGATGGGGATGTGGTCTCATTTTACAGAGACAGAAACAGAGGTTCAAAGGCAGCCTGGGGTCACACGAGATCTAAGCCTAGGCTGCTGACCACGACCACAGAGCCCCCACCACCTTGAACACCTGCCTCCTCCCTCCACATCCTTGTCAGCCAGAAATTGGGTTTGCAGGTCATGCGGGGGGACGTGTGTCTTCTATACAGGAACTCACTTAATTCTTATCCCAGCTCTGTGAGGCAGAGGGCTGTTATTAACTCCATTTTATCTAGGAAGAAACTGAGGCCCAAAGAGGGGAAACTACTTGCCTTAGATCACACAGCCTATGAGAGGCAGAGCCAGGAGTTGGACCCTGGCCATCCAGCTCCAGAGACTCACAGACACACGTGTGTGGGTCACTCACCTGAGTTCATCCCACTGGTGTCTGGCAGCCGGTGGACCCACGAACATGTTCTCGTAGTCAGGGGTGGAAGATCTGGGCGGGGTGTTGGCTGGGGACTTAGGCCTGCGGCCTTGGCTACTGTACCTTGGCTGCCGGCCCGAGCCAGACCTGGAGCCATCCTGAGAAGCCCAGGTTTTGCTCAGGTTCTGGTCCATCCGATGTCTACAGAATCTCCAGGCCAGTACCGGGCCAGCAATAGCAAGCACAAGGAGCAGGCTTCCGCTGGCCGCCAGGGCGCCAATGGCTATCTTGGTCAGGCCAGAGGGGCAGCTCACGTCCAAGAAGACAGAGAGGTTGTGCCAGGCACCGGTGGGCACATCCAGGCACCTTGGAAGCTCTGGGCCAGAGCAGTTATCCTGCCGATCTGTGTGCCAGTCTAACAGGGCACAGCTGCAGTCAGCCAGAAGTTCGAGGCCGCAGCGCTCGGCCAGCGCCCTGTCCACGAAGTCCAAGGAGTTGTTGGTCACAATCAGCAACTGCAGCTGCTCCAGGTCCCTGAAGAAGGACCACGGGAGCCGCTGAAGGCCGTTCGCAGACAGGTCGAGGAGCTGCACGGATCTGGCCCGCAGAGACTGGTTCTGAGGTAGCTGGGTCAGGATTTTGCCACTGAAGTTGAGGCAAGTGTCAAAGTATTCCTTGGTCCAGTCCATGTACCCCGAGAGCACGCTGCATGACGACGTCTGGCTGCCTGCCTGGTGCAGCAGCAGTGGCAACAGGAGCGCCCACATCAGGGGACCCCCCATTCAGGCAACCTAGGCAGAGACACGGGAATCCAAGCCCCGACCTCAGCTTGTGGTCACCCTCCCCCTTGCCGCTTGTATATATATATATATATATAGAGAGAGAGATAGATAGATAGATAGATAGATAGATGTATATATTTTTATAGCTCAGGCCACTTCTGAAGTGTTAAAACGCAGCCTTTCGCTGGTTGCTCCTCTTTGGCTCTGGCCTCAGTCTCCCCTTCTGGGGAATGGGTACCTAACCCTGATGCCTCAGGGGCTTGAAAGGCAAAGAGGTGACTTGGCCCAGTCAGCCCCTTCCCTTTCTTTCAGATGTGCCCCTTCGGGCTAGGTTGCCCAATTTCCCCAGATATTTCGGGAGAGCTAGCCGGCCAAGACAGGACTATATGCAAATGAGCTGTTGCCCCGGAAACGACCCCGCCCCTCTGCCTTTCTACTGACCTGCAGGGGACTGGGAGTCTGGGTCTGAGTCTTGGGTTGCAGCGCTAACGAGTACCGCCCCCCCACCCCCCCACCCCCCCCCCCCCGCCCCCGGCTCTGGTTTGCACAGACCCAAGTTCCAATGCCTCCTTCCTACCTTTCTGGTCCTACTGCCTGGCCTTGTCCTCGGTCGTGCTGGAAGTTGCCGGCGGAGTGGTGGCTCGCCTGGACGTGGGGGTCAGAGGGTCCGACCCTCCCCGGATTCCGATCCACTGCGATGCCTGGCGCTCCTCACGCTCTGCACCCAGCTACTCATGGGGAAGAGGAACTGGTGCCGAGTGAAGTGCAGAGGGGAAGAATAAAGAAGACCCAGAGACCCGCCCCCGTTCCCCTCCCGCCACGGAAGGCCTCAAGAATCGGGATTCTCACGGGAGGGGCAGGGGCGGCAGGCCTGCTTCCTTCTTGCTGAGACTCAATGACTATATGTCCCCCAATAACACCCCAACTAACTGCTACCTCATCAACTCACTCTCACTTCCCAGTCTCAGCTCAGTTGACTCCCAACCCACGCGTTCATTTATTCATTCAACAAACTTCATCCATGCTGAGCCCCCCAAGATGCTTCGCCCCTGGTCGGTTTCTCTAGGAGCATCCAGTCTTGGAAAAAGATAAAGCTAGACACAGACACCCCCAGTCTGACGGAGTCAGGTCAAGGTCAGAGTGAGGGTCAGGGTACTGGAAGGTTTCCTGGAGAAGGAGGCATTAGAGGTGGGGTTTCAACACATGAATGGGAATTTGCCAAGGATTCCTAGAACCTGCCTTTGATTTTCCAAGCTCTTACCCTCTCCCACAGACTCAGAGCTCTCGTTGTGTATGAACATGCTGTGGGGGGCATTGAGAGGACGGCTCGCTGGGAAGAGGACTTTGGGTCTGGGGCTTGAAGCAAGAGTTGCAGTCGCAGGCAGAAATGAAGGTGGCGAAGACTGCAGCGAGAAGGCACAGCAGGAGCACACGTGCTGTCGCTTGAGAAGCCACGCCGGCCTGGGCTAGAGTGGTTAAGAGTGACAGCCTCGTTAGGAGTGGGGTGGCTGGAGGGCGAGGGTAAGTGGAGGAACTGGCGATGGGCTGGGGCCAGGCAGCGAAGGCCTCCAAAGCCAGGCTTTATTCCCAGGGCCAAGGCAGGTGTGTGAGCAGGGGAGGGCCACTGTGTGAAAACATCCTTCTGAAGGGAGCCTGGGCTCTGGAGGTGGGGCACCCTTCCAGGAGCCTGGAGTCTCAGGAGGAGAGGGCAGCCTGAGTCAGAGCCCAGGAATAGTAACACAAGAGCGATTGGGGGGACTGCCCTGGTGGTCCAGCGGTTAAAACTCAGTGCTGTCAATGCAAGGGACACAGGTTCAATCTCTAGTCATGCCACATTGTTATTCAGTCACTCAGTTGTCTCCGACTCTTTGTGACCCCAAGGACTGCAGCACGCCAGTCTTCCCTGTCCATCACCAACTTCCAGAGTTTGCTCAAACTCATGTCCATTGACTTGATGATGCCATCCAACCGTATCATCCTCTGTGGTGTGGAAAAAAACAAAATGAGGGCTTGAGGAGGGAATGGGCACAGGTGGGCTGGGAGAGGGTCTCTGCCTCACTGGGGTCCTGGCTTTAGGCAGACCAGGTTCAAATCCTTTCCAGCCCCTGGCTCATGGCTTGACCTTAACTGTTCTTTATCATAGTTTCCACATCTGTAAAATGCGATAAATGTCAAAAGTCTTCTCCTGGACTCTGGGAGGCTGGAGTCTACTCCCCCATGCTTTCCCCTCTCCTCAGACTCTGCCCCTTTCTATCTTCAAACTCTGAGGAGCTTTGCATATTTATCAGATGTGCAAAAATTCAAAAGTGTGATGACCCCCTGTGCTGGCCAGGATGTGGGGAGACAAGCAACCCCACACGTTGCTGGGGGAGCATCAGTGGCTCAGAGCAATGGAAGGCATCCTGTCATGGGAATTTTGAATGCCCGGGCCCTCAGATCCAGCATCCCACTCTTGGGACTCTCGAATAGGTGCGTGTTTACAAAATGACAGGAGCACGAACTGATGAGGGGATAAACTAAATGTGGTCCATCCACACAGTGTATTTTATTTAGCCATAAAAAGGGATGATGCTGGGGCTTCCCTGGTGGTTCAGAGGTAAAGAATCCACCTCCCAATTCAGGAAACACGGGTTCAGTCCCTGGTCCGGGAAGATCCCACATGCTGCAAAGCAACTAAGCCCATGCGCCACAACTATTGAGCCTGCGCACTAGAGCCTGGGAGCTGCAACTACAGAAGCCCGAGAGTCCTAGAGCCCACGCTCTGCAACAAGCGGAGCCACCGCAATGAGAAACCTGTGCACGGCAATGAAGAGTAGCCTCCGCTCACCACAACTAGAGAAAGCCCACATGCAGCAACGAAGATCCACACAGCCAAAAGTAAATAAATACATTTTTTAAAAGGAATGAAGCTCTGGGACCTCCCTGGTGGTCCAGTGGCTAAGACGCAGCACTCCCAATGAAGGGGGCTTGGGTTCAATTCCTGGTTAAGGAACTAGATCCCACATGCCAAAACTAAGAGTTTGCATACCTCGAAGAGAAGACCCTGAATGCCTCAGCTGAAGATTCAACTTGCCGAAACTAAGACCCAGTGAAGCCAAATGAATAAACTTTTCAAAAAGGAGTGACGCTCTAAAGCACAGCAGGAGCCTCTATGACCCACCTCCCAGAGTAATGGAAATAAACGCAAAAATAAGCAAATGGGACCTAATTAAACTTAAAAGCTTTTGCACAATGAAGGAAACTATAAGCAAGGTGAAAAGACAGCCTTCAGAATGGGAGAAAATAATAGCAAATGAAGCAACTGGCAAAGAAATAATTTCAAAAATATGTAAGCAGCTCATGGCACCCCACTCCAGTACTTTTGCCTAGAAAATCCCATGGACGGAGGAGCCTGGTAGGCTGCAGTCCTTGGGGTTGCTAAAATCGGACACGACTGAGCGACTTCCCTTTCACTTTTCACTTTCATGCATTGGAGAAGGAAATGGCAACCCACTCCAGTGTTCTTGCCTGGAGAATCCCAGGGACGGGGAAGCCTGGTGGGCTGCCGTCTATGGGGTCACACAGAGTCGGACACAACTGAAGTGACTTAGCAGCAGCAACAGCAGCAGCAGCATGCAGCTCAATTCCAGAAAAATAAATGACCCAATCAAAAAATGGGCCAAAGAACTAAACAGACATTTTTCCAAAGAAGACATACAGATGGCTAACAAACACATGAAAATATGCTCAACATCACTCCTTATCAGAGAAATGCAAATCAAAACCACAGTGAGGTACCATTCAGCCACCTTTGAATCAGTTCTAATGAGGTGAATGAAACTGGAGCCTATTGTACAGTGAAGTAAGCCAGAAAGAAAAACACCAATACAGTATACTAATGCATATATATGGAATTTAGAAAGATGGTAACGATGACCGTATATGCGAGACAGCAAAAGAGACACAGATTTAAAGAACAGTCTTTTGGATTCTGTGGGAGAAGGCGAGGGTGGAATGACTTGAGAGATAGCATCGAAACATGTATATTATCATATGTGAAATAGATCACTAGTCCAGGTTCAATGCATGAGACAGGATGCTCAGGGCTGGTGCACTGGGATGACCCTGAGGGATGGGATGGGGAGGGAAGTGGGAGGGGGTTCAGGATGACCCATGGCTGATTCATGTCAATGTATGGCAAAACCACTACAATATAGTAAAGTAATTAGCCTCCAATTAAAATAAATAAATCAATTATTTAAAAAAGGAGTGATGCTCTGACATACGCTATGTCGTGGATGAACCTCAAAAACATTGTGCTGGATGAATGAAGCCACACACACAAGACCACACAGTGTATGATTTCACTGGTAGGAAATGTCTAGAACAGTCAGATCCACAGAGACAGATAGTAGATTTGTGGCTGTCAGGGGCTGGGGAAAGGGAATGGGGAGTGACTGCTGGTGTGCACAGGATTTCCTTTTGGGGTAATAAAAATGTTCTGGAACTAGACAGGGGGTGGTGGTTGCACAACACTGTGAATGTAATAAAAATCACTGCATTGCTCACTTTAAAGTGGGAAAATTACAAATTTTATGTTAATGTACTTTTGCACAATTAAAAACAGAAAGGCACCTGAAACTTAACGTGACGTTGTGAATCAACTATACTTCAATAAATTAAAAAAAAAAAAGCCAAAAAGCATAGCATAGCTACAGGGTGATTCACTGAGGTACTCTATTAAAAAAAAAAAAAAATCAGAAGCAACCTAAGGAGTTGGTTAGATCAGTAACGGCTATTTACCTTGGGAGATGCCACAGAGTCATGAAAATGAAGTTATAGATCTCTGAAACAATCAGGAAACACTCGTTCACTTACTCCATAAGCCTTTATTGAGTTCCTACTGTGTGCCAGGCGCTGGTCTAAGAGCTGCAGATAAAGCCATGAGCAAAACAGACAACTCCCAGTCCCTGTGGAGTTCTTGCAGAATCAGGGAGGCTGGCAACATGCAAAAATCTATCAAGAAAATATGTAACAGGTGGCAGAGAAAATAAGGTTGGGAAGCAAGCAGGGAAGGTGACAACATTTTAACCCGATGATCAAAGGAGACTTTATTGCAAAGAATAAAGGGGCTTGTTTAAATAAAGGGATTGGGGAGGGCATCTGGGAGATAGAATAGCCAGTGCAAAAGCCCTGGGGAGAGAGTGGATCTAGGTGAGAGCAAATGCCTCTCAGTGAGTGTGTTAATTGGAACAAATAAATAAATAATTTTAAAGCAGCTTCCTAAAAAAGACTTCTGATGAAACAGAAAAAACAAATACCTGGGGTTACTTCTTAGTGGCAGATGAATGGGAGGGACAAGCTCCCCATATGCGTTTTTATGTTTTCCCTTAGAATCTTATCATATCATGTGAACAAATCCCAGGCAGCCGGTTCAGTCCAAACACTGGGATCAGCCAAGAGGCACAGACAAGCGCTCGGGCTTTCAGGAGAGAGACAAAGGGGCACCAGTCACTGCGGCTCTGGGTGGATTCCAATGCTGAGGCCCCTTAGAATAGGAGGAAATGAGGAAACGAAGTGAAGGAAATGAGGAAATAAGGTTCAAGGCACTCGGGCTTGGTGTGGGGGGTGGGGAGAGACAAGCGGACTTGCGGCCTGAGAGAGTGGGTGCTAGAGATGGGGGGCGGGGGGAGCTGGGGCCTGGCCCTTCCTGCTTCAGCCCCCGCCCCCCCAGGCCATGGGTAGGCTGTGGGAAGAGGGACGGTTCTGGGATCTGCGGCCCCTACCCTGGCTGAGAGGAACCAGAAACTTCCAGAAGACACGTCTTCATGCTCCCCTTCTTGCTGATCTGAGTCCCACGCAGCCCAGCCTGTCAGTACAGAGACCTCGGAGAGCCTCCAAGACTTCTAGAGACTTTCTGAGACCCCCATGTGTGCATGCTCAGTCGCTTAGTCTGTCCGACTCTTTGCAACCCCACGGACTGTAGCCTACCGGGCTCATCTGTCTATGGGATTTCCCAGGCAAGAATACCGGAGTGGGTTGTTATTTCCTCCTCCAGGGCATCTTCCCTACCCAGGGATCGAATCAGAGTCTCCTGCAGCTCCTGCTTTGGCAGGTGGATTCTCTACCACTGAGCCACCTGGGAAGCCCCTCAGAAACTCCCAGATACCCACAAAAATTCAGACATCCCAAAGACCCCAGAGATACCTAGATTCAGAGGTCTCCCCCAAAGACAAAAACAGAGATGCAGGGGGTTGTCTGGGGTAACCCAGCCTTGGGGTCACCAACTCGTGGTCCCTCGATTTGGTCACATGCACCCGACACCTTCTGATCTCCCTGTACCTCCTCCCCCCACCCCCACCCCGTGCTAGGTGTGGCCTCGGTTTGCTCCCAGAGGCCCCTAGTCTGGAGAGCCGGAGTGGGGCCAAGGGCTTCCCCTCCCCCACATCCAGCTCCAGCCCTGTCCCAGGGCGCTCACTCTTATCCAGAACCAGCCCCTCTCCACCTCGAGCCTCCCCAGGGCCAGCCCTCCCCATATCTGGCCCCAGCCCCTTCCTGCCACCTCCTTACCTCCTGTGACAGCCTTTGTAGCTAAGCTTTTAAACTTTTACTTATTTATTTATTTCTGGCTGCTCGGGCTCTTGGTTGCCGCCTCTCTAGTTGCAGGGCTTGGGCTTCTCATCGCGGTGACCGCTTTTGCTGTGGAGCATGCGCATTAGGCACTCGGGCTTCAGGAGTTGTGGCGTCATAGGCTTAGTTGCCCCTCCGCACGTGGAGGCTTCCTGGACCAGGGATCAAACCTGTCTTCTGCGGTGGCCGGTGGATTCTTAACCGCTGGACCACCAGGGAAGTCCCCTGTGACGGCCTTTGAACCACCAACCCCCCTATCCCCTGGCCTTGGTCTAGCTACTCTCAGGGTTCAGTTTCACCCCAGGGAGGGTGGGGGACACGGTGCTAGGAGCCGGGACACAGTGGAAGCTGTTTACAGGCCCTGGGGATCTTGAGGTATCAGAGGGGCTATGGAGTTGGCAGGTTGGGACCAGAGCCAGGTACGAAGCCCGAGTGCTGGGCTAAGATGGCCAAGCCAACTTAGGGACAAACCTGGAGTGTGAGCAAGCTCGGGCAACTGCGGATCTCTGTGCATTAATTCAGCAAACAGTGACAGGTTCGTTCAGCCACTTCATTGCTGTGTGTCCTGGGGCCAGTAAACGGTCTGTGCCTCTGTTTCCTTCTTTGTAAAACAACTATAGGAAAGGACTGGGAGACAGAGGTGGACGTGAGCATGTGATGGGTACCGTGGACGTGTGTGACGCGTACACCAGCTGAGGGTCCATCAGGCACAAAAATCGAATTCAGAAGGCCAAGCTTGATTTTCAAGGAAATGGAAAGACCTTGTTTGAGGTCACACGGCTTCGCTGGTGATAGTAAAAATTTAGAAGCCACAGAATGCCTCTGGGAGAGGGGTTGGCAAACAAAACGTGGCACCAGGGCAGCTGCGGTCAGCAACCGCGCTCCACCTGCGAGAGGGGTATTTCTTTGCTGAGGTTGCTCTGGTCACAAGAGGCCACGCCGTTGGCCCAGATTGCTCTCCTGGGAGCAACCCTGACCACAGACCGAAGGAGAGTTGATTAAAAACGCCTCAGCCCCTGCCTTCCTCGGGTAGGAAGTCTCTGAGGCACGTGCTCTGCGCGGGCTCCCTGAGGGCCTCCTGGGAACGCGGCCGCGTGCAGCATGCTCATTGGCGCCCCCTGCAGGCCACCGTCTCACTTCTCACTTGGACCAGGACTTCTTTCCAAATAATTCTTCTGTTTAATTCCGATCTTTCGCCTACTGCGGCTGCTGCTGCTGCTGCTAAGTCGCTTCAGTCGTGTCCGACTCTGTGCGACCCCATAGACGGCAGCCCACCAGGCTCCCCCGTCCCTGGGATTCTCCAGGCAAGAACACTGGAGTGGGATGCCATATCCTTCTCCAATGCATGAAAGTGAAAAGTGAAAGTGAAGTCACTCAGTCGTGTCCGACTTTTAGCAACCCCATGGACTGCAGCCCACCAGGCTCCTCCATCCATGGGATTTTCCAGGCAAGAGTACTGGAGTGGGGTGGCCAACTACTCCGTTGGCCTACTCCTCCGTCAGTCAGTCAGTTCAGTCGCTCAGTCGTGTCCGACTCTTTGCAACCCCATGAATCGCAGCGCGCAGGTCTCCCTGTCCATCACCAACTCCCGGAGTTCACTCAAACTCACGTCCATTGAGTCGGTGATGCTATCCAGCCATCTCATCCTCTGTCGTCCCCTTTTCCTCCTGCCAAGGACCCCAAATTAAGATAGGTGGACGACTGGGACTTCCCCGCTGGTCCAGTAACTAAAGCTTCTCGCTCCCAAAGCAGGAGGTCCAAGGTTCAGTCCCTGGTCAGGGAACCACGTGCTGCAACAAAGACCCAACTGTAGTCAAATAAATACTTAAAAATTGAAAAAAAGAAAAAATAGGTGGAGGAGTATAAAGGAATACTATAAGCAGTCATATTTTAAAAACATTCTAAGAATTATAAATTGCAGCAGCCAAGCACTGGCTATTTAAGTACCATGAAATGATGTCATCTTCACATGATCTCCTTGAGGCAGGAAGCGTCATTATCCACCCTCCCCCCACGAAAATTTTACAGATGGGGAAACTGAGCCACAGCGTGTTTGAGTAGCTTGCCCAAAGCTCTACAGCAACTGAGAGTCAGCCCCCAAATCGTGTGGTTGACTATTAGCCTGCACTGTGCTCAGACAAGTTCATTTGTCTGAATCTACCTGGAAGAGTGCAGAGCCACTGTATGGCACAGGATGGTAATCAGTTGCTCCTGGATGTGCGGGTTTAGACTTGACTTCGTGGCAGTGACTGCCTGCGGGGGAGTGGGGGGGGGGGGCGTGGAGAGGGGTTAAGAAGGTTATTTAGCTTTATCTGCTAGGTTTTATCTGTTTCTTACAGTTGAGTAAGATTTCTTAGTTCGTTCCAAAAATATTACTGAGCGTCCCCTGGATGCAGCAAAACTTCCGCCCTTGGAAAGCTGACATTCGGGGGTGGGTGGGGAAGACGCGATGAACTGTAAATTAGTAAATTTCAAAGAGGTTAGGAAATAATAGTCCTGGAGAGGAAAAGTTAAGCAGAATTTGAGAGATTCAGAGAGCAAGACAGGGAGGTTTGCAGTTTTGAAGAGAGTTAATCAAAGGCCTCTCGAGAAAAAAACAAAAGATGCGCAGCGAAGAGTTCAAAATGGGAACTTTTTTTTTGAAGGGATGGAAGAACAGAGTTGATTTTTTTCTTCATTTATGCCATGAACTAATTTGGCACATAAATATGTAAATATATATTTGGAAACCTACTTGGGTGCATGGGCTAGATCAAGAGAGGTGGACTAGGTTTCAAGCCTGAAAGTTGGGGTCTCAAGAGCCACTCCAAAGGGGCGCTAAGGCGGGGCCTGCCAGGTCCCCCAGAATCTAACTTGCGAGTCTCTGCTGCCCCCGTGTGGCTATTCTCGGGATTGCAATCTGGGTGGCCTTGACAGAGGCAAAAAACGGTCCCGCCCACTTTTTTATTTTTTCTTTTAAAAATTTATTTATTTTTGGCTTTGCTGGGTCTTCCTTGCTGCACCAGGTCTTTCTCTAGTTGCTGGGCGCAAGAGTTACTCTTCCTTGTGGTGCATAGGCTTCTCTTGTTGCGGAGCACAGGCTCTAGGCACATGGGCTTCAGTAGTAGCAGCATGTGGACCCTGGGGGAGGAGGGGGGGGGCTTCAGTAATTACAGCACAGAGGCTTATTAAGTTGTGGCTCCTGGGCTCTAGAGTGGTTATGGCCCTCGGGCTTTACTTGCTTGAGACATGCAGAATCTTCCCAGATCAGGGATCCCCAGTGTCCCTTGCATGGGCTGGCGGGTTCTTATCCACTGTACCACCAGGGATGTCCTGGTCCCTCCCACTCTGATCCCCAGACTCCACCTCGACCAAAACGGGAAGGGTGGGGCAAGGTCACGATGGTCTAGGTCGCCCTTTGGTGACGATCTGTGTTGCTCCCCACTCCCGGCAGAGGGGACACTGGTAATTTTTAACTCACTGGTTCAGCAACAGGTATTTATCAAACACCTCCTGTATGCCAAGACTTGTTCTAAGTGCTAGGGACACAGCACTGAACAAAATCATCGAATTCTCTGCCCTCCTAGAACTCATGGACTACTGGGAACATGGGCAATCAACGCGCAAAACCATGATTTTCGGGAAATCCAACACAGCAATGTGCCCCAGATGGCTGGAGGGCCTCTCTGAGACCGGAAGGACGAGGAGAGGCCGGCTAGGGGAAGGGCTGGGCAGGGTGTGGGAGGCGGGGGGCACAAACCCTGCTGAGGCTTCGGGGTGGGAAAATGAGCTGCGTGCTTGCAACAGTAGTATGAACAGAAGTGACCAGTTTCTGGTACTTAGCAAGCATCTACTCCTGTTATTCAGCAGAGAAAAGTGAAGTGACAATGAAAGTCACTCAGTCGTATCCGACTCTTTGCCACCCCATGGACTGTACAGTCCGTGGAATTCTCCAGGCCAGAGTACTGGAGTTCCCTTCTCCAGGGGATCTTCCCAACCCAGGGATCCAACCCCGGTCTCCGCATTGCAGGTGGATTCTCTACCAGCTGAGCCACCAGGGAAGCCCCTCAAAAGGGAAGAAAAGCCTCTCTAGTGTATCAGCCCCGTGCACCGAACCTGAGTCTTCGGCAGGGTCCTTCCTGTCTAGAGCCCAGCGTCCCCAGCATTCTCCTTGTACTGCCTGGGAATCCTGGGCCTTTGGGTTGCCATGGAAACGCCTCCACCACAGGAAAAGAGGGGGAGCTTCAAAGAGGAGGTGACGGAGGGGCGTTGCCAGGGGACGCCAAAGTGGGACCCAGTGCCTCCACTCTCTACTGTGTGTCCCGGGCAAGTTGCTTCCTGGCTCTGAGCTTCAGTTTTACCTGCAGAACTTTCTCTGCAGCTGCTATAGGTTTCTCCCTCCCCGATTCCTCCCTTCCTTGCTCTTGAGATCTCCACAAAATGCCTCCAATTTCCCAGAGTGTTCTAGATCCGGACGGGGAGCTGAGGGCGCTCCAGCCAGTGAGGTGCTGCCTCTGGGCGTCCCGTGTATCTGCCTATGCTTTTCTGAGCCTCAGTCTTCCCATTCTGTAACCTGGGGAGGGAAAACAAAGGGCTGCCTCTCTCCTGAGGCTGCTGGGAGGATTTACGGGATTATCAGAGCTGGGTGCACCAATTCCTACTGATTAGTCTGACTCTGGAAAGGGCAGAGCAGAGGGGCGGGGTCTTGATTTGTGGGTTGCGGAGCCAAGGAAAGTGCTGGAAGCAGGGCAGTCTGTGTACTGGCTCAGATTAAGCTTTGTGGAAGATGAACAGGGTGTGGCGGGGGAGGGGCGGTCTGTAGGTCAGACTGAGGTGCGTCCACTCGGTCCCGCAGTGTCCCTCCTCTCGCCTGGAGTTTCTCAAGACACCGAGAGCCTGGGGGCTGAACTTCAATCGGCTCCAGCTGGCCCGACACCGCCAGATTTCCAACCCTAGGTGGAGACCCTCCATCCGGGGAGTTCCGCCTCCAGGTGATCGATTTGGGGTATAACCCGAGACTACAAGGACTTGCTGGCTCTCCAGAGTTCAGCCTGTCTCAGCGACCCTCCACCCTGTGTCCCTTCGCACCTCCCTCCCCCCTCCCCCGTGCTCGCTCCTCCCCCCACCCCCCGGGTCTAGGCCAGAACCCGCCGCTCAGCCTGCCCCGGTGCTCACCAGCTGCTATGGCTTCTTCCCTCCCGATGTTGTTTGGGTTTTAATTTTTGTGTTGCAGTTAGATAATTACCCATAATTACAGTTTCTAAGAGGAAACGTCTCATGGCGCAGACCCTGCTCCCAGCTGTGGCCGCCTCCCACGCTCGGCTGGGGAGGGGCTGAAGGGGTCTCGGGTTCGGATCCTGGACCCTACCTGAACCCCTATCCCATCCCGTTAACGGGCTGCACCCACCTCCTGTGGAAAGGAAACCCACCAACGGGAAAACCCAAACTAGCCTTCCCAACGACGCAAGCAACATATTCATGAACCCCTGCCGCTGTGTCTGCAGGGAGGGCAGATTCAGAGGGAGGCGAGGGCTGCCAACAGATGACTTAGGCATTATTTTATCACAACAGTGACAAATCCAACCAAGGCTAGTGCAGAACCAGTAATCTGGAGATGGCCAGGGAAGGCGAGGAGGAAAGGGGAGGGAGAGCCGGAGGAGGAGAAGAAGGGGAGGGGAAGAGGGAAGAGAGAGAGAGGAGGAAGAGAAGTGGGGGTGGGGAGAAGAAGGAATACTGCGGCCAAAGGCCGAAGGAGGAGACCAGAACTGACCAGGCTAGTAACCAGAGAAAGCGCGCTGCAGGCGGCAGGAAGGGCTAGTGCAAAGGCCAGGAGGTGGGCCTGTGAAGTAGGGTCTGCAGAATGCAAGGGCCGGAGGGGAGGAAGTGAGGGGACGGATGGCTCCTTCTCCAGGCAAGCTCCCTGCCGTACCAGCGGAGCCGACTCCGAGCTCCCGCGGACAACGACCACGACCTCGCGGGCCTGGGGTTTGGGGGAGTCAGTGGTACCACGAGTCAGAGACCGGGCTAAGGGCTGCAGTCCCCGCGCAGCCACACGGGGGCGACGGGGAGCCGGCAAAGGGGCCGCAGGTCTGGGACCCAGCCTTGACCCTTAGCTCTCCTCGCTTACCGTCCCTCCAGCCCCCACTCCCGCTCCTAAACCAATTCCCTCGTCGGCTCTGTTTACCTGGGCCTCTTCCTGAAACAACCTCCCTGCCTCCTCAACGCCATCCCTACCCACCCGCCAGCCCCTTGGAGCTTCTTAAAATCCTGATGTAGACCACCCCCCCCCTTTCGACCTCCCAATTCCCTTCAAAACAAAGCCCAATCCGTCCCCACCGGGAATGGCCCGGCTCCTCTGCTCCTTTCTTGCCGGCTCGTCACGCTGCCCTCCTCGCTCTGCCTCCAGCACTTTAACCGTGTGCCCGCCTCAGGGCCTTTGCACTTGCCGCCACTGCAATCCGAATATTCTTCCTCCAGATCTCTCAGATCCACCCTCCCCCTGTTTAAAAAAAAAAAAAAAATCCTTTTCTCCTCATGCCCCTCCCTTGCAAGGGTGCGGGATGGGGGTGGGGGGTTTCTACGGGTTCTGCGTTTGCAAGGCGTGCGATCCGGTTCTTGAGGCGCTCGGCTCAGCTTCCCGGATGCCGCTTGGGACTCAGATCTTGCTCTTCTCGGACTTTTCCGCCGGCGCCGAGGCTGTTTTGCAGATCCGTCCCCGTTGCCATGAGAACCGTGCAAGTCTCTCCCGCCCGCCGCGCCTCCCCCCTCCGCAGCTAGCCCGGCCGCGGGCGCCTCCGCCTCCCAGCCTCCCTCCCTCCCGCCGCCTTCTGCCTCAGCGGTCGCCCCGTCCTCTTCACCGGGGTCCCTTCCCTCTGCTCAGCACGTGGCACTCTCTGAAATTATCCTCCTGTTCGCCAGAAGCCTGTGCTCCACAAGCTGTAGCAGTGTGTCCCGATTGGCTCCACAGAGTCAGCATTCAGCAGGCGCTCAATGTTTGTGAGGAGAAGAAAGACTCACATCGACTCAAGGAACCGCAGATCAGAGCAGGCCAGGGACCTGCCCAGGGCACACAGAATTCTGGAGAGCCACCGAGCTTTAAGAGATAAATGGGGGCGTCCAGGGTAGCGACTGGAGAGTCTGGGGGACCTGGGAGTCACAGATGTCACCAATACACTGTGTGACTTGGGTGAGTCACACCCTCTGTGTGCCTGGCTGCGAGTAGGTGCTGGAAAGCAGTAATGGGAACCGGTATTACGACAAGGGTGTCCTTGATGCCAACGTCCATCGGTGGCCCCCGGGACATTGAACAGTCGCCAGCTCACCGTGTGACGGAAGCGGGCGGGCCGCGCCCCCATTAGCGCGCAGCGCGGGCCCCTCCTCCGCGCCTGCCGGGGGCCGGGAGGCCCGCGGGAGAGGAAGTTGGGGGAGGGGACGACCGGCTGGACAGGAAGTGGGAAGGGCTGGCGTCCCCCACCCCCAACCCCAGGCCTGGGCCCCTCGGGATGGAGGCGGGGCTGGAGCCGGCCTAGCCCTTCCCTTCCTCTTCGCCTGTTTTGAACCCCAGCGGCTCCAGACTCCCGCCCACCAGAAGGCCTGGGTCGGGGGAAGGCCACTGGAGGGGAGGGGTACTAAGAGGGAAGCTTATTAGGGGATCGGCCGGCAGCGGCTGAGGAGCTTCGATCAAGACGCACACGACACAGGAAATCTGAGCGTACAACCACACACAACACAGGTCCCAGGGGGCAAGCAATCCACCCACTCGCGGAGGCACACACACTTGTGTACAAAACCTAACGAGGCATCACTCGGTCAGCACATGACCGCCGCGCACACAGCCACCGTCGCAGAGCTAGGAACAACTGCCCGGACAGCGACTGGGTCCCCGCCAACCCCCCATGCACAAAGACGAACACGTGCACTCAGAGGAACCGCGTGTTTACACACACACTCGCGGCTGTACAAAGCAAGGAAAAAGAATCTCCACGGCAAACATTCACAGAAGCATCTAGACCACAGTCACAGCTGGACGGAGCCCCCACCCAGCGCAAGCAGGTCCAGCGCACACTGCGCACGGGTACCCTGGCACACAGGTCTCCACCCCCCAACCCCAGGCGCCCCTGTCCTGCGGGTGTCGGCCTCCACCTCCTCTGCACTCCCCCAGGGGAGAGAAGAGAGGTCCTAGGAGGGAGAATGGGATGCCTACTGCCTGCACCCCGACTCCTGCAGAGGTGCTATTAAGGTTGAATATTCACAGCGGGGACAGGCTGAGAGGTGGAGCCAGCGAAAGTGCCCCAGTCAAGTCACCCAGCACTGCTACTGACAACAGGTGTGACTGTGAGGCAGTGCGGGGTAGTTCCCAGGAGGTGGCCTGGATACCCCAGGAGCGTCTTGTCCGTGTGGTGTCTGTGTTGCGTGTATCTGTGTTGTGTGACTGTGTGTTGCACGTGACTGAGTCATCTCTGGCTCGGTGAGACCCCAGGTCCCTGTGTGAAGCCCTCAGGAGGCTGCGACGGTGTGCCCCAGGGTAGCTGCGTGGATTCTTTGCACAGCTGTTGGAAGCTGTAGCATAGCGGTGCCTATGCGTGTCTCCGTGTGGCTCAGTACCTATGTGAGTGTGGAGTGTGTTGCAGTGTTTTGTAACAGCCACTCTTTGAGCTGTGTATACCTACGTGAATGACAGTGTGTCCCGAAGGCGGGCTATGTGTATGGCAGTTCCCTCCCGTGCTGGGTGTG
Organism: Bos taurus; assembly: GCF_002263795.3. NCBI lineage: Eukaryota > Metazoa > Chordata > Mammalia > Artiodactyla > Bovidae > Bos > Bos taurus. The sequence goes on along the minus strand of NC_037334.1, from coordinate 4,757,126 downwards.
GGTAGCTCTGCGGGGGCGATACACCCAGTGTGACTGCCTGTAGCTTTATGGGGCTATCGGTAGTTGCTCCAGCAGCCATACGGACTCACGAGTCCTGTGTTCGGCGAGTGTAGCCGCAGCTAAGTGTGTGGCTGTGTTCCTGTGTGCAATTTGGGCTTATCTGGACGCTGCGTGTGTAGCAGCTATCAGCTGTGTCCTGTTGTTCGTCCTCGAGTGGCAGTCCCTACTCGCGCCCTCAGAGTGTGTAGCCCCGCGCCCCTTCCCCCCGCGGCGGCCAGTGCGCGTGCGCGCCCGGCCCACGGTCCCGGCAGCGGGACCCACCCGCGCTCCCGCCATCGCCCTTTTAAGAGCGGCGCCCGCGGGCGACGGGGTGGCGGCGGGCGGGGGCGCGCGCGGCAGGAGGAGGGGGCGCGCGCTTCCCGGAACAGCCCGCGCTGAGGGAAGAGAGGAAGAAAATAAAACCCGCGGCCGGAGCCAAAGCTGGAGCTGCCGCCGCCGCCGTCTGGAGCTCCCCCGCGCGGACAATGCCCGCGATGCCCGCACGGGGCTCAGGGCGGTGAGGCCCGGGGCGCGGGGTAGCTATGGCGACAGGGAGCGCGGCCCGCGGCGCCGCCTGACAGGTGTGGGGCCCCGGCGGCGGCGGCGGCGGCAGTGCGGAGCAGCATGTACGCCAAGGGGGGCAAGGGCTCGGCCGTGCCCTCCGACAGCCAGGCACGAGAGAAGTGAGTCGGTGGGTCGGGAGCCGGGGGCGGGGCTCGGCGACCGCGCCGCTTCCGTGGGCCCCAATGCGGGCGGGCATCGCGTGGGGCACGTGGGTGCGGGTCCGAGCGAGGTTTGTGGGGGTGCGCCAGACCGGAGGGGCTCGGGGAGTCGCGAGCTAAGTGAGAGCGCGGTACAACCGAGAGGCATGAGAGCTTTACGGGGTCGCGAGATTTGAGGGGACACGCGAGATCCGAGAGGTCGTGAGAGTAGAAGGGGTGCAGGAGACCCGAGGGGTGCGAGATTTGCGGGGGCGCGCGAGATCCGAGGGGTACTAAAGGGTCGCGAGACCTCCCCGACGTCGAGACTTGGGTGTGCGAGGTTGCCACCGGTGTGCGCGCTCGCGATTCCTCTGGGGGAAGTTTCCCGGGCAGGCGATACTGGCCACTCTGCTGCCCGCCCCCTACTCCGCTCCTTGGTGAAAGCTTGAGGGGCGGCGGGCCCACCCCCACAAGACACCTGTCCAGCGGGGCCTGGGGCAGCTGGGTGGGGCCCTTAGGGAAGCCGCAGGGCTCACGGTCTTGGGGCGCCCACTTGTTCTGGGCATGGCGCTGGGCTTTGGGTGGCAGATGCTTTCTGGCTGTTAGAGGGACAGGAACCTAACTCCCAGACTCTGCGATGAGGGGCTGGGGGCGCTCGAGCTTCTTGGAGTGGGGTGGTAGCTGAGCTGCTGCGCCTGCCTCCTGGCACTGCCACTTACCTGTGGTGTGACTTTGGGTGAGGGAGTACAGCCTCCTAAGCTCACTCTTTATCCTGAGAAATGCAGACATAATAACAGTTCCATTTCTTAGGTTTAGGGAGCTTTTGAAAAGTGCTAGGACCTGTGACTATCACAGCAAGGGCGCCCAATGGTGGTTTGTGATATTGTTATAGTGCCAGGGAAAACGGAAGGCTTGCGAGGGCCGATTTGCAGGATCGTAGAAGTCAAGCCACCTAGTGTGGGAAACCAGTTGCTGGAGATATTAGGAGACTGGGTTCTCAGGGAGAGGTCCCATGATGACTCTTCAAGGGACACAGCAAGAGTGAGGATTTGAAAGTCTGGGCAGTGAAAAGGGACCCTAAACACGGGCCCTCTCCTGTCCTGTGTTTCCTGCCTGGGCTGACATTGGGACCCTTTCCCGCCCCCACTGGGACCTTCAGCTGTCCCTGTCACCTTCATCCCCTTATTTAAAGCTTTATTTACTTATTTTATTTTTCGGCTGTGGTGGGTCTTTCTCTAGTTGTGGAAAGCAGGGGCTACTCTTTATTGCAGTATGCAGGCTTTTCATCTCTTACAGTTCGGCAACCGTTTCTCTCTTGGCTGAGGACAAGCAAAGCTTGAAGGCTCAGTAGTTGGGGCTTTTGGGCTCGAGAGTGCTGGCTCAGTCATTGCGGTGCACCGATTATTGCTCCACAGCATGTGGGATCTTCCCAGACTAGGGATCAGACCGGTGTCTCTTGCATTGCAAGGTGGATTCTTAACCACTGAACCACCAGGGAAGCCCTCATCTTATCTAAAGATCTGAAACTAATGACCCAATGCAAGCGCTAGTTAGGTCTTGGTGGGAGGTGCTCTTGGGGCCTCCCTGTAAGCTGGAGCGTTCTTCATTTACAGGAGAGGCTGTGTCTTCCTGCAGGCAGCCTACTCAGACCCTACCTCCCCCTCGCCCACCCTGCCTTCCCTCCCCTGTATTCCTTGGATCCTGCAGTCACCACTGTGTGCTGTGAACCCCCAAGGGCAGGGACCCACCATCTGTGCACCCAGCAGACGTTAAGTCCATTGCTAGGACAGGCTGGCCCAGACGTCGTTCTGGGACGGGGAGCCAGACGGGGCTCAGGACAGGGGCCAGAGAAGGAAGGAGAAGAACGGCAGGAGGAGGCAGGAAGGTGAAATCAGGGAGAAAAGAACAGGCCTGGAGAGTTAAGGACCTGAGCAGTGGAACCCCCTTCACCCCGTTACACAGAGGAGGAAACGAAGGCCAGAGATGGAAGTGGCTGAGTTGCTGGTGGCCTGTGTGTGAGAGGTGCTCCACCTGCAGCCTCTCCCCAAGCCCTGGTGAGAATCCTGCAAGGCTGTCCGCATTTCAAATGGGAGACGGAACCGGGCTCAGAGCCCCCAGTCTGCCTCCCTAGTGTATCAGCCCCACGCTTCAAAGAGCTCTCCTGTGCCCCTGAACTTGAGTTTTCGATGGGGTCCTTCCTGTCTAGAGCCCATCATCCCCGTCAGTGAAGCAGAGGCCACCATCTGCTGTCTTCCTAACTTTTTTTGCAGCAGAAAACCTTGTCTCCAAGCCAGCACTTCTGCTGGACCCTCCTGACAAGAAATGGCTGAGTGTAGGGTAGCTCGGGCCAAAAATGATGGGGAGGGGGACCAAGAACTCAGATAACCCCCTCTTCCCTCCCTGGCCAAGAACTGAGGCTGGATTCAAAGAAGCAGAATCTCCCCTGGGTTGTCCAGTGGGGTTGAAACTCAACTCCAAAGCCCTCCTCCCCAGCTCAAACCTGTTTCTTTTTTTTTTTTTTAATTGATTTATTTTTAATTGAAGAATAATTAATTACTTTATAATATTGGTTTGATTTGTCATACATCAACATGAAGTAGCCATAGGTATACGTATGTCCCCTCCTCTTGAACCTCCTTCCCACCTCCCACCCCATCCCACCCCTCTAGGTTGATACAGAGCCCAGTTTGAGTTCCCTGAGTCACACAGCAAATTTCCATTGGCTGTCTATTTTACATATGGTACAAACCTGTCTCTTCCCTTCTCTTATCTCCACGGCCGTCCCCTAAGCTGCCACAATCAGCTCTGTTCCAGATAACTGTGCCTGCCTCCCCCAGGTTTCCTGGCCCTCCACCCCCCCCCCCGGCAGACCCCCAAGAAGCCCCACTCCACAAAGGAGCTGGAGCGTACTTTAAAACACAAACCTCTCCAGCCCACATGGCACGCCCCCACCCTGGGTACCAGCCCCAGCTCTTTGGCCCGGCCTCACCCCAGCGCCTTTGTGCTTGCTGTGCCCTTAGTAAACGGCTCTTCCTCTAGACCTTCCACATAGCTGATCCCTCCCACACCTCACTACCACCCACTTTTCCACTTCACTTTCTTAATCGCACAGCACCAGATCCCCCCACCAGCTTGTGGAGTAACTCACCTACCTCTTAGCTAGGATGTGGGCTTCTTCTCGGCCAGCATCTGCCTTTCACTACACCCCAAGACTCAGCCCAGCACATGTCTGAACAAGCAGACCATTCCCACCGGGAGAGTGGTAGCCCCCAGACCCCAGCCAGGGTACAAGGATGGCTGGAGATGTGCCAGGATCTCCAGGAGTGGGGTGGTCAGACACCTCCTGCTTCCAACCTGGGCAGAAGACAGGTGTCAATTTTAAAAAGTCTCCTGCTTAAGGGTGCTTGGAAATGGAGCCCAACCTCACAACTGTGCAGCTAGATAATAGGGGGCCAGAAAGACAGTCATCTGTCTGGCATCTTCTGGCCGGAAGAATCTCTTCGCCAAAATGACCCCAAGGCTGGGTAGAGAGCGGACGCTTATTGTGCACTCGGGGCTCTAGGCACACAGTGGCAACTGCAGGGTCCAGAGGGTACAGGGGAGGGGAGGGCAGGGTGGGCCGGAGGGTACAGGGGAGGGGAGGGCAGGGTGGGCCGGAGGGAGGTGGGATCTGAGTGGGCTGCCTGCAGGGAGACACAGCCTCTCCTTCTGTAAATGATGAACACCAACCCACAGGGAGGTCCCCGGAGCACTTCCCACCCAGAATGAGCACCTGCGTTTAGTCATTGGTTTCAGGTCTTTTTAAATAAGGAGACGAAGGTGACAGGGACAGCTGAAGGTTCCTATGTCCTCTTGGCATCCTTTCCCCCTTCCAGCCCCAGAGGCTCTATTGTCCTAAATTGGGGGGCAACGTCTAAACAACGTTAGCTTCTGGGACACTCTGAGCGCTGCCAGCTGGGATTAGAATAGTTCCATGAACGACAGTCGTGGTCAGTGTCACTGGGCATCTTGTGTGTTTTTCCACCAGAATTTGTTTTGATATGAGCATGTCACCTCAAGTAGTTCGACCGTCTTCCCAGTGGATCAGGGAATGACCGTGTGTCTGTCCCATCCCTAGCTGAGCATCCAGGTGTGGCCCTGGGCACCCTTGTTGGAGAGGAGTTCCTGGGAAGAGGTTCTTGAGAAAGGCTGAGCGGAGCCAGCCGCACAGGGGAGCCTTCTGGGAAGGCGGTATCTGGGGGCAAATGCTGGGGTGGAGTTTATGAGTGGGGGTCGTTCCTTTGGCTGCTGGGTGGGGGGAAGGCCATACCATGAAGGCTGGTGAGGAGGGGGCCTCTGGAGAGCTGAAGCCCTGGCCCTGTGGGTGGTGGAGAGGCGGGAGGAAACGTGTGGGTGAGAGTCCCTGAAGGGCGAAGGTGGGACTGGTGACGGATTAGGCGAGGGTGCAGGGGTGACCGAAGGCCTTGAGTAGAGGGCTGCTCCCAGCCCCCAGCGGCACACGCCTCCAGGGGCTCTGGGGGAGGGGGAGCTGAGCAGGGGGCACCTGTTACCTCAATTCTTGGCCAGTTACGGCAGTTCTTGATAATGAAGGTGGCATTGCTGAGTTTCAGTCTGGGAGGCTCCAGTACCCCATTCTGCCCCTACTCCATGTTCAGCTGCAGGGAGGCCCATGGGCACTTCTCCCCATAAGCACTCCCAGTCCAGGCACCCCGCATGCTCCAGGTCACTGGTCCTTCTGGAGGGAGGCCCTGCTCCCTCCCGTCCCCTGCCCTCTTGAAGCGGGGATCCCCCATGGATGGGCTCTTCGTTCTGTAGGTCATTTGCTGACCAGGGCTGGGGCGGGACCGGGATTTGAACCCAGAGCCCTGGCCCTTTCCCACAACCCCGCTCAAAGCCTGGACAGGGACCCCCACCCCAAGCCAGAAGCGCCCCAGAGGGGAGGGCTCTGGAGGTCCCCCAAAGGCTTCAGGCAAACAAAACTGCTCCCAGTTCTCTGAGACTTGATCCAGATGAAAATGAAAAGTACGGAGCATGTAAGGTTTTAGGTTTCAGCAAAACTGAAAACCTTCTCTGGCTTCTCTGTGCTTTTGGGATAAAACTCCAAATCCTTAACATCAGAATAGTAGGTGCTTACCTTCTGCAGCGCTTTCCCGACATCCCCAGGGGGTTCAGGGTCCATTCCTCTGGATGGCTGAGGGCCCAGTGCTAGGTAAGCTCAAGAGCGAGATGAAGTCCCCGCCCGCCCAAAGCCACATTCAGTGGAGGCTGCAGGCAGTAAGCGGAGAGCCCGGTGTCAAACCAGAGAGAAATAAAATGATGGGGGGCGAGGGGAGACTGGAGCGGGGCTAGGGTTAGAAGTGATAATGACGTCTCTTACAGGTGACATTGGAGCCATGAGGGTCTCTAGCTGGAGTGCCCCAGGCAGGGAAACAGCCTATGCAAAGGCCCTGGGGTGGAGAAGTAGTGAGTGGTCAGTGTATGTATGTGGGAGGGGGGCAGTAGGGGAGGGTCTGTGTGCAGAGTGCTGGTGGGGAAGGAAGGAAGCAGCCTTTGTTGAAGTCCAGGTAAGTGATGGTGGCAGCCTGGACCCAGAGTGTGTGAAGGAAGGCAGGGAGAAGGCTCAGGATGAGGAGAGAGGGCTTTTTCCTCAAGTTGTTTCCCCTAAATTCGGTAAAACGTAGTGATCTCTGGGGGATAGCTGGGTGGGTCTTCACACTTGCACTGCACACTTGTGTGTTCAGACCACCCAGGTTGGGGAACAGGAGGGGAAGGGGAGGAGAAGAAGCTGGGGTGGGGCTGGGCCTTTAAGATACCAAGTGGGCAGTGGACACTGAGTTCTGAGCAAGCCTGTGGGCAGCTGCAGCAGTCAGTCATCCGAGCAGGAGGGGAGGCCACCCAGGGAGAGAGGAGGAGAGCAGGCAGGGGTGGGTTCCCGGACCTGTGTCCTAGGTCACATGCCACCCTGAGGGTGGAGGGTGAGAGGCGATGGAGAAGGACATGGTGGGCTGGCGGCGTAGACCCCTTGGTGGGAGCCAGCATGTTCTTCAGAGGACTCCAGAGCCCTGGGAGAGCCTCTGCCCTTGGGGTGGGTTGGGGGTAGCAGACTGCAGCCCCCTGCTTCCCTGCTGGGGCAGCCTGTCTTGCTCCCTGTCTCTGGGTGTCTCATGCCCCTGCCTTTCCTGCTCCCTGCACTGCCCGGACGAGGTGACGGGTCGGCTGGGCCTCTCACAGCCTCTGTCTTTGCCTGCAAGGTGAGGAAGTGAGCTGGCTGGAGCTGGTCAGCTCTGCTCTGGCCCCATCGGCTTTTTGTGTTCATTCTTGTACTGATGGGCTTGGACCGGGCGGATGCAACCAGGTGGATGCAGACCACTGGTGAAGGCTCAGGGGGCCTCTAGAAAGGGAGCGGGCTCTGGGAGTGAGTTGGACAGATGAGCCCCGAGGCTGAAGGGTGAGGAAGATCACTGGGCCGGAGGAAGGAGGATGCTGAGGACTGCTGGGTGCGATGTTGGAACCTGGGGTCGCCTGGGCCTTGAGGAGCTACTGAGAGGAGTGTGATGACAAGGCGGGGACCTTGGCTAGTCTTGGGGGAAGCCCACACTCAGAACTACGTGAACCCCACAAATCCTACCTCTCAGCGTCCCGCTTCTGTCTTTCCCATGGCTGTCACATTCGGGGTACAGTGCGAGCTGCGGACATACCTTGCCCTGGGCCAGCTGCCCACCCTGACTCCCTAACAGCCCCCCTCGTCCTCCTGTAGCATGTACCGCCTTCCAGCCCACCAGGTCGCTTACCTTCTCCTTTGAATTGTTGCTCCTCCATCTCTCCCCGCAAGCTGGTAGCCTCTGGGAGGACAGGAGTCTGTGGTGGTCACTACTCAGGGAGGCGCTGCGTGAACGTGTGTTGAATGAATGAAGGGATGGATGGATGAAGAAAGGAAGAAGGTCCAGTACAAGGGCGGAAGCCATGGGGCGGGGGCTGGGACAGAAGGACCTTGCTGCGGTCCGGGGCCTGGGTGGTCTGCTGAAGAGGCTGGGATGGGAGGATTGAGCAGCCTGGCTAGGAAAATCTAGAGAAAACAGGAGCATGAGTCAAAGCAAGGTTATTTTAAGATGGGGCTGCCAGCCAGGGGAGGGCGGCCAGCTGAGAAGGCAGGCATCTGGAAGGGCTCCAGCTTTCACCAGAGCAACCTCAGGCCGGCCCTCGGGGAGCCTCCAGTCTCGGACCCAGACTTCCCTCAGCCCATCTGGGGCCTGGTTGGGCAGTGGAGGACCCTGGGGGCACCCCAAGGGGCTGGGACGGTAGAGGGTGACTGGGTGAGCCCAGTGGGTGGGGAGTTGTCCCTCTGCTGGCTGGTGTGGAAGACAGACTGAGGGGTGGCGGAGGCCAAGGATGGAAGGCCTGGAAGGCAACATGGATGGGCTGGCTTCCTTGTGTGGCCGAGTGGTGCTGCTGGTTGGAGCGTGGCCCGTGCTGTTGGCCGGGGCAGTAGCCGAGCTGCTGTGTCCATGGGTGCTGGGCGCCATGGGCGTTTGGACAAGGCGGTGTTGTGACAGCTGAGTGGCACTGTTGGCCCTATGTCCCGTGCCCCAGAGCCTCCTAGGGGCCTGGCACGGGTGTGTCATAGCCACCACTGGTGGGTGCAGACTGACCCTAGAGAAGGACAGGGGTCCAGGGAGACCTGGAGGAGGAAGACCTCAGGTCAGAGAGCCCCTCTCTTTTCTCGGCAGCTGAGGCTGGGCATGCACTAGGCGCTGGGCCCTGGCCACGTGGCCCAGGGTGCCTGCTGGGAGGCCCTACCCAGAGCATAGTCTGGAATGGAGCCCACGAGCCCTTCTCCAAGCAGAGGGCCTCTCTGGGGTCAAGGCTGCTCGGAGGTCTCGGGATTGGTGGGATGGGCCCAGGACTTGGTCCATCAGGGGGTGTTGAACAGAACAGAATTTGACCTGGAAGTGGGTCTGGGGACTCCTAGGAGGGCTGCCTAGACGAGGGGCCTGCAGGCTGGGTGTTGATGTGGGAGGTGGTCAGGCTGAGCAACTGGCATGGAGGCCGTCTATCTCTTCTGAGGAGTGGGGGAGCGGGACAGCGGGGGACCAGTGAAGGGGAGGGAGTGAGGCTGGCTGGAAGCGCAGGTACTTGGTCTGAGAGCCCCTCCCAGGGACCCTTGGGGCGGGGCACTGAGTCTGGCCCAGGCCTCTGACCTGGCCCCTACCTGACCGCCTGCAGGCTGGCGTTGTACGTGTATGAGTACCTGCTACATGTCGGTGCCCAGAAGTCAGCCCAGACCTTCCTGTCTGAGGTAAGCTGGCCCAGCCAGGCAGGGACCCCCCACAGCCAGACCCTTCCTCAGCCCCCACACCCTGGGGGCCTCCCTACCCCATTTTTTATCAGGTCTCTGGTGGTAGGGTCAGGTCATGCCCTGGAAGCTGAGTGCTGGGCTGGGGCTGGGCCCACAGATGGGCATCCTGGCATCTGTCCATCCATCTGAGGATCTGCCTCCCGCTTCTCCACTGGGCTCCTCACCAAGCTGCCCTCCTTGTGGCTCCCTGGCTCTGGCCCCCAGCTTTCCTGCCCCACTGTTCCCTGTGCCCCCAAGCGGGGCTGGCGCTGCCTCTTGGGAGGGGAGGGTGTCAGGCAGAGCTGGGCAGTGAGTGCCTCACCTTCTTTCCTCTCCCCTGCAGATCCGATGGGAGAAGAACATTACGCTGGGGGAGCCCCCGGGCTTCCTGCATTCCTGGTGGTGGTGCGTGCGAGGCAGTGCGGGCGGGCCTTGGAGGGGGGCTGGGCGGGGGCGCATGGGGAAACCATCTCCCCCCCCTGCCGCCCACAGCGTGTTCTGGGACTTGTACTGTGCAGCGCCCGACCGCAGAGAGGCGTGTGAGCACTCGAGCGAAGCCAAGGCTTTCCAGGACTACGTGAGTCCCCGCCCCAGGGGCTGGGACCAGGGCTCGTGGGCGTGGGCAGGGGCCTGTGCTCTGAGGGGCTCCAGTGGGCAAGTGGGCCGGGCTATGGGGTTTGACCTGAGATTGTGGCTTTTGTGGGGGGTCCTATGCTCCTCCACTGCACCCAGCTCCTGCGGGTCCCCATAAGCCCGAGACCCTCCGGAGCCCAGCCCCTCCTTTGCTTCCCCTCCTGTGAGCCCCATGTGGAACCCGATAGACAGAACCCCAGTTTCTGCCTCCCTGCCTCTTTGTGTGCAGGGTGGGGCTGGCCGTCCCCCACAGCTGGCCCCCTCCCCGCTAGCCTTCTGAGGTGGGGGCCCAGGCAGGGGTGCACCCTGGCGCTAGAGAGGCCTAGCTTGGCAGACCTCCCAGCCTTGCTCGGCGACTGGGGCTGCTCTCTTCACCTCTTCGGCCTCGGGTTTCGGTGCAAGTTGAATTCAGTGTCGTCCAGAGCAGAGGCTGGGTAACAAGAGGGGGCCGGCGGCACCGTGTGGTCACGTGGGAGGCGTTGGCCGCCCCCTGCGTTTACCCTCTTCCTCCTGGTCTGTGGGGCTTGCTCACCCAGCGCCGCGGAGACATCCCCCTTGTCCTCCCCCCTCCTCCTTCCCCCCTCCTCCTTCCCTCCTCCTCCTTCCCTCCTCCCCCTGCAGCCGGCGCGTTCACGTCCTTAGCCCTCCGCTCCGCTGTGCCCCCTCCACCCTTCCTCCACCCTCCCTCTCTGCAGTTAGCGGGAGTCCCACACCAGGCACGGCCTCCCGACAGAGGGCCCCCCCAGGACAGGAGGGCCAAGGTGCATCCGAAAAGGCCGGGGTTCACCGTGTCCCCGAAGACGCCCCGGGCACTCTGTATGCGCATTTACGGGAGGGGCGGTCACTGCTGTTCACCCCTGTCAGGTTCCACTGGTCTTGTTGTGGTCCGGCCAGAACGGGGGTAACAGACATGTCTGGAGCTGTGTGCTCGTGTGACTCGGCGTGGGTCCGACTCCCTCGCCCCAGTGCACCCCACTCCTCCCTGTGCCTCTGCGGGGTCCCTGGGGCTCTGTTCCTCCTCCGGGCTGAGCAGCCCGCCCTTCCCTCTCCGCCCCCGGCTTCGTCCCCGCCCTCACGTCCCCCGGGGAGGGAAGAGTGCGCGGTCTCCCAGGAGTGAGCGCGCTTCCGGGAGCACGCTGGTTACCATGGCAGCAGGGCGCGTCAAGGTGGGGGGGCGGCGCCCCGGCCGCGGCTCGGCTCCGGGGTGACAGGGTCCCTGTGTCAGCAGACTGGAGCCGGCTGCATGTTCTGCCCCACCTCCGCACTTAGTGGCGGTGGGGTGAGGGGCGTCCTGCCGCCTCCCCCTCGCAGTCGGGGCTCCCTCCTCCCTCCCACCCCCCAGCTTCTGAGGGGGCTCAGTTAGCGCCTCTGGGCTGGGGGCCGACCTCGGCGTCTCCAGGAAACGGTAGCGCGCCCAGCCTGTCGTCATGGCAACGCGGGCCCGGCTGGTGCCTCCGGGTGGATGATTGACGTGGGGGGTCCAGTTCAGGTCACCCACCGGGAAGAGTGGGCCCGATCCGTCCCACCCGGATTAACCCTTCAAGGCCTAGACTTGGGGAGCCCCATCTTTTCCCCACCCCCACACCTCAAGGTCTGGAAAGCCAGCCACCCGCACCGCCAGCCACCTTCCCCGACCAGGAAATGCTCTGGCGCCGCCTGCCGCGGCTCAGAAGGGGGCGGGGGTGGGGGGGGGGGTGCGGCTGCCCTCCCTGTGGGCTGGGGAGGGTAGACAGACGCAGGGCCCAGAGCTGTTTCCCTCCGGCCAGCGAGAGACACGCGTCAAGGGGCCTCAGGAGAAGCGCTCTGAGTGCCTGCAGCGTCCTCCCCCTTCCCTGTCCTTTGATGGATCTCCTCTGCCCTGAAGACTAGGCCTCTTTCTGCCCCCTCCCCCTGCTCTGTGGGCCCCAAAGGCAGGCAAGCCTGGGACTTGGAACCAGCCAGAGGAAGTGGCCTGTCAGCCTGTCCCCCTGCCAACTCTGGGCCTGCCACCAGCATCCCCACCCTTGGCAGACAGGAGAACTCCCTTCTCAGGCTCCCAGTCTTGTCCCCTCCTCCATCTGAAGAGAGATGGGTGGTGGTGGTGGGGCCTAGAGAGGCACTGTGGAGTGCTGCTCTTCCTTCTCCCTCCTTCCTGGAGGAGGAGGGGAGTGGTCTGTACAGTTGCTCTAAGAAGGAACCCTCTGGGAGGGAGGTTCATTTCCAAGCTGCCTATTGATTTTTGTTGTTGATTTGAGGGGTCTTGGGGGCCCAGCTAAGCTGCCTTGCCAGCCAGAAGGATTCAGGGCTGGTTGAGATGGGCTGGAAGTGGGGGACTGTGCCCCCACCCATCTGAAGTTGGATTCAGACCAAAAGAACAAGCCTGTGCTAGAAGGATGAAGCACACACTGGAGTTCTCGGCAGACGGCATTTTCAGACCCCTAGAATCCTCAGGGTGGAGACTCTCGGGGGGCTGGGGTCCCTGGCCTCCTCCCTAGTCTGGGGTCTCAGCAGGTCGGGGCCCTGATCACCTGCAGGTCATGAGTGCAGCACAGAGGCAGAGCCCTTGCTTAGAGCCACTCAGCATATGGGGCTGCTAAGCCTGGGGGGGAACAAAGACTCTTTCTTCAGTGTTAGCCCCCCTCCTTCCATGCTTGAGTAGTTAGATGGCTTGGGTTCCTTGTTCTGTGGGGCTGGCTATCTGGGGAGAAGAGAAGAAACTGGTTCAGAAAGGGACCTGACTTGGGTCTTGCCATCTCTCCCGCTCCTGCAGAGTGCTGCAGCGGCCCCAAGCCCGGTGATGGGGAGCATGGCCCCCAGTGATGCAATGGCATCAGGCCCCATGGCACCCAGCTTCTTCCAGGTACAGCCAGGGCTGGCACCCCTGTCTCCCTGGGTGGGCAGTGACAGGGTGGGTATGTACTGTGCGGTCCGTGGTAGGGCCAGAGAGAGGGGCGGAGCTGCCTGGGCCCCAGTGCCAAGGAGGGCGGGGGCTCTGCGCTAGGACTGCTTCTGTGTCAGGGTGCTTAGGGCCACAAAGCCTGGCTCTCTGAGCCAGGGGTCCTGCCCATAACCCTACCTTTAGGGTCCCGTAGAGGGGGCTAGCTGGCCCCTTCTCCTGCCTCCACGGCGTCCCCGCCCTTGCCCTGCCAGGCTCAGCAGAGCCACAGGAAACCGTGGAACTTCGCGTGACCTCGCTCCTCCCAACCTGCCTGGTTCTGTCCTCCTAGGGCCCCCCCGGCTCCCAGCCTTCCCCCTACAATCCCAACGCCCCCATGATGGGGCCTCATGTTCAGGTAAGGACCTGTAACGCCCCGCCCCTTCGCGCACGCACACCCCTCCCCAGGGCCCGTGGGCGCGTACCGCTGAGCTCCACACACCCAAGCACCGCGGGCTGAGGTATGCTGGCTGGTGCTGGAGGAAAGCTGGGGGCCCGGCGGCAGCAGGAACCGGGTAGTTTTGAGGGCTGGGCAGGTGGGGGGAGGTGCTGATCCCTGGCCCACCTCTTCCAGCCCTTCATGTCACCGCGGTTCCCAGGGGGCCCCCGGCCCACCCTGCGGATGCCGAGTCAGGTGAGAGAGGGATGTGGGGAGGGGGGGCAGGAGCTGGGCCGGGGTGGGGGCACCTCCACTCAGTGCTGCCACTCCCCATCTGCAGCCTCCTGTGGGCCTCCCCGGCTCCCAGCCCCTCCTCCCTGGCACCATGGAGCCCTCCCCGCGAGCTCAGGGTAAGTAGGGAAGCTCCAGCCAATCAGGACCCCAGAACCAGGACCACCCCCTCCCCCCCCACCCCACCCCCCGCGCCAGCACAGTGCGTGTCCACGCTGGGAAATAGTCCAGACCTGAGCCCGCTTTTCCTTCTGCCCCCAGGGCACTCGAGCATGGGCCCCATGCAGAGGGTGACGCCTCCCCGGGGCATGACCAGCGTTGGGCCCCAGGTAAGGGCTGGCCCAGGTGACTGGGGAGTTTCAGGGGCTGCCCCCGCTAAGCCTGCACTCACGGCCCCTTTGCCTTCGCAGAGCTACGGAGGAGGTGGCATGCGGCCCCCACCCAACTCTCTTGCTGGCCCTGGGTTGCCCACCATGAACATGTAAGGCCCTCAGGGACCCATAGGAGCGAGCCCAGATGGGCAGCACCCCACTTCACGGGCTGGGTGTACTGAGGCAGACCCACACGGCAGTCCCTGGTACTGTTGACTTCACTGCTGGGTGGGGAAGCTCAGGCTCAAAGATCTGTGAGCCATGGCTGGCTTGGGATTTGAAGGCTGGCCTGGAATTTGAAGGCTATGCTTGGTTACTTCCCGGCCAACATCTGCTGCTCTGAGGGCACGTGGGGCAGAGTAGGTGTGTCAGGGAGTGTGGTAGGGGACAGGGTACCACCGGGCTTAGACCCGGGGCCACCACTGTCTCTTCTAGGGGCCCCGGAGTGCGCGGCCCATGGGCCAGCCCCAGTGGCAACTCGGTGAGTATCCCGGACGGGTGTGGGGTGATTAAAAGCAGGTGGGGTGGTGGAGTGGGCGGACTGCTCACAGCTGCCTCTGTCCCCAGATCCCCTACTCCTCCTCCTCCCCCGGCAGCTACTCGGTGAGTGGGGCCTAAGCTGGGACACCTGGGACCTGAGCGCAAGGGCTATGGGGTGACACAAGGGGGGACTTTCTCACCGTCTGTGCCTCCCTCTGTGCAGGGACCCCCAGGAGGAGGCGGGCCCCCTGGAACCCCCATCATGCCTAGCCCTGGAGGTACGACAGCCTGAACAGGGCATAAGGAGGGGTGTGCTTGGTGGGGGAAGCCCCTCTGACACCCCGCCCACTCATATGCTGTCTCAGACTCCACCAACTCTAGCGAGAACATGTACACCATCATGAACCCCATCGGGCCGGGCGCCGGCAGGGCTAATGTAAGTAGGGCTTGGGAGAGGGTTGGTTGGGGGGCGGAGAGCCGGTGGCCCGAGGCCCAGGCTGTTTCTCTGCCTGCAGTTCCCGCTTGGCCCTGGTCCGGAGGGCCCCATGGCCGCCATGAGCGCGATGGAGCCTCACCACGTAAACGGATCCCTGGGTGAGTGGGCGTCCGGGGACACCGACACCCACACACCCGCCCCTGCCCCGCTGCTCCGCGAGCCTCGTGCGCCCCCTGGCGGCCTCCTTCAGCCCGTCCGCCTCTGTGTGCTGGCCGGGTATTGAAGGCGCCTTTGCTTGTCTGGGCTGCTGGGTGACGGGCTGCGCTGGGGGAGGATCCAGCATCTAAACTGTGGGGAGGCCCGGCCGCCAGTCCTGATGCCTGCCCCGATCTGGGCCCTCCCAATGGGCTGGGCGGAGGGAGGGGACGCGGCCGTCTGAGGTGGGCGGAGGGGAGCGGATTTGCCGGCGCCGGCGCGTCTGAGCCGCGTGTCCGCCGTCTGTCGGTCCACAGGCTCGGGCGATCTGGACGGGTTGCCGAAGGTGAGGGGGCGGCGCTCCGGGGGGGGGGGGGGGTGGGGCTGCGGGGTCGGCCGGGTGGGAGAAGCAGAGGCCCGGCGGGGCCGCGCGGCCAGTCTTCGCGCTGACCGCGGCCGCCCCCAGAGCTCCCCCGGCGCCGTGGCCGGCCTGAGCAACACCCCGGGCACCCCGCGGGACGACGGCGAGATGGCGGCCGCCGGGACCTTCCTGCACCCGTTCCCGAGCGAAAGCGTAAGCGACTGCGTCGACTCCCCCCCCGCGGCGGCGTCGGGCCGGAGGGGCCTGGCGGGCAGACCCCGGCGGGGCGGCCGGGGGGCCAGAGCAAGACCGTGACCGCGGCGGGCCAGGTGGGGGGGCGGCCGCGGCATCCTTCCCTTCCTCCTCTCCCCTTCCCCCGGCCCGCCCCATCTCACCACCCTGTCCACATACCACCCCTAGCCCTGGGACCCGTGGCTTCCCCTACGCACCGCCACCTGATCCTTTCCTCTTCCCTGTCCACACCGCCCTGTCCCCCATTCCCCCCGGGGGGCGGGTCCCAGCCTAGGCCGGAACTGAGCCGGCCCCCGCGCGCCACCCCCTCGTCTTTCCGCAGTACTCCCCCGGGATGACCATGAGCGTGTGATGGGGCCGCAGACCCTTGCCCACTGCCGGCCTCGGCTTCTGCCCAGCGCCCCTGCCCGGGGCCACGGTCCAGGGGCTCGGGTGGTCCGCAGGGTGAGGGTCTGAGGTCACACCGCGGGCAACTGGACTCCCAGTCAAGGCTTGGATGGCTGGGAGGCCCCGCGCCAAGGACTCATTCATTTTATATATATATATATAAACAAACACACAAGGACCTCAGAGATGTTCTTTCTTGTTTGGGCCCTTCCCGTCATTTCTATTTTGTCCTGGGGGGCGCTCCTTGGGGAACCTTCCTTTCCCCTGGACAGCAGGGGTGGGCCCCATCAATAAATGTAACTTGATTTTGGTTTTTGGTATCTGGTCTCAAATTTCTTCTTTGGCTTGCAGCAGCCACACCCTACTTATAAGCCCAGCCTTCAAGTGTTGTGGTTAGGCAAAGACGCCTGCTCCTCTCCCCTCCTCCCACGGGGCGGGGTGGGGGTGGGGGTGGGGGGGCGGTTCTAGAAAGCTCGGGAGGGTAGGGACAACAGTTGGGAAGGGGAGGTAGAAGTCTACTGATAAAAAATGGAGACGGGGCTGGAGTTGGGCCGATTTAGGGTTGCAGGCGCCAAGAATACAGATGTGGCTCATAGTGGTACTTGCTTTATTGTCTTCAGGGGGCCTCGAAGGGTCGGGTCCTGGGAATCAATGGGGGCAGGAGCTATGGGGGAGCCATAACTCCTAAGGCCATGGCCTTAGGTGGTGGGCATCTGGGGTGCCTCAGCCTGTGAGTGCCCATTGGCATCACCAGTACAGCCATTGGGTGCGGTCGGCGCAGATCCTTTCTTGCAAAGCACCGGAGAGGTGGTGGCCAAGGGCCCAACTCTCTTGAGGCCAGGGCGTTCCATCTTGTGCTCCAGAAGCATGTGGTTCTGCGGCGGGAGCCCCACGCAGGCCCTGGGGGATGATCAGGGCTCAGCGGGGCCAGACCCGGAGACTGCCGTGCAGTCCCTAGGCCCTGTGCACAGCCCAGCCAGCGGACATCCGGGCCGTGGACGGGAACCCCCAAGGCTGGGGCACACCTGAGGATATTCTCGATGCAGCTGCGCTGGCGGAAGAGCGCATTGACTACGGGGCTGCCGGGTGGTGCAAGTGGCGCCTTGAAGAGGAAGCCGAGCAGTGACAGCACCGGATGGAAGCTCTGCGGGTCCGGGTCGACGTCGGTGCAGAAGCTCACTCGCTGACATAGTTCAGTCAGCAGGGCCAGGTCCAGCATGATGGGTGCGGCCAGGAGCGAGTCCTAGGGGGCCAGCGGGTCAGGAGGTGGGCCGGGCTGGCGGCCGCCCCGCTGCTCCTGCCCCCTCGCGCCCCACACCTCGCACGTGTTGTGCAGCACCAACGTGTTGGTACCACCCAGCATCAGCTCCGATGTGTACTCATCCAGGGCACGCTTGCTGTCGCCCACGTATGGCACGTACTTGATGACCACCTGGGGGGCGGCACAAGGTCACACGGGGCCCTCGGTTGGGCGCGCCCTCGCCCCGGCCCCTGCCCCCACTCCCGCGCCCCACGCACGCAGTGGTCGGGCTGTTCGCCCGGCGAGTAGAGCACCGGGTTGCTGTGCACCATGTCGTCCACCACGCTGCTCTTGGACACCTCCTTGGAGCGAAACTGTGGGGGCGCTGACAAGTTCTGCCCGTCGTTGTTGCCCAGGTGGTTGTAGCTCACGATGGACATGGTCTGGGGGGACAAGGGGACCCGCGGTAGCTGCAGGCCTCGCAGCACACAAGCCCAGCCCTCGGGGGTCCAGGCCTCCCCTCCTGAGCTGAGCAGTCCCCCAGGCCCACACACCTTGAGGCCAGAGCCGATAAGGAAGTCCACGAGCACAGATTTGACCTTGGTCTGGCCCGACTTGAAGTCGTCTCCACCCACAAAAACGCGGCGCTGCCACGCGAGCTCGAGGGCACCGGGTACCAGCGTGTTCTGTGGGGACCCATTGAGGAAGGCACAGCCCTCCAAGATGCTGGCCACGGCAAAGAGTGTGGAGGGCGACACTTCCAGGCCCAGCTGCAGGCAGAGGGGGCCAGTCAGCACAGAGGAGTCCTTGGGGGCTGGCCCTGATCCCACTCCACCCCTGGGCGCACCCACCTGGATGGTGCGCAGCAGGTTCTCAGCAGTGTCATTGAGGCCTGGAATCACTTCGCAGAAGCGCTCCGTGTTCGCTGTCCACAGCACGATGACTTTGTCCAGGCCGGCGCTGAACCGAAAGTCGCGGATGTCCCTACGGATCTGCTCCAGCTGGGGATGGGGAAGGTAAGGGGAGGTTGTACAGGCTCCTCCGACCTGTGGAGGCCTGGGCTACTCAGTTTCCCAAGTGCGCTGGACCCTCGGGATGGGAGCAGGAGGACAAAAGAGGGAGAGCAGGTGCGGGGGGTGGGGAGGACAAGTGGCTGGGAAGGACAAGTGGCACGGGGCGGGGCTGCACCTGCTGCGCGCGCGTGCCCGGGATGACGTTGTCGGCGCGCGCACTCTGGTTAGCTGCGATGAACTCCGGGATGTAGACGGAGGGCCGCGGGCGCATGGCCTCCATGTGCGGCCAGAGTTGCTCCTGCAGTCCCCAGTCCAGTACCTGTGCACGCCGCATCGCCTCCGCCAGGTTCAGCGAAGATATGTCCCAGCCTGGGGGGTACCCTCAAGCTCGGCCCGGCCCCAAGCTTCGGCCCCGCCTCCCGCCCCACCCCCGGCCCAGGGCTCCGCCCACCGTCGAACACGAGGTCGTCGGGCGCCACCATGGGCAGCAGTGAACTGAAGGGCACGAACACTTCCTTGCCCTCGGCGTCCAGGCCCAGGCTAACAGTGCCTGCCTGCGTCAGTGAGCCGTAGTAGTTGGCCTCCTGGGGGGCGGCAGTGGGAGCTGAGTGAAAGGTGGGCGTGGCGTGGGGAGGGCCTCGAGCCGGCCAGGGCCCCGCCCGGCACCCGAAAGCTCCGCCCTGCCTTTGGGCACCTCCCCTCGGAGCTCCAAGCCTAGGCGGAAGCCGCTCCGTTCGGGAGGTCCCACCCTGAAGCCCTCCCACACCTTAGGCTCCGCCCCCGAAAGACCCCTGAGGAATCCCCGCCCCCCGTGGAAGCCCCGCCTGGAGTCCGCCCGCAGCCAGAAACCCCGCCCCCTATGGGCCCACTCCTCCGTTGGAGCCCCTCCCCCGCCGCAGGGATTCCAGCGAAGCCCTCTCTCCGACCGAGCCCCACCCGACCCCCCACCTTGCGGCCCGTGCGCGTGGGCCAGGACAAGCGCAGTCGGTTAGCCAGCACGGCAGCGGTCAGTGTGGAGCCGTTGTTGCCGCCCCAGCCGACGAGCATGACCCCGAGCCGGGGCACCTGCCGGGCGGTCCGGAAAGTGAAGCGCGTGGACGTGGGGTGCACCTGGGGGCGGGCAGCGGGGTAAGCCGGAAGCCACAGGCCCCTCCCCGCTCGCTACTACTGGGCCGGGGGTCGCAGACGTTGGGCAGTTCCCGCTCCCTCCCCGCTCCCTGACTCCCCCAGCCCTGTGGCCCGCCGGACGGGCCCTCGCCTACCTTGAGGACGCCGCCCTCGCGGCTGACGCTCGTCGTCCGGTACTCGTACTGCGCCTCGATGGTCTCGGGGCTGTAGACAACGTCGGGGCTCTCGACCACGAACTCAGTTGCGGCCTCCATCGCGATAGTCTGGGAGCGCGGGGTTGGCAGGAGGTCAGCGGGGTCCTAAGAACTGGCCGGGCCAAGCCGACTTCGGTCCCCAGGGAGCCTGCACCCCTCCCGGGGCGGCACTCACCGATGCAGCGTCGGCTGGGGCAGCGGCAGACGGCTAGGGCTCCGGGCGCGCGAACTCCAGAGAAAAGAGCCGCGGCTCCACCCCCTCTCCGCCCCTCGCTCCGCCCGCGCGCGGGAGGAGGGGCGCTCGCGGCGGGGGGAGGGCGCGCACCGACCTTGGGCTCGGGTTCGAGGCCTTTTGGTCCCGAGCCTCCGCCGCTGTCTGGTTCTTGGCCGGCCGGGCAAATAACCTGGGCCCCAGGCCCCCGGCCCTAACTCGGCCCGCGTGAGTCACTTAGGACCCCCGGCCGCCTATCCCCACTGTACAAAAGAGGACTTTAAAGCTCTAAGGGAGCGCCAAGCCCCAGCCAGGAGGCAGAGGCAGTAGTTTGAGTTAGGCTGGGAAACTCATTATTTGGTGGGTTGGAGGAGGAGGAGTCTCTAGAGAAACTAAGACACGGGAAACTGAGGCAGAAGACTAAGCGAGGAATCGGATTTCAAAGCGTGACACTCCTCCAGCTCAGGCTCCCTCCTCTTCCCCCTTCTTGAGCAGCGGTCACTTTCCACTAAGGAGAGGGAGTAAGGGGGGGCTGTGAGTTCTTGGTGCCCCCACCTGTAGCAGGAAGGCTAGCAAGCCTATCAAGGGCAGGCCTGGGGTGGGGGCGGGGGGAGAGACTGCTCCGTGGGGAAGCGAGGGAAGGCGATGGGCAGGGCAGAGGCGGCCAGCTGGGAGGAGCTAGGCCTGCACAGCTCTGAGCCCCTCTAAGCGCCCAGTGATAAAGGAGCGTGGGAACCCGGCAGGCGGGCGGGGGCGGCTCCCCCAGGAACTTTCCAAAACAAGCGGCCTCCTCCGGCTGGAAAGTTTCCACCCCTGGAACTGACCCAAAAGGTGGATAGTTGGGAACGTTTGCAGGAAACATGGTCAGAGTCTGGCCTTGGGGAATGGGGGCTCTAAAACTAGTCCAGACTTTGCCCTCAAGGGGCTCCAGTTGTGGGGGAGTCAGAAGTGAACTGGGGGGACTTCTCTGGTGGCCCAAGGGTTAAGAATCTGCCTGCCAATGCAGGGGACATGGGTTGGATCTCTGGTCCAGGAAGATTCTACATGCCACAATACAATTAAGCCTGTGCACCTCAACTACGGAGCCTGCGCTTCAGAGCCCCACTGCAATGAGAAGCCCTGGCTCGCCACAACTAGAGAAAGCCTGAGCACCACAATGAGGTCCCAGCATAGCCAAGAATAAGTAAAGAGCAGTGAGGGGCGCACTCCTAACCAGAGGGACCTGAGAGGCAGCGGTGGACAGGGCAGGCTGCCTGGAAGAGGTGGCTGCTGGACAGTCTTGAGATCATGAAGACATCTTATCAAAGAAAGATATGAAGAGCTGCCTAGACAAAAACCTGGGGGACTGGTTTCAGGGGCAGATGAAAAAGGGCTGGATGCGAGGGGGAGGGAGGCAGTTTGGGGACCAAGGCAGACCCTCAGGGCTGGGGACAGGGCATTTAGTATAATAAATATTTGGGTTTTGTCCTGCTTTCTGGCTTGGAGATTGAGTTTGATCATTAATTGCCAGGGGCTTCCCTGACAGTCCAGTAGTTAAGACTCTGCACTTCCACTGCAGGGGGCTGGGGTTCGATCTCTGGTCAGGAAACTAAGGTCCCACATGCCCAGCAGTGTGGCCTGAAATTAGAAGAAAAAAAAAATATCAATGGCCAGTGACTTATTCAATCATGGAACTTCTGTAAAAGCTCCTGAACAATAGGGTGCAGGTGAAAACATGGAGATGCTGGGAGGGTGACACCTGGAGAAGTCGTGGCAGCCCTGTACCTTTCCCCAAACCCTGCTCTCCTCCATTCAGCTGCTGAGTGTTTGCTTAGCTCTGTGAGCCATTCTGGCAAACCTCTGAGCGGGTGGGAGGGAACCCGATTTATGGCGGGTTGTTCAGAAGTATGGGTGGCCAAGGACTTGAGGCTGCTGTCTGAAGTGGGGACCTGAACCCCATAACCTGGGAACGGAACTGTTCGACCCCTAGTTGGTATTGAAGAATCTGCAGGAGCTGGAGCCCTCCAGGCCACATGTCATACATACCACAGGACTGTGTAAAAAGACCCAGCCCTGGGGAAGCCCAGCATTCACAGGGCAGCCTGTGGGAGGTGCTGGCAGGAGGGGTGTGGGCTGAGCAGGTCCAGGCAGGCTCCCTGGAGGGGCCGTGTTGGAGTAGTTCCGGCTACTACTAGTACTACTCATACTAACTACTCCTCCTAGTAGGGACCAGCTGGGGGTGTGACACGGGGTGAGTGTGCTGCCTGCAGGTGAGTACTGAATGACCAGGGATCCCCAATCCCACCAGACCGCAGGCTTCCAAGGGCGAGGGCAGAACCGCCGCCATCACTGCTGAGTGCCAGCACCCGGCCAGAGCCCGGTGCACGGGAGGCACTGACGGATCCAGGCGCTGGCAGATGTTGTCCAGAAAGTGGCAGGGACTGCTGGGCACCCCTCAGCCCTGTGGCCATGGTGTGGGTTGTGAAGGCGGGAAGTCCCCTGGAGACCTGGACTCAAGGTGTCTTGGGCTCAGGAAGGATGGTCAGGGAACTGCCTGTGGCCACAGGGCTGTGAGGGAGGCCGGTGGAAGGCTGGGGGAGGCGGGTGGGCAAGGAGAGCCTGAGGCGAGACGAGGCTGAAGAAGGCAGGGGTGTGGGGACAGAGATTTATCCACTAGAACAGCGTGGCCAGGCTGCCTAGGGAGCAGGGTACACTCTGCCCCACAGGGCCTGCCTGACCTCCCCTCCCGCGCCCCTCAGATTCCTGGGCCGCCTCAGAACTCAGGCCAAGGCCACTGGCCAGCAGGGCCACCAGGGAGGCTAAGGCCCACAGTCCCTGACCCCTGGACCCCTTTAATCCTGGTCTTATTCTTTGTTTTTCCTTCCTAAAATAAACATTCCCCTCCACTGTGTCCTTGGAGGGTAGAAACTGCCCCCTGCCTTCTGCTCCTCACCTGTAACCCAGGGCAAGGATGGCTTTCCGGCTGGTGTCCTGCGCCTATGGGGCTCCACTAGGCCTCAGGTTCGGTACCCCTGTCCCCACTGGGGGGCAAGGGGAACCCCACCCCCACCCCAGTGTGCGTCCGGGAGGAATCATCAAATAGTGCCATTACTCACTGCCGTTTCCATCAGCCAAAGCTCCTCAGCCCAAATAAAATACTCCCCGTGCTGCACACGGCTCCACCTGTGGGAGCCCTGGGGTCCCCCTGCCCGGCTCAGCCCACTCTGTGCACTCCACAGGGGCGGCGCTCTGCTGCTGTGCTGACCACCGCTCCCCAGTGCCTCCGCCTCCCGTCTCAGTCCTCACCGTGAGCAGGCTGGCTGGTCTGCTCTGGCACCTGCAGGGCCTGCTGCCTCAGGTCCGCCCTCCACCTGCCAACCTCATTCCTGGGCAGCGGCTGTGGCAGGCTGCCCAGAAAGCTTTCTCCATGCTCAGCCCATGCCCCCCCACCACCACGGTTGCCCCGTGGCCAGGTGGCCTCCTGACCCCAGCCCACCCCAAGACGGAACCAGTCCCCCTGACCCCTAGGGAATGACATATGTACTCCCAGCTTGGGCTCACAGATTCAGTTCAGTGAATTTATTGTAGGTTGAAAAAAAATCAGCATTCACCTCTTTAGTGTACAAAAAGGACACTAGTTCTTTTAAGAAAATATTAGGAACTGAAGATGCAGACGTCTTTCAATTGTAACATTTTGGCAAAAGTGAAAAGTTCTTGTAAACACCAACTCCATGGCTCAAAATAGTTTTTCTCCACAGTACAATATTAAAAGAAAAAAAAACAGTATCAATAAGTTAGACCATATTTAATCAGCTAGAGCTTCTGTCCATCAACCCCGCCCCAAGCACAAAACTCCTCTTAGCTTCATAATTCCTTAAAAGGAGAAAATAAACAACAACAAAAAACAGTGAGGAGGAAGAGGAAATTCAACTGAGAGTCCCTCGAACTGGACCCCAGGGCAGAGGGCAGGTGGGCCCTCCCGGGTGGGGCCCGTTGAGCGATCCCGCACCATCTGAGTCTGCGAGTCCAGGCTGAGTGCATGATGGCTGTCCACAGAACTCAGGGCCCCAGGGTCTGCTCAGCCTGTCTTCCTCCATCCCAAATGAAAAACAAAAGGACAGCTACTGAAACATAAAGGATCAGCTTCCTCAGTGCTCCGGGCACCCCAGGGGTCCCGCGGAGACGTTGGGGTGGGGTGGGGGCACTGCAGGCATGACTGCTCTTTGGGAAGCCATTAGGAGACACCCCCACAGCTTAGAAAAATAGACATGACTATGAGCATTTCCACTCTCCCTGCCTCACTAGGATCCTGGCAGCAACCCCTGCCCCCGCCCCCGACAGCGACCCCTGGGCTGGGGGTTGCAACCAGCCCCACGGCCTTCCCCCATCGTGGCTTCGCTGAACGTGGCTCTGAATTAACGTGAACACGCGCTTTAGACCCCAGCACGCCCTGGCGGGGCCCCACACACACACACACACACACACACAAACATATACATGCCCCCTGACGCTTTCAGGGACATTAGACTAGGCACAGTGACTAAGCAGCAATTGGGGTGTCCTTGGGCCAGCACCCCCAGAGAGGGGGGATCAGGCACCTTTTCTGAGCTCACTCTCCGGGGGCTCCCTGGCTCCCTCGACCCCCAGCCCCTCCCTGAGTGCAAACCCCGTGGTGGCTCTGCAAAGACGACCCCAGAACCCATACATGGGGCTGAGGGGCGGAGCGAGGTCAAGAACACGGAGGCCACTTGGCCTCAGCAGTACAAAGTGAGGAGCAGCAGCAGGAGAGAATGGAGAAGAGAGAGAAAACCCGACGCCGGTGCTGCAGAGCGCGGGCTACAAGCACAGAAGCTCCCGGCGACCCCGACAGCTGAGGGCCTGGAATAGCAAGCGGGCCTGGTGCTCCCCGCAGCTGCTCCCGGGCCAGCTGGGGTTTTCCAAATAGAGCTGCAGGGCTTGCACTGCCCAGCCCGCCCCACTCAGAGCCAGGCAGAGGCCGTGTGCGAGGGAGACCAGTGCAGGAGAGGGGCCCCCGGCGCCCCCCACCGGTTCTCTCCTCCGAGCTCGCAGAGGCAAGGCCAGCCTTCCGGAGCATCTGTAATACTGTAGGAAGGGCCCAGGGCAGCGTCTAGACCCCGGGTGTCCAAGGAGGGGAGGCACAGGTGTAGAAAAAAGATGCTTTTCTTTCGTACAAAAATAGACTCGAGTCTCGTCAGCAGTAGCCTGTCTTTGTATAAAACTAGAAAAGGCAAGCAGGCAGGCTGGCCTTGGGAGTCTTTCTCTGACAAAAAGTTGAAGTCCCCCGTGGGGTGGCTGGCGAGGAGGGGGGCTTCTTGAGGAGCCCGTCCTAGGCAGGGGGCCTGCACAGGAGGTGTGGGGGGCCTGGGGGGAGCTGGACACTCTACCTGGGTTTGTGTGACCTGTGGGCGGCCAGGCCTGCGTGGGCTCCCCTGAAAGCCGGTGTTGCTGGCTCAGATGACTGTATTCTTCCTCATGTTTATTGTGTTAAATAAATCTCTGTTTTCTTGTCTTTAGCTCCCCCTTGCCCCCAGCTCCCCCACCATCCAGAACAGTCAGCCCGGTGAGGTGAGCTGGCCTGGCTGGTCGAGTGGGACCTCCTGCCCCGTGGCCTGGGGCTAAGGCCATGCCTGAAGCTGTCGCTGGTCGTACTCGGCGATGAGCCTCTTGATGTGGGCCAGCTTGCTGTGCAGGTACTCGCAGCGGTGCTTCTCCTGGCTGTAGTTGGTGTTGGTCTATGAGAGAGCGGCTGGGGTGAGCCTCACCCACAGGGCCAGGGTGGAGAGCTCAACGCCAACCCAAGCCGCCCCACCTGGCTGCCCCTGGCCCCCACTCACAGGCCAGAGCCCTCAAGCCCTGACAGGGACCCCTGAGCTGCCCCTAGGCTCCACCCTGGGAAACAGGGTCACGGCTAGGGTGAGAGGCTGAGAGGAGGTGGTCACGCAGCTTCCGTGCTGGGCTGGGACACGGCCGGCGGGAACCAGCCCCGGCACACTTGGCCCTAGGGAACGAGAGCTGCTGCAGTGGCACCACATCCCAGGAGACGGTCAGGGAGCCCGAGCTGGGGGCGGCCGGAGCCGAGACCGCGGCTCCTCCCTGACTCGAGCGCTGAAGGACTCAGCGGGGCCAGGATGGGGTGGGGAACTGTGCTTCCTCCCCCGGACCTTTGAGGGAGCTGCAAAGGGCCTGGGCTGTGCTCACCCATAGCGGGAGAGTGTGTGGGGTGCTCAGGGGAGGGGGCACCCAAGTGCCCAGAACAGACTTAAGCTCCTCAGCTATCAGGGGAGGAGCTACTCTGAGGACCAGAGACCAACCCAGGGAGGCCCGCCCACGCACCCTGCCTCCTCTAGACCGCAGCGCTACTGACCTGATCCCACCCCGCCCTAACACCACAAGGGGATGGAGGCTCACCTTTTTGATTTTTCGATATTCCTGAAGGATCTGCCCACGAGTAGTCTGGATGAAAAACAAAAGAAAAAGTCAACAATACATTATCTGCAGGATACCCCAACGGAGTGACCCCTTCTCCTTAGTCACGGTGGCCTGCCAGGTCACTGCATGCTTGGGGACAATGGCTGCGGCTGTGGCATGGCACCTGAGGGTGTACAGAGCAGGGGCTGGGCCAGAGGGGACGACTCGGGGACACGCAGGAGGCTACACAGCGGCCGGGGAGAGGCAGGGGCAGCTGGGAGGCGCCTTCCCTTGCACCCAGCTGGCTGGTGCCCAGGTCGAGGCCAAGCACAGAGGCCCCCTGACCACCTGCGGGGGTTGCAACGAGACGGGAGGATGGGGGAGTCCAGGGGGTGCTTGCCTGTCCTAGACCCTCAGAACCCCCACTGTGCCTCCAATCACAAGCCGTCTCCTTGGGAAATCAACCTGACCTCCACCAGGGAGACAGAGCCCAGCACCACAGTTCATCAGGGCTGGCCCTGTCATCAGGTAACCAGCTCCAAAAGGGGTCTCAAGGGGGAGGCTGGTATCCCAAGGCCCCCTGCAGGGACCAAGCCCCCTGTGGTAAGGTCCCACTCGGGATGGCCGGGGAAACGCAAGTGCCCCAGGTGGGGGAAGGGGTTGGGGCCCCAGGGACCCTCCATCCCCTCCCCCTCCCACGGAGGCTGTGACAGCTCTGACGGGCTGTGCGGTGTGGCCAGGGCCCGCCCCTCCTGCTGGGAGGCAGTGCTGAGAGTTCTCTGGTGACACAATAGTGGGCTGCAGAGAAGCCCCAGGTGCTCGGGGGTCGGGGGGGACGCACGCACCCCAGCCCCTGGTTTCCTGGCTGTCTCCACTGCTGAGGCCACCCCCAGCCCCACGGTCACCTCCCACCTACAGCGCTGGTCTTGCCCAGCCTCATGGTTGAGACGGCAGAGCTCCCTAAACAGGCCTGACTCACTCGGAGTGGGCAGCGCCCCCGCCCAGAACAGGAGGGGACGCGTCTGAGGACGCAGGAGCCAGGCAGGGCACTACCTCGTACTCCTCAGAGCCCTGCGAGAGCTGCCGGAGCTGGGCGTCGAGCTGCGTGAAGCGCCGCGTGACCCGCTCGATGCGGGCGTGCAGGCCTCGGTACTCGCTGTACTCAGCGTTGAAGTCATTTTTGTAGCTCTGGCGCTGCTCCGAGGAGGAGATGGTGGCGTATTTTCTGGGGAGATGGGAAAGAAGGGCCAGAGGGGCTTAGGGGGCTGCAGCAGAGAGCCTGGAAGTGTCCACAGCCAAGTGGCCAGCCCCAACCAGGAAGCAGCCCTAACTCCGAGCAGACTGGCCGTCAGGAATACACACACAGCCACGGAGTCAAGTCACCACACGCGTGTGCACACAGACAGGAATACACACACACAGCCACGAGGTCCGTGCTGCCTCTGCTAACCTGCAGAGGTGGGGGTGGGGAGCAGCCGGCAAGGGAAGTACTCACAGCAAGTAGTCGGGCGTCTCCGAGGTCGACGTGGGGACACTTGAGCTGCTGCAGGTCCCGTTTAAACCTTAAAGAGAAAACGTGCCTCCTGAGTCTGTACCTTGTGTGTCTGTGATGAGACCTACAGAAGGTTGATGCCCTACTGTCTGAAGGCCTCAGGGGGGAAGCCACGCAGAGGGAGCCAGGGTGGGCAGAGGAGGCGTGAGTTAGGGCGAGCACCATCTGGCCACCGTGGGGGGCTGCCTGGAGCTGGAAGTGCCCCCTGCGCAGTGGGAGAGGTGGTGAGCCAGCACGGTGTGCGTCCCCAGAGCACAGCCGTGCAGAGACAGCATCGTGGGCGCAGTCTTCAGCAAGCACCCAAAAGTATGGGTTCACTGCAGGGTTAAAGCCTGGGAAGCTTGTCCAGAGCCTTTGCTGACCCCATGTAAAAGCCGTGAAGATGAAAACCGGTGACCCCTGGCCAGTTGAGTCCCAGGGGCATACCATTCTTGGGCCCTACAGGACAAAGCCGGATGGCTGCCAGGGTTTTCCCCCTCCTCTCCCTGTGGATGGAGCTGCAGGCCCTGCAGGCTCTGGTCTCTGGCCTGACCACCCCCACCCCGCCACCCCACCCATCCTCCCATTCTTCCCACCAGACCCAGGACTGTGACATCAGAGGGTCAGCCCTGGGACTGTGACCCGAGACTGTCCTGAGACAGTGCCCGAGGCCTGCCCGGGCTACAGTCTGCTCCTTTTCCCCGGGGACTTCTTCTAGATGACCTTTGTAATCCCGAGACACAACCGATATTATCACTCTGAAGCATTTGCTGAGCACCCATTTTGGTGCCTCTCTTGGCAGAAAATAGCCCTCCAGGGGATCAGTGGTTTGACGAGCCCCCGTGCAGTTTTATACTCCATCCAGTGCAAGGGGAGATTCCCACCAGTGGATGGAGCCCACCCACACCCCCATCCGGGTGTTGTCTCTGAAAAGGCTGTGGCCTCCCTGGGATGCAGCCCAATAGGCACACACACGCAGATTTAGTCTACATCCCACCTCCCACAGCCCAGCCACGTCAGGCATCCCGGGGTGCTTCACCCTGAGCCTGAGAATCAGATGGACCTGGCAGGACACCACTGGGGTCCTGCCTGTGGCAACCAACCCTCTGTGGGCCCCACCCCTGCCCGCACTCGGCCACCCCTGGACCAGCCCAGCTGCTTCCCACTTGTGTGCTCCCTCCCAGGGCAGTGGGTGCAGGGACATGTCTGTAGGGTCACCCTGCAGGACCCAGGTCTGGGTGCCAATGAGAGAGGGTGACCCAGTTCCCACATAGGGGTCAGTAGGCCTGAGTTTGGCCTGGATGAACCGAAGCACCCCCATGCCCAGCACGTGGCCTGGCCAGGAAGGTACCCTTGGGCCACAGGTGGGGTCCACAGTCTGAGCGAAAGCTGGGGGCAGGCACGAGGGTGGGTCTAGGACCCAGGAGTGGCCCCGCAGCACAGGGGGAGGGAGGTGGCGGAGGGGGGCCTTGGAGGGGTGGGGTGAGGCGGGGGGGCACAGATGGGCTGGGCTGAGGAGTCTGCACGACTGGAGGAAGCTGCCACACCCATCAGGGTCACAGGGCAGGGCTGGGACCATGGGCCAGACGAGGGGGACAGCAGCAGGCAGAAGGGTGGGCCACCTCACGGGACACAAGGGTGAGGGCACTTCTGCACTTGGGTGCCGGCCTGGAACCCTGGCCAGCGAGGCAGGGGAAACTTCAGAGAACAATGCTGCTGCTAAAGGCGGGCGGGGAGCTCTAGCCTGCACAGACGCCCACCCAGGAAGGAGCCACAGCAGGAGGCTGTGTATGGTGGGGCTCAGGAGGCAAGGCAGGCCCCCACCCACCAGTTATCACTATCAGCTGAGCTGCCAGAGAGGCCAGTCTAAGGGGCTCGCTCGGTGCCATCCCAACTTCTGGTGCGCGCTTGTCCTTCCCCTCCCCCTTGGGGCCCTTCTCCTGGCTTTCCTGATCCCAGACCTCCTTCTCACCCTGGCCTGGGGCCAAGCTGCCTGTGGCTGACACACACTGGGCAGGAGCCAGCGCCTTCTGAGCCCTGCATGGGGGGCCGGTCTGGGCAGCATCTTCCTGGCCTGGTCTGCTGCCTGGCCCCATGGTCCTACTTCCCCAGACCCTGCCAGAGCACAT
The DNA here is from genome assembly GCF_002263795.3 of Bos taurus. Taxonomy (NCBI): domain Eukaryota; kingdom Metazoa; phylum Chordata; class Mammalia; order Artiodactyla; family Bovidae; genus Bos; species Bos taurus. The sequence goes on along the minus strand of NC_037334.1, from coordinate 4,727,498 downwards.
GGAACCTCACTTCTGCTGTCTGGGCTCCCTGAGCCCAGCTGCTCAGGTCTGCGTCCCTGGGTGGGACCTGGGTCAGACGGCCTGTGCTTAGAGAGCCAGGCTCCCTTCCCCTCTGGGAAGCCTAGCATGCGGCAGGGCCGAGGGGCCCCAGAAGACTGACGGAGCTGCAAGGTCTGTCTTCATCAGACCGACCCCGGACCCGGTCTCCAGCTGCAGAGTGAGGAGCGGGCATGGCCTTTCTGGAGGACAGCTGAGGCACATTCAAAAGCCTGAAGGAGCAGGGGCTCCACCTCTGGTCCAGGAATGCCCCCTGCTGGGGATCCTCCTGAGGGAACAATCTGAAAGCCACACCAGATGAAATGGCCCCCAGGGCCGCCAGGGCTGCGCCTCTGTTGCTGTGACATGCTGATTAGGTTAAATTACGTGAGAGGAAAATCACAATGGAGTCAGTACTGCTCAGAGAGCTCTCTAAAAATGGCATCAAGAAGCCATTAAGGAAGTGTGACCTGTGCACGGCTCAGCCTGCATGGCATCTGACCTTGTGACCCCCGTCTGCCAGAACTCGTGCCAGCTGATGGACTTATCAGACCCCCACCCCCAAACCACGCGACACTGTCAACTTACTGGGCCCCCAACCTAAAACAAATGTTTTCTGACTCGTCTGACTTGCGTCAGAGTTAAACCGTTCTCACCAGAAACCTTTAACAAACTAAAGGCTTTCAGTCTTCATAAACCCAACTCTTGCTCTTCCTGAGAACTCTCATGGTCACCTGAACCTATGTCTCTCGAATGGTAATTCTCAAGACCCTACAGAAACCATTTCCCTATGTGCAGCCTCCAGAGTTATTCTGGGGTTGCCAGTAGCCACAAGGGGTGCTCAGCTCAGATGCCCGGGGCTCTAACTGGGAGTGGGGAGGCTCTGGGGGTAAGGACGCCGCCCCTACAAGCCCCAGGTCCTCGAAGGTCTCCCTGGTCAGCATAGAGTCCCGACAGCCTCACACCCCTCATCCCACTGAGGGTCTCCCGAGTGCCAGCTTCCCTACAGGCGAGGCCTTGCTCTGGCTCTTATCAACTGCTGTTCGGTAGACGAGTCTCCCACCTCCTCCTGGACCTGCCTCTCAGACCCTCTCTCTGCAGGCTCAAAGGTTTGCTCTGCAGGTCACAGCAGGAACACAGTGATCCAGGGACCCCCTCCCCACCAAGTCCTGCCCCCCGCAGCCATCCCTGAGCCCCAGACCCTTGCTGTGTGCTGTGTCTGGGGTCTCCCTGCAGCCAGAACCGGGCCCTGGAATTGTTCCTCTCCCTGTGAAATATCCCCTCCTGTGAGCCTCAGCTCCATCAGGCTCTGTGCCCCTGGCCCTCAGGGCTGGCCTGGCACACACCTGACTGTAGGAACCTTCAAGAACAACACCGCCAGGGCAGTCACGTGAGCCAGTGCGAAGACGCAGAGGGCCTTAATGTGCAGGGTGGGCCCAAGTGGGGACTCAGGAGGCAGCCCTCTCGGCATCCTGTGGAGTGAGGGTGCGCAGGCACAGGGCCAGTGCTCAGGCCCCCACTGACCCCCCTTCTGCAGAGCCCTCTGCCCCTCAACCTCCTGACACCTACCCGGGGCGACTGGTGGGGCAACTGGAGGGGCTGGGGGGCCCGGCGTCTGGCTGAGTGGCCGGTCCCGGGGCCTGTCCTCGGCTGCCCTCTCCTTGTCTTTGTGCTTCTTGGATTTCTTCTTGGATTTGCCGTGCAAGGAGCCGCCGTGGGGCCTGCTGGGCTGGGCACAGTCTGTCAGCAGGGGCATGCTGAGGCGCTCAGTAGGGGCTGGGGCGGCCACTTCCCCACGCTCACAGTCCCGGCCGCTGTGGCCCAGGTCGTTGCTGACGTCGGCCAAGGGGTCGTGGGCCCGCGGCGGCTCCAGTCGCAGGGGCAGGTGGGTGTCCGTACCAGCCAGAGGGCCCGGGGTGGGCAGCAGGCCCTCGCGGCCGAGGGTCGTGCTCAACTTCCCGTTGACTGTGGGCTGAGCTCTCTGGGTGAAGTGCGATATCCTGGGTTTCTTGTTGGCCAGAGGGTCAATGAAATCAGGAGGCTGCGGCCGTTTCTGTGACGGAGAGGAGAGAATTTCAGGAGTGAGCCTGTGCCTGGAGTCACTCTGTGCCCCAGGGAGAGGCTGTGCAGCAACAGGCCAAACTTGAGCTGACCAGGAGCCCCACCGCAGGCCCTGAGGGGACCAGCGCCCACAGGCAGGGCCACTCCGGCCACAAGGGGGCGCGCGAACACCACAGCAGGCCCGAGAGGCCCAGAGCTCTGGGGCCTGCCTGCCCAGGGACCCGGTGGGACCGCGGGCCAGCAGGGCAGAGAAAGGGCGGCTGGGCCATTAGGGGACCCGCTTCAGCCCATAAGGGCCACCCCTGGGAACTGATCTAAAACAATACTGTGCTCAGCATCCCCCCTTGATGACAGTAAGAGCAACGGAGCCCAGTCTGAGTGACACAGGGCAGGCCCCACAGGCCAGGACCGTTCTCCCCAAGGGCCCTTGAATCCCCGTGGTAACCCTGTCACATGGTGCAGGCCTCATCCCCATTCACAGAGGAGAAGACTGAGGTCCGGAAGGCAAGGCCAGAGTAGAGGAACGGAGCCAGGATCAGACCAGTCGGCCCGGGCCCAGGGTGCGGCAGTGTGGGCCAGAGTGAAATGAGGCCCTGCCCGCCACGCCACAGCCACGGGGGTGCCCTGGGAGGCTTCAGGACCTAGGCCGGATGCCTCCAGGGGCAGGCAAAGCGGGGAGGAGAGTGGCTGGCCAAGTAGGGGATGGAGACATGGGACTCATTGGTCAGAGCATGCGGGGGGAAGAGACAGCTGTCACCAAACAGCTCCGACAACGGTGAGGGACCCCACTGCTGAAGATCAAGCCCCCAACAGCAAGGCCCTCCCTGCCTACTAACACGGCAGAGCCTGCTGGGGACACACTGAGTTTTAAAGCAGCCCTAGGAATCAGAGGCTCCAGTGGCCAGAGTGGCCAGCGGCCCGCGCGCCCTCAGCCACACTACCCCGAAAGGCAACCCAAGGAACCTATCCAGGTTCCAGGCCTGGGACCCCCAGCACCCAGTCAGCTGCTTACGCCTTCGAGAAAACTCGCCAGCCCTGAGTGATAGGCCCAACAGGCTCCCCGAGAAGCAAGGTCAGGCCCACCGCCTCTGTTGAAGCCCGCCCACCCTCCCTGCCAGCCGCTCCTACCTGAGGGGGCGAGGCTGAGCTCCCGTGCTCGCCCGGAGGACTGCTGGCAGCAAGGTCTCCAGGGAGGCCACCTGTGCTCTGTGGCTGGCACAGTTTCCTGCAGAGGAGAAGCAAGGCAGGTTGGAGGGTCCTGAAACAATGCCCTCCCTGCGAGGCGCACCCAGGCCCAACCACCTCTGCACTGATACTTTGCACCCAGCCCAGCGTCTGGGGGAGGGCCTGGCTCCCCGCTGAAGCAGGGCAGTGCTGGGTGTGATGGGCACGCCCGGCAGGCAGAGAGCAGTCGAGCACACCCAGCCCTGGGTGCATCCGCAGCAGCCCCGTGGCCACGGCCTCAGCCTCACCGCCAGAAGGCCGGCCACACTGGATGCTCTGTGCCCAGCGAAGGGCCAGGTGACCAGATGCTCATCTCGACCTTCATGACCATGGAGACCAAGGACTCCTGGTGCAAAACTGACCAGACACTCAGGGTCCATGCTGTGTCCCCACAGGAGCTACAGACATTGGGTGTTGGCCCTTTTTTAAAAAACATTTGATCCTTACTTTTATAAACAACTGTCATCCCAATAACAACACTCACTGCAGAAACAGAATGCAAAAGAGGGCTGAGATGCCCTGCTCTGAGGTGGGAGGACCCCCCCAGATTCAGCTCCCATCTTCCTGGGAGCCAGGCCCCAGGACCTCCAGGGATGGCAGGAGCAGCCAGCAGACCACTGGAATCAGCTCAACAGCGCAGCCAGGGACGAGAGAAGAATCGCCCCGACGCCTGACAGAAAAACGGAGGCCCTGAGAGTCATCTTGGCTGGGTGGGGTTGGCCCCTTGAACTCCTAGAGGCTGAGAGTCTCAGGGGAGCCCAGGCACCCAGCTGGCCCCCCAAGCCCTGCAGGAAGCTGAGCTGAGGTCTGGGGCCACGTCCGCTGCTCCAACCAGTGGCCAGCAGAGCACCTCCCCGGCCTCAGCTGCACTCCAGACTCCAGCGGCTGCCCTCCCCACAGCGGCCTGAAATGCAAGGAGAGACGAAAGGAAGGTTCTGAGAGTGGGTGGGGCAAGTCTACTGTCCAGCACTGTGGAAGCATCTAGAACTTTCAGTCAAAGACAGAGAATCAGGTGTTCACATCCATTCTCTCTCAAGTCCCCACTAAAAAAGCATAAAAGAGAAGGGGAAAAAAAAGACAGCAATGCTACTTAACGTGGGAAGCAGAAGCACAAGTGGTGACTGTCCTGGAGGAGCCAAGGAAACTGAGTCCTGGCTGCAGAGCCCGCAGGCCACAGTGTGCGCCTCGGAGACCTCAGTGGAGGGGCCCTCCAGGCTGCCCCCCAGCAGCCCTGCTCTGGGACCTGGCCTGCTGGGGCCAGCTGCAAAGGGAACCCCCAGCATGTTTGGGAGTAAAGGAGCCCAGGTCTTCCCCAGGGGGCCAGGAGGCTGCTCGGGCCACACAGGATGGACAGAAGCATGGCCTCCAGAGGAAAGGAAACAGAGGGGCCTGTGGAGGGACCCAGAGATGCCTCAGGGCTACCAGGGAGGCTGGACTGCCAACAGCAAAGTTCTGCGGAGGCGGCACCCTGGCTTCCAGGCAACAACTGTCAGGCCCTGAAGCAGACAAGACTATGCATTTGACAGGACAGAGAGCAACCAAGCCCCTGTGCCACTACTACTGAGCCCGCATGCCACAACTACCGAAGCCTGAGCCCCACGACAGGAGAGGCCACCGCAGCAAGAACCCTGAGAGCCGCACCTGGAGAGCAGCCCCCCCGCCGCAATTGGAGAAGAGCCCGCACAGCAACGAAGACCCAGCACAGCCACAAATAAATTAACTTTTAAAAAGAAAGGAAAGAGAGACTAAGAGGATGAAAATGTTAAATCCACCAGAAACACACCGGCCTTAACAGCCTCAGAAAGACAAAGATCTGAAATACACAGCTCTCCAAAGAAAATATACAAATAGCCGATAACTGCACGAATAGATGCTCAACATCATTCACTGCTCATCCAGGGAAACTCAAATCGATACCACTATAAAATACCACTTCACACTGGCTAGAATTAAAAAAAAGAAAAAGAAAATATAACAAGTGTTGGTGAGGCTGTGGAAAAAATGGAATTGGGCACTGCTGGTGGGAACGTGAAATGGGGCAGTCACTGGGAAAGAGAGTCTGGCAGTTCTTTAGAAAGTTAAACACAGGATTACCACATGGCCCAGCAATTACACTCCTCAGGACTCATTTGAGAGAACTGAAAATCTGTGTCAGTTATATTTGTGTCCTCGTACACAAATGTTCACGGCATCACTGTACACAATCCAGAAAAGGCGGCAACAGTTCACATGTCCACTGGCAGAAGAATAAGCAAAAACTCAGACACAATAGACTATAGAAAAGAACCAAGAACCTGGCCGTAGAAAAGAATGAAGCTCTGCCACACGCTATGATGTGGAGAAACCTTGAAAACCTAACACTGAGTGGAAGGAGCCAGACACAAAAGGCCACACGGCACGCACCTCCACTGATACGCAGTGTCCAGAACAGGCGGATCCAAGAGGTCGGGGCTGCCAGCGGCTGCCAGGCGCTGGGGAGGCGGGGTGGGAGCGACTGCTAAGGCAGCTTGTTGGGTTTTCTGGGGGGGTGAATGGTTTGGAACTAGATGGAGGTGGTGGTTGCACCTTGGGAACTAGAAATGATGGCAAAAAGAGAGACAGATGGGAGAAGCTGAAGAAATCTCCCCAAAGTAGAAGAAATAAAAAGAAACAACCAGGAGGACAACGGTGAATGGTGTAGAGGCAGGGCCCGTCGGGGCAGACTGAGGAAGCCCGCGGGAGGACGAAGAGGGTGAGGCAAGCGTGCAGACTGCCGGCTCCAGCCACCCTCCACGCTATCGGGTGACCATGGGGACACGCACAGGCCAGGGAGGGAACTGACGAGGCGTCTGTGGCCAGACCTTCAGTGTGGAGGGAAAACGCCTTCCAATCTAAAGGCTAGATGTGGTCAATTGCCAGCTTGTGTGCTGGCCACCCAGGTGTGGAGCTGTGGCAGAGGGCCGTCCCAAAGCCTTCTCCTCGGAGAGACGCTCCAAGAGCTGGGTCCCTTCAGCATCAGGGCAGAATCCCAGACCCGGAAACAGGAGGACCTGCGAGGGAGGGAGGCAGCTCCTGTGGAAGCCCTGGTCCCCTGAAAGTGATGAAAGGCCATGAGACAAAGACAGGGAGCTTGTGGCTGGACGTGAAGGACACAGAAGGCTGAGCACTTGGCAAGCAGGTTACCAACTACAGGGAAAGTGCACTGCCTGTGAGACGGACGGAGGCTCGGGCTGTCTAGGCTATGCCCTGGGGGAGGGGAGGCCAGGACAGGGCAGGTCGGGGCACTGATTTCAAGGCCACACGGGGTCCAGGCCTCATCCTGCACTGGGACATCCAGACTCTGCCTGGGCCGTGCCAGGCCTGAGCCGCACACATGGGGACTGACAGCACAGAGGAAGCATCCGAGCAAACAGCTGAGGGCTTCCCCGGTGGGCCAGCGGTTAAGAACCCACCTGCCAAGGCAGGGGACACAGGTCTGCTCCCTGCTCCGGGAAGATTTCACATGCTGAGGGGCAATTAAGTCCATGTGCCACAACCACCGAGCCCGTGCTCCAGAGCCCGAGTGCTGCGCCCAGTGAGGTGCGTGCCCCCGGGTCAGTACTCTGCAACGAGAAGCCCGAGTGCCTGTCTGCAGAGCAATGCCACGGGGGCCCAGGCAGACCCTGGAAGCACAAGCGTGCTCAACTCAGGTCCAAGTTCAGAACAAGCTGTAGGATAAGGACAGCTGCAGCCCCTGGGGTAACACGAGCCCCCACACCCAGCCTGTAACAAGAGGAACACCCTAAGACCTCATTTCTCCTTCTTGCCATGAGACCCACGGCATGAAGACCGGTTGTAATGAGGGCCTTCTTCAGGGAGGGAGCAACCTAAACATGGAAAAAAAAAAGCTGTGCAGAGCAGCGCTGGGTTGTGGGTATCAGTGATATTGACCCTGACCTCTGCCCATCAATCAGGTCAAGCTCCCAAGAGCAGCAGATGCTGCCAGCTTCTGGAGAGGCATCGGGCCAGGCCACCCCCCAGCTGGCCCACGCAGCCCGAGAACAGAGCGCCAAGACGGCCCAGGGCAAACATGAGAGAGGAAAGGAGAGCTTGGCGTGGCCCTGAGCGCCGGGAGTCAAGAGCCTGAGGAACCTCCCTCCTGATACCCCTCAGTATTCAGCCCAGTTTCCTAGGGACCGCACCCACCCATGGGCAGACTGCCCACAGGCTGCTGGCTCCTGGCCATGCCCCTCCTGGATAGCTCTGGGAGGCCAAGGGCTGGGGGCCTGAGATCAGCCGGCAGTGAGAGGCTCTGAAGGAAGGAAGGGTGGGAGCAGCCTCAAGGCGCCCCACCCCCACATGCCCCTTGGAACCTCAAAGCACTCAGGTGGGTGTAAATTACTATTTCAACACTACCGCCACACGTGCACACATGCTCCATTACTTCAGTCAAGTCCAACTCTTTGCAGCTCCACGCCCTACAGCCTGCCACTAGAGTCCATGAGCATCTCCAAGCAAGGATACTGGACTGGGTGGCCATGTGCTCCTCCAGGGGATCTTCCCAACCCAGGGGCTGAACCTGCGTCTCCTGCATTGCAGGCAGATTCTTTACTGCTGATGCAAACACCTGCAGGAGGTGACAGTGTCTGAGACATGCTTGGTGGGCAGCAGCCGCCGCCCAGAGAGGGGAGGGGGAGCGTCTTCTGCCAAAACCATCCCCTCAGCCTCCCTGAGCACCTAGAGATGTCTAGAGAGCCACAGCAGTGACCCCGGAACAGCAGGTGAGCACCCCACAGGGCCAAGGAGGGACTCATGGTTCACCTAGAGTGGCCCCAACTTGGCTCTGATCTCCAGATGCAGTTACTGGTTTAAACAACTTAAAAAAAAAAGAAAAAAAAAAAACCTTCATAAATTGCTCCAAGTCCCTGAGAAACCACTTAAGGACTAATTAGCATCTCAGGCTGCTCTGAAGGGCGCTTCATAGCCGGGGCTCCCAGGCATCAATTGAGAAGGAAATCATTAACTGCTTGCCTTAGACAGGGGCCGACTTAACCACTTCTCCCCAGAGCCACCTTGGCTACTCCTGACTTCGGGTCCCCATTAACCCAAGAGGGGATCCTTTTAATTAATGTTGCTTAATAGTGTCTGTGGGGAGGTTTGTTTTGCTTTGTTCCTTTCTGCTTCCAGTCCTTGAGACTTCCTTTTTAAGAAAGGCGGCTGCAGCAGTAGCCTGTGGGGACACGCAGATTTCAGAAGGAGCTTGATAGGATGGGCAGCAGGGGCAGCAGGAACGGCTGCTTTGGGGCCTTCTGTCCTGAAGTTCTCATGTTCAACGCAGAGACTCATGCCCTCCACCCCACTCAGCAAGGCTCGCCTTTTTCCTACAGGAGGCCACGGTGGGCCACCTAAGCAGTCTCTAGAGACCCCCTCCATCCTGCCTGCAGGCCCTGTGGGCTTTGGCGCCACGGGAAGCCCCCCCAGCCTCCTGGAGATGAGACGTGCCCCAGGCCCAGGGGATGGGGACCCACTGACGGATGGGGTGGCAGTGTTACCGGACGAGCATCCGCTTCAGCAGCTGCTGGTCTCCCTCCGAGTAGCCGGGCCAGTCCTTCTGCACATCCTTGTACACACAGTCCTTCAGCGTGCACGTGCCGTCCTTGGCATTCACGTTGGCCACCTGCAAGACAGAGCCAGAGATGATCACGAAAGCATTTTGGGGGGTGGTGCAGGGAGAGGCGGAGACAGACATTAAAGGGGAAAGAGGACAGCACACTTCTGCCCAAGCCAACACTTGGCCTCCCAACTCCTCTGCAGGCCAGGACGGCAGCCCTTGGGGTGCCGAAGGGTCAGAGCAGCAGGCCCAGATGCTGCTGGAGGCCAGGCTGGCTCCACAAGGGGGTGCTGCCATCTACACTCCCAAGACTCCATCAGCAGCCCATCCCCCTGCTATGGACTGAACCATGTTTGTCCTCTACAAATGCACATTAAGTCTTACCTCCTGCTAACCTAAGGCGACGGTATTAGGAGGTGAGGCCTTTGGGAGGTGCTGAGGTCATGAGGGTGAAGCCCCCATGGGAGTGTCTTTTTGGGGGAGGGGCTGTGCTGGGTCTTTGTTGTTCTGAGTTTTCTCCCGATGTGACAGGCTGGGGGCCACTCTCTAGCTGCAGTGTGCGGGCTTCTCACCGTGGTGGCTTCTGTTGCAGAGCACAAACTCTAGGGCTCTTGGGCTTCAGCAGTCGTGGTGCATGGGCTCAGCAGGTGTGGCTTCCAGGAGCTAGAGCACAGGCTCAACAGCAGTGGCACAGGGGCTTAGCTGCTCTGCAGCATGTGGGATCTTCCTGGATCAGGGATTGAACCCTTGTCTTCTGGAATAGCAGGCAGAGTCTTTACCACTGATCCACCAGAGAAGCCCAAATGTCTTATTTATAAAAGAGAATCCAGAGTTTCCTTACCCCTCTCCCCTGGATGACCATGAGAAGGCAGAATGCAGGCCCTCACCAGACACCCAATCTCCCGGTGCCCTGACCTTGGGCCTCCCAGTCTCCAAAGCTGTGTGACGGGTCTGTGGTGTCTAACCCACCCAGGCCATGGTGTTCTATGACAGCAGCCTATGGACTAAGATACACGCTCTCTAACTCACAGCTCCTGTGGCAGAGTTAGCTGATCTGGGGGAGCTGGGGGAGGGGTGCCTTCAGGGCCCAAGCTGAGCCCACCTTCCCTGCAACCAGCCAACCCTGCTGCTTCTGGTTAACACAAGCTGAGTTCGTCTTCAAGACTGTGCAAAGATGCATTTAGAACATTTGCCTTAATGTGCTTGATGGAATTCAGGCCCCCGACCCGCAGAGGGCACTTTCCCAAGCATCTCGTCAGGCACCGTGATCTCCAGAACGCACGTGTGGAGCTGGGTGATTGGCACGGCAGCTGCTGGTTTTCACTACAACTGAGACTATGACTTTACTCTGCACGTCACGGCAGTCTCCACAAGGAGCATTTTTAGTGGTTGAGTAACACTCCACCAGAGGCTGCACTGTGACCCACTCAGCCCGCTCTCCTTTGCTGGACGTGGACTCTGTTTCCAGCTTCTCTGGAGCATAAACACATGTCACTTGTGCAGGTTTTTCCACGCTGGTGATGGTTTTCTTCGGCTGGCTTCCCAGAAGTGGGATTAGTGGGTCAAAGACTGAACATTTTTATGGCTTCTGAGACGCTTCGCTAAAATGCTCTCCAGAAGAGCCATCCACCCATCCACACTCCCACCAGGAAGGTGGAAGGCCTCAAATCTTCTCTCCGGATGTTTTCACAAAAGTGAAAGAGGAGGTGTCTTTGCACAGTGCTGCTCGTCAGAGTCACTGGGTGAGGGGCGGGAGGGCTGGGAAATGAGCATCCTTTGTGAGGTGCAGCCCCCTATACCTATCCTCATGCTGGTGGGGTCCCAGTGCCCCTCCCACAATTGCTGGGGAGAACAAGTCTGGTAGCAAACACAGAAGCTCAAGGCAGATGGGACAGAAAATCAGAGAATAGGAGAAATCAGAGCGGGCACCCAGGATGCTCTAGCACTCTAGTGCAAGACACTGCCTGGGCCGCCTCGGGGAGCTGCCAAACCCAAGTTGGCTGGGGAAGCTGGCACCCAGCATGATGCCTCTCTAGCCCCAGGAGAGGACCAGGAGCGGTGAGAACACCTTGGCGGTTAAAAGTGAAGCAGGTGCCCCGGGCAGACCCAGGTCAGCACCGCCAGCCCCCTCTCTCTCCAGAGCACTAAGCCTGGCGCCACCAGTGTCTAGGGGTCACTCAGTGGGTAAATCTCAGGTGCCATCAGGTGCTGGGTTGGCCAAGGTTCACATTCTGCATGTGCTGCTTTTTTACCCTGGGCCCGAAGAGAACAAGATTGGAGAGCAGGAGCAAGGGCATTTTTCAGAATGCTACCCCAGGGGCTAAGGACCTGGCTGGATGGTGATTCGCGTCCAGGCACCGGCCAGGGCAGGCGTGGCTGTCACCCCTGCCCTGTCTCGGCTCACGGCTGATGACCCTGCCCAGCTCCCTTAGCCCTGCCTCAGTCACCCTATGCTGCAAGAGGCAGCTCTGGGTGGCCCCGAGCCCAGGGAAAGGGCCTCCCGTATGCTTCCCCCAATTTCCCAAGGGTGAGCCAACACATGTGACTTTCCAAAGAAATGAGCACCCTGGGAAATGTTCTTGGTTCCAGAGCTTTCTGGATGCTCTAGCAAGCCCCAAGAAAACTGGACTACAGAGTAACGTATCTGTCTTCTCCAGGCCCCAAGCCGACTCCCGAACTTGCCGGGAGAAACACTGCCACTCAGTCAGCGCCAGCACAACCTCCACGTGGGGGGCGGATGCTCAGGAGGCCAAGTTTGCACAAAGGCTGCCAGTGAGTACACGGAGGAGCCCCTGACGGGAACAAAGGCTCCGGGGAGCACCTCCTCTCTCAGGACACAGGGGGCTTCTGCATGGTGACGGGGAGGGGAGGCACCTGCCCTGTGGGGCAGGCCCAGCCCCAGATCAGCACTCGTGCTCGGAGTGCGGGGCTGGTCACAGAGGCCCCTCTTCACCCCTGCCCTGCGCCCTGAACTCGCTGGGGGGTGATGACGACACAGAGATGCCAGTCGGACAATGGGGGGACAAAAGCCATGCCGATGTTCTCCTACCAAAGGTGTGTGTGGTCACCCCAGCCTCGGACTGCGCTCAGGGAGGGGCAGAGGGGCAGCAGGGTGCCCACGGGAGAACTCGGTCAATCAGAAATCCTCAGAAATGCGTGGAAACTCCTCAGACACAGTTCCGGATGGTCATGGCATCAACTTTAGACCATAGGAGGCAGCACCCAAGAGTCCAGAGTGTCTGAGGCAGGCCACAGCTCCTCCCAGAACACTGGAGTGACTGCCGCTGGCTGTGGGTCCTCACAGCAGCAGTGCTCTGAGGTGGCCTGTTGCCACTTCACGGCCAAGCAGCATGCACGCGGCCCAGCTAAGGCAGTGAATCGGGAGCAAGCCACCGACCCTCTCAGGAGTCTGTGAGCTGCCTCCCTCAGGGCGGCTCTGGGACCAGCGTTGTCGCTCCAAAGCCCTGGCTGTTTAACAGCAGGCTCTGCCTGCTGGCCCCACATTCCTGCCTGATTACCTCTTGATCCCAAAGAGAGGTGCTGCAGTCACTTCCCAGCCACAGACAGAAACCTGAGGGTCCAGACATGAAGTCCCTTGCCTAGCGCCACAACTGATAAGCCACAAGGAGACCCACCTGATATGAAGCCTGCGTTCTTGCTAACTTGCACTTGTGGATTCCCCAGGCTTCATTCAATTCCAAAAACCTTGTGCATCTCAAGTCTTGGGTCGCCCATGCTACACCCACTGCCTGCGAGCCTACAGTTATGAGGAGACGAGCCCTGGACAGTAAAAGTGCCCCACGCCCCGCACCGGGCAGCACGCACCTGCTGGAGGAGGCTGTCCAGCGCGTCCTTGTCCGCCTGTGCCAGGCCGTCCTTCTGCAGCCGCAGCAGCAGCTCGGCCTTCCGGTAGGGCCTCAGCGCCAGCAGGTGCAGCACGCGGTCCCGGAAGGGCCGCTGAGACACCCCGCTGCCCCCGCCAGCGCTGCCAGCGCTGCACTTCTTGATGGCGCTGGCCGGGTTGATAGGGGTTGCCCGCTTCCGGGAGGGCACGGCATCCACTGCCCCCGGGGCCGGTTTCCGAAACTGAACCTTCTTGCCTACAGTTAAGAGCCAGGTGTCAGGGATGGGAAGGGCTGAGGGGTGGTCGCCGCGTCCCCCTGCCTGGAGCGATGGCACGTTCCTGAGCGAGCACACAGACACCCATGGATGGCCCACGGCCGACAGCACCGAGCTCTCACCACGCCCAAGGCACCTTAAGCCTCGTGCAGCCCACTTGTTCAGTGAGAGTGCCACCTGCTGACCACAAGCAGATCAAAGGGCACTTGTGGGTCCCCAGTCTCAGAAGTGGGCTGAGAGCCTTAACTACTACTACTACTACTACTACTAAGTCACTTCAGTCGCGTCCGACTCTGTGCGACCCCATAGACAGCAGCCCACCAGGCTCCCCCATCCCTGGGATTCTCCAGGCAAGAACACTGGAGTGGGTTGCCATTTCCTTCTCCAATGCATGAAAGTGAAAAGTTAAAGTGAAGTCGCTCAGTTGTGTCCAACCCTCAACGACCCCATGGACTGCAGCCTTCCAGGCTCCTCCGTCCATGGGATTTTCCAGGCAAGAATACTAGAGTGGGGTGCCATTGCCTTCTCCGGCGAGCCTTAACTAACTTCATCCAAACCCCTGGCCCCTATGGGGAAGGGGGCTGATGGTTAAAAGCGAGTCCCAGAATGGCAGGAGAAGCAGCCCAGAGCCTGCAGTCCCCAGCTCTCTGCTGGTCCCCTGGGCCCCGCCGTGCTCTTTTATGACCAAGGAGAAAAGAAAAAGTGTCAGGTCACTTGGGCAGACCTGCCTGTGCTCGGAGCCCCGGGGGCCGCAGGCCTCTCTCCACCCTCCTGGTGCAAACAGAGACGTGTGAGGGGGTCCTCCATGGAGCCCCCCGGGGTGCTCTTGACGGAGGGGGGCTTCCATCCAAAGTCGCTCACTCCACCTTGGACGACGCCCCTGCCACCGCAGGAAGGAGGACCTCTGAGCAAAGTCAGTGCAGGTCTTAAATCCTTGGGCCACAAAGCTCTCCATGACAACTGTCTTTTGCACATATCCCTCAACTCTGACTTGTCAAATGAACACAAGAAGGAGAGCTTTTAGAACCTGCAGGGCCAGACTTCGTCCCCAGAGAACCCTGATGACATGGAGTGGGGGAGAGGCCTGACACAGCCAGGACTGCATGTCTCTGGCTTCTGAGGCCAGAGAACAGTAAAAGCCTTCATTGTGTCTTAAGTGGAACAGTAAGATAAATTCTGGCTAGAGACCCACCCAAAACTTATTAAAATGTGTACAAATGTCTGTATTTGCATCGTAAGGCAGGAGCAGGCAGCTGCAGCCCTTTGGGATTCTGGCTGGCACCTCCTGGGTGGCTGGCAGCCGGGGGCCCAGGCTCCCCAGGCACACACTGCCACGCCCACCGGGGCCCCGTGCTGACAGGAGGACCAGCACCATCTAGGGTTCCATTCAGAGCCAACCCCACCGCTTGGCAAGGGAGACTGCGTGCTCTGTAGAGCAATGTGAAAGAGTGACTTTTTCTTAAAGAAGAAAAAAACTCCAAAACCCATCAAGGTTCTCCTTTGCTTCATGCCTCTCTCAGGCCTTTCTTGCCTGACAATGAATTCACTGGAGACTCCGTCTACACCCAGAGGTGGGAAGACTGAGGCGGTGCAATGGAGCTTTCTAAATAAACAGTACTTTTCTCCGCACTTTTAATATGGTCAGTGTCTCAGTGTCTCTGAAATTGTTTCCAAGCAGATACTGAGGGGGTGGAAGGTCCTAGGAAACAGGGATCAACGTGTTTCCTTCCAGGTCTCCATCCCATGGTCCCTCGCTGGCCCGAACACAGCAGCAGAGTGCATCTTGCCATCTGCACTGTGCCCTGGCCAGGTCAGCCATGGGAAAGAGACACCTGGGCAGGTGAGGGCAGGGGTGGCCACTGAAGGGACAGGCTGAAGCTCTGGCTTCATGCACGGTGAGAGGCAGATGTGCCTGAGGCTACAGCCTGGGGAAGGGGCCCTGGGATTCAGAATTCCTGGAACTCTCAGGCCCTCTAGTCCATCCTGGATTCAGAATGCAGCAGACACCACCCAAGAAGGACCCAGCTCCCCTGGCCTCTGTCAGCCCACCACTCCTGTTCCTGCTCCTGACGGGCCCTGAGACGCGCCAGCTCTCCTGACATCTGCCCAGCAGGCACAAGACCCCCGCGGGTGAAGCCCCGGCCCCCAAGCCTCACCCAGGTAACGGCCTCCGGCCTTGATGACAATGGCTCCTCGACTGCGCGTCTCCTCCTCAGCCTGCGCCAGGCTCTGCCGCGCCTTCTGGTAGGAGTCGTCAGTGGCGCACACTGTGATCTTGTCCTGGATGCTGCCCAGGCAGTCCAGGTGGACATCCCCATGGCTGCAAGACAGAGGCCAGAGGTGAGGCGAGCTCCTGGGATGACCACAGAGGTGGCCTCGGGGCCGACACCGCCCCTGCCTGACACTCCCAGCTAGGAAAAAGGGTCTGGTGCTGACTTGGGCAACAGGGTTTCTGCAAGGCACGTCTTGACCTGAAAGAAGCAAGGGAACCCAGGTTCCTGGGCAAGAGGGGGCACGCCAGGACCCACGCCTGCACCCTGGACACACTGTAAGAGCCAGGACGGCTCATCTGAGAAGGAGAGCTGGGGCTGGAGGTGGGGGTAAACATCCGCACGGCGGGCTGGCGCGGGGGACGCCACGGTGGGGGTCAAGGGAGGTGGGCCTGGCCCCGTGAGAGCTGGGGCAGTCTGGGCAAGGCTCACCTGGACACGTACTGCTGGATGCAGTCGAAGCTGCCCTGGGGGCTGTCGCGGCCGATGTTGGAGAGGTAGAAGGAGAACGTCCGCGCCTCCGTGGGGCAGTCAGGTTGAGGGATGGAGATGTGCTGCATGGAGAGGGGGTGTCACTGGGGGGCCCACAGGCAGGGCCAGCACACGATCTTGGCCCGTCCCTGGCGATATGTGAATGCACCCCCTTGGTCTCCCTGTCAGTGACAGACCAGCCTGTCAACATGGCCAGGCTGCTGGTGGGTCCTGGGCCCCACACAGCGCAGGGTGGGGGTGCGGGTTCCCGTGTCCGCAGCAATGGCACTGTGGGCTAAGGAGCACGATCCCTCAGCACACAGCCGGGGGCAGGGGCCCACTCCAACCTGGGCCACGGCTCAGATCCCCCACCAAGCTGGGCAGACCAGGCTTGAGACAACCCGGAAAGCTGAAATGGGGCAAGACAGGTGGGCATCAGCAGCAGGCTGGCACGCTCGGCCGAGATACCCTGGCGCACACTCCCCCTTCTCCCACATGGCGAGGCCCTCTCCACCTCCTCCAGGCCAGAGCCACCGTCCACCTGGGTGTCTGGGAAGAAGGCAGGCACGGGCCTCGAGGGGTGCACAGACGGGCAGCACGTGCCCCCGCCGACCACGACACGGGATGCGTACACACGGTCACCTAACCCTGACAGCAGACGGCACCGCTGGAGCCTAACTAGGCAAGCCACAGCCGCCAGAGAGGAAAGACAGACGGCCTGGCAGGCCGACAGACAGATGGCACTAGCCCTGGCTGAGGTGCAGTGCTCAGCGCAAGGCAGGAAACCCAGAGGCCGCTTCATTCCAGGCCGACCCTCTGGCCCCCTGCCTACCCTGGGCGACGGCCAGCGGCCACTGAGAAACACAGACAGGAGAACCTCACGCTCCAGCTGCCAGCTCCTGGGCTACGGGGACGGGCCTCCAGAGCCCTGTCGCCAGAGGAGACCAGCCTTAAGGTCCGCCCTGGGCTGGACCACCGGGGCTTGTCAGAGTTAGGGAGACATGCCGGGAGGAGTCATGAATGGTCAAGAAGGGGCAGCACCAGGGCTAAGGGGGCAGCCAGCTGTCCCTGGGCTGTCGTGCCGCCTCCGCAGGCCGAGCCGAGGCCGCCTCCTCTGAGGTGACGTGAGGACACAGCATGCTCCATCGGCGCTGGACAGCACGCGACCCTGGGCTGAATGCCTCCTTCCCCGTGCCCGGCTGTTACACGCGAACACAGCCAGCTCGGCCTGCCTGAGTAGAGTCTGTGTGATCAAGGACATGAAGCTCCGGCCACAGCGAGAGCAGCAGCTCTCCCACCCCAGCCCTCAGTGGGGTATGGAAACCCTCGAGGGAAGCTGGGAGGGCACACAGCCCAGGATTGGCTCCAAATGCTGCAGAACCCCCTCCATGCACAGCCAGTCTCTGCTGCAAGGAGAAGCTCCCTCCTCGCACAGGGAGAGCCAAGGCATCAGAGAGCAGCCCCCAGGCCCAGCTGCTCGGGACAGGAAGAGCCTGGCCTGGGGGAGAGGGGCAGTCTGCAGCGGCTGTCCAGGGACTGCAGATGACCTTGGGCTGACGATCACGCCGTCCCCCAGCTCCCCGCCCCACAGCTGGTGTCTGCCCAGCGAGATCTCCTGGTCCTCCAGCATCCCCCTATGCACGCAGCAGGTGGCGGAGGGCCCGGTCAGGATGCACAGCCAGCGGCAGGGAGACCAGCAGGGCACCAATGTCAGCCCTGGCCAGCCACACAGACCCTGATCTCCACACGTTTCTGTAAGGGTCAAAAATGGGACGAAGCAGCTCACACTTGGCAAGTGTGTTTTACTATAAACCTGGACCGCCTGCTACCCTTGGGCAGGAAAACACCTATGTGCACACACACACACGCACACACACACACACACTGGAGTCCACGTGCAGCATCGCACTGTCCAGCACTGGCAGCCACCCTGCGCCGGCCGCACACACTCCCGGGCAGACGCGACTTCTGCTCTCCATTACGGAAGTAACTGGACACCCAGCGCCCAGACACTCCTGAGGGTCACCGCGGGAGAGGCCCCCACAGGCACCGCAGGCACGTACACACTGACGCAGTTACCCAGGACACGGCGGGAGGAGTGTGCACCATGACGTCAGCAAAATCAAAAGTGCCTCTGATGGAGCCTGAGCCCTAACACGCGGCTCCCCCCCACGCCCGACCCTGAGCCTCTCCCTCACCACGTGCTGGCTCCGGCGGAGACCCAGCCACCCCCAGTGACGTTTTTCCATCTCTGGCTGCTCAGAGGGCAGTGGCTGCCCTGACTGCCTGCCACAGCCCCCGTCGGGGAGAGTAAAAGAGAGGGGTACAGCCTAGGTCCCGACACCACGGTGTTCCTCTCTGGGCAGGGGCATGGGGGACCATTCCCTATGATTCTTCAGCCCATTGAGGACTTTTCCACACAGGTATGTATTGGCCCTTTCAAAATCCTTGAGTCGGGGTGGGCGGGGGCACCGGCCAGCACCCAGAGGAGGGTCTGTGCAGCCACCGGGGCCGCAAGACAGGGAGGGGAAGGCCTGCGTGGAGCCTGACACAGCAGTCCTGAAGCCTCAGCCCCTCCCCAGCTCTCTGGCACCAGAGTGCACGGAATCCTCTGGTTAACGGGCTGTTACAATGCTAGTTAATGGCTACCAGTCCCTGGGAACCAGTGAGGGAAACCAGTCCGCTGGGCACGAATGGCCCAGGACACCTAGCTTTCTCTGTGATGGCAGAGAGCGCAACCCGCATTCTGAAATTCGGCCTCCGCTCCGCAGTCTTCTGGACTGAGTCCTGGCTCTCCTAGGGGCCACCATGGGGCCACAGCAGGCCTGGGCAGGGCAGGTTTAGTGCATCTGATGTCAGCCCCAACTTCTGGGATGGGGAGGCCAAGGGAGGTGCCACAGACTCATGGATGTGCCTGAACGCGGAGATGCACAGGCAGCCCTGGCCCTCCAAACAGCCATGTCCCACCCAGAGGACCCGAGTGGCTGACATCCAACCCTGAAGCCAAGGAGCGTGCTGGTTCCACCGTGGGTAGGTCAAGCCCCTTTGAAATTCGTCCCAAGTCAGGCTGGCAGCCCTCATCCCACGTACGCGGGGTCTGATGTGTCTGCAGTGCAAGTGAGGGCTTCAGAGAGACAAATGAAGCCCTGAGCAGGCTGTGGGCAGGAAGAAACAGTGAGGACGCACCTGGAATCCTCTTTGGGAGAGAGCAAGACCAAACAGGGCATCCAGGAACCAAACACTGCCTAGCCAGACTCTGGCCAGAGGGTTTTCAGGGAACAGTTGTTTTATTGTCTTTATTTTCAGGGAACCCTCAGCATAAAATATATTTTGGATCAAGAGTTACTACTGCATGGCTGCACAGTCGGGAAGATCCTCCGGAGGAGGAAATGGCCACTCGCCCAGGAAATCCCACTGACAGCAAAGCTGCCGGGCTACAGCCCAGGGGGTCCCACGGCGTCAGACACAAGTGAGCACACACATCCTGGATGGCTGAAGAGGCCTTCCAAGAGCAAAGCAGCCTCTTCCGCCCACTGGACGGCCCACGTCCACAGCCCCAAACCCAGGTGCTTTCTGAGCACCTCCTTCCTTTCTGAGAGCTGCCCCGCACTGTGGACAGGGAGGGGGAGCACATACCGCCCCCTGCCCACCACTTCCCAGGCTTCCAGGTCACTCCCGCCTCGCAGCAACAGGCAGCCCTGGGCTCAAGCGCGGGCTGGCCCTACGAACTCCTGCAGAGCCGGCGCCTGGACTGCAGACAGATGCTGGTCACGGCCTCTGACCAGGGCCGTCAAACCTCATTCTAGAAACCGCCTTTGGGTCCCCGCTGCAGCACACAGAAATGCCTCACACAGCCCTGGACACGGACCCCACCTCCCTTTCTGTCCTCATCAACTGAGGAGTTCTGGGGTAGGGCCGGCCCGCGAGGGGGTTTTCTCTTCCCCTCGCGAGGCTGATGCTTCACCAGCTGTCAGGGATTGAGAGCTCAACAGTGACCCCTGATGGCAGAGGGGCCCAGGGCAGCCACTCCAGTGTCTGAGAGAGAGCAGAGAACACACACACAGGCACAGACACAGCAGACGAAACAAAGGTGAGTGCTTTGTGCCGCCGCCGCCGCCACCGCCCCGATGCTGGGCGTGCCACAGGCTGCCATGCGGTCGCCCCCAGGAAGCAGCCAGCACCAGGGCCTGGCCGCACACCACCATGGCCAGGCCCCGCAGCACTCCCTGCACAAGTGGGGAAGAAGCCAGGTCGGACCTGACTCCCACCCCAGGAGCCGGGAGACACGAGACCCTGTGCCGGGGGGCTGCATTCACACCGGGGGGGACGAGCACCAGGAAGCGGGTGAGCGTGTTCTGGGCCGCAGGAGGCTCTGCTGCTCCTTGGGCCATGGTTTATTCTGTTGGCTGCACAGGGTCTCACAGGCCCAGCTGTGGCACCTGGGATTTCTGATATGCGCTGCAGCAGGTGGGGTCTTCACTTGCGACATGCAAACTCTTAGTTGAGGCATGTGGGATTTAGTTCCTCGACCAGGGATGGAACCCAGGCCACCAGCATTGCGAGCGCTGAGTCTCAGCCACTGGGCCGCCAGGAAGGCCCCCTCCTAAGGCCATGTTAACCTGCGTCCAGCCCTTAGGTGCGCGGCCCCTCTCCTGGGCGGGGAGGCCAACAACCAGAGGGAGACCTGGCCGAGGTCCCTGAGTGAAGGAGCAAAGAGGGTCTCAATCTTCAGTCCGCCAGCTTCACGGGCCTCTGGGAAGCAGGCCCTGCCTACCTACCCGGGGTCCAGAACATGGAGTCAGCACAGGCACCAGGAGTGCTGAACGAGCTGGGCCAACCCACCCGGCCCACCCCCTGCTGTCTCCAACTTCGATACTGGAGGGCACGACCAGGAGAATCGGGAGCAGAGTGCAAGGGTCTTGCCTCCTCCTCCACTGCTCCGAGTGACCACGACAGCATCTGCTGTGCACCTGCCCCAGGCCAGGCCTCTCACACCTGGCGTGGAGGAACGGTCATGGTCTATTAATACCCAGGACAAGGCCCAGAGGTCAGGAGGGGCAGACCAAGCGCGTGGTCCTTCACAGCGAACTGGGAAAGAACAGGCCTCCTCCAGTCCTCACATGGTCCCACCCAGGGAAGAGCCTCTTAGTGGAGACTCACGGCCTGGCTTGCTCCTGGCTGTAGCACACGGCCTCCACACCCTCAGAACCTTCTAGGAAGTCCATGACACATGAGAATGCCCAGAAGGAAAAAAATGTGGGCAAAGCGTAATTCTCAATACAGAGGCAGGGGCCCTTTCTTGAATGGACGTGGCTCTTAAGTTTGGCACAGGAATTTGGGCGACAGAGCGTAAAGCCCAGGAGACCCTCACTGCGCTTCTATGAGCATCCCAGTGGTGTCTTGCTGACTAGAAAGCATTGCTCATGGATAAAAGAACGGCAATCTGTGCCTGGCTTCCTCATCTTCCCACAGCTGCTATGGGCACACTGTGACCATGGGCCACAAGAGGGCGCCACTGGGCCAGTCTGGCAGCAAGCCCAGCCGGCCCTGCCCCTTGGGGAAACATCTCAGGGGAAAAAGCAGAAGCAGGCGGCCAGGGCCAAAGAAGGTATGGAAGCCCCAGAGAAGGCACAGGGCAGGGCGTGTGCCCTGGGGCCTTTAAGGGCATCTCGTTAACCTTGACTGGTCTTGGTGTGATGGTGTTCCCCTGGCCAGGCCACAGCCTCTAGTGACTCCATGAAAGGTAACCTGGGTGTGCTGTGCAGGTACTCTGTAGATGCAGTAAATCCATGACCAGGTCTGGGCAGGCCTCATACAATCAGTGGAAGGCCTTAAGAGGGAAACTGAGGCTTTCCTGATGAGGAGGAAGCTCGCCCATGAACCTCGGGGCCAGCTTCTGCTTGCCCCATGGAATTCAGACTCATCAGCCCCACAAACCTGTGTCAACGTCTTGCAATATATCTCTTGGTATCGCTGTATCTGCACTTGCAGACATGTTATCTCCTCAAGGCTCCATCTCTCTGGAGCACCCTGCCTGGGGCGAAACCTACAGATCTCCCTGCTTCTGAAAGAAGCCAGCAGGCTATCAGGTGGAAACTGACTTAGACGTGTGTGGCAACTCTTCAGATTTAAAGAAAAAAAAAAAAAAAAGACCTGCAATAAAGACTAGGAAAAAAACTAAAGTGTTGCAAAGCATCTTTAGTGGGTGGATGATATGGGTCCTAGGACCTGGGTGGCAAGGATTATGGACAACGTGCCCTTTCTCCCATTCCTCAATTTTTCTGTAAGATGGTCATTTATGATCAAGTATCTTTCACGAAAAAACTGGAATATTGAGTTTGTATACTTCCCGGTACTAAAAAGTTAAATACTTGTGGTCCTAGGTCCACCGACAGAGAGAAGCGCCCCACCCTTGGGGGCGGGCACATTTCCAGGTTCACTTGGGCTCAGGGGGCATAGTTTCCAAACAGCACAAAGATCAAGTCAGAACAGGAGTTTGGCAACGACAGGAAGTGGGGAAACTCGGGAACTGCTGGACAGAAGAGCTGCCTTCAGCCCACAGAGGGCCTACTGATGTGGCCCCAGCCATGGGGCCAGCCTGGAGACAACGAGAGGCAGACCATGGCTCAGCAGAGGGCCCTGCCTGGCACAGAGGGGGATGGGGCCAAAACACTGCTCCCAACGGGCTGCTGTGCCCAGCAAGCCACAATTCTAAATAAGTATGATTAAGACCAAAAAAAGACTCACCCCTTGACTTCCCTGAAATCGGATCGAAGGTCTCAGTGAAACAGAATCCTGCAAAAAAGCAAAATGGGAAAATGTCAATGAAGATATCTGGAACATGTTTGTGTATGGCTGAGTCCCTTCACTGTTCACCTGAAATTACCACAACATTGTTAATCGGCTAAATAAAAAGTTTAAAGTCTAAAAAAAAAAAAAAAAAAGATACCTGGAAATCCAAAGACTCACTTCCCAGTCATATAAGGAGCAGGATAAAGACAGTGTTTTCAGGAGAGGTGAAAAGAATAAACTACACGTGTTGAAAATGACAGGAAGAGTCACCGAAGCAGGGTTCTGACGGTCAGTAAGAGCTCCTCAGATGGCCCAGGGGCCAGGGCTGACGGTGCATGAGAGGCAACGCGCAGCACTTCACCATCCTCCCGCAAACCGGCCCCAGCCCAGGCCACCCCGCCCAGGGGCGCTCCACGCTGAACAGAACTGTGCGCGGGGAGCACCGCCCACCAGGAGGCAGGCTGATGAGGTGATGCCCTCCACCCCAAGGCCCTGACAGGACACAGCCCAACGCCTGCCCAGCTCCCACGTCACAGCTTCAGAGCAGCTTGTCCCTATGCTTGGGGCGGCGGAATTTCCAAATGTCACAGGAAAAAAATACACCAAAACCTCTACTAATTTAAGCTTTAGCTATTCGGAGATCAGCCTTCTGGTGGAATTTTAGAAAGAACACGGATCCAGACGGAGGGTCACACTTCTCTTTCTCATTTATCCTGGGCCCTTGGCACTTTCTGTGTAGCAGACCTCACCCCACAGGGTGATGCTGGTTCGTCACGACAACCCCCTCCCCTCCATCTTCAAACCCACAGGGCCCAAATCAGCCTCTGGGCCTGTAGTTCTCCTCAGCTTTCCTCCACGCGGCAGCCTAGATCTTGGGCTCGCCAGTCTTCAATAGAGCCCACCTCTCAGGCCTCCGCCCCAGCGCCCCCAGGTGTAAGGGAGGCCCCACCACCTGGACCCCAGGTCCAGTCTGCAGTGACTGTCTGTCTGCTCTGCACCCAGAATGTCAGGCCCACCACAGGCCCAGGGTGGGCAGAGCAGCTGCACACACGGGGGAGAGCCAAGCAGCGGGCAGGCTGGCCTCTCAGTGCCTCTGACCTGTCAGACCGCCGGGCAGGCGTCCACAGGTGAGGGGGACCGCGCTCAGCCAGGCTGGACCATGGGGGCCACACGCTCACCCTGCTTGGCTTACAGGAGCCTCCCCTTTGGCCAAGAGTCTCCAAAGACTTCACTCACGCACCTGGAGCAGACCTGAGCGGTCACACCCAGCTCTGGCACTCACCTCCACAGAATCAGACACCCCAGAAGCCAGCCACACTTTTTTTTCCTTAATTTGAGAAAGACTGAAAACATTTTTAAATTTTTTTTTAAATCTGAGAAAGAATGTCAGGATTTATTTTATCTTGGGGGCCTTAGCCCCTGACCCGTGCCCCCTACAGTAAGGATCAAGCCCACGTACTGTGCACTGGAAGATGGAGTCTTAACCACTGGGCCAGGGGGAGTCCCCACCCCACACTTTCAAAGCACATCACGCCTCACTGCCAAAAGGGCAGACACAGCATGTCCTCCAGCCCCTGCAGGTGCAAGGGCTACTGCGTTGCTGAGACAGGGGCCAGGCTCTCTTCACGGCAGGCTCGAGACCAGATGATCTGCCCCCTAAACCATGGTCAGACTGCTGCCTGGAATGCAGTTCACAGGATTAGAGGGGCAGCACCACGGGGGCCCCGTCTAGCTGGGCCCTTGGAGATGCAACATTTAAGCAGCCTTTGCTTGGAACTAGGTTAAAGACAGAGACCCAAAAGAAGATCTGCAGGGAGCCAGTAAGCACGGGAGAAGCCGTGTCTCGTCAGTGCGGTGCAGACTACGCAGGTGCCTATTAGGATAGCTAAAGGAAGAAAGATGACACCGGAATCCTCGTCCCTTACTGGTGGGAGCATACAAGGTCCTGTAGAGAAGTCCAGCAGGTTATTTCAATATCCATTAACTCGGCTGCGTCAGGTCCTAGCTGCAGCACGCAGGACCTCTGTTGCAGGGCACAGACTCTAGCTGTGGTACACGGGCTCAGTATCTGTGACACACGGGCGTAGCTGTTCCACAGCATGCGGAATCTCAGTCCCCTGACCAGGGATTGAACCCACATCCCCTGCACAGTAAGGCAGATTCTTAACCACTGAGCCACCTGGCGGTGGAGTCCCCTGGCAGTTTCTTAAAAGGTTTAACACAGTTATCACATGACCCACCAATTCCAATTCCTAGGGATATACCCAAGAGAAATGAAAACATAGGAATGCACAAAAACATACATAAATGTGCACAGCAGAAATAACTCTTTACTTCCCTGGTGGCTCAGCAGTAAAGAGTCCACCTGCCAATGCAGGAGACACAGGTTTGATCCCTGGGTCGGGAAGATCCCCTGGAGAAGGAAATGGCAACCCACTCCAGTATTCTTGCCTGGGAAATCCCGTGGACAGAAAAGCCTGATGGGCTACAGTCCATGAGGTGGCAAAGAGTCGGATAGGACTTAGTGACTAAACAACATTCAAAAAATAGCCAATAACCCAAATGTCCATCAGTTGGTAGAGAAACAAAATACTACCTAGAAATAAAAAGAAATGAACTCCCCAGTGGACAGGACACGGACGAACCTTAAAGCCACCAGCTAAATGAGAGAAGCCCAATGTAGAACGCCATACAACGGATGACCCCACCTATGTATATTTCCAGAAAAGGCCAAATTAACGAGAGAGCATAACTGTGAGAGCCTGAAGCGGGGAGTGGCTGCAGACGGGCTGGAGGGAACTTCTCGGGTGGAGTGTTAACACTCTTGACTCTACACCTAAAGTGGGCGTAAGTTCTATGGGCTGTCAACGACCCCTAGAGCACTCCGGAGCCTCATGTGGGTGCTGAGGAACGTCACCTGAACATACAGAGAATTACTGAATAGGCGGGGGGAGACTCTTGTCTCTTAACCAGTGTCAGTCAGCAGCGATGCAAAGTGAATGAAGGGAGATGGCAGGGCAGGGCGCATGAGAAGGCAGCCGAGAGGGCAGCCGACACAGCAGGGCAGAGCGGCGCCCCCCACCCTTACGGAGCTCTCTAGCGCCCCACCTGGCCCCAAAGCCAAGAAGGCAGGCCGCTCTCGCTGGGGAGCAGCAGGTGTAAACTTGGAGCAGAGACACGGGGTGCCACAGAAGCAAAGGGCTCGCAGCACCTGGTTCTCACGCCCTCAGCCCAGACCCCCAGAACCCAGCCCAGCGCTCACCGCAGCACGCCTAGTCATTCACTCACCAAGGGCACTGCTAGTAAGATTTTATACTGCAGGGAAGCTGGCCAAGCCTAAAGCTCAAGCTAAAAGGACCGCGATGCCAAGAGGGCTGGTCTCCAGTGTGTGTCCCCGTGTCGCCCGACTTTCACTGCAGAACCAGGCTCTGGGCCACAGAGGTTCTCGTAGTGTCTCCTCCCTCCAGCAGGAGGACCAGGCCAGGTCAGTCCTGTTAACAACAGAGCAATTCACTCATACCATCGTGCATACACAAACACACACACGAGTGACCCCCACACTCAAGTCACCTGTCTATAGCCATTAGCAAGAGACACCATGTGGAAACCTAAATTACACCAGCCCCTGTGGCAGGCAGAGAGGACAGGAGCCCCATTTGGAAGATCTTAGAACAAAAGGAGGAGTCAATAACACTTGGTCAATGACTGAGGTGTATTCCTTTTTTTTGGCCGTGCCCCATGGCTTATGGGATCCTAGCTCCCTGACCGAAGATGGAACCCACACTTTCGGCAGTAAAAGCATGACGTTTTCACTTCATGACCACTTGACCACCAGGGAATTCCCCTGAGGTATGTGCTTGTCTGTCTGTTTGTTGACTGACTGACCGGCTGCAGCCGGAGGCTTGTGAGATCTCAGTTCTCCAACCAGGGGCTGCGGCTGGGCCCTCAGCAGTGGAAGCATGGAGTTCAAACCATTGTTCCACCAGGGCATTTCCCCTCCTGAGGTGCATTCTAATGGCACTCAGCCCTTGCCGCTCAACAGCAGTCAAAAACACATCTGCTGGCACCAGAGGGTCCACCCTGTGGCTCTCATCCTCGGTCTTGGGGGCGATAGCCTTGACCTTCTGTGTAGACTGTTCCCCCCGGGGTGCCTGTCAGTAAGCTGCCTGCTCACCACTGTGCTCCCCCCAACCAGGTTTCCAGGAGGCAGCGCTAGCACTGGCCGGGGCGCCTCTCCAAGGGTTGCAGGAGCCTCTGCTTTTGGAGTGCCCTTTGCACTGGCACATGACCATCCCACCTGTCACAGACTCTCAGGCTCGGAGGCCCAATGACATTTTAATGAACCACAACAAAATTAAAATTGTTACAAGAAAAGGGAATTTCCTGAAGAGTTCTAAAATGTACTAAAATTACTTGTGTGTCTTCAACATCGACCAAAGTGGCCTTTGGCACGTACTGTTTTGTTGTGAAGATGCGGTCTGTTTTAGATCACAGTAAGGTTTCTCCTTTCTTTTCTGAATGTTTATTTATCTGGCTGCACCAGCTCTCCGCTGCAGCACTCAGGATCTTCAGTCTTCACTGTGGCATGTGACACGTCTAGTCCCCTGACCAGGGGTTGAACCCAGGCCCCCCACACTGGAAGCACAGTCTTAGCCACTGGACCACCAGCGAAGTTCCAGGCTTTTATTTTGTCAAACCAAAGTTTACAGGTATTTACTGTGAAGCACATACACTTCATCTGAATGACTCAAAGTGCATCTAGCCCTATTACCTCCAAGAACCTCCTGGAAGGAAGCTGGTTGCATGATAACTTGCCAGCTTTCTCCCTTCCCTCTGAGTCACGTTCCAAGTGGGGCAGGCAGGCCAAGGGGAACCCCAAGTGCCATGGGTCCCTCTGCCACATGGGTCGGTCACACTGTCAGAGGGGGCTTCTGGCCCCTGGGAACGTGGCCGCATTTCCTCCCTCCACTGTTATACCAGGCAGGGCAGGACCACCTGGGTTTCTTCCTGCACCAACCAGCAAGCTGCAGTAGGTGCCAAAGGGGACTCTCAGGTGGGAGGTTGCTGGGTGTCCACTGGGTTTGCTCAGGACACACACTCCACCATCACAGGCAGGGGCCTGATCCCAGCAGCTGGCCACTGGGCCAGTGGGGGCAGGAGCGGCTGCAGGTCTGCTTGGACCGCGTGCAGGTCTGACGCTGGCCATTCCCGAAGGCTCTGGAAAACCCTGGGCAGAGCAGCCTCAAGGCCCCAGGCCAACAACTTCCAAACTCCTACAGGCAGGACACTGAAAGCCAAAGGCCTAGGATCCCTGAGAAACAGCCCGCCTGCACCTCCCTTGACTTAAGCCTCCATGGCTGGTGACGGCTCGGACCCCCAGAACCATCCTGAGTGGGGGGCAAGCCGGGACCAGGGCACATAGCTCCCAGGAGCACGGCCTGCGGGTCCCAGGCTGAGAGCTGCATTTTAGGCTTGTTATCACTAAACTCTATCACAAACCTCAAGGATCAGAAAAGGTCAAAGGACTTGCCCAAACCCACACAGGGCCAGGAGCCAACTCTACCTGTCACCTCCAAGGTTCTCTGCAGGGATGGTACACACACTCGCAGCCTCCTTTTCTCAGAGGAGGACTTGGAAGCTGACCTCAGGAGGACACAGCTGCAGTCACCTCCAACCTTTTATCTGGAGATTTCTGTGTTTAGGTCGGTGGTGCATGCCCTGGAGATTGCTGTGTTTAGGTCCGTGATGCACGCCCTCCACTCCGAGGGGCAGGCCTTTCCACTTCAGGGAGGCCACGATGGGCCACCCAAGCCCAGGAGATACCCACTGGATGGATGAAGAGCAAACGGACAGAGAGCAGTCCTGCTAAATCTTCTCTGATTCTTCCCAAGCAGGCACCCATGTCAGGGCCAGACAAGCCATCCACCGCTGACAAGCAGGGTGCTGGACAGACACACAAGCATGCTCTCAAAGGGAACACGGGCAGCACAGACCAGACGCCCTGCAAGAAGCCAAAGGGCCAAGGGAGCCTCCTGAGGCTGCCGGGCTCACTGCCTAGAGAAGCCTCTGGACCGTGGTGGGAAGGCTGACGGAACCGGAAGTGCGGGCAGAGGCCCATGAAGGAGAGATGATGCAGAGAGACTGCTCCTGGCACCAGCACGGGGCCTGAGCTGCTGCAGAGGAAGGCTTCAGGACTCTCGCTGCGGTGGGGCCCCAAGCCTGGGGTCAGGAGATGCCATCCACAGCCAGCCCAGAGGAGTCCTCCCTGTACCCCGTTCAGTAGTGGAGCTCAACGAGCCCTCATTTAAGGGCTTCTCTCATTCCTCTTACTAAGGAATTTCAAAAGCAAGCTTCCCCAAGATCAGCTGATCCACCGCTAACCAAACTGCCTGTCAGTAGCCAGAACCACCAGGCTCTAAGAAAAGACAACCAAATCCAGCACACGATCCCATAAACTCTGCAACACTCAGTACCCCAGACCAAAAGCCTTCAGATGTGGGAAGCTGTAGGAAAACGTGAGAAGCATCGGTCAACGGAAACAGACCCAGAAAGGACAGAGAAGATGGCATTATCAGACAAGTGTTTCACTTAGAGCAACTATTCTAAACTTAAAATGCTCGTGAGCTTAAAGGGAAACATGAACTGATGCAAAGAAGAATATGAAGTATCAGAGCTCTAGAGTCACAAAGAACGCCTTGAGCTGAGAAATACAGTATCTTGAGGTACTGAGTGGGATTAATATTAGACACTGAAGAAAAGGTTAGTGAATCTGATGACAAGGCAACAGAAATGTATCCAAAATGAATCACACAGGGAAAAAAATCTATTAGGAAAAGGAACAAAGCCTTGGTCAACTGCTGGACAGTACTAAGAAATCCATTATACACGTAACTGGAATCCCAAGGCCATGGTATCCAAAGAAATAACGGCCTGAAACCTCCAAATGTGACAAAGACTATAAACCCATAGATCTAAAGAACTCCAGCAGGGAAAGAAAGAGCCACATGGCAACACACCTTGCAAATTGGTGCAGCAGCTGGCTGAGGCCCACAATCGGAGAAGCTAAGATAAAACTCACAAGATCAAATGTGAGAAACAAGCTCAGAGACCACAGAAGACACCTGCAAACTATGGAGGAAAGAAGACCGCCAGCCTAACAGCCCACATACAGTGCGAAGAGAAGGCAACATCAAGACTGGTTCAGACAAAGGGGGACAGACTCTGCTTGCAGCACCTCTGCACTATGAGGAAGGTTCTGGAAGCTCTCTAGGAAGAACGGACAGTGACACCAGATGGGCAGGCAGATCTGCACAGAGGATGAAGAAGGCTGGGTTATGGTGAGCATGTATGAATATGAAAGACTTCTTCGTCGTGATGCTTCTGTAAAAGGCTTGACAGGTTAAGGTGTAAATAACGGGAACGACGTGCGGGACTGGCACGTGCAGCATTGAACGGGTGGCACTGGGTGCAAGGATGGGGGGTGGGGGGTAGCAGCAGGCCGTTCCAGGATCCTGACGCCATCTGATCCACTGGAGGGCGTAGTCTCCAGGTGCCAGAGCTGACCCTGACCTCCCTGCACCTCGGCTCTGGGATGCAGAGCAGACGCACTCGAATATTTGCCTGCTGGACACGCTAAATGCGACACTTCCGGCCTGACTGGATCATTGTCCTGTTCCTGCGCCCAAGGGGTACTGCCCAAGCCTTGAGGCTGAGGGCAGAGTGCACACAGCATAGGGAGACACAGCTGAGACACTGAGCTGGATGCAGGCAGCAAAGGGGGCAAAGACCGCACAGTGAGAATGCACAGTGTAGGGCACAGCCGCAATGTAAGGGGGACAGGGCTCCCCTGGGCTCGTGCCCCCAGAAGGTAACTGTACTACCAGGCTCTTCTGAGAACGCAGGAGAGCCCGCCTTGGTGGTGTCCTCATAGCAGCATCAGGGTCAGCCTCCGGACCCACCCAGCCTGGCCTGGCCCCCGGGGCACGCGGGCTCACCAGGCAAACACGGCCCTTCCTTTCTGCTGCAGGGCAGACAGCGCACAGGGTCAGGGACACACCGCCTGCTCGGGAGCCCCGCCACCCTGTCACCACCCCTGCAGGTCTGTAGGCCAGGACTGCTCATTTCCCTGTCTCCCTGGGAGCAGCTTTCGGATCAGCCCCAGACTGTGACCAGCAAGTGGGCAAGTAATGTAATTCCCGCGACACCCCCGTCCAGGCTCAACACAGCCCATTTCCATGCCTCTCGCTCTTGGCACTTGCACGGGTGATGCCTCAGGCTGGCAGCATTACACACGACATGTGGTGTCTCCTCAGACCCTCTGAGGGCTCACACCGCTCACCGCAGGCTCACAGGCCACACACCCCTCTGGGGCCAAGCTGTCCACTGCAGCACCACCTGAGCAGCAGGCGCCGACCCCTGCACGGGCCGTCAGCACCCAGAGTGGCAGGACACCGTTTCCCATGAGCAGTGCAGGGGGGATGAGACCAGGAGCTTCTCGGGGCCAGTGGCACTCCACATACCAAGGTGCGGCTGACAGCCAGGGCTAAGTTGGGAGGCTTGGCAGGGCTGAGCAGCGGGAAGGCCTCCACACGGCAGGGCAGGTGGTGTCCACACCCCGAGGTCACTCGGCACCCAGGGTACTCCGTACAACTTGGATGAAGAAACCCATGTAATAAAGATGTTGACGGACGTAAAAAATACAGGGTGGGCAGAGGACAGTGTCAGGCAGGGAGACAGGAGGGCCTGGGGTGCGGGGGGCAGGCGTGGGCACTGGCCTTAGACTCCTCTTGCCTAAGATGGAGCAAGGAGAGGGTGAGGAGGAACTTGATGGCCAAAATCCCCTCCTCTCCCCATGAAGAAGGCTTCAAGGGTGAAGCAACAGGAAGTGGCTTACGAAACCCACCTCCAGGTCTAGCGACCAGTTTGCAGGAAGCGCAGTGGCTAAGGCATCCAGTTACGCTTGTGGGTCTCACTGGGTGACTGCCCAGGGACACTGGCCACGTCCAGAGACACGTTTGGGTGTCAGCACTTGGTTGTGGGGCACTGCTCCTGGCATCTGACAGAAGACCCTGCCCAGCAGACTACAGTGCGCAGGGCGGCCCCACCACTGAGTCACCCAGCCCCACACGCCAGTGGAGCCAAGGCCGAGAAGCCCTGAGCGAGCGGGCAGAAAGCAACGAGGACAGCGATTGGCAGAGCCGAACATAGGAAATTCCACGGGACCAATAAGCTAGCTTCTTCAATGAGAGGCTCCAGGGAAAGAAGAGCAGAGTGCTGAAGCCACCACAGACTGGCGGGACTGTCCCAAGTGGCTCTGTGTGGATGCTACTTGAACTAGTCCCAGCAAGGGTGCTCTCAGGGAGCTGCACAGAGGCGATGTCTGAAACACACACGTCTGTATCTCTTGAAATTCAACACAGTGACTGAAAAAAGCCACGGGCGAGATGAAAAGACACCTGGGCTTGTTCTAAAGATGTTCTATCAAAACCAAAGAAACCAAAAATGGGGAGACGAGGGCACCAGGCAAAGCTGAGAGAAGAAGGTCACAGCTCACAGGGTGAGACCGAATCTCGGCCCGGGGGCAGTTGTTCTTCTCAGCCCTGTCCCATCAACCTCAGAACACTCCCAAGTGAAAGGTTTACCTGCCCCACCCCTCACCTGCACAGAGCAGCCGGGGGCAGGGTCCTGTCTGTGAGCACAGACCATTGTGTCCTCAGGGAAAAAGGGGCCGAGGCGGAAGGAGCGCTGCGCTCAGGGCAGATCTGGACACAGCAGCAGGACGCTCAGCGCTGACTGAGCGTGGGGAGCGGTACCCAACATCACCCTCCGGGTCCTCCACTGCCCACCGGGGGGTGCTGACCGTGCCCAGGCAGCACCTTCCCTGTGGCCTGAGGCCCTCATAACTCAGAGGTGCCTGCACAAAGTGATGAAGGCGAAGGCTTCTGCCTCTCCTTGAAGAGTTTGTCTTTCCAACTCTATGAAGCACAAAGTTCCTGAGCTGATTCTTCAGAGCTGGGATGCCCCTTACCCTGGGCAGTGTGTGGTCAGCAAAGGGGGAGGTTAAGTCCTGAGACAAGGCCTGGCTGCTAATCTCCTGGCAACTGCCCACCACCCCACACACCCATTTCCAGTAAAGCAGAGACGATTGGGAAACGCCTTTCAGGAATCCTTCCTGCGGCTTCCTGGCAGGTTCCAAGGGGATGGCAAGGCCGTGGAGAGTTTAGACTGTGGCGTCGGGGACCAAGAGGGGGGCAACCACAGGCAGGAAGAAAGGCCTGGGATGCAGCCCCAGCTCAGTGCAGTGGGCGAGGCCGGCTCCGGGCCAGGCTGGGAAACCTGAGTGGACACACAGATTCTACCCTTCCTGGCTGAGGGCAGAGATCAAGGGCGTGGCAGGCCAGCACCAGGGCTCACAGCAGCTCCTCCCTTTAGCTGGGAGGAGGGCACAACATTCATCATTAAGTGAAGGGAGACCTAAGGCAAGAAAAAAGGGATTCTGGACAGGAGCCAGGACCCATGTTGGTTGCCAGCAAACAAATATTTGTGTCAAAATATGTGTCACCAAAGAACACAGAAAGCTTAGGGGAAAGACATCTTAGGGATTAGAAAAACAGATGTAGATCACCCGTAACTGGCCCTGACCCTGCCGTGCGTTTCTGTTTTGCTCTTCCTGGATGAGCAAATCAGCACAGCCAGCATTGGACGGCCCACCTTCCTTTCTGCTGGAATTTCCATGGGCCCACCTGGACGCCACTCTCCCCTCACCCCCAGCGACCTCTGGGCGCACCTTTTCTACATGGTCACACCAATGGGGTCACACTGTATTAGTTTTTCTGTGGCTATGGAACAAGCCACAACAAACGTGGTGGTTTACACCGACAGAAATGCATTTCTTCCCTGGGTCCTGGAGGCCAAGGTCGGGCTGTCACCGGCAGGGCTGCACTCCCCCTGAGCGCGCCAGAGGAGGCGCCGTCCCTGACTCGTCCAACTCTGACAGCCCCAGGCATCCGTGGCGTCTGGACACACCACTCCAATCTTAGGGTCACATCACCTCCTTTTCTTCTGACTGCTTCAAATCTCTCTCTGCTCTCAAAAGATCACTTGTGATCACATTTAGGGCCCAAGAATCCTGGATAATCCCATCTCTGAACGCTTAACTTTAAAAAAAAAATTTTTTCCTGGCTTTTTTTGGCATCTAAATATAGATTTACATGTATCATATCTTTTTTAACTTTTTAAAGCTCTTTATTGAATGAATCTGAGCAAACTCTAAGACAGTGGAGAACAGAGGAGCCTTGTGGGCTGCAGTCCGTGGGGTCACAAAGAGTCAGACACGACTTAATGACTGAACAATGCAACAAACTTAATGAGTCTTTAAATCCCATAGTGCTTCACAATTTTCAAAAGCTTCATATCCATGGTTTCATATAATCCCAGAACAACCCTTTCTGTAAAATCCCCTATGCCTATCTGCCCCTTCTCATTCCCTCTCCTCACTGGTAATCACTAGCGTGCTCTCTGTAACTGTGAATCAGCTAAAGAATCCTTAACATTTTCTCATTCGCAAAGTTCTTTTTTTCATGTAAGACCAAATTCACAGGTTCCAGGGGTTAAGACTTGGACATCTACTGGGGGCTCTTATGCAGCTGACTTTATGCTAAAGCCTCTGACTGTGTGGATCACAACAAACTGAAGAAAATTCTTCAAGAGATGGGTACCAGACCACCTTACCTGCCTCCTCAGAAACCTGTATGCAGGTCAAGAAGCAACAGTTAGAAACGGACATGGAATCAACTTCTATAAACATTCACATGCAGGTTCTGTGCAGACATGCGTTTTCATTTCGCCTGATGAACAGCCAGAAGCACAGGCCGATCTTAGTGGCAAGTGCATGCTTAACCTCATGAGACCTGCCCCCATCCGTGCCAGGACTTAGTGTTCTCGGGTCTACCTGAGCCATGCTCCTAGCTGTGAAGTGGCATCCCGCGGTTTCAACTTGCATTTCCCTAATGACTGATGTCGTGAAGAACGTTCTCATGCACAAATCTGCCATCCCGCATCTTTATGGAGAAGCTATACAAATCTCCAATGCATTTTTTAAAAACTGGGTCAACTTTTCACTACTGCATTTTGAGAGTTCTTCATGTATTCTAGATACTTAAGCTTTAGCAGATGACTTTTACAAGGACTTTCCTCCCCGTCTGTGGCTTGTCCTTTCGTTCTGATAACAATGTCCTTCCAAGAACAATTACAGACTCCGATAAAGTGGCACAACCAGAGAGCAGCCCCATTTGCTGCACCTGGAGAAGAGCCCACAGGCAGCAATGAAGACCTAGCGCAGCCAGTAACAGATAAATAAAAATAAACATGCATTTCTAAGTGGCTCTATTCCACTGAGCCCTGTTCCATCCACGGCTGCTGGCAGCCCATCCCAGGCCTGGCCCCAAAGAAGTGTGGCTGTCGTGAGCCACCAACCCCTGCCACCGCACCGAGCTCTGCAACCCACGCCTGCGCCAGGCCCTCTTTTCAACACCTCTGCCTCATTACTATTTCATCTTTCCCATCTGCCTTTCCTCAAATAGAAAAATGAAGGAGCCGCCCCACGTCAGTACCTGCTGCACGCCCCCAGCACACGCAGCCTGCAGCACTGGGCACTGGCTGTGGAGGGCCAGGCCCACACGCTGGGCTCGGTCCCTGGTCCCCACGGCAGTGCAGGCGGCCAAACCGCGGGTCTCGTCTCCTCTGCCACCTGGGCCCTGCGCGCACAGAGTGAGCTGCGCACCAACAGCACATCTTGGGGCTTGCAGTCTGCGCCCTGGTTCTGCCCCGGGGACCTGAGTCCCTGCTCCCAGCAGAGGCCCACCCCAGAGTGCGTCCTTGGCCTCATCCCACTCTCTCCCTGGGAGCCCCGATGAGGCTAATGGGAGCCCTGGGGAAATGGACAAGTGGGCGGGACAGTGCACAGGGCGCTCTGCACCGACGTGCTCCTGATGCGCCTCGCCAGGAGCCTATGTGCTGAGTGGGCTTGTTTTTCCTCTTCTTTAAAAACTGTACTTGTTTATTTATTTTTGGCTACGCTGGGTCTTCCTTGCTGTGAGCGGGCTCTATCTAGCTGCAGTGAGTGGGGCTCCTCTCTAGCTGTGCCATGTGGACTTCTCATTGAGGTGGCTTCTCTTGGTGTGGAGCACGGGCTCTAGGTGGGTGGGCTGCAACAGCTGTGGTGCATGGGCTTAGCGCCCCTCGGTCTGTGGAATCTTCCCGCACCAGGGATCAAACCCGTGTCCCCTGCGTTGGCAGGAGGATTCTCAACCACCGGACCACCAGGGAAGCCCTATTTTTCCTTTTTAATTGCTTAATAAAACTTATCAACAGGCCCTGAGCTTGATACCAAACTTCACTCTGCCCAAACCTGTCTTTCGCCCACAGCCTGGGAACACCATGACAAAAAAACACACACACACCCCCACCCAGACAGCAGTGACTAGGATGGAATCTTCCAGCAGAGGAAGCTGAGGGCCTGACCTAGATGGCCCAGGCTCTCTGGGGGTGCAGCCCAGGATGTGGGCTGCCCGGATGCTCTGCATCTCAGCACAGGGCTCAGCTCAAGTTTCTCCCTTCTCATCTTCTACAAAGTGCCCCAGATCCGTCCCAGGAGATGCAGGCACAAGTCGCAGAAAAACAAAAGCTGTGGCTGAGAACTCAGCCTTCTCTTCCCTTTAGGATGAGACCCTCCCACCCCACCCCACAGCCTCCAGCTGGTGCCTACAGCAGGGTCACTCACTCGCATCCACTTTTAATGCACACACACACACACACACAGCAAGCCAGGAGCTGCCGGGTCAGGGACCCGCATGCCCAGCCTAGGAGCTCACTCAGCATCAGTCCCACGAGGTTACCTTGGACACGCTCCAAGCTCCCGCACCTCTGCGCCCCAGTAGCCTCTAGCAGCCGCAGGCGGCGGCTCCGCCATGCTCAGCACGCCCCGCCGCCGTTACTGTAGTGCTGCACTGTGCTTGGCCACGCCCCTTTTGTGACCCCATGGGCTATAGCCTGCTAGGCTCCTCTGTTCATGTTCATGGAATTTTCCAGGCAAGAACACTGAAGTGCCTTGCCATTTCATTCTCCAGGAGACCTTTCAGACTCAGGGTTTGAACCAGCGTCTCTTTCGTCTCCAGCGCTGGCAGGTGGGTTCTTCCACTGCGCTCCCTGGGAAGCCACCACGTCGTTGGAATAAATCCTAACTGCTCAGGAACAGAGAAGGCCCCACCACGCAGACCCTGCCTTGAACACCCCACCACTCACCAGTTGGGGACCCCAGGGAAGGGGACTGCCTCCGAGCACAGCCAACTCTGGACCAGCTGGGCTGTGAAGGCTGCCTCCCCACAAGGTCAGGTCACAGACATGGCCTTGGACCACAGGCTGAGACACCCCTCCTGGGGGCTCCAGAGACATCCCAGAGGCATGGAGAAATGGCTGGACAAGTCAGCCTCCCCAGAGAGCTGGTAACCTTTCTCTTTCAAGTAGTTCTGATATTTTGAGCCAGAAGACTCCAGAAGTTTCAAAGAGCCATCAAAATCTGGGAGAAGGAACCTCCCTGGTGGTCCAGTGGTTAACACTCTGAGCTCCCAATGCAGGGGAGCCCCAGGTTTGGTCCCTGGTCAGGGAACCAGATCCCATGTGTGGCCACTAAGAGTTCACATGCTGCAACTAAGACCCAGCACATCCATACACACACACACACACACACACACACACACACACACACACACACTTAATGTGGGAGAAAAGATGGTCCGGGGCTCAGGACCCTCCCACAGCCTTGGTCACTGGTGCGCTTCTGTGGCACAGAGCGGGCACTGACTGGGTGCAGGGCCCAGCCTGGCCACTCCTCAAATGCGTGGGGCAGGGAAGAGCAGAACGAATGTGACAAACACGTGGAAGGCAGCCACGTCTCAAGAAGCCAGCCGGCTGAGCTCAGTCCATGCCCTTTCTTCTCCGGCGGAGCACGGGGGTGCCGTGTGCAGAGCCAGGCTGGGGAGCGCCCTCCAGCTCAGGACAGTGCTTGGAGCAGCCAGGTGGCAGGCTCAGACGTGGGTCCCCAGTTACCAGCTACCTGTCCCAACAAAGTCCTCACCCTCACAGGGTCTGACACGGAGAAGGCTACCGGAAACTGCTTTGAGAAACAGCTCCTGACCTGGTTGAGGCTGGCTGTGCTGGACCCACAGGGAGGCCCAGGAACCAAACACTACCTGGAGTCCTGCACCCGCAGAGCGTTTCCACGGTGAGGAACCGAGCGGCAGTCAGAGGCTCAGGCTTCATCCTTACCAGAGCCAAGGATGAACTGTTTCCTTCCAATCCTTGCTTGGACTCCAACACACCCAGGTGTTAGTCTCTCAGAACAACAGGGTCCTCTATCAGCCAGCAGACAGAACGGACCTTCCTGGAACAACTCTGGACACTCACGAGCTGCTGGAGCCCAAGGAGGGTGGGGGCCCGGCTGCCCATCCAGCTGTCATCCCAGCCACTGGCTCAGACCCAGCCCTCAAGGGGCTCTCTGCTGCCCCCAGCAGGTATAAGGACGGCGCTCTCGGGGCACGTATGGGCCAACTGGAAAGAGCTGGCCAGGTGGGTGGCTTTGACTGCCCTCCACCTGCCCTGGAGCTCTGAGAAACGTGCCTGCGGGCCCCTGCTCACCTGGCGGGCTGCCCTCCATGCACATCAGCTGCCCCCGGCTCTCATCAGGCAAGGATCAGCCCCATTCTGGGGTTAAGTTGTACCTTGGTGTCCACCCAGGTCTGCCAACTGACTGCTCCCTGGAAACATGACTGGCCCTCAGAGTGAACCACGCAATCAGAAATGTCACCAAACGGCCCGTCCTGCAGAGCTGACAGGGCAGAGACGCTAGTCTCTTCTGGGGTGGGAGCAGTGTGTGTCCTGCCAGAGCCTTGGTGTCCCAGTGGCCCTCAGGAGCCTGAGTCTGGGGACCTCCCGTGGACAAGGCACGTGTTTCCCTGACCAGCTCGGAGTGGATGAGGAAACTGGGGCTCAGGGAAGCCAGTAGCTCTGCTCAAGGTCAACAGCTCAGGAAGCGGCAGAGCCCACACTCAAACCCAGCACTGCGCCCCCAATCAGGAGGCAGGGGGCCCTCTACTACTTTAGGACAGCACTTCTCCCCAGTCCACCTTTCCTTCAGCGTTCATGGGGGGTCCTGCTGCCGTGGGCGCTCCTGTCCCCTCAGCTGGCTGACCAGAGTCTGCCTTTCCTTCAGCGTTCATGGGGGGTCATGCTGCCGTGGGTGCTCCCGCCCCCTCAGCTGGCTGACCAGTCCTTGCCGGTGCCGGGCACTCACTCCTGCTCCTGCAGGTCGGTTTTCATTCCCCAGCCTGCGCTGCCCCCAAAGCACAAATGAGCCAGAAGTCTGAAACCATCAGCCACCTTTTTACAGAACATCTTGTCACCTGCTGAAAAACAAGTGACTAATCTTGGCTCAGAGTGACAAGATCAAGCACTGTGTATCTGCCTGGAGCTGAGGTGCCCCAGAAATCAGGAGGGAGCTAGAGTGCTGCAGAGAGAACCGCGGATCCCGCAAGAACAGAGAGCAGACGGAAATGAGGAGTCCTTCACGGACGCTCACAAGCATCCGTCAAATCACACCCCACAGCCCGGGGGCCCATGGTGACCCCCTTTACAACACTCAAACCAGCACTGTGAGACCACTCCCCACACCAAGCCACTGTCCAGGGCATTCCTCCCTGGATCCAGCCAGCTGCCTCCTCCACTGAGGCTTCCTCAGAAAGGCTCCCGGGGGGCATGCTCACTCGGACCCCTGCTACCAGGGGAGGACTTGACCGACATGCTGGGCTGGTCTCTCCCACGGGAAGCTGAGTCCCAGGAGAGGGAAGATGTCCCACCACTGCTGGCCTCCAGGGCGTGCACCAGGTCACCTGATTCGGGGCTCAGCCACCTGCAGAGCAGAGACGGGAGCCGGCCCTGACCACACGCACGGCAGGCGAGGTGCTGCTTCCAGGAGCAGGGAATAAACACCCTGCCTGGCTCTCTCTCCCAAACTCGCAGAAAAGCTGCCACGGCACGAAGAATACCCAAGTACCTTTAAACCCACAAGCTCTCTGCCCCACACATGCACCCCGTAGCATATAGATGGGGGTGCATCTACTTGCTTCCTCAAACCAGTTAAGAGGGAGATGCACACACCACCACGCTTCACCCTAAACACGTGGTGCGTTTCTGAGGAGTAAGCCACACGCCAGCCGCCAGCTGCACTGTGTCCATTATCGACAGGCCGCTCTGCACCACTGCCTCCCTTCTGCATCGCCACCTGGCTCGGTGGTGTCCCCCCACTGCCCTCCGTCCAGCAAAGAGAGCCTCACACAGCAAGGAGCTGCCCCGTCTCACCAGCCACCTTTCTCCTGGAGGCTTCTCGGTTGTTCTTTGACGCTTAAGACGCGGACGTTTTTGGAGGATTCCGCCCACCCTCCTTTACTAGAACGTGCTCCCCAGTACTGTGGGTCCACCTAGTGTGAGTGTGATGAGCTGTGCTGTGCTGTGCTCCAGGCACGTGCCTGGAGGGGACCGTCCTTCTCAGTGGCGCCCCACCCAGAGGTCCTCCCAGAGGTGTCTGCCTGCCTTTGTGGTACCGTGAATTCTGATCCCCCAGACCTGTCTGGCCTGCCTTCTGCCCATGCAACTCACAACAGATGCTTGCTCCCCACCCACAGCCCAGGTTCAGCCAACCTCACCGTCCACAGGTTTATGGCAGCAGCTGTAAAACACAGCTCCTGTCTCTGCCAGCTGCGGCATCCCACCATAAGCAGGAGCTCTCCCGTTTCCCCACCAATTTATTTACATGCTATCATCAGCAACGTGATGCTGAATTTTATGTGTCAACTTGGCTAGGTCACAAAACTGAGCTGTTTGGTCAAATACCAGTTGCAGTGAAGGCATTTTTTTAGACTAGATTAACATTTAAATCAAAAGCTTCCACTAGTCTCCCAATCAGTATCTCAAGATCCAACTTCAGCTCTTCCCTGGGTCTCCAGCCTGTCAACCTGCCCTACAGATTTTGAACTTGACAGCCGCCAGAGATGCATGAGCCAATTCTTTAATGTCTTTTCTCAAACACAAAAGGCCAACAGACCCATGGAAAGATGCTCAATAACATTAACTACTAGAGAAATGCAAATCAGAGCCACACTGGGGCACACCACCTCATATGTTGGTCATACGGCCATCGTTAGAAGTTCT
Organism: Bos taurus; assembly: GCF_002263795.3. Classification (NCBI taxonomy): domain Eukaryota; kingdom Metazoa; phylum Chordata; class Mammalia; order Artiodactyla; family Bovidae; genus Bos; species Bos taurus. The sequence goes on along the minus strand of NC_037334.1, from coordinate 4,686,695 downwards.
ACCAAAACAAGTGCTGAGAGGGTGGAGAAAGGGAGCCCTCCTACACTGCTGGCGCAAATCTAAGTTGGGACAGCCACTATGGAAAAAAGTGTGGAGGTTCCTCCGAAAACTAGAAATAGAATTACCATATGATGCAGCAATCCCACTCCTGGGCATAACCAGACAAAACTGTAACTCAGAAAGATCCATGCACCCTAGGTTCATAGCAGCACCATTCACAACAGCAAGACATGGAGACGGCCTTAATGCCCACTGACAGATGAGTGGGTAAAGGAGATGTCGCGCATATACACAACGGAATGCTACTCAGTCATCAAAAATGAATCAATGCCATTTATAGCAACATGGTTGCAAGCAGAGACTATCGTATTAAGTAAATCAGAATGAAAAAGACCAATACCATATGACATCCCTTATATGTAGCATCTAAGCTCTGACACGAATGAACCTGCGAACAGAACAGACTCACGAACAGAAAAAGGGCTTGTGTTTGCCGAGGGGAAGGGGTGGGGAAGGGGCGGGGAAGGGCTGGGGCAGGAGGCTGGGGTTACAGATGTAAACTACCCCGTACAGAATGGATGGCAACAAGGTCCCACTCTATAGCGCAGAAGATTATATTCGATATCCTACGATAAGCCATAATGGACGATGCAGTTTAAAAACAAAGCATATAGGGATTTCTCTGGTGGTCCAGTGGTTAAGAATCTGCCGTGCAAAGCAAGGGATGTGGGTTCGATCCCTGATCAGGGAAAAAGAATCCCACATGCCACGGAGTAGCTAAGACCCCATACCACACTCCAAGCCCTGGCACTCTGGAGCCCCCCACCACAATCAGAGAGCCCATGTGCTGCAACTAAGACCCAATGCAGCCAAATCAATTAAAAAAAAAAAAAAAAAGAATGTGTACACACATACACACACACCCCAGAATCACTTTGCTGTACAGCAGAAATTAGCACAACACTGTAAACCAATTATACTTCACTCTTTAAAATTAAACACACACACACAAGGGGGGCTTTCCTGGTGGCTCAGTCATAAAGAGTCTGCCTGCCAATGCAGGAGATCCGGGAAGATCCCACGTGCCTTGGAGCAGCTTAAGCTCGGGCACCACAACTGCTGAGGCTGTGCCCTGGAGCCTGGGAAGTGCAGCCACTGAGCCCACCTGCTGCGACTGCTGAAGCCCAAGCGCGCTAGGGCGCATGCTCCGTACAACAGAAGCCGCTCAACAAGAAGCCTGCACACCGCAACTAGGGAAAACGTCCATGCAACACCAAAGAGCACACACAGAACTAAATAAACTTACTTAACACACACACATGTGCATACAATGGAGTTTCCTGGAGGCCCAGCGCCCAGGACTCAGCGCTTTCACGTTTCCACGCTTTCACTGCCATGGCCCAGACTAAATCCCTGTTGGGGGAAGTAAGATCTCGCAAGCCATGCGGCATGGCCAAAAAGGAACACACGCACACATATGCACACGTGTCTCCTCTCCCCCTCTCACTCCTATGGGTTTCTGCCTCTCTGGAGAACCTTGACAGACTCACGGACTGCCTTTTGCACCGCAGCCCTTAGTCACCCTGACACTTGGGGCCTCCCAGGTGGCTCAGACAATAAGAATCTGCCTGCAACGCCGTAGATGCCGCTTCAATCCCTGGATCAGGAAAACTCATGGAGAAGGGAATGGGAACCCACCCAAGTACTCTTGCCTGGAGAATCCCACGGACAGAGGAGCCTGGCGGGCTACAGTCCACGAGGTCACAAAGAGTCAGACATGACTGAGCAACTAAGCACACATCCTGACACTCGGATGGTCTTGCTGGTCCCAGACCTTTGGTGCTGGCTGCCGACTCATCCCAACCCTCTTCTGAGCCCTCTCTAACATCTGAGGACCACGAGGGATCTGACCAGAGCCGTGGGGTCAACCACCTCTCAAAAGAGCCTCGCTTCCGAGACTGAAGCTGGGAGGCTTCCTCATTCATCACAGCAGATTACAAAAGTCCACGCCGGGAACAGCCACTGAGGGCCCTGCATCGGAGGACATGGACAGAAAAGGGCTCCCATTTGGGCTGTCCTTGAATTTGGGTGGGAAGCAAAAACATCAATTTTCTTAGCATTTCCTTCAGCAGTTATGAACAGTATCAACTCTGATATGCTTTATCAAATGATAGTATGTTGCTGTTTTCCAATGCCACTTTCGCTCACCACCATTTCAAAATTATAGCAATAAAATCCTCTGCTTCATCTCATTACTTAACATGATGACATAATAAACTTGTTGCTGTTGCTAAGTCGCTTCAGTTGTGTCCGACTCTGTGCAACCCCATAGACGGCAGCCCACCAGGCTCCCCCGTCCCTGGGATTCTCCAGGCAAGAACATTGGAGTGGGTTGCCATTTCCTCTCCAATGCATGAAAGTGAAAGGTGAAAGTGAAGTCACTCAGTCGTGTCTGACTCTTAGCGACCCCATGGACTGCAGATTTTCCAGGCAAGAATACCGGAGTGGGGTGCCATAATAAACTTGTACTAGGTCACAGTTCCTTGTTTTTAAAGTTTTTTTAATTTTTTGTTTTTGGCTGCACTGAGTCTTCCTTGCTACACACAGGCTTTCTCTAGTTGCAGCGCATGGGCTTCTCATTTGACAGCCTCTCTTGTTGCAGAGAACGGCTCTAGCGCACGCAGGCTCAGTCGCTGTGGCACTCGGGCTGAGCTGCTGTGGCATGTGGAATCTTCCTGGGTCAGGGATCGAACATGTGTCCCCTGCACTGGCAGGCAGATTCCTCATCACCAGACTACTAGGAAGTCGCTATTACTATACTTTTAAAATTCCTCTAACATTCAACTCATTTAGTTATTTGGCTGTGCTAGGTCTTAGGTTCGCCATGTGGAATCTATTTCCCTGACCAGGGATCGAACTCAGGCCCCCTGCATTGGGAGCACAGAATCTTAGCTACTGGACCACTAGGGAGGCTCCTCTACCTTTCTAAAACACTATTTACTCCTGGCCTCAGAAAGCTGGGGAGGGGGTGAGGACTCACCAGACAAGCCACGTCAAGTGCTAACTCGGGCACGGACTGTCAGCACCCCACCCCACACCAGAGCTGCTGGGGGACTAACTTCCCCAGTGCTGCCCCATGCCCACCGGGGTGAGGCAGGGGCGTCTCCATGCAGTAGGGAACACGTGGCTGAGTTCTGGAGCATCGGGTTCCAGTCATTTAAAATCTCACTACTACTTCATGAACACAGGTGCACGAAGGTGCCCCAGGAGGTCACACAACAGACAGGACATGTGGAAATGAACGCCCGTCCCCCAAGGGCCTGTCTGGAGCACGCCCACTGACCGGGCCCCTCTCTAAACCCTCACTCAGGGTGCTCTTCTGCAGGGTCAGGCTGCCTCTCCCCACCCTGTATACTTTGCTCCAAGGAGCGGCTGTCCCTCCTGCCCCATCTCCCCAGGCATCCAGGCAGGAAGAGCCCATGTGCTGGCCTGCATCAGCTGGGCTGAGATGATGCCAGGAAAGGCCAGAATAGTCTGTGCTCCCCCCACACCCAGCGGTTCCTGACCCCCCTCCATCCTCCAAATGCAAAGCAGGGCCCTGAACGCCTCACAGAGCTTGCGGGGCCACACTGCTGCTCCTGGTCTACAGGGTTTCCTTGCTTTTCCTCCCCTGGTTTTTGTGTCCTTGGCTGTGTCAGGTCTCAGCTGTGGCTCTCTGGCTCATTGTCACACGGCACGTGGGATCTTAGTTCCCCGACCAAGGATCAATCCCACGTCCCCTGCACTGGCAGGCGTATTCTTAACCACAGGACCACCCAGGAAGTCCACAGTGTGGTTTCTAAAGCCAACGTGGACAAACAGAGGTGAGTGCAGGCTACCTTCACCTTCAGCACCACGAACAGACCAGGAGGGTAACGGGGGGGAGAGGGGACACGTACCAAACACAAACCATTTCTGTCAGCCCAGAGATGTGTAGGAGAATTAAAAAGGAGGCTGAAATGGGCAGCTCAGAGGCCAGGGTGATGAGAAGGGGTCCCTGGCGCCAGAACTGCCCAGCAGGCCATGCTGGGGTAGAGAGAACCCACCTCCCCCAGACGCCTCCGCTGCCCACAGGAGGCCCTCGAGCGCGGGCACTGGCTGAGATTCCAAATGAAGCAGGAGATTCCCGCTGCATTCTGTGATCTGGAGACCCTGGAGCCAGAGCCGCTGCCAGACTCGGGAAGCAGCAGGGCCTCCGGAGGGGTGACCCAGGCAAGGAGTGACCCTCCACGCCTTGCTCGGCTGCTCACCAGGCCAGACCTGAGAGGCCCAGGCCCACGCCACACTTGTGGGTGACAGAGCCCACCTTCCTGGGCTTGAACATAAATAAAACCACGTCAGGTGTAAGAAGTAACTTTTTTTCAAGTTCCCAGAATCTTCTGGAAAACACTGCACTGCGGCTCTGCAGTGCTCGCCTGGTTCTAGGCAGCGTAACGGCGCTTTTGTCCCTTGAGGCTGCTGACCAGAACAGAGCGGGCTGGGCTCCGTACCCGCAAGACATGGGGCCTCATCTTGGGCAAAAGCAGAGACCATTAAATGGGAGCGAAATGCCCCACTCAAGAGGACGAAATGACAAGAATATGTCATATTTTCCCATCTCTAACCTACCCAGGTGACCCAACAAGCAGGAAAGCCACAGCTGGAGAGTCCTGCAGACAAAGGGAAGGGGCCCACCACCACCTGGGCCCTGGGAAACATCGTTCTTTACCCTGCCGCCCGGGGAAGCTGTGCTGGGTCACTGACTACTCTTCCCAGTGCTTCGTCTGCTCTGGTCCCAGCACGTAAGTGCCCTCCAGAGGAGACAGACCCAGAGACCCCCAGAAAGTGATCCGCCCTACAAGGGCAGACCAAAGCCTCTCTCCCCAGCAGGGAGTCAGAAACAAAAATCGTTACTAGAAACCTATCCCAGGGCAAGAGCATCCCCAAAGACCCCCCGAAGCCCCCCAGGTCTTCTACCTTCTAGCCTCGTCCCTCCTCTCCGCTGCCTGGTGCTAAAGACCACAGGAGAACATTTCCCACTCCCTGTCTCTGCCCGGTTGGACCCCTCCTGCACCGCACACCCACTGCCAGCGCCCTAGCGCTACATCAGTTAACTGCATCTGCCAGCGCCATCTGCACCTTCACAGCCGGGTCAGCTCTGCCCATGCCAGACTGGAACCCGCTCCCTCCTCCACCTCCTGAGCTGGCAGCACCTGGACACCAGCCACTTCCAGGCAGGTGAGATCTCAGAACCAACTCGCCTAGGATTGAATATGAATAGCTAGAGAAAGCAGCGGAAGCACTACAGCAAGGCAGAAGGACAGAGGCAGCAGGCGGGACCCAGCAGCCAGTAAGAGAAGCTGCCCTGTCCACCGAGGACCCCTCAGCACAGTCTCAGAGTCGGACGACAGAGTGACACCGCGAGAGGCTGTTCTGACAAGCTGAGAGGTGGTGATGAGCCAAGACCAGAAGGACAGGAGGCGCGCAGACCTTAAGGCAGGCCAGTCCAGGGAAAGGGAGCACAGAGAGAAGGGCCCGAGCACCCAGAGGGGCAGTGCTCGGTCCCCTGTCCATGTCAACCAGGGCTCTGGGCAGCTGGGGCCCAGGGCAGGAGTGGATAAGCAGCAGCAGGGGGCCCCAGATGGGAGATGCTGGGCTCTGCAGCTCCTGCTCACTAGTGTCCCCATTAGCTCCCCGCTGCAGCAGAGGGAGGGAGGCGGGGCCCTAGACAGAGAGAACAGTCTTAAGGAGGCTGAGCCAGGCAGAGCAGAGTGACAGGGGAGGGCAAGAGGGGGCCATAGCCCGAGGCTGGGCTGACAGAAGCCAGGTCTCCCGCACAGGCACTTCGGGGGGATCTGCACTAGGGGAGGGGACAGGCAGGCTGGCCCCAAGCTCCTCAGCCTGGGCTGTGAGGAAGATTCCACCTCAGCCAGCGCCTCCATGGACCTTCTGATCCAAGCCTGGGCCAGTGGGGCTCGGGAGGCGGGCCAAGGAGCACAGTCCCCTGCACGTTCCAGAAGGGGCCTCTTCTGCTCTGATGGTGGGGGTCAGGACACCCCAACAGATGAATCCAGGGCTGGGACAGGTGTGGAGATGTGGCCGAGGGCATCCTCTCCTCAGGGCGACAGTGGTGAGCGGAGGACGCTCCTACACTTGGCCCTTCATTTGACGCTCCACTCAATCCCTTACTACCTCCAGGGCAGGGGCGACTGCTCACTCCTCACCCAGGGAGAAACTGAGGCTCGGGCCAGGCCTCAGCCCATGATGGGGGAGGAGGACTCAACCCAGACTGGCAGGGTCCCTCCGCAGGGGCCTTTCAGCATCACCAAGCCAAACATCAGGTCGAGATGGCCTCGAGCTGTAGAAGCCGTGCAGAGGGAGGAGAGCCCACCTCGCCCGGACGCCTCCGCCGCCCACAGGAGGCCTGAGCGCGGGCACTGGCTGAGATTCCAAATGAAGCAGGAGATTCCCGCTGCATTCTGTGATCTTGGAGACCCTGGAGCCAGAGCCGCTGCCAGACTCGGGAAGCAGCAGGGCCTCCGGAGGGGTGACCCAGGCAAGGAGTGATCCTCCATGCCTTGCTCGGCTGCTCACCAGGCCAGACCTGAGAGGCCCAGGCCCACGCCACACTTGTGGGTGACAGAGCCCACCTTCCTGGGCTTGAATATACATAAAACCAGGTCAGATGTGAGAAATAACTTTTTTCAAGTTACTATCAGGTTAGTCTGTGCAGGAGACACCGTGAGGCCAGCCTCGGTGACGGGAGGTGCGCTGGCCCCTCGCTGTGGCCAGACACCTAGCATTCCGAGTGAGCACACACCACGGAACACCCTGAAGGAAAGCTCAAGCTGCCCGCCTTCCTACTCATCAAGCCCAGGTCGACAGAACCATTTTATCTCAGGCCTGAAATTAGATTCGGGCGCAGCTTACCATCTGCGCCATCACAGAAGTAGAACCTGGCGGGACTCCCAGGCCAGCTGCCTCGGCGGAAGCAGGACCAGAAGGTCTATTTAGGAAAGGAAGACGGAAGGGTCCCGCTGGAGCTGAGAGTCGTGTGTGGCGGCAGTGACTGCACAGCACAATCCAAACCCTTTCTGAACGTCTAAGCTAGGAACCCCTGGAGAAGGCGATGGCACCCCACTCCAGTACTCTTGCCTGGAAAATCCCATGGACAGAGGGGCCTGGTGGGCTGCAGTCCATGGGGTCGCTAGGAGTTGGACACGACTGAGCGACTTCACTTTCACTTTTCACTTTCATGCATTGGAGAAGGAAATGGCAACCCACTCCAGTGTTCTTGCCTGGAGAATCCCAGGGACGGGGGAGCCTGGTGGGCTGCCGTCTATGGGGTCGCACAGAGTCGGACACGACTGAAGCGACTTAGCAGCAGTAGCAAGCTAGGAACCCAGCATCAAGCAGGGTAAGAAGTCAGGTGGACTTGGAGGCCCTCGGCTGGTGCGGCCTCACATCACCAACACGCTGCCCCGGGGTCCGGGCTAAGGAAAACATGAAACTCACAGCCTGATGGCAGGAAGGACAGGCAAAAGGTGCTAACCCCCACCCCCACCCACACCACTCCAAGCCGTTCAAACTCAAGCCAGAGCTGGGGTGCAGGGAGGGGCTGGGTGCTGCCTGAAAGCTGAGGCAGCACCGGGAGGGGTCCCGTCCTTCCCTAATAGGAGATCAGAGCAGTGCCCTGGCCCCGCCTCCACACCAATCAACCAGTCCCCAGAGAGCTGGAACCAGAGGCTTCAGAACCAGAATGACACACTGGGGCGCTCAACAGCTGCTGTGAATCAAAAACAAAACTTCAGTCTCGGGGCCCAGAACTAAGATCAGAAAACTCGCTTCCACTTCAGGATCTGCCATCTAGAACCTGCGTGACCTAAGACAGATATTTAACCTCTCTGACTTGGTCACACGGGGCTGGCAATAACTCAGCAGCTGCTTGAAACTGCGTACGGAACAGCACAAACCGGCTCTGCCACACGTGAGCTCCAGCTCCTACCTCTCAGTTTTTGAATGCTGTTAAATAAACCACTGCAACACTCTTTAAAACAACAACAACCCGAATACCAGGAAGAAGGCAAGGGGAAGAGGCCTCCAAGAACCTTCAGGGTGAGGGAGCCCATCCTCTAACCAGCCGTGTGGTCTTGGGAGACAGACTTCATGCCTGAGCTAGTCAGTTTTCTCATCTGCAAAATGGGAACGACCTTGTTCCTGCCTTTCAAGGCAGCAAGGGCACTGCAGGGGTAGCCTGGGTCATATGATCTCACTGAGTCTGCTCTCCCATCAGGGAAACGACTGGCCGCAGGGGAAGAGGGCTGGGAGAAAGGGCACTTAAGGGCCCTAGGCACACTAGGAGCCCCACCAGGGACAGCTGACAAGACAGACTAGGACAAAGGGAGCGCCCCGCCCCCAAACCAAGAGAACATCAGAGCCACAGAACCTTTCCCCAAACTGTACTCATGACCTCAAATAGTACTCAACAAAGTGATGACGAGTCAATAATAAGTGCTCACTTAGGGACTTCCTTGGCAGTCCAGGGTCTTCCCTGGTGGCTCAGAGGGTAAAGCATCTGCCTGCAATGCGGGAGACCCAGGTTGGATCCCTGGGTCAGGGAGATCCCCTGGAGAAGAAAATGACAACCCAGTCCGGTACTCTTGCCTGGAAAATCCCACAGACGGAGAAGACTGGTAGGCTGCTGTCCATGTGATCGCAGAGTTGGATACGACTAAGTGACTTCCCTCTCTCTCTCTCTCTCTTGCTGGTCCAGTGATTAAGAATTCCAATGCATGCAGGCGGAGCGGGGCGGGGGGGTGAGGGGGGGGTGGGGGGTGTGCCCGGCAGAGGTTCAATCCCTGGTCAGGGAACTGAGATCCCACATGTCACATGGTATGGCCAAAAAACTTAGAGAAAAGTGCTCATTTACGTAAAACATGGCCACTAGCCACACTCCTGTTTCCTGCCTCCACCTCTACCATGCATGTGGTGGGTAACTCTGCAAGGACCCCAGTGCACGTTCAGCATCTGACTGCGTCCCCTTGGAAGGTGCTCACCAAGCACTCACCACGCAGACATCTGCCATGGATTCCTTTAACAGCCCCCTCATCAACGCTCCGGTCGTGACACCTGAAATCCTGCAGGCTAAATCCAGTGCTCTCCAAGCAAGACCTGTTAGCAGAGTCCTCCTCAGGAATCAACTCTGACAAAGGCAGAAACAGGAACCACCCTTGCAGGACCAAATGATGAGGAAATCACGGCTCCCTTCGGGGAAGCGGTGACATGTCGGGGCTGATGGATAGTGTATCCTCATCCCAGTCAAGGCTGGCCTGGCACCAGGGCCCAGGCTTCTCGGAGAGCCCTCACCATGCCCAGGGACAGGCAGCACACCTCCCACGGCCTGGCACAGTCCCCTTAACTGACCACTGGCGTCTCCTGAGGTTGGCATGGGCTCAAACACTCTACATACATGGAGTAACTTTGGGAACCAACAGGACTCATATAGCATATAGTATTTTCCAATCCACCGTCATGTTTTTTCCACTAATATGTCACAGAGATAAACGCAAGGAAAGCCAAGACCCTGAAAACGAGCCTAACAACACAGTCTAAGTGCTTCAAAGTCATCAGCCAGCTGGGTCCATGGTCACACTTAACAGAGTGACAAATGGCCAGCTGGTTTCCAACCTCACACATCTGACTCGCCAGAGAAAAACCTATGAGTACACACTGCTCGCAGGGACAGCCAGGCCAAAACTCACAGCAGGTGAGGTGATCTTGTTCTGTCAAGAATGTGATGGGTCACTCCTGGGAGGAGTGACCATGCCACAATGCCATCCTGGTGAGCAGACAGCACACCACCCTGTGAGAGAGCTGCTGAGGTCAATCTACACTGGAGTGAGCCCCAGTAAGAGACACACGCACCCCAACAGGAAAAGGTGATGAATACGGTACAGGCTGAGACGACAGTGCAAGTAGCTAAAACACAGAAGTCAGCAAGAAAACAATGAGAGGTTTTTTTGCCCAGCACTGCCATAAAATTAGGAAGAATAAGACAAGCTGGTGTGCAAAGGACGTGGGAATGTCCTGGGACACACGCACAGAGGCGGCAAGTCAGTTGTTGGACTTCCTTGGTGACGCAGTGATAAGAATCTGCCTGCCAATGCAGGGGACACGGGTTCAATCCCTGGTCCAGGAAGCTTCCACATGCCGTGGAGCAACGAAGCCCATGTACCACAACTTCTGAGCCCGAGCTCTAAAGCTGGTGAGCCACAACTACCGAGCCCGCGCGATGCAACCACTGAAGCCCAGTGCCCTCAATCAAGAGCAGCCCCTGCTCACCCCAACTAGAAGAAGCCCATGCAAAGCAATGAAGACTAGGCACAGCCAAAAATAAATAATTAATATAAGATAAATTAATTAAAAAAAAATTTTAAGGCAAGTCAGCTGTTGTTGGGGGAGGGGAGGGGTGGTGGGGAGCAAGGTACAACCCACAGGCTGGCAGAGCACCCCCCAGCCCTCCTCGAGTCTGTGGTCAGGCTGGCCAAACGTCTTGGGTACATGCCAGTTGCTCAGCTGGAGTCCTGGGGTGGGACCTAAGGGGCCTCAGTGCTCAGCAGGGTGTGCTCCGGGGGAGTGAGGCACTTCCCACTGGTCTGTCTGACACACCTGGCTGATGTCGAAAGGCTGGCTGCACCGTGGAAGAGCAAACAGAGGTGGGAACCGCTGATCCGGGGAGGGGCCCAACCAAATGCACAGGCTCGTGGCAGAGGCCTGGTGGGCGCCAGGCCCTCTCATGCACTCTGTCCCTGGGACGCGCCCAGGGCTGCAGGAGGGTACTTCCCAGTGGGCAAGGAGGAGAGGCAGCAAGGGCACTGCCACCAGAGAGACATTTCCTTGGCACATGGCACAGGCTTGCGGGATTTTAATTCCTTGATCAGGGATCAAACCCACACCCCCAGAAGTGAGCACTCAGAGTCCTAACCATGGAACCACCAGGGAATTCCCCAGGAGATTTTCAAAGAAAGCCTTGGGCAGCCAAGGAGAGAACGCTGGGGCCTCAGCAGCGGGACCCCAGGAACCGTGACTCACAGCTGGCAGCCCGCAAGGGTCCCCAGCAGCCATAAGCGGCACCACCCCCCAGCTGCCCAAGATGAGGGGTTTGTTAACAGGTGGCAGACACTCCACGTTAGGCCACCAAACACCCCAGAGCTCTGCAGGACAGGAGGGGCCCATCACGCGGCTGGGTATCCCGCTAAGGATCCACACCCCGTCCAATGGCAATGACGTACGGGGCTCCAGGAAAGCAGCAGACCCAGAGAAGAGACACAGCAACCCCGGGGTGATGGGCCATGGGAACACAAGGCAGGCCCTGTGTCTGTGGGTGCCGAGAGGCTTCCGGGAGCCATGACCACAGTGCTATCTATGCTGACAGAGCGCTTTCCGTGAGTCGTGGTGTGACAGGAGGGAGTCAGCAGGGAACAGAGGGCATCCAGGGTGTAGGGGCAAGGGGCACAGACCCCCAGGGAGGGCGGGGTGCAGGCCTGCAGCTCCTGCTCCAGACGGAGGCCCTCGTGAGCAGCAAGCCTTGCCCCGTGGCATGCTGGTGACAGGGGTGTTGCAGGCCGCTGGGGCAGCTGGGACCACAGTGAGCTTGCCTCAGCCAACCCTGCAAATGGGGACTCCCCCACCACGGAAAACCCTGCAGCCAGCCAAATTAGGTGCAAACCTGTAGTCTCATCAAGGACATGTCAGGACCCTAAACAGCGGCTTTCGGGGTTTCCCAAAACCCATCCAGTGAAGGAAGACCAACTGCAGTGACACTACCCGCCAAAGCCCACATCTCCAGGACAGAGGCGCACGGATGCAGGGCACCCGGCGCAGTCAACGCTCCGCAAGGAAACTGCTTCTGAACCAACTGAGGGAAGAGGTTCTGGGCCCATAAATGCAGAATCCAAGAGCCCCGAAAGTAGGGGAAAGCACTCAGCAGCCTGGCGAGGTCTGCGATGCCCAAGGAGGAGCCTGGTCACTGGGAATGATACCGGGCTCCACGCAGACGCCCCACGGCTGCCATCTGAGGTGCCTCCACCACAGGCAGGCGGAAGGGGCTGGAGCACCCTGGCAGTGGGAGGACACTGCCCGGGACCCCATGAGGCCAGAATCTCACCAACAGCCGCGAGCTCCTGGGCAGAGCTGGCCCCAACTCCCCAGGGCACAGGCCACCCAGCAGGACTTCCCGGCCCCCGCCAGGGTGGCCCATCACCTGCTTTATAAAGTGGCGCGTTAAAGCTGGTCTGAGGGACTCCCTGGCCGTCTAGCGCAGCTCAGATCAGATCAGATCAGGTCGCTCAGTCGTGTCCGACTCTTTGCAACCCCATGAATCACAGCACGCCAGGCCTCCCTGTCCATCACCAACTCCCAGAGTTCACTCAGACTCACGTCCATCGAGTCGGTGATGCCATCCAGCCATCTCATCCTCCGTCGTCCCCTTCTCCTCCTGCCCCCAATCCCTCCCAGCATCAGAGTCTTTTCCAATGAGTCAACTCTTCGCATGAGGTGGCCAAAGTACTGGAGTTTCTAGCTTTCGCATCATTCCTTCCAAAGAAATCCCAGGGCTGATCTCCTTCAGAATGGACTGGTTGGATCTCCTTGCAGTCCAAGGGACTCTCAAGAGTCTTCTCCAACACCACAGTTCAAAAGCATCAATTCTTCGGTGCTCAGCCTTCTTCACAGTCCAATTCCCACATCCATACATAACCACAGGAAAAACCGTAGCCTTGACTAGACGAACCTTTGTTGGCAAAGTAATGTCTCTGCTTTTGAATATGCTATCTAGGTTGATCATAACTTTCCTCCCAAGGAGTAAGTGCCTTTTAATTTCATGACTGCAGTGATTTTGGAGCCCAGAAAAATAAAGTCTGACGCTGTTTCCACTGTTTCCCCATCTATTTCCCATGAAGTGGTGGGACCGGATGCCATGATCTTCGTTTTCTGAATGTTGAGCTTTAAGCCAACTTTTTCACTCTCCACTTTCACTTTCATCAAGAGGCTTTTGAGTTCCTCTTCACTTTCTGCCGTGAGGGTGGTGTCATCTGCATATATGAGGTTATTGATATTTCTCCCGGCAATCTTGATTCCAGCTTGTGTTTCTTCAGGTGCTGCAACTAAAGATCCTATGCGCCCCAGCGAAGAACCAAGGTCCTGACGGGCTGCAACCAAGACCAGCGCGAGCAAATAAATGAATAAAGATAAACAGTGGGCTACCCTGGTGGCTCAGAATCCAATCCCTGATCCGGGAAGATCCTACATGCCGCAGAGCAACAAAGCCCATGAGCGACAAATATTGAGCCTGTGTTCTGGAGACCGGAAGCCTCAATTACTGAAGCCCAAGTGCCCTAGAGCCCAGGCCCTGTAACAGGAGACCACCGTAATGAGGGGCCCCGCTGCAGTTAGAGAGCAGCCCCCGCTCACCAAAACCAGAGGAAAACCTGCACAGTAATGAAGCACAGACAAAAATGAAAACATAAAAATGAATAAACAGAGACGGCCCTGGTGGTCCAGCAACCAAGACTCTGTGCTCCCAAAGCAGGGGGCCCAGGTGTGATTCTTGGTCAGGCAACAAGACCCCGCATGCCACCACTAACAGATGATTTTATTTGGTAAAAAGGGAAGCCAGCCAAAAAAGAAAAATGTTACAGTCAGCATCACAGGCCAGGCCCAGGCCCGCCACAGGGCAAGTGCTATGAGCAGTGGTCTGAGAGCTCAGGGCAGCGGCCACCCCAGGGCCCCGTGCTGCTGCCTTGGGCAACCCCAGTGGGGACTTTACCTCCACTTTACCACCCTGGGGTGAGAGCTGGGATAAAGCCAGGGAGGAGGAGGGGCAGGGACTTGTATTTTTGGAAAAGGAATCTGGCAGAGCTGAAGGACGGGGAAGGGAGAGAATCAGACACAGGCAACTGAGGAGAGCCCCCCACCAGGAAGACTCGCGGCCTCCAGGGCAGGGCTCTCCCTGCAGAGGGAGCTGAGCTGACAGCACCCTGGATCCGGAGCAGGATGCTGGCCCCTGGAACGACAGAACAGACTGTGCCGAGTAAGCCGTTCACGGGGATCACACGGGACCTCGGCCCTCCTCGACACGGCCCCACCCCGAGTTCGCGAGCCCAGCTTACCCTGCTGCTACAGTGTCAGCGCGGCCCCAGACGTCGCGACAGGAGCACATACCCCTCAGAGGACACCCTGAGCGCAGGGCCACGTGCAGAAGCAGGCCTCTGAATACAGGCTGCAGGGTGGGCGGGAGAAGCCCAGGAAGACCTAGAGGAACCACAGACTTACTTGCCTGGGGGAAAAACTGGGGGAAAGATACAGGGTTTGGGATGGACATGTATACACTGCTATATTGAAAACGGATAACCAACAAGGTCCTATTGTATAAGCACAGGGAACTCTGCTCAATGTTATGTGGCAGCCTGGATGGGAGGGGAGTTAGGGGGAGAATGGATGCATGTGTATGTTTGGCCGAGTCCCTCTGCTGTCCACCTGAAACTATGGCAACATGGTTTATCGGCCTTCAGTTCAGTTCAGTCGCTCAGTCGTGTCCGACTCTTTGCGACCCCATGAATCGCAGCACGCCAGGCCTCCCTGTCCATCACCAACTCCTGGAGTTCACTCAGACTCACGTCCATCGAGTCGGTGATGCCATTCAGCCATCTCATCCTCTGTCTAATGCAAAATAAAAAGGTTAAACAAAACAAAAAAATAAAATAAAAAAAAACCCAGAGGAAAAGGGTTTGAGGCACAGGCACACAGGCCATTTCCTGAAGCCTCTGCCTTGCAGTGGCGTGTGCTGGCCACCCTCCCCAACACTCTGGCCTCTCACCCTGATCTTGGCTCTCCTGGAGGAGGATGGGCTTCCCATCAGCACAGCCTCCTGGAGTGGAGGCTCTTCCTTACCCCCTGCTCTGACCCCAGGAACTCCACTTTTCAACAGGTCCCAGCAAATATTCCTTCTCCAGCAAGCCCTCCTGACCTGCGGTGGAATCTGAGCCCACAGGACTATTGCTCTTCACTCAGAACCCATGCAGCCTGGCACTGGGCCAGGCACTCCCAAATTGGGGATGCCACTCCTGGGGCCTGGCCGCAGCCCGCCCAAGGTGGAGAACAGGCGCTCTGGGCCAGATGCCTGGGGCTGACCAGGACCCGCCACGTCCATATGCCACTGGTTTATTCCTTGCAGTCAGGGTCTCCCCTGGGTCTCAGAGCCTGGGGAGGGCTTGTCAGGTGGCTGTCGTGTGCAGAGGACACACACACACACTGCTTCACCTCAGGCCCTGGAAGATAGGTGCTCGGCCACTGTGCAGACACGCAGGGGCAGTCCTGGGAGCCACGGAGAAGCAGGAGGCCAGCCGCCCTGCGGAGGGGTCTGCCCGCATGGGCAGGCCAACGCCACTCTTGTTCTGGTTTTCAATGCCGTCGTGTGACTCTCTCGAGTTATCAAGTTTCAGAGCACATCCTGAGTGACAATGATGACACGGGGATCGCAGTTCTAAATTTCCCCTAAATTTTCCGCAGACTTCAGGATTCCTCCCGAACGCCTACGTGAAGCTGCGGTGCACATCTGATTTCTGTCACATTCGTCTATGACTGGGCCGGAAAGGGAAGCAACTTGAGGCTCCAGAACCCACAATCCTAGCATCCGGTTTTCAGAGGAGCAGCAACCCTCTTCCCTCCAGAACTGGCCAGCTTGCCAGGCCTATGGAGCCCAGCAGCCAGGCCTCCCTGAGGTCTACAAGGCTGGCATGTGGGAGACTCTTGGCCTAGAGCTCCAGCAGAGAAGAAAATGCCTCCGTCTCAGATACCTCAGGCCTTGACTTCTGCAGAAGGAAGGGACAGACCCCCACAACACGACCCCCATCTTGCAGGGGGCTAAGCTGAGGACCAGTCAGCCCCCTCCTCCTGGGCCGGCTCGGGCACTGCACTCTACAGTTGGTCTCCTGCCCTGGCCCTCACTGATGGAGGGCGGTGCTCAGACACCCAGAACCTCTGCACCTAGCCCTGCGGGCTGCCCCCCAGAACGTGGGGCCGGAGGCCGCCAACCCAGGGCGCCAGGCTGGCTCAGAAGCAGCCCCAGCTCAGCCGGTGTGAGGCGTCCTGCTGCCTGCCCCAGGCCTGGGCCACGCGTCCTCCAGGGACCTGCTTCAGTGCTTCTGAGTTCGCCTACCCCACTGAGCTATGCAGTAAGAGCCACCACCCTGGGTGCTCCCTCTCCAACGGCTGAGCTCTGGGAAACAGCAGCACCAGGAGCTCCAAGGAGGAGGTGCGAAGAGACACCACGTGCACTCAGGCCAGCCACTCACCTGGGCTGAGCTATGCCCTGCAGCTCACCTATTTGGCAATTCCTGTCACACAATGTCTGGGCCTCTGAACTCTCCTATAAGAGACCAAAACCAGGAGCAGCAGAGGCAGGTGGCAGGAGCTGTGTGAAGGTCCCAGGATGAGGGACAAGGAGTCCAGAGCCTTGTACTTTTGCATTCCTGCAGACAGCCTTCTGCAGACAGCCCGTGAGCCTCACCCTGCGCCCTTATGCACACACTAGGAGACTCCACTCTTGGCCCCACTCTCATGGCCCAGCTCACCTGGCGGGGGAGGGGGGGTCAGTTATTAACCTCACCCACTCAATAACAGAAGGAGCCCTCCCCACAGAGACATCAGACTGCAGGGCTAAGCCCAGGGAGGGCCAGGGGCCACGTACCATTCATCCCACACTCGAAGCCAAACACCACCTCAGAATCCTTCTTAACACAGCTCCACTTCCTGTCGGGAGAAGCTGGCCCAGATCGCCAGATCTCTACACACACGGCCCTGGACTAGCAGGACTCTGTGCTCCGGAAAGGCAGCAAGTAGGGGCCTGGTGCCCTCCCCTGAGCAGGCGGGAGACAAGCTGGACACAGGCCACCAGGGCTGGCTGTCCTTGTCCCGCTTGCCAGATCTACTGTGAGTTGAGCGTATTTTGTTGGAACAAGCAGACATCTGTGAGCGTCTAATACCAAAAATAGTACAACCAGGGGAGGAAGGAACACATCCTTCTAGCTGCGGCCTGCCCCCGCCTCAGACATCTCTCGGCGGTCTCTCCACCCTGGGGTGTCCCCCCTTGGACCGTATCATCCCCCCCTGGACAGCCCCCTCCCCTCAAACTCCCCCCTACACCACCCTTGCACGTCCTGCAGCAGCTCAACAGTCCCATCCAATTCTAAAAAGGAAGAAGTGACACTACCAGATAACGGCAAAATCATGCCTTTTCTGTGAACAGAACCCAGAAACCACAGCCCCTTAGCAAAGGCCTGCCTGAGAAGGCCTTCTCCGGGATCTAGGTCAGTATCACCTGCAGATGGCGCCCATCAGAATCTAACTACAGCTGGCACTGGCCCAGAACTGAGGAAGCTCGGAAGGTTCACCAAAGACACAGTGTGGGCCCGCCGGTGAGAGCTCTCTCCTGGAGAGCAGGAGACGCCTGGTGCCCACCGTCTCCACACCAGGGACTCATGTGAAACCACTGTTACCTGACTGTTCCTCAGGCCGGGTAGCACATGCTCGAAAATAGTGTGAACAACTGACCCCTTGCTGGACACCAACCCGGCCTTACACCCAAGGAGGTGAGGCAGAGGGACCGGGGGCTCCGCCAGAGCCTGACTCGGATCAGAGGCAGACCCCCGCACTCCCAGGGACTCGTGCACAGCTGTTCCCACCCAGGCTGCGCAGCTATGTTTTCCCAAGTTCACCAGAAGGTCACAAACAAAAAGGCCAGGCCCACTGGAAGCTGTGCCAAGCCTGACACTGTGCTTGAGGAAAGCTGCCACCAGGAAAGTCAGCGCCTCCCTCGAGGGGCGGAAAGCACGCAGTCTGCGCGAAACAGGGAGCACAGGCAGGCCCTGAGTGGACCCGTCGGGTCTGAGGCTTGCCACCACTCTCTAGACACTCCCATTCATGACACGGGGGGGCTGGACCACAAGAACCCTCTGAAGCACGGGCCTAGCCCTGAGACAACACCAAGCTGTCTGCCGGGGCTCACGGGGCCGCACCCAACAGCACAGGGGCCGAGGCCTGAGTTTCGCCCCAGGACAGCACAGTCCGCTAACACACCCATCCCAGCACTCCAGACCCAGCACTGCAGGCCTCCTCCGTAAAGGGCCAGAGGGTCAACATCTCAGGCTCTGACGGCCAGACAGTCCCTGATGGAAAAACTGCCTCTCACGTGTGACAGCAGCCACAGACAGTGCCACTGCATCCCAATAAAGCTTGCTTTACAAACCCTCCTTTCAGACTCTAAGGCTGGCACTGGAAAAAGGAACATGCCGTAGCAATGTACGTCCTCGGCATCCTCTGATTCTGCTCACCTAACAAGGTGGCAGACTGCCGGCACCTTGGTTTTGCAACACTGGGCACAACAGACTCAGCTTCTTCACGGGCAGAAAGGGGCCCCGGGAGTTCTACCACCAATCCCACAGCAAAGGGAGCAGCCGAAGGGTGGCATGGCACAGGCTCACCGTCAGGACCCTGAGAAGGTGGCAGGGAGGCACCAGCCAGCACGGGCCAGACCCAGCTGCGCTTGCCCCCACTCTGCCCGGGTGAGGCAGGCTGCCATCACCCGGCTCAGCGGGTGTTCCCCTTGGTGGAGGCGTGGCCCCAGGACCCTTAAGCCACTCCCTCCAGGTGCAGGGAGAGCAGCAAAGGCCACAGCAGGAAGCTGCACTTCCCCAAAAAGCACTGTTGAAGAAAGACGGCGGGGTGGGGGGGCGGCGCGGGACTGCTCTGGTGGTGCAGCAGATGGGTGTCCGTCTGTCAATGCCGGGGACATGGGTTCAATCCCTGATCCAGGAAGATTCACACGCCTCTGGGGAGCTAAGCCCGTGGGCCACAACTACTGAAGCCAGCATACTCTAGGACCTACAGCCACAGCTACTGAGCCTGCACGCTGCAACTGCCGAAGCCCGCTCCCCCAGAGCCTGCGCTCCACAGCAAGAGAAGCTACCACAAGATAAGCTCGGGTACCACAAAGAAGAGTAGCCCCCACTCACCGCAACTAGAGAAAGCTGACACTCAGCGACAAAGACCCAGCACAACCACAGAAGTTAAGTAAAACATAAATAAGTCACTTTTTAAAAAGCCGGGCGGAGTATTTCCCTGCTGATCCAGTGGCTAAGGCTGTGTTCCCAATGCAGGGAGCCTCGGTTCAACCCCTGGTCAGGCAACCAGACTGCCACACGCTGCTACTCAAGATCCCAGAAGCTGCAATGGAAAGGAAAGATCCCACACGCCACAACTAAGGCAGCCAAATAAATCAGTATTTTTTTAAAAGGGAAGAACTTCCTGGCAGTCCAGTGGTAAAGAAGGAAATGGAGGTCCACTGCAATACTCTTGCCTGGGGAATCTCATGGACAGAGAAGCCTGGCAGGCCACAGTCCTTGGGGTCGCCAAGAGTCGGACACAATTTAGCAACGAAACCATCACCCACCACCACCAGCAGTTAGGACCTGGTCACTGCCAGGGCTCGGCTTCAATCCCTGGTTGGGGAGCTAAGATCCTGCAAGCCTGTCGGCGTCGCAATCGGTCAGTCAATTTAAAAAAGGGAAAAGGAAAAAGAAACCTGGTCAAGGAATTAAGATCCTACAAGCTGCATGGCACGGTCATAAATCAGTAAGTAAATCGTTCCCTTTTTAAAGGGAAAAGGAAAAAGGAACCTCCTGGCCTACTTACCCTCCTCAGGGCAGTGGGACAGGGCAAGGTGCATCTGGCCCCAGCGGCACCCTCACCAGGAAGGAGACATGACAAGGTGGTCACCCCAACCATGGCCCACGGGCCCCTCAGAGCAGCCTTCCCTAGACCGAGCGAACCAAAAGTGTGTGGCCAAGGCGCGCGTATACAGATACACACGTACACATGTACACACATACACACACACCGTGCAAGAGGAGGGGAGGCAGAAGCAGGACCAGCCAGGGGGCCCAACTTCCCCTGCGAGAGCCCCACCACCCAGAGGTAAGAGGGCGGGATTTGCCCACAGGGTGCAGGAAAGCACCCTGTTCCTCCTCCTCCCCTCCCCATGCACGTTCACCCAGGCCCTGAGGTCAGGTCAAGCACAGGAGTGGGGACAAAAGCACTGGAGGTCTTGAAGGCTGAGGCCCAGCCTGCACCTGCCCAGCGCCCTACAAAGGGCAGTTCCAGGCCCTCGGGGTCTCCAGGCCGCTTCCCACCTGGAAGACAGCCCATTTTCCAAAGCATTCCCCCTGTGATTCAACATGGGTCACGAACTGCTAAACTCACAAAAGCACAGCAGATTCTGCCCCATCCAGGTTCAGGACCAGGGAAGGGTCCGGCAGCCTCAGGTGCCTGTAGGGAGGTGCCCAGCCCCTCCCTGTCACGTGAGCTCAGGACCTCCATTTGGGTTGAGGGGAGGGGGTAGCACAGAAGTCTTGCCTCTGGGAGGGCAGGAAGTGGAGAGGGTGGCCGAGAGCTGAGCTGCCTGGGCTGCCTCATGTCACACACACTCCCACCCTTCCCTGGCCCTCACCCCGCCCTGCCTGCCCCCTCCCGACAGGTTTTCTAGACCACCTAAGTTGAAAGAGTTGAAAACTTGTAAGTGTTAGTTGCTCAACTGTGTCTGACTCTTGGCGACTGCATGGACTGTGGCCCACCAGGCTCCTCTGTCCATGGGATGCTCCAGGCAAGAATACTGGAGTGGGTTGCCATACCCTCCTCCAGGGGGTCTTCCCGACCCAGGGATCAAACCCGGGTCTCCTGTATTGCAGGCAGATTATTTTTTTACTGCCTGAGCCAACCAGGGAAGATCACCCAAGGTACTTACTAGCCCTCCCAACTTAGGTGATGCAGGTCCTGACTGGCCCAGGCTCCCGCACGGTCGCTGCCATCTCCACGCACCACTGTTCTCCTGCCTTGTCACTGTCAGCACCACCTGACCACAGCTTCCCATTCAGGGCGGGCCGCACCTGCTCTCCCTGCCCTTCCTGTCATCTGCTCCCGGGTGACCCTGCTCCAGCGCGTCCCTCAGGCAGGCCTTGAAGTCGTGTATGTATTAAGTCACTTCAGTCGTGTCCAATTTTTTGTGACCCAGTGGACTGTAGCCCGCCAGGCTCCTCTGTCCATGGGATTCTCCAGGCAAGAATACTGGAGTGGGTTGCCATTTCCTCCTCCAGGGAGGATCTTCCCGACCGAGAGATCAAACCCACATCTCTCGTGTCTCCTGCACTGGCAGAGGGGTTCTTTACCACTAGCACCACCCGGGCAGCTCTTGAAGCCAGCCCAAGCCTACCTCAAGTGTGGGTGCCGACACGCCCCTGTCCTGCTGGGGCCAGGCTCTCTGCCACCTCAACCAGGGAACTCCTAAGCCTGTCAACGGTTCAGCAAGCACCAGAGGCCCTTCAGACTGCAGCTCTTGTAAGAGTCACAAGTATCTCAGTGCATTTTAAAGGCTCGAAGACCACCTCTCACTCGTCAGAATGGTTACTACCAACAAGAGAAAACAGCAAGTGCTGGTGAGGATGTCTACTCACCAGGCTCCTCTGTCCATGGGGATTCTCCAGGCAAGAAGACTGGAGTCGATTGCCATTTTCTTGTCCAGGGGATCTTCCCAACCCAGGGATCAAACCAGCGTTTCTTAAGTCTCCTGCACTGGCAGATGGGTTCTTTACCACTGGCACCTCCTGGGAAGCCTAGCAAACTTGTAGAGACAGACAACAGAACTGCAGCTCCTAGAGACAGAAAACAGAATTGTGGCGCCAGGGGCTGAGGGAGGAAAAAACGGGCAGATGAACAAGCTCTGGAGATGGACGACGGTGATGGCTGCAAAGTCATGTGAATGTACTTCGTGGCACGGAACTGCATACTTGCAAATGGTTAAGATGGCAAATGTATGCTATGTGAACAATAATAAAAAGAATCTTAAGGCTCTGAGAGGTCCCAGGTTTAAGACTGGGGTTGACTCGTCTTAGCACTGGCAAGGCCTCCCTGACCACAACCTGCCCCCAGTCCTGCCTGTCACAGGAGGAAGCCCCCGGGGGAAAATGTTCACACACAGAGTGAAGTCAGCCATGGGGTTGAGACTTCCACAGGGAGCCCAGGAAGGGGTGGCAGCCATCTACACCCACACAAAGAAGAGCAGCCACAGCAACTCACCCAGGGCTTCCCTGGATGACGAAATTAACCCCAGCTTCCGGCTCAGGCACCTCTTACCCCCACCTCCTCCAGCTGCCCCCCAACTCCCAGCCTCCCTACTTCAGCTGCTCTCTCAGACCTCACGCAGACATTCCTGGTACTCCCCATGGGGTTTCGCGTGCCCTGCACCCCCCCCCAGGGCACCTCCTGCCCATCCCCACCGTGTTTCTCCCTCCCTCCCGCGTCTTCACCCAGCCCTCCGCTGGCCTCCCCCACAGGGATGCGGAGGCTGCAGGGCAAAGCCAACTCAATCCGTCTAATGAACAGGACATGGCGGCCACGGGCACGCAGCCAGGTGGGCAGAGAGGTAGGCCAGGGACTCCTCAGGCCCTCATGCCCGTGTCCTGCCACTCCTGCCCAGAAAGAAGCCAAAGGGCCCAGGAAAGGGCAGGGGTGGGCCCTCACTGCTCGGCTCTGACACACCTTTGCCAGGGCCACACGCAGCCAAGCTGCCGATGGAGGGGAGAGCACTCCCCAACCCTGCAGCACGCCTGGGGACCAGCATTTTCGAATGGAGGGAGGTGTGACCCCTCGAGGCTGCCCTCGCGTGAGTCCCCAAAGCCACACGCTTGGGCACAACCTGAAGGCAAAGACAGAGCCACCACAGCCCGGGCTCTGGGCCTGACTCCTCACACTCCACCATCAGCAGCCACTAGCCCAGAGGGCTTGGCAGTCAGCCCGCGTGTCTCCAGAAACCTGGTCATGCCCTCCTGCCCCCCTCAACTCCAGCTGCGCTCTGCTCGCCGCCTGCTCCACCACCACTGTCCACCGAGACCACAGAGGGGACCAAGAAGAGGGAGGCACGAGGGGGCCCAGCTCCCTCCAACACCGTGTGGTGGACTTCCAGACGCAGGAACATAGCTCAAAAAGACCGAGGAAATTCACTTAATTGCCATTCTTCATTTTACAAAAAAATCTTTGACTGTATAGACAAAGAAGTCAGTGTTTTATACTCTGAAGGCCTTCACGTTCTCAGTCATTCGTAGCATGCACACTCACAGCGGGGGAGGCAGGGGTGCTCAGCGTCCATGTGCCTCACCTGCCTGATCTGGGAGGCCAGTACACCTGCAGGGGTGGCTTCAACCAGGGAACCTGAGGCTGGGGAAGAAGCCAGTAGCCCAGGAGCTGGCTGGAGCCAGGCCACCCGATCCCATCGCGGAGCCTCCTTCAACAGAGACACCTCCTTGTGAGGACATCCTCCCGGCATATCTAAGATGGACACAGAGCAGCCAGGCAAACCACGAGGAGCTGACACCCTCCCGACAGGCATAGGTTGTAGAAACCAGAGGTACTGGGAGACCACACGCTCGGGATAGGTGTCCCCGTGCCGCGCCTCAATTTCCCTTGCTGAAGGCCTACCAGGAGGACGCTGATGATGGACCAACGACACTGAGCATTAACCTTGGCCCTCAGTCACCAGCAGCTTATTAATTTCTCGAAAGCAGAGCAGGCCAAGGCAGGCTGAACTACCCCAGGACTGCCTGTTCAGGAGTGTGCCTAGGAACCCTAGGAAGTGCTGAGCAGGTTTTGGGCCCCTGACCCAATGTTCTCTGTGCGTGGACAATATAGCCCACTTGTTGTCTGCCCAGGAAGCTGACTAGAGGTGACACTGACCCCCAAACGCTGTCTAAGGTCCAGGGCCCAGCCTTGGCTCTCCCAGCATCCAGAACATCCACTGTCCAGGAGCTGGTAAAGCCAGCACAATCGAGGAAACCTGCCACCCAGCTGCCCCCGAGCCACAAACACAATCCAAGAACCAGAAAAGAAAGGCTGCTGGCTTCCATGGCTGTCACATCCATCCAAAACCACCTCTAAATTGCACTCGGTAGGACTCTGGCAAGAAGCTCATGACATCCACACCCTGAGACAAAGGCAGCAACCCAGAAAGACATAGGCCCTGCAGCAGCCGTTGCCAGGGCCACACACACGTCCTCCACCTCGCCCCCTCATCGTTTACCCTCCGCAGACCTGCAGCGGCTCTTGGATGGGCCACAGCTGCCTTTCCTCCCCTGCCAAGAGTCACTCCAGAGGTGACCACCAGCGTCTCTAAAAGCCCTGCAAAAGCTGACTCTCACAAACCTACCTCAAGCACGACAACGAGCCAGGCCCGCAAAGGCATTTCTGCTCCGTGGCCAGAATCAGGAGGGGTCAGGTACGTGCACCTTCCCCAACCAGGCGCAGGCGGCAGCCCCAGTACTTCCACGTGTGTCCCCCCGCCTGACCCCAGGGGACCCCAGCTCAGGCATCCAAGTTTCTACCCCCAGGCTCCCCTGCCCCATGCCTGACCGAGCTGACAGTCCAACACCACAAAACAGCCCATGTCCCTCCTGTGCCTCGGTTTCGCCAGACAAGAGTTCAGTTGCTCAGCACCTGCGAGCTTCGGCTCTGCCCCTCTGCAATTCTGCATCTCTGCACAGCCCTGCTCAGCACAGGACAGAGGGCAAGGCTCCAGGCACCTGGGAATCCCCAGGGTCGGTGTGACGCCGGAGGACTACAGACCTGTTCAGAGTCTGCACTGCAGGAGAAAACGCAGCCACTAAAAAGCAAAGCTTAGCACTGTGATTTAAAGGGGAAAAAAAAGCTCATACAGTTTTGGGGAAGAATTGAGACCTAAGATTATGTAAGGGGCTTCTCTGGTGGTTGAGTGGTTAACTACTGAGCAGTGATTCTGGAGTCCAAGAAATTAAAATCTGTCACTGCTTCCACTTTTTCCCCTTCTAGCTGCCATAAAATGATGGGACCAGATGCCATGATCTTAAGTTTTGGGGGTTTTTTTAGTTTAGTTTTTTTAATGTTCCGTTTTAAGCCAGTTTTTTCCATTCTCCTCTTTCACCCTCAAGAGGCTCTTTAGTTCCTCTTCACTACTGAGCCTGCAAGCCGCAACTAAAGAGCAGCCCGTGCCCAGCAACAAAGACCCAGCACAGCTAAAAGTAAGTATTTTTTAACAATAACATTTTAAATTAAAAGAATACTACATGAGAACACCACTGTGATACCTCAGTGCCTAGATGCAAGAAAGAGGAGGGCACCAAGGTGTCAACACAGCCCATGGGAACAGCGAATCACTAGCATTCATCACTGAGCTATACTGCTTTATGGTAGAAAGAAAGAAATTCTGACCCACGTCACTTTTAAATAGGAGCTCAGTGACCCCAAAAGGCTTCCCTGATAGCTCAGTTGGTAAAGAATCTGCCTGTAATGCAGGAGACCTCGGTTCAATTCCTGGGTCGGGAAGATCCACTGGAGAAGGGACAGGCTACCCACTCCAGTATTCTTGGGCTTCCCTTGTGGCTCAGCTGGTAAAGAATCTGCCGGCAATGTGGGAGACCTGGGTTCGATCCCTGGGTTGGGAAGATCCCCTGGGGAAGGAAAGGCTACCCACTCCGGTATTCTGGCCTGGAGGATTCCATGAACTGTGTGGTTCACGAGTTCGTAAAGAGTCAGACACGACTGAGCAACATTCACTTCACTTCAGTGACCCCACAAACTTCCCAAACCCGTGAGGGCCCCCTCCCCTCTGGAGGGGTTGTGGCAAGTCACCAACACCCCCCTCTGGCCTGGTGACTCAGCCAGGAGCCACAGCTCAGTGTGGCCAGGGAGGGCCCAGCTAGGAGGATATAATTAGCATCAGACTCCAGCGCAGCCACTTGGTGCGGGGACAGGAGCTCTCCCCCTGGATGCTTTGCTCGGACAGAAATGCACATCGCGGCTGTCTGTGCCACCTACTGCACAACTGGTCAGAGGCTGTCTCTGGAGGGACTGTTCTAGAACACATCCCTTTGGGCTCTGGGTGACTGCAGAGTGGCCACGGATTGCAAAAGATGAGATCTCAGACAACTCCAGGTCACGCGAGCCACCGAGAAGAAAGACCAAAAAGAAAGTCATACAGGTAGAGCAAGGGAGCGAGGCCCTACAAAGGAGGAACCCAGGGGAGGCAAACCCCAAGGCGCAGGAGGGACTGAGAGCCGGGCCCATCGAGCAGGGCTGCTGCCACAAAGAGGCAGCTCTCTCAAAACCAGAGTCTGATCTGGGACCAGGAGAAGCAGTCTTGTTTTTCAAGATGTCACAATCCGGGTATGATGTCAAAACTACTTCAAGGGTGATGAACTCTGGCCTTGCTGATGAGTCAACAGAGGATGGGTTTCCGAGAGCCGACGACTGTTTACACACAGTCACCATGGCGAATGGCTGCCGGAAACCCAGTCAAGGGTCACAGCTGCCAACGGGGGCTTGGCCCCTCACACACAGCCTCACAGGCTAACCACAGAAATGACCAGCACTTGCCCCACACCCCTCAGTACCTGTGAGGCACGCGCCTTCTGGGAGGGACTCCCCACCCTTCAGAGGGGCAAAGCTCAAGGCCACACACCGCGTCACTGCCCTCCAGCCAGGTGCCCGACTCCTGGCCCATCTCAGCTGCGAGATGCCGTCAGGAGACTCGGCCTCCAGGAGTCTTGACCTGTGTCCTCATCTGAGCAATAGGAACCACTCCCCACCTGGGGCTGACAGCCAGGAGACAAGATGAAGTCACGTGTACAGCTCAGGCCAGCGCCAGCACGTGGGGCATGATCCATAGGCACTGGTCATCACCTGCAGGTCTTCTCAAAGGAGAGGGGACACGGGACAGCCAAAGCTGGCAACTTCAGGCACCTGCATGGCCACTCACGTCACCAACACTCCCAGGAGCCTAGAATGCTGGCATTTCATAAGGACTTGAGACCACAGTGGGACTCCCTTTCAGAGCTAGGTCCCAGTGGCTCAAATTCCCTCCTAATTTGAGAGGCAGCCTGGGCCAGTGAGGACAATCCAAGGGACCTCAGCTAGCAACACTGCCCTTCAGAGCCTCAACTGCCCACAAAGAACAGTGTGAACAAGAAGTTAGTCTACCAGCCAAGACTGTCAAGAAGATACTATGTGCCTGGACAAAGGGCTTACAGGGACCTGGCTGGAAGCCAGGAGGGGCAGCGAATTTAGCCAGTCGCTATTCCTAAAGACAGCCCATCTGACAGACAGACATGGCTGGCAAGAAGCCACCACCAGTTAGGGCCAAGTGGGGTGCCCCACCCCAGGAAGGGGAGACAAACCCACCTCCTGGGGCCTCACCAAGGCGGAGGGGAGCAGAGGCTAAATTAAGGCTCCTCCTGCCACTGGTGTCCAAGCTGAGGCCCACGCAGCTAGCCCCTTAGCAGCAGGCGAGCAGCCCCCAGTGTAAGTCCAGAACAGTCTTATGGTATTTGCTGCAGAGCCCCTCTTCCTACGCCCGTCCCAGGACAGAGCCCTGTAGCCGCCTCCACCCCTTTACCTAGCCCCCAGCCCCCACCCTCAGCAAACACCCTCCCCAGCCCCTCATGTTTCAAGGCCTGTATATGTGCCATGCCTGGAACCCCTACCCCTTCCTCCCTGGGGACCCCTCGCCTGGCAGACCTCAGCTCTGGCATGCCCTAAGCATGCCTCTCTTAATCAGCGGCCTTTCACGCCACCCCATTTTATTTCCTTCCTGACACTGACCGCTGACAAGCTCTTCATGCCGATTTCGGTGCCACCCTGTTCATTATCTGTCCCCTGCCTCTAGCATTCCAGCTAGAGAGACTAGGGACACATTCTGGTTGCTGGTAAACATCTAGCCCCTGAACGGTGTCCCTGTACAGACCAGGCACTCAAATCAGATTCAGGAAGATAGCCTCCCATAGTCTCTGCTCGGAGAACGCAATGGCACCCCACTCCAGTACTCTTGCCTGGACAATCCCATGGACAGAGGAGCCTGGTGAGCTGCAGTCCATGGGGTCACTAAGAGTCAGACACAACTGAGTGACTTCACTTTCACTTTTCACTTTCATGTACTGGAGAAGGAAATGCCAACCCACTGAAGTGTTCTTGCCTGGAGAATCTCAGAGACAGGGGAGCCTGGTGGGCTGCCATCTACAGGGTCACACAGAGTCGGACACGACTGAAGCGACTTAGCAGCAGCAGCAGCAACAGTCTTTGCTCAAACCTCCAGGTGGGAACCGGCCCTGGGTCCCCACACCAAGTGCTGAGAACCTGTGAGGGATCAGGGCTGCGCACATGCCAAAAGAATCCCAAAAGCCCCAAGAGGAGAAGCCAGAGCTCAGAGAGGGCAGGGCCCGAGATCCTGGGAGTCTGGAGAGAAGGATTGGCCGCTGGGAGGGCTCAGGTACTAGGACTTTCACAGTCCCGAGAGAAGAATCCAGAGCTCAGAGAGGGTTGGGCGCTGAGACACCCCAACCCTGAGGGCGGGATTAGGAGCTAAGAGGGCTCAGGTACTGGGACACTCATAATCCTGAAGAGAAGAAGGATCCGGAGCAGCCACTGGGATGCTCTGAGGAGGAGGAGCTGGACTGGGAGGGGTCAGGCACAGAACCAAGGCCTCATGCAGGTACACCTGAGATGCAGAGATTCAAACCCAGACAGGCTCCAATTCGCAGGCCTCTTGGGCCCTTCCCTGAGCCCTCAATTTTCCCTAAACAACATCATCTTCCTCTTCATTAAGAAACTTATAATCCAGCAGAGGAAAGGATCACTCAGCAACAGATCCATCAAATCTGACGATGAAATATCCACGTGATCGAGGAAGGTGCCCCAGCATCGTCGGAGTCACTGTCAGGGACACTTCTCTGAACAGACCCATGATGTGATCTTGGAGTGATGTGCTGTGTTTACACGTCCTCTCTCTTCTCTCCCGGAAGCAACCCATCACAGCAAAAAGGGAGAGCCACGGGAGTGCCTTGGGACACACGCTAGACTGCCCGACACCCCAGTCTGGACAGTGGCAGCCACACGTGACTTCACCTTTACCTTCCACCACGTTCCAGGCTGGTCACCGGGTCTACACAAAGGCAGCTCAGACTCCAGACCCCTCGAGAGACGGAAGCTGTCAGGGACTCCTACTTGGGCTAGTCCAACAGCTAGGATTACAGGCTCCTGGAAGCCACAGAGAAAGTTTGGAAGGAAGCTCCTCGCCAGTCCCCTGCCACATCTGAGTTTGTAAGACCTCTTTGCCATTACAGCTCACCCTTGAACACCACCAGGGTTAGGGACACCAAGCCCCTAGCAGTCAAAAATCCTGAATAAACTTTACAGTCGGCTCTCCATATCCTGAGTTCCACATCTGCAGAGTCAACCAACCTAGTACTATCGTATGTGTTTGGTGAAAAAAAGAAACCCATGTATAAGTGGGCACTTCAAACTTGTGCTGTCCAAGGGGCAACTTAAAGTAAAACATAAACATAAAGTAACAACATAAAGTACAACACAGACAACATAAAGTAAGAGTGAAAACCCTCCCTCTCCACCGGTTGCAGTTGCTAAACCACGTAGTCGCAGTGCTAGAAAAGAGAAAACGCTGAACTGTGACGGTCGTACAAATGGGGATGCAACAAAACATGTATTGTGCTAAGAGCCAATACGCAGCTCTAGGCACACAGGTTCATCAGGTCACCTTCCCGTGCCCACCACCCAGGAACACCGAATGACCGCGCTGCCCCGGGCTTACCTCAGGCCACGACACTGCCCGTCTGGTAGGATTAACTACGAAATTGCCAAGAAACTTAAATCACCTGTCAGCCTCTGAGAAAAATGGAAGTTTGAGTCACCCCCAAAACTCAGCCCCACCTGTCAGGTTAACACGACCGACTTGCAGGAGCAGCTCTGCGAGGGAGCCCCTTCTGGCTGACCAATACTGACGTACACAGCTGGGCTCTGTGTGGGACGAACTGGAGTCTGCAGTTATACCTTCACCCTCACAGGAGGAAGATCCAGCTTAAGGGATGTAACCAACACCCTAAATTAAAAATAGCAGCGTGACAGCATGAGGTGGACGCACAGGCGGGCCTTCCGGGCGACTGGAGCCAGGGAGGGCAGCATGGCAGGGAAGGCGGGGCTCCCAAGCCACCGTGACCAGGTGCCAAGTTCACCTTATTTACACGGCGCAGGAGCTCTCCCCCAGCTGTTTCGAGGAAAGCCCACCTTCCCGCAGAACGAGTCGGAATTGCCCAGGGGGAAAAGACTTTGGGCTGGGATTCCACAAGGAAGGGAGGCTCCAGCTGGCCATCCGGCCCCCTCCTCACCTGCAGAGGCACCCCAGCCTCACCTGGGGGAATCCCTTTTGGACAAGGTGGGTACTCGCTCTTCCAAAATAGACGAATTCCCAGTTCAATGAAGGGGAAACCGAGACACGAGGACAGGAAGGAAACTGCCCCCCAAAGTGGGAAGAAGGGCGGGAAGGGTGGGCACTGGGAACAAAACAGGGAAAGAAATTCCGGGCTTAGCTAATGGTGCCGAACAAGCCCAGGGCAGGAAGAAAGCCGCATTCCTTCCTAGTTAGTCTCTCTCCTAACCCGCCCGAGGCCCCCCCATCCCCAGTATACACACACACACACACACACACACACACACACGTACACACAGGGCAGGGCCTCCCTGAACCTGACACCAGACCCAACCCCCTAACCACTGGCTATGAAGCCCCTACTTTCCAGGCAAAGAGGAAAAGGACCCCCCCCAACCATTTCCCCTCAGGACCTGACCATTGGACACCTGCAACTTCTGTCCCAACACAGGAGGAGGGCGCCATGACACAAACAGAAATGGGAAGAAGCAGCTTCTGACCACGGGCCCAGATGTGCTCCCCAGTCAGGCCTAGAGAGATGGTGCACAGAAGCCCATCCCCAACACCCCCTCCCCCGGTGGGCCAGGTGGCAGAACTGAAACGCCTCCAACTTCCCCAGAAGGGCCCAAATCGGCCCCTGTGAAGTGTGAGAGTCAGCGGGCAGGTGCAGTGGCCAGAGTGCCTCCCCAGGTGCCCACCCCAGGCTCCCAGCCTAGGAAAGGCTCCAAGCCAGCAACTCCCACCCCCAGCAACACCCCCTTAGAAAGACTCCCTCTTCCTAAAGGTGTCCAGCGGTTCAGGGTCACCTGAGGAACTGGGGAAACGCTGTCAGGCTCTGCCCAAACTTCCCTTCCCAAGAAATAAGAGTGAACCCAACTCCAGAAGCCTCCCTGGAAAGCGTCAAAGACGGCTCCCAAGCGCAGACAGAACCTCCCCACACAAAGTGAACAGGACCCTAGAGGCGCCCCGACAGCGGTGACCCACTGACCCACCCTGCCAGTGACCTAGACGGAAAAGCTGTTCCCGGGAACGCAGTCAGCCATCCTTACCAGTCTCCCTGCCAAGCAGCCAGACACAGAAGTCCTAACCCCCGACCTCCTGTGCTCGGACAGCGCTACCTCCACCCGCTCCCCTGGTCAGGTGAGAAAACTAGTTCCTGCCCAGGTGCCGGGTGAGTCCGGAAAGGCCCCGGACGCCTCCAGGTGCCGACAAAGACGCCCCCCGGATCAGGCGCGCGAGTTCTGGCCCTTCGGCCGCCCTCGGCCGCCAGCCAGGGTCGCCTCCCGAGCCGAGGTTCCCCGCTCTCCGAGTGGGACATGCGCCCACCCCGCGGCCCGCTGGCCCAGAAACCCGCGAGCAACACCTCAGACGCCGGACCCCGCACCCCCAAGCCAGGACGCCGCGGAGAGGGGCACGCGAGGCCGACCTGCGCCCCGACGCCCGCGCCGAGTCCGACGCTCACCTGGCTGGCGCGGTAGCTCTCGAAGGCCCTCAGGGCACTGTCGGTGAGCTTCACATGGAACACGGACACCTTGCTGCCGTCGCTCACCCGCCCGCACGACAGCCCGTAGCTCCTATCCTCCTTCAGCGCCGCCATCTTGCGACCATCGCTCCCCCGCCCCCCGCTTCCCGGCTCCTGGGCCAGCGGCGCGCCGGCCACGCCCCACCCCGCCGCCCGCTGACGCACTGCATTATTCATGAGACGCGGCTGGCCACGCCCCCTAGGGGCTGGGCTGGCGCCGCATTGCCCGCCGACGTGCTGCATTATTCATGAATGCGGCTAGCCGCACAGCGCTACAGGCCGAAGACGGCCCGCAGTCACCGCCCCTGTTTTCTGCATATTCATAAGGATGGATGGCCCCACCTCTCAAGGCCCCCAGAGGCGTCCACTTCCGTGCCCGGACTCCGCCCCGACACGCGCA
The DNA here is from genome assembly GCF_002263795.3 of Bos taurus. Classification (NCBI taxonomy): domain Eukaryota; kingdom Metazoa; phylum Chordata; class Mammalia; order Artiodactyla; family Bovidae; genus Bos; species Bos taurus. The sequence goes on along the minus strand of NC_037334.1, from coordinate 4,654,406 downwards.
CTCCTTCAGGCCCCGCCTCAATGTGTATTATTCATAACCCTGACTCAGCCAGGCGCGTCGAAGCCCCGCCCCACTAGCCGCTGACGTGATGTATTATTTATGAGGTCTCTTCAAGTCTTCCGTCTTTGGCTTCTGTGGAGAGCCCCAGCGAGGGCGTGGAGGGACGGGGCTGCGCAAAACACGTGGGGGCGCGGAAGCAGGGGCTGGCTGGGTGAGTGGGCGTGTCTATGCAAACCGAGCCCGAATTGGACGCTGGGTTGCGCTGGTGGCTCTTCCCTAAGGTGGGCCCGGGGCTGTTGGGGAATCCTGGGGGTTAGTGAACTTTGCTCTTCTCTAAGAGTAGACTTTTTATAGAATAAAATCCTACATTCCCAAAGGACCTTGAGGAGATGGCGGTTATCCAGCTCTCCCATTAAAAAAATGTCACATATCATAAAATTAACCCATTTAAAGTGTACAATTTTTTTAATACCAAATTCAGACTTAAACTGAAAAAAGTAGGGAAAACCACTAGACCATTCAGGTATGACCTAAATCAAATCCCTTATGATTATAGAGTGTAAGTGAGAAATAGATTTAAGGGACTAGATCTGGTAACAGAGTGCCTGATGAACTATGGATGGAAGTTCACGACATTGTACAGGAGACACGGATCAAGACCATTCCCAAGAAAAAGAAATGCAAAAAAGCAAAATGGCTGTCTGAGGAGGCCTTACAAATAGCTGTGAAAAGAAGAGAAGCAAAAAGCAACGGAAAAAAGGAAAGATATACCCATTTGAATGCAGAGTTCCAAAGAATAGCAAGGAGAGATAAGAAAGCCTTCTTCAATGATCAGTGCAAAGAAATACAGGAAAACAATAGAATGGGAAAGATTAAAGATCTCTTCAAGAAAAATAAGAGATACCAAGGGAACATTTCATGCAAAGATGGGCTCAATGAAGGGCATAAATGGTATGGACCTAACAGAAGCAGAAGATATTAAGAAGAGGTGGCAAGAATACACAGAAGAACTGTACAAAAAACATCTTCACAAGCCAGATAACCACAATGATGTGATCACCCACCTAGAGCCAGACATCCTGGAATGCTAGGTCAAGTGGGCCTTAGGAAGAATCACTATGAACAAGCTAGTGGAGGTGATGGAATTCCAATTGAGCTATTTCAAATCCTGGAAGATGATGCTGTGAAAGTGCTGCAGTCAATATGCCAGCAAATTTGGAATACTCAGCAGTGGCCACAGGACTAGAAAAGGTCAGTTTTCATTCCAATCACAAAGAAAGGCAATGCCAAAGAATGCTCAAACTACCGCACAATTGCACTCATCTCACATACTAGCAAAGTAATGCTCAAAATTCTCCAAGCCAGGATTCAGCAATACGTGAACCGTGACCTTCCAGATGTTCAAGCTGGTTTTGGAAAAGGCAGAAGAACCAGAGATCAAATTGCCAACATCTGCTGGATCATCGAAAAAGCAAAAGAATTCCAGAAAAACTTCTACTTCTGCTTTATTGATTATGCCAAAGGCTTTGACTGTGTAAATCACAATAAACTGTGGAAAATTCTGAAAGAGATGGGTATACCAGACCGCCAGACCTGCCTCTTGAGAAATCTGTATGCAGGTCAGGAAGCAACAGTTAGAACTGGACATGGAACAACAGACTGGTTCCAAATTGGGAAAGGAGTACATCAAGGCTGCATATTGTCACCCTGCTTATTTAACTTATATGCAGAATACATCATGCAAAATGCTGGACTGGATGAAGCACAAGCTGGAATCAAGATTGCTGGGAGAAATATCAATATCCTCAGATACGCAGATGACACCACCCTTTTAGCAGAAAGTGAAGAAGAACTAAAGAGACTCTTGATGAAAATGAAAGAGGAGAGTGAAAAAGTTGGCTTAAAACTCAACATTCAGAAAACTAAAGTCATGGCACCTGGTCCCATCACTTCATGGCAAATAGATGGGAAAACAGTGGCAGACTTTATTTTTAGGGGCTCCAAAATCACTGCAGATGGTGACTGCAGCCATGAAATTAAAAGATGCTTACTCCTTGGAAGGAAAGTTATGACCAACCTAGACAGCATATTCAAAAGCAGAGACATTACCTTGCCAACACAGGTCCACCTAGTCAAAGCTATGGTTTTTCCAGTAATCATGTATGGATGTGAGAGTTGGACTATAAAGAAAGGTGAGCCCCGAAGAATTGATGCTTTCGAACTGTGGTGTTGGCAAAGACTCTTGAGAGTCCCTTGGACTGCAAGGAGATCCAACCAGTCCATCCTAAAGGAAATCACTTCTGCATATCCACTGGAAGGACTGATGCTGAAGCTCCAATACTTTGGCCACCTGATGCAAAGAGCTGACTCATTGGAAAAGACACTGATGCTGGGCAAGATTGAAGGCAGGAGGAGCAGGGGACAACAGAGGATGAGATGGTTGGATGGCATCACTGACCCAATGGACATGAGTTTGAGTAAACTCCAGGAGTTGGTGATGGACAGGGAAACCTGGGGTGATGCAGTCCATGGGGTCACAAAGAGTTGGACTCAACTGAGCTGAGTGGCTGCACAGCAGTGTGAATGTACTAGATGGCATAGTATTGTACACTTTCAGTTCAGTTCAGTCGCTCAGTTGAGTGCAACTCTTTGTGACCCCATGGACTGCATCACCCCAGGCTTCCCCGTCCACACCAACTCCCAGAGTTTACTCAAACTCATGTCCATTGAGTCAGTGATGCCATCCAACCATCTCATCCTCTGTCATCCCCTTTTCCTCCCGCCTTCAATCTTTCCCAGCATCAGGGTCAGTTCTTTGCATCAGGTGGCCAAAGTATTGGAGTTTCAGCTTCAGCATCAGTCCTTCCAATGAATATTCAGAACTGATTTCCTTTAGGATGGACTGGTTGGATCTCCTTGCAGTCCAAGGAACTCTTAAGAGTCTTCGCCAACACCACAGTTCGAAAGCATCAATTCTTGGGCACTCACCTTTCTTTATAGTCCAACTCTCACATCCATACATGACTACTGGAAACACCATAGCTTTGACTAGGTGGACTTGTGTTGGCAAAGTAGTGTCTCTGCTTTTTAATATGCTGTCTAGGCTGATCATAGATTTCCTTCCAAGGAGCAAGCATCTTTTAGTTTCATGGCTGTGGGTACTGTCTCCAGTGATCCTGGAGCCCCGAAAAATAACATGTCACTGTTCCCATTGTCTCCCCATCTATTGCCATGAAGTGGTGGAACCAGATACCATGATTTTACTTTTCTGAATGTTGAGTTTTAAGCCAACTTTTTCATTTTCATCAAGAGGCTCTTTAGTTCTTCTTCACTTTCTGCCATAAGAGTGGTATCATCTGCATATCTGAGGTTATTGATATTTCTCCTGGCAGTCTTGATTTCAGCTTGTGCTTCATCCAACCCAGCATTTCGCATATGTACTCTGCATATAAGTTAAATAAGCAGGGTGACAATATGCAGCCTTGATGTACTCCTTTCCCAATTTGGAACCAGTCTGTTGTTCCACGTCCAGTTCTAACTGTTGCTTCCTGACCTGCATACAGATTTCTCAGGAGGGAGGTCAGGCAGTCTGGTATTCCCATCTCTTGAAGAATTTTGCACAGTTTATTGTGATCCACACAGTCAAAATCTTTGGCATAGTCAATAAAACAGAATTAGATGTTTTTCTGGAACTCTCTTGCTTTTTCAATGATCCAACAGATGTTGGCAACTTGATCTCTGGTTCCTCTGCCTTTTCTAAATCCAGCTTGAACATCTGGAAGTTCTCGGGTCACATACTGTTGAATCCTGGCTTGGAGAATTTTGAGCATTACTTTGCTAGCATGTGAGATGAGTGCAATTGTGTAGTAGTTTGAATATTCTTTGGCATTGCCTTTCTTTGGGATTCGAATGAGAAGCAACCTTTTCCAGCCCTATGGCCACTGCTGAGTTTTCCAAATTTGCTGGTATATCGAGTGCAGTACTTTCACAGCATCATCTTTTAGGATTTGAAATAGCTCAACTGGAATTCCATCACCTCCACTAGCTTTGTTTGTGGTCATGCTTCCTAAGGCCCCCTTGACTTAGCATTCCAGGATGTCTGGCTCTAGGTGAGTGATCACATCATTGTGGTTATCTGGGATGTTTTATGTATAGTTCTGTGTATTCATACTGTGTATGAATACTGCTACAGGGATTCCAACTCCAGCCTGTCTGAGTTCAGGGCTGAAGTTATGGGATCCTCCACCCTTCATCTGGGATCAGTTCATAATTTTAAAATATACAATTTAAAAATATACAATTCTGTGTCATTAACAATAATTCACATTGTTATACAACCATCACCATTGTTGCATTTCCAAAATTTTTTCCATCATCACTGATCAGACATGCTGACAAGTTTGGCCACTGCTGTGCCCAAGTGTTAATCTGGAGGCTAGGCCAGGTAAATATAGGAGCAGGCCAGGGCTGCACTGCCCCTAAGAAGGGCCACATAAGGTCAGGAAGGGCAACTGAGAAGCAGGTGGTCTGGAGTTAGAGGATGGAGAGTGACAGCCAGCCAGACTGCTGAACAGAGTGAAATATGGGAGGAGCCAGCTCTGAGTGCTGACCAGCTTGTGTGTGCCATTAGGAAAGACACTTCCCCTCCTGGAGCTGAAAGTGGTTTCAGCTGAGAAACGGACAACAGCACTAATACCGCCCACCCCACGATGAGCGCTTACAATGCACCAGGCTCTGTCGCAGTGACACTCACCACTGCCCTTTGGGGTGGATACTGTGGTTTGGTCCCATTTGCCAGATGGGAAACTGAGGGCTTAGCGAAGTTAAAAAGAATTAAGAACACTGCAACTATGGGCTATGCTGCTTGGCAATAATTATTTCTCCATTTTACACTGAATGCCCCAGTGTCTCCCAAGAGGACCCTGGAAACAATAATGGAGGAAATCATCAGGCATTGGCATGCTCTCCAAAAGCCTCTAAGAACTAGGTCACCCAAAAAATTGGAAGCCAGTTGATTACCTTGGGGTGGTCTCTCAACATATAGTCCATGTAGCAAGCCCATTGAAAATGTTCTAGTTCTGTGATGGAAACAATGACCCTGGCCTGACCCTCACCCTATGGGACCTGGGATGTGTCTTGCCCTCTCTTTTCCTCACTTTGCTCATCCATAAAAGAGGGACAATAACAGCATTTACCCAAGAGCCTAGGCCTAGACCAAAGAAGATGCCATTATCATGGGGATCATTATTAATGGTTTTACAAGAGTTTAATCTACATAATCCCTTTCCTTTAGACATCTATGTTGTTTGCAGTTCATGGAATTTTAAGCCACACTGGGAGGAACCCCACTATTCATTAGCTGGCAACTGCTAATATATATATTAGTTAGCTATTGCTGCCTATTGAGGCATGACAAAGTGGCTTAATAAAGGAGCAGTTATTATTTCATAGTTTCTGAGTGCTAAGTCTGGTATGTTTTAACTGGTTCTCTGCTCAGGGGCCCATGAGGCTGTAGTCAAGATGTTGGGTGGGCTATGTCCTCACCCAGAAGCTCACCTGAAGAAGGCTCTGTGTCCGAGCTCCTTCAGCCTGTTGGTAGAACTCATTTTTTGGTGGTTGTAAGACTGAGGTCCCTACTTCCTTGCTGTCACTGGGGGGCAATCTCAGGCACTGGCCACGTGGCCCCCTCCATCTCAGTAATAGAAACCTCCCTTGTGTTGAATCCCTCTGACTTCCTCTTCTATAGCCAGCAGGGTTGGGCCTACCCAGATTATCCCCATATCTTAAGGTCAACCGTGCCCAGTGACAACACAATCATGGGATCGAGATACACTGCATTCCCCATCCAGGGATGATGCAGGATGAGAAATCTCAGGAACGCCTTAAAATTTCTGCAACACACAGCCCTGAGAGACGCATTGCTGCACATCTGTCCCACAGCTTCCTGAAAGTTGAGTTGCTAGGTCAGAGCAAGTGGACCTTGGGGATTTTGAAGCAAACAGTTTTGCAACAGAAGGAACATGAAGATCCCTGAGAACTCTGTTTGGAGCTGGCCCCTCTGCATGGTGGGGTGGCCAGCAAGCAGTCTGCTCCACCGCTCTCTTAGCTGGCCACCTCAGAGCCAGCAAGTCCCCCTTCGGGGGCCTCAGAGCTTATTTGTGCAATAGGGAGACTCACATCTCTTCTCGGGATGAGGCCAAAGACACCTGTTGTCAGGAATCCCTAAGACCATTGTCAGGTTTGGTAATTCACTAGGACACACAGAACTCAGAAAAGCTCTTATATTCATGGCTGTGTTGATCACAGTGAAAGGATACAGTCTAGGATCAGCAAAGGAAAAGGATGCAGAAGGCAGAAGCCAAGAGAAACCAGGCACAAGCTTCTGGTTGCATACAGCACTTAATTCTCCCAGCAACGATCATGACAGCACACACAGAATACGGCCATCCAGGGAAGCACACTCAAGCCTTGTCCACGGTTTTTGTGGAGGAGGAGCGGTCAGTCATGTAAATATGGCCAATCACCCATCCAGAGACTGAGCTGATACCATGTGACCAAAAGCCCCTACCCTATTTTTCTCCCCTTTTTTTTGGGGGGGGGGGCAGGGCGGGGGCAGATGGCATGTGAGATCTTAGTTCCCTGACCAGGAAGTGAACCTGTGTCCTTCGGATTGGAAGTGCGGTGTCTTAACCACTGAACCATCAGGGAAGTCCCCCCCACCCTAAATCATATTGTTATTGTGGACTATTTGGCATGGCCCATGGCAACAAAGGTTCGTCTAGTCAAGGCTATGGTTTTTCCTGTGGTCATGTGTGGATGTGAGAGTTGGACTGTGAAGAAGGCTGAGCGCCAAAGAATTGATGCTTTTGAACTGTGGTGTTGGAGAAGACTCTTGAGAGTCCCTTGGACTGCAAGGAGATCCAACCAGTCCATTCTGAAGAAGATCAGATCAGATCAGTCGCTCAGTCGTGTCCGACTCTTTGCAACCCCATGAATCGCAGCACGCCAGGCCTCCCTGTCCATCACCAACTCCCGGAGTTCACCCAGACTCACGTCCATCGAGTCGGTGATGCCATCCAGCTACCTCATCCTCTGTTGTCCCCTTCTCCGCCTGCCCCCAACCCCTCCCAGCATCAGAGTCTTTTCCAGTGAGTCAACTCTTCTCATGAGGTGGCCAAAGTACTGGAGTTTGAGCTTTAGCGTCATTCCTTCCAAAGAAATCCCAGGGCTGATCTCCTTCAGAATGGACTGGGATTTCTTTGGAAGGAATGATGCTAAAACTGAAACTCCAGTACTTTGGCCACCTCATGTGAAGAGTTGACTCATTGGAAAAGACTCTGATGCTGGGAGGGATTGGGGGCAGGAGAAGGGGACGACAGAGGATGAGATGGCTGGATGGCATCACCGACTCGATGGACGTGGGTCTGGGTGAACTCCAGGAATTGGTGATGGACAGGGAGGCCTGGCCTGCTGCGATTCATGGGGTTGCAAAGAGTCGGACATGCCTGAGCGACTGAACTGAACTGAACTGATGGCCTCAGGTAAACTGATACTCTTATCAGTCAGGACATTCCAAGAGTCTAGAAGTGACCTCTCAGGTGCCAGTCAAGGGCCAGTCCTTTAAATGTGCAGGGTTTGCACAACCCATGCCTTTAGTTTCTTCTTTACTGCTCTACAGATGGGGTTCTAAGAGCCCTCATGGCTCCAGCAGAGGTACCAGGGAAGGCCTTGATTGGGTCACTGTGGGTCACATGACCACCCAGGAGCCAATCACTGTGGCCAGGCCGCTGGACTGCTCTGATTGGTCAGGCCTGAGATGCGGATCCACCCCTGAAGGCTGGTGGGGCACCAGCCCCATCTGTGTGGTAAGGAGTAAAGTTGAGTTCTACCAGGAGGAGAAATAGAGAACAGGCATTCAAAGCCACTGATGATGCTACACTGGGTGACCCCAGCCAGCACTCAAGTTGTCCTTTAGGGAAGATGTGAGATGGAGGCGTGTAAAGGTCACCCTGTTGAAGTGTTCAGGAGACGTGAGCTTTCACACACAAAGCTCATTCTTCCGTGTTCACTTCCAATTCATGGCCTACCACAAGTCGCACCCCTTGAGGGCAAGGGCCAGGCTGAGTCATCACTCAAGACAGGGTACACAGAAGGCACTGGTATACATTTTGATAAGAAAGAAAATCCATCCATCCAATCTCTGAGCACAGCACACGCTGTCCAGCCAGCACACCTTTGCACATAACCATGCCTGAATCGGGAGCAAGCACCATCTGACACCCGCCACAGGCCTCCTGTATCCTTAGGGTAACCTCATTGCCCCTCTGGCTCCCTACCGCCGCCCTGTTCACACCACTGAGGATGGGATGACCCAGGGGATGGATACACTAAAGTCCCCACCTGGCCCTGGCATTCAAGGCCTTTCTCACCTCTTGGCCTTGACCTGCAGTAAGATGCAGAAACAGCTGCCTGGACTCTGGAGGCAGGCTGACCTGGGCCAAATCCTGCCTGTTACTTCCAGGTAGTGGGACCCTGGGCAGGACCTGTCTCCTCTCTGAGCTTTCATCTGCTCGGCTAATAATGGGCACAACCAGAGTAACCGTGCACAAGAGGGGCAAAGGAAGGAGGCACAACCAGCCTGACTCCATCATCACTAAAAAGCTAGTCTTCAGGACACGTGAAACCTGCCAAGGGGACACAGAAACCCTCAGCATGGAGCAGACTCAGAAAAGACTCACAGGTGTGTGGTCAGGTGCTTTTTCTTAATATTTATTTACTCGGCTGCTCCAGTCTTAGTTGCAGCATGCAGAATCTTTAGTTGTGGTATGCAAACTCTCAGTTGCAGCTTGTGGGATCTAGTTCACTGACGAGGGCCACTGCATTGGGAATGCAGAGTCTTAGCCACTGGGCCACCAGGGAAGTCCCTCAGTTGATATTTGACAAAGCTATCATAGTAACTCACTAGAGGAAACAAAGTCTTCCCCACAGATGTTTCTGCAACAGCTGGACACATGCATGTGTGTTCAGTTGTGCCCAGCTCTTTGTGACCCCGTAGACTGTAGCTGCCAGGCTCCTCTGCCCTGGTATTTTCCAGGCAAGAATACTGGAGTGGGTTGCCATTTCCTACTCCAGGGATTTTCCCCACCCAAGGATCGAACCGGTATCTCTTGCATCGCCTGCATTGGCAGGCAGATTCATTACTAACTGCACTGGGAAGCCTAACTGGATGGCTATTTGGAAAAATTTGAACCTCAACCCCAACCTCACACCACTTAGAAAAGTTAACTCAAAGTGGCTCCTGGATCTCAATGTAAAAGTTAAAGCCATAAGAGGTTTAAAAGAAAACCCAGAAAATCTCTACAGATGGCTCAAAAAGTTTTGACAAAAAGCATGTGGAATGAAGGGGGAAAAAATGACAAATTGGACTGCATTAAAGTTTAAATGTCTGTTCTTTGAATGAACAGAAAATGAAAAGTAAGGAACTGCCCTGAGGGCCCAGTGGTTAAAAACTGCCATGCTCCCAGTGCAGGGGACTTAGGTTCAATCCCTGGTCAGGGAATTAGATCCCACATGCCACAACCCACAGTTAGCATCCCACAACCAAGAGATCCTACATGCTGCGCCTAAGACCTGGTGCAGCCAAATGAATAAATGATAAGAAAATGAAAAGTGAGACACAAGGTGGGAAATATATTCACAACACACCTGACGAAAGACTTGCCCCGAGTATATGATGATGAAACGGGCACAGAACAAGGCTGCTGCGGGTCCACGGTGGACGGACGCCAGTGCTGCACAGCCAGCACTCAGGAGCGACAGCGGTTGACACCCCTCACAGCCAGGCCATAAAGTCGCCCCAGCCAGCCCATAGTCCATCTGGCCACCCCCTCAGGCCACCTTCCCAGCCTGAAACCACAGAGACCGAGCAGAGAGGGGGCATCCTGCCTGAGATGCAGGCCTCCTAGGCCTGGCCAACCCACGGCCCCCACCCCAGAGCCTCCCACGGAACCCCGTTCCCGTCAGAGGCCAAGGCAGAAACCCAAGGGGATTGAATGGTGCAGAGTAGGATCAGTTCCAAGCCATGGCCAGATGTGCCCTCAGAGTAATCCAGGTGGCCCCGAGAGGGCCTGGAGCAAGCAGGGCAAAGATCAAGTCTCAAGGCCTGACGGCCACTTTCAGCTGGGTGGCTGTGGCCAGTGGCTTCTCCTCCTGGACTGTAAGGGGGTGTGCGCTAAGTCGCTGCATTCACGTCCAACTCTGTGATCCTATGGCCTGTAGCCCACTGGGCTCCTCTGTCCATGGGGTTCTCTAAGCAAGAATACTTGAGTGGGTTACCATTTCCTCCTCCAGAGAATCTTCTGAACCCAGGGATCAAACCTGCTTCTTTCACACCTCCTGCATTGGCAGGTGGGTTCTTTACCACTAGCGCCACCTGGGAAGCACTAGTAAGGGGGTGGGCATGAGCCAAACACTTGTGTGGTCTACCTCAGAGATCTCCTTTCCTGGAGGCAGGCTAAAGCAGCAAGCAGGAACTCAGGTTGATAAAGATGCCAAACACTGGCTTTGGCTATCCTGGTTGGGACGGTGGGCAGAGTTTTGGGGTGAAGCTCCTATAGCCCTGGGTTGTCGGGAAGAGATGAGACGCAGCTCCTGGAGTCAACCCCACCCCTCCCCAGAGGCCCTGTAGGGTCCGGCTCTGCTGAGCACCCACCTTTATCACCTTTGAACATACCGGGTTCCATCCTGCTCCAGGGCCTTTACACCGGCTATGCTGCTGCCCAGATACAGGTCTGTCTGCTTGCTGCACGACCAGACCTCTGTGGTCACTGCGGGCTCAGCACAGTCCCCAGTGAGGTCCCATCAGGGTCCCCCATTGCAGATGAGGCGGCAGAATTGAGAGGTGGGGCAAGGAGCACACCTAGCGGTGAACTCCGGAGTCTGACCAGGCACCCTGAGCACAAGGCCCCGCTAGGCCAGGTCTGTTTCCCACTCGGCACAGAGGGTCTGCTGTGGCCTGGGAGCAGACGGGCCCCCTCTAGTCCCGGCTTGGCCACATCCACTGTCCTCTGTGACCCTGGACGTGGCACAAAAGGCCTCTGGCTCAGCCCCAAGTGACGCTAAAAGAAGGTTCCAGAACGAGCAGGGAGCGGGGTGGGAGGCTTTTATTTCACTGTGTGTGGGTGGAAGGGGCCTGGAGAGAGGGCAGCAGGCAGGGCAGGAGGGGCTGGAGGGTGGAAAGGGGCTGGGCAGGGGGAGGGCTGCCCCCAGGCCTGTTGGGAAGAGGATACTGGGACTGATCCCTGCTGGGACCTCACCCCGGGGGTGGGGTGGGAATCGGGTCTGGAGCAATGAGGGCCCCTTGCTCCGGGCTGGATGTGAGGTCAGGGCCCTGCCTTGCTTTCCTCCAATAGGGCTCAGTCCCTCCTGCTCGCGGGGCCATGTGACCCCCAAACCTCACTGCCCCCGCCCCAGAGGAGGGGGCTAGGCCAGTTAGAGCAGTGGACAGGGAGCCTGGGGGTGTTAGGGAGCACAGGGTGGGGGTCCACGGTGAGTGGAGGGGATGGTGGCCACCTGGGCGGTCAGTTCCTGGCAGCAATGACCACAGAGAGAGCCACGCCCCCCAAGGCGACAGCAGTTGCCCCAAACAGCCACTTCCATGGGATGGACTGTGGATAAAGGAGAGGGAGAAGGCGGCTAGACAGTGGTCAAGACAGATGGCTTGCACCTCAGCTAAAAACTACGGTCCCAACGGGCCTCCCAGGAAACCACTGCCTGAAAATGCCTTGCCTGCCTCTTGGAAAACTCCTACACCTGCATCAAAACTCAAGCCAAGTCTCCCCTCCTCTGGTACACCTCCCCTTCCCCTCTGAAGGGAGCCAGCACTCCTCTGCCCGAGCCCTCCTGATTGTGTTGTATCTTCTGCTCTGGCTCTGATCACACAGTGCTGGGGATTCTCTGTGTCCATGTCCCAAGCATGATCCAGCATGACCCAGTTCAGGAAGACACTGATGTTGCAAAATGAAGAAACTCCCTCTGCATGGTGTACCCTGCACACAGCCCTCCTCTGGGAGCTTCCCTGTGCCTGCCCGCCCCTGCTCACCCAGGCACCCTTGCCAGGACACTTGGCAGGCAGCCGGCTGGGGTTGCCCAGCATCTTCCGGTACAGGGCGGTCTCCGTGCTCCTCTGGGCCGCATGCTTCTTCACCAGCTTCGAGAGCTCTGCGTGGATCGTCTGTGAGAGAAGGGTGTTTGTGAGAGCAGGGGAAACCACTGCTGCTAGCAGCCTGCCTCCCTGGGGTCCAGGGCTCATTGAGGCTGGAACCACTGGGACGTGGGAGCTGTCTACTACTCTTCAAGCATTAGCAAAGTGGGGGGTGCTGTCTGCATCCTCCGAGGAAGCCAGAAGATGAGGTGGAGCAAGGGTGGCCAGAAGAAGGTTTCCGAGAAGAAATATTCTGAGAAAGAAGCTGAAAACACTGACACTGGCCAGGCTGGCAGTGCCCTTGACCTCTGGAACCCCTGCTGAGGGTGAGAGCCCAGACTGGCTCTGCAGAGGTCAAAAAGGGTCTCAGCAGGCAGGCTGGGGCCCTTCAGTCATGTACCCCCTGCTACTGCCCAGACAGAAACTCTATAGGGGAGAGCCACAGCAAGAAAGATAAGGGGCAGACCACAAGAGGAACTTACCGACAGGTCAGCATGGCAAGTCTCAGGGTGCCCCCATTCTGCTCACCTTGTTGGAAGGTTCCAGCTTCAGGGCTGCTCTCAAGATGGGGATGGCCTCACTATACTCGCCTTGCTGGGCCAGCACCTGCGGGAGCAAGTGGGGAGTTATCACTTGGACCCAAGCTGGGCCACCTTCTCCTTCAAGAGACCCAGCCCTGCCAGGCTCCCGGTCATCTGACTAGTTCCAAATCTATCTCCAGCAACTGCCCCAGGGCTCCAGTCACCCCTACACTGCTCCCCGGAGCCCTCAACTACCTGAGCGGCCTGCCAGGCTTGGTGCCCCTTCCCATGAATGTTGGTTTCACCGTGGGCAAGCGCCCAGGCACTGCTCTCTCCTCCCTCACCACCTTGGCTGACTCGAGAAGCCAACCGGATGCTGCCAAAGCTTTGGCCACATTGAATGGTTCAGAGCCAGGCGTGTGACTCAAGCCAGCCAATGAGATCCAGCCAGAACTACGCTGGGAGCACTGGGAGGCCAGTTGCTTAGTGGAAAGGATGGACACCTGGCACTTTTGGCAGAGCAGGAGGGAGCATCTGGAGAGAGGGGTGTGCCTGAGAAATGAACCCAGCAGGCAGACACAGGTATCTCCACAACACTGCTAACACCTGGATCCAGCCGCGACTGAAGCCAGCTAGGCCTGAAACTTGGCAGTTCCACAAGCCATCGATGCCTTCTGCTTGAATCTGAGTGGGTTTCCATCACCTTCGACCAGCAGACCCAAACAGGTGTGAGGCTACAAGAACAAACAGTCTCATTTCCCACAAGAGGATTCTTTTAAACCCTGAAAAACAGGGACAGAATCTTTTCTCTCCTCACGTTTCTATACCCAGAAAGTACTTTAAAAACGCTGGCTGGCCTGCTCAGTAAAAGTGAAGTCGCTCAGTCGTGTCCAACTCTTTGCAACCCCATGGACTGTAGCCTACTAGGCTCCTCCATCCACGGGATTTTCGAGGCAAGAGTACTAGAGTGGGTTGCCCTTTCCTTCTCCAGGTCTCTGACAAACGCACTAAGTGACCCAGCATTTGCTTATGCCTAGTTTCCTCAGTTTACTGCTAAGAAATACTGAAGGCACCCCCTCTCCCAGCAGAAGATGAACAGAGATAGAGACAAAAGCAATCAGGTCAGGTCCACTCAGGCCAAGCTCCCCGCCATGCTCCACCTGCACTTACTCAGCACCTACTGTGTGCCTGGCTCTATTTGCAGCACTAGAGATGTAGCAGTGAATGAGACATACAAAGGGCTTCCCAGATGGCCCAATGGTAAAGAATCCCCCTGCAATGCAGGAGCCACAGGAGACGCAGGTTCAATTCCTAGGTCAGGAAGATCCCCTGAAGGAGGGCATGGCAACCCACTCCAGTATTCTTTTGCCTGGAGAATCCCAAGGACAGGGGAGCCTGGTGGGCTATAGTCCATAGGGTCACAAAGAGTCGAACACGACTGAAGCGACTTAGCACGCACGCATACGACATACAAAATCCCCGCCTTCTGGGAAGGGAAATGGACAAGAGGTATGACACCTCCCATGCTGACAGTGACACGGGACACAGGAAGACAGGGCAGAGGGGTTGTAGGGAGGCCTTCCTGAGGAGGTGACATCACAGCAAAGGCTTTAAGGAGATGAGGGAAGGACTCATGGGAGTAAATAGGGTATGGACAGCCCATGCAAAGGCACTGGGGCAGCAGCAGACCTAGCCCAGTAACAACCAAGAGTAGACTGGAAGGTGACGGCAGGGCGAAAGACCAGATGGCTTACAGCCTTGAAGTCCGTGAGAAGAACACAGCTTTTACTGAGGGAAATGGCAGTCACAAAGAGTTATATGCGAGGAACAATTACGGATGGGCCAGGTGGCAGTGCCGGGGAACAGAGGGAACCTAAGACCCAGGGCTCAGCTCAAACATGGCCTCAGTCAAGGAACTGCTGTGACCCAAGCCACATTCGTGCACGTATCTGAACCTCAGTTTTCCCATCTGTACCCCGGGGAACTTGGTTGGCTGATGCTTACGCCCTTCTCAAGTCTGGGGTGGGAGACCAGCCTCACTGCCCTGGGATCGGGAGCCAGCCTGCCCGCTGGGAGCCTGTGAACTGCAGCTCACCTTGCCCTTGCGGAAGAGAGCCTTGATGTTGTCAGGCTGGTGCTCCAGCACGAGGCTGCAGGAGCGCAGCGCTGCGCGGTAGTGATCCAGCTTCAGCTGCGAGGCCGCCAGGTTGTTCAGACACTTCACCTTCAGCTGCAGGAGCTGCTCCTCCTCCTCGAATGTCATGTCCACTGAGGGGGACAGCACGCAGCCACAGCTACTGTGATCATGCCTCCAGCCCTCCCCCCAGCCATCCAGCTGCAGAGGGACTAAGCGACCCAGGCCAGGCCCACTCCTCCGCACCTGGTGGTGGAGGAGACTTAGGGGAAGGGTCTCTGAGTGTCCCAGTGACAGGAGGCAGGGATTTCGAAGCTCCCAATGCCGTGGGATCTCTACCACCTACTCCTTGAGGGGACTCAGGCCTCTCTGGCCTCAGCTTTCCCATCCTAACACAGGCCAAGACCAGCACCATCCTCAGGGCACTCCTGAGGAGTCTACAAAATGGAGCCTAAGTGAACAAGGGCCTGATCACGGGACACGTGGATTGACAATTTCTGCAGTCAACCACATTTTAAACATCTGTCTGCACTCCATAACATTCCACTGACCTGGGATATAAGTCTAGAGATACCTAAGGAGGCTTAGTCACCCAGGTGGCTCAGTGGTTAAGAATCTGCCTGCCAAGCAGGAGATGCAGGTTCGATTCTTGGCTTGGGAAGATCCCCTGGAGAAGGAAATGGCAACCCATTCCAGTATTCTTGCCTAGGAAATTCCATGGACAGAGAAGCCTGGTGGGCCACAGTCTATGGGGTCGCAAAAGAGTTGGCCACAACTGAGGGACTAAACCTCCACCACCAGTGATATCTATAGGCTAGGCATAGTTGAACATCTACCCAGATTCTAGAATTTTCTAGAACATTTTGAATCTGGGGCCCTCTGTGGCTTGACGTTTCTAGCACTAGTGGGGATGGCTCTGCAGGGAGGTGCTGGGATTTGACCTGGTGGTCACCTTTGGCACTGGAAGTGATGGCCTTGATGGCGAGGTCGTAGGAGTTGGCAGCCAGCACGAAGTCGGCCCGCTGATAGTGAGCATTGCCACACTCCCGCTTCCGGTTGGCCAGGGCCACACGCTCCTGCCCCGTGAGCATCTCCAGGTCAGGCCCATCCACAGCAGTCTTCAGAGTCACCTCCAAGCACAGGGCCGCATGTGGGGGGATGTATGGGCTCCTGCTGGGGGATGGGGTGGGGATAGCACTCAGACCCAGCGGCCGCCGTGACTGAACCCCCAGGCACACTGGGTTGGCTCAGGAGCGGGCGGGAAAGAGCTGTCACCCCATCCTCAGTAAAACACAAGGAAAGTTAACTATTGCTCCCCTTGAGCTCCGTGACCTGGGGCAGGAGTTCCCCTCCCTGAGCCTCAGACTCCTTTTCTATAAAGTGTGCAGGCAGATGGGATGAGATGGGGGAACAACCTGTCCCACCCACTCCTGTATCCCCACAGGGACCCCTGTAAGCAGCAGGTTCTCACCTGCCCTGGGGGCCATAGCAGTACTTGGAGTCAGCAGTGACCATAGCCGTCTCCCCCACGTCCATGAGCGGGACACTGAGATCCAGGGCCTGGGAGGGTGGGGGGAGCAGAACTAGTGGAGTGGGTCGAGGCGCAGCACAGCAGTGCCTGCACACCCCACCACGACCAGCGCATCCCCCAGCTCACCCCCGCCCCGCCCCTCTTCTCACCTGGATGACGTCGCAGTCGCCCAGGGTGAACACCAGGTCCGGCTCCTCCTGTACCCGCGTGCCATTCTCCAGCGACGTCTGCAGCCGCACAGTGACCACCTGGCCCTTGGTCGGGCGGCTGGAGCCCGGTGGGCCTGGAACCAGCGTCTTCTTCCTCAACAGCCCATTCCCTGCCAAGGAGGGGGAACAAACAGCCTGTCACCAAGCAGCTCAGACGAGTGGCTGCCCCCTGGGCAAACTCTCCCCTCACCGGCAGCTCTGCCTCTCCTGGCGGGGCACAGCACCAGGGCACAAGCTGAGTTTTCAGTGGCCCCTCTCCCACTGACTGGGCAGGGGACACCATGCCTCTGGGCCCCAGTGTCCCTGGCTGGACACTGGGCATGAAAGTATTGATTTGGGGACTGACAATACTGGCCCTGGGATGGGCTCAGTGAATGCTAGCTGGTCTGTTATCTTAAGAAAATCAAGCGGGGGCGGGGGAGGGGACATCCCTGTAGGTCCAGTGGTTAAGAATCCACCTTCCAATGCAGGGTTTGATCCCTGGTTGGGGAGCTAAGATCCTACATGCTGCGGGGCAGCGAAGCCCATGGACTGCCACTGCTGAGCCGGCTCACCACAGCTAGAGAAGCTCACAGTCCACGACAAAGAAGAATCTGTGCACAGCAGTGAAGATCGAGCACAGCCAAAAATTAAGAATGAATAAACGAGGCTTCCCTGGTGGCTCAGTGGTAAAGAATCCACCTGCCAATGCAGGAAATATGGGCTCAATCCCTGATCTGGGAAGATCCCACATGCCACAAAGCAAGTAAGCCCGTGCGCCACAACTATTGAGCCTGTGCTCTAGAGCCCGGGAGCTGTAACTGCTGAAGCCTGTGCTCAGCAACAAGAGAAGCCAGAACAATGAGAAGCCCACACACTAAAACTGCGGAGTAGCCCCTGCTCGCCAAAACTAGAGTAAAGCCAGAGCAGCCATGAAGACCCAGCACAGCCAAAAACAAATTAATTAAAAAGAAAACTTCGGTATAAAAAGAAATCTAGTTAATTGTTAAATTAAAAATAATTTTTAAAAAGAAAATGGAGTTCCCTGGTGGCCTAATGGTTAGGATTCTGCACTTTCACTGCTGGGGCCCAGGTTCAACCCCTCGTCAGGGAACTGAGATCCCACAAGCGGCCAACAGAAAAGGAGAAGAAGAAAAAACATCTCGGCTCAGTGAGGGCAAAGGGCTGAGAAAAGCCCTCCTGCCTATCACAATCAAGGCAGCAGGGATGCCCAGAAAAGAGACTCTGGAGCACTACCCTGTCCCCTCTCCTTTGGTTCCAATCTCAGCCCTGAGACATCTGGGTCTCAGTTTACCCAGCCATGAAATGGGGTGGCTGGGGCTTCTCCTGGTGACACCCAGTGAGTAGCCTGCTTGGTTAGTAGAGTACCTGTGATGCCAGGAGTGTGTCCCGACTAAAGCACCACATCACACGGAAAGACCTAAAAGCAAAAGTAACCCCTAGATCCCCCCTCCAGCCACCAAGGAGACCACTGTGTTCCTCCCCATACCCCAAACAATTTTAGGGATGGCCAGATGGCCACAGCCAACACCTACTGAGTACCAGGCACAAGGCCCCAGACCCTCACAAAGCCACTCAAGGAGCCCCCACAATGATGACACCCACAGTCATTACAACTGCTGGGGTGATAGAGGGCTTATACCTATGGGGCACAAGAGACTGACGTCCTCTGCAGCCACCCAGTGCACAAGAAGCACCTGTATTCTGTAAGTCCCCACGTCTGGAAAACACTGCCGTGAGTCTGAGTAGACCCCAGTCTAAAGATAAAGGGCAGGGAGATCTATTCATATTGTGGAATATTCTAGAGTGTTCCAATTTTCTGCAGTGCTCCCACACTTATACCTGCTCCTGCATCCAGTTTCAGAATCACTTATCCAGTGGATGCCGAGGGATCCCGTGTCTTGAGGCTTCTGGACACTAATAGTGGATATATTGGTAGGATCTCAACTAGGCATTGTCTCTTGCCCAGGGAAACTCTGGGTAAATCACAGCTTCTCTCGAGGCCTGTTTCCTTGACTAGAAGCCTGAATTCTGGCCTCAGAGAGTGGCTGGCTCGAATATAAACAAACAGAGCCACCTTCATGCTCATAGAGGGAGCAGGGCAGTCCTTCCCGTCAGTAGAGAAGAACTTCCCAAACTTTAACAGAGCCAAGGGGGCTGTGCAACCTTGGACAAGTGCCTTCACCTCTCTGAGCCTGTTTCCCTAACTGTCAAACAGGGATATGGTAGGAATTACATCACAGGGTTGCTGTGAGGATAAAATTAGAGGATGCACAGGCCTGGCACAGAACCACTGCTTAGTAAACATCACCTGGTGTTTGTTTTTTTAGGCATACTAAAGTCTGTATCTGTAGTGGAGGTGAAATCAGTACCAGCTTGGTTTTACTGGTGTCTGTATCGTTGGATCATTAACAGTGATAGCAGCGATGTGCCATCATTTGTGTGGACATCAGCATTACTTGGTGTTCTCGGTAGCAGAACTAGCAGTACTGTTTATTTTCCAGAGTTGCTGTGATGGAGTGGAGGTGGAGGGTGCGGCACATATGGGTGCTCCTAGTTTCCCTCTTCCAGGGCTTTTCTCAACACTGAGCACACTACTGAAGACTATGAATGGGATGTTCCACAGATCTATTTGACCTTAGAACACAGTTTTGGGGGGCGTGGGTCAGGCACTGGTCAGACAAATGCCAAGAAGAGGAATGGGGGTTGAGAGCTCTGTGTGGCTCTGAGCAGGTGATTCAGCGTCTCTGAGCCCTGTTAGCAGCTCTGAGAAAGCAAGTCATATGTGTGTGTGTGTGTGTGTGTGTGTGTGTGTGACAGAGAGAGAGACAAGAAAAGGGCTTATAAACATGAAGTGTCTCAAGCAATTGCCTGTGGCTAGTGATCACCGTGGTTACCACGTTTTACTTCCAATCTCCTTCAGGACAGAGATGGGGAAACCCAAGGCTAAGGAGAGGAGAAGGCCTAGGCCAAGGTCACTCCCAAACCTGAGCTGTCTGGGCACCATGGGTCAACCCGAGACACCCCTGCTCCTTACCCAGGATGTCCAGCCACTCGTCGGGGGCCGGGGCGGGCTCAGGCTCGGGCTCCATGGCGGCCAGGAACTCTCGGGCCAGGGCCCCGGGCTGCTCAGCCTCCTCCAGTGGGGGCTGCCCCACATCCTCAAGTGGCGGCAGTTCACTCAGGTCCTCCTCTTCCTCCTCCTCGCCCTCAGCGTCTTCCACCCCGTCCAGCACCTCGAAGTCCTCAAGTGGTGGGACCCCAGCAGGTGGCGGAGCAGTGGGCTCAGGGTCTGCAGCAGAGGGCTCAGCACAGGATGCCATGCTGCTGGGGGGATGGGAACTGGCCCTGGTGGGGGGAATGGATGGGGGTAAGAATCCCACCACACCCCTCAAATCTCCTCTGCCTCCATTCCCCACAGTGCCCATCACTTGCTGTGTGACTCAGGGGCTCCAGGCCTTAGTTTCCTCATCTGTACAGTGGGTAGAGTAACAATCCTGGTTTGTTCCAAGGATTTAACAACCCACTCACCAAACCCTGGCATCAGGTTCAAACAGCGGTAGCTATTATTAGAGTTAATTATTATTTAATCTTTATAAACACCCTGGGAAGTAGAGAACATCCCCTTGCAGAAAAGGAAATTCAGGCCCAGAGTGGCAAAGCCATTTGCCCAAGGTCACAGAGCAAGGCAACCACAGGATGCAGGATTTGGAACCTGGGGCTTTATCTGCCCAGAGTGGGTGCTGGGATTTTTTTCTGGGGGACAACCCCGAGATTTTGGGGAGGCTATTTTTAGAGCCCAAGAGAAAAATAAAGTGAATCTTTACCAGGGCTCCCCACCTTCAGTTGTCCCGTCTCCTAAGGGGAGCCTCCCAGAAACCCCAAGGCAAACCACCCCCCAACACCAGGGACCGTGTCCCAAACCATTCCCTAGAGCCCCTTCTCCTCTCCTCAGGCCTTCTGACCACCTTCGAAGTAGCCTGCCCCTTAGAGAAGTGGTCGAGACCCCCACGGCTTCTTCCCTGGACCATCAAGAACTGACTCCCTCCCCTAGGCCCCAAGCTCTGGAGGTGGTAAAGCCGTCATGATAGCCCACAGCATCTCCTCCCTAACTATCACCTGCCTGCTCCTTCCGGGCTCAGGTCCCATTTTCTGAGACCCTCCCAGCCCCAACCCCCACAATCCCCTGCGCTCGCATAAATAGCCCTCCCCCCACCCCAACCACCGCCCCCAGCCCGGGCCAGCTTCCCCCACAGCTGGTCTGTCGCCCCTAAACACTTTGATCTCCCCAGACGCCCCCTTCCCAATCCCATAACACCCTACGCTCTCCAGACGCCCCCTGCCCCAGCCTGGCCCTCCGTCAACCTCCCACCCCAGTCCCCAACGCCCCACGCCTATTTGACGCCACCAGTCTGGGGCTCCCGACCCCCCGCAACCCTCGGGCACCCCTGGCCCTGCACGACTCAGCCGGCAGCGCCCCGACCCGCTGCTCTTGACCCTCCGTGGCCCCCACTCCTGGTCGCCCCCACCAGGTAGCACCCCCTCGGGCACTCCGACCCCCCGCGCCCCCCAGCTCGCCTCCCCCGCGGCCCTTCACCCCGCCTAGCAGTCGCAGCCCCCGCCGCGCCGGGCCCTGGACTAGCCCAGGCCCGGGCAGTGCTTCGGGCCGACGCGGCCCCGCTGGCGCCCCGGGACACGTGCCTCCGGCTCCGGGACCCCAGCCTGGGGTCCTGCGCCCCCCTCCCCGCCCCCAGCCGCGACCGCCGCGCCTCGGGAACCAGGCTCTGGCGCCCAGCCCCGCCCTCACCGCACCCATTGGACGCCGCCGTAGTGAATACAGCGTTCATTGGTCTGCGCGCACATCCGTCTCCGGTACAGGCACCGCCCCCTTCCTGCTTGAATCAGCGGGGCGTTCTTAAAGGGGCAGAGGCCGCCGCACCACCCCCCGAACGGGGGCGGGAGCGGGGGAGAGGGCGAGGGCGGGAGGCGGGGTTAGGGTGGGGGTGCTGTAGATCCTAGTCAGTTCACAGGTCAGCACCGCGCAGCCTGGCCAGACTAACCGCTTGTCTGACATTCGGCTCATCTGCGAAATGGGGATAAACACCTCTTTCGACGCACTCTCACCTTGAGGGATGTTGGGAGGACAGCATTAAATGGTACTTTCTTAAGGAACTCAGGTTTGCGGGTCAGGGCAGTTCTGAGACTGCTGGATAACCCACCATGAATCCCTAGTTACTTCTGTAGATCACAGGCTCCGAGGAAGAGCGACGTGCCCAAGGGCACACGGAACCTTGGTACCCCTCCCCCCCCACCCCCACCCCCCCCCCACCCCCGGCGCAACGTGGTCTGTCTAATCCCGGGAAGGTTGCCTGGTGCAAACTGGAGGAACTCAATAATGGCTAGGTTAACTGCTGAAAGAGCAGGGCCACTGGGAGGAATCCCGCCTCCCTTCCTCCCCTGCTGGAGTATGATAAGGTGCCCATGGCCCCAAGGAGAAGGTGGCAGCTTTGATTAGAAGGGTTTTCATGGCTCGTGTTTTGAAAGGAGGGGCACTTACTCCTCCTTCACTCTATTTTTTTTTTCTTCCTGGCAGTTACCCCCTTCCAGAATGATCTTGCTAATTCTTTGGCTTCCCCCAACTCTGCTCCATTCTCCAAAGAATTTTGCCTGTTTTATCCTTACCACCTTCTTGAATGATGCTTAGGGTCTACGGGAGTTCAATAGATGAATGAGTAACTGAATTAATGAATAAATGAAACGCTGGCTTTTGGAGGTAGCTAAGATTGTGGGAGGTAACTCACTTTTGGAGATAATTTGTCAGATAGGAGCTCTGAGGTCACCTCCTACTGGAAGCCCTCCCTGACCTCCCCAAGGCAAGACTAGGTGTTTTGATTGGTGCAGTCTTGGTATACTTCATTGGTGATTCTCTTCTGTCTGTGCCATCAGTTGACTTAAGACCCTCCAAATCTGGGAAGAATATATTGTCTCATTATTTTAGTCCTGAGACCTACATAGTGATAGCTCAGTCTAAAGAATCTGCCTGCAATGCAGGAGACCCAGCTTTGATTCCTGGGTCAGGAAGATTCCCCTGGAGAAAGAAGTGGCAACCCACACCAGTACTCTTGCCTAGAGAATCCCATGGACAGAGGAGCCTGGCAGGCTACAGTCCATGGTGTCGCAAGAGTCAGACACCACTTAGTAACTAAACCACCACCAAATCTGGGAAGAATATAATGTTTCTCATCGTTTTAGTCCTGAGACCTACATAGTGATAGTGCCTGGCACAAAACAGGGAGAGGTATTCAGGGAAATCATTGTGGAAGGAAGGAAGGCTGGCCAGCCAGAAGAGGTGGTAAGGTAGCAGGATTATGTGAAATTGCCTGGGAAGGAATATCAAATAAACCTTGGGCCAACCCTGGTTCTGAGGGACTTGGACTAATCTCTGCTCATCTCTGAATCTGTTTCATCTGCATAATGGAGTCATTTACCCAACCAGTCCCACCTCTGTTATAGGGGCAGAAGGAACTGTAGCAAACAACAATAATACAAAAACAATTAAAATGAACAAATATAAAGTGATAACATCAATTATGGTAATGTAATAGTGACTGACAGGTGCCACAGAGGCAAACACCTTACGTGTACTTAATCCTCAGGAAATGGCAACCCACTGCGGTATTCTTGCCTGGAAAATCCCATGGACAGAGGAGTCTGGCAGGCTACAGTCCACGGGGTCACAAAGAGTTGGACACGACTGGGCGACTTCACTTTCACTTTAGTGAAATCCTCACATCAGCCTTGTGAGCCAAATACTCTGATATTTGGAAGCCACGTCATTGGCTGTGTATAAAGCTGCAATTGTCATATTCTCCCGGTGAACTGAGCTTTTTATTATTATGACATGCCCCTCTTTATGCTTCTTGCCTTAGAGTGGACTTTGATATAAAAATCACACACCTATTCTCCATTGGTGCATGTTTTAAATGCTCCATTCTCTTCCACCTTTTACCTTCCACCTTTATGTATCCTTGTGTTATTCATGTACCCCTTGTAAGCAGCAAAGAACTGGGTTTTGCTTTTTGATTTGGTCTGCCCATCTTTGCCTTTTAACTAGGGCATTTGGTCTGTTTACACTTAATGTAATTATAGACATATTTGGACTTAAATCTGCCTTTTTATGTGTTTTTTGCCACCTAATTTTTCTCTCTCTTGTATTCTTTAAGATAGGATGTGAATGTTTTGGTAAGACTCTTTATTATCCTCATTTTTACAGAGAGAGAAACTGAGGCACGGATTAATGAAGGATAAGATGGGCCAGGTCTTTTTTACCCATTGAACTTCTCTTCCAGCCAGGCAGCCAGATATTGCACAAACAATAATGTAGATAAATATCTAATTGCAGCTTTGGTGAGCGCTGTGCAGGAAATAAAACTGAAAAAAGTAGCAGAGAAAGGTTTCCTGTCCCCAGCCTTAGGTTTCCCCCCAACCAATGTCACCATCGCTGAGCTGACTGAGCATTCCCACCCCTTCCCACCCTCTCTCTCAAATACACAAAAGAGGAAAATATTTTCTTGTCTCTACTCCACTGTGCGCAGAACATTTGGAACCAGGCAAGTCCCTTTTGGCCTCAATGTGCAGCTCCCACCCCTTCCAGGACCCTTGTAAATGTTTCCTGGCCTCCAACAAAGCCCAAGAGACCTACTGAAACGTTTCTGCAGTCTGGACCTCTTCTGCTACAGCCTGCAGACACAGTCATGGTTCTACTTTTCCCAGCAGCCATCACCCAGACTCTTCTCAGCACTGGCTGCTGTCTGACTCATGGAGTTCCAATATTCGTAAAAGATCCAATCTACACTACATGCTTTCACACCATCCTGTCTTTGTTCCTGTGATCCCTTCAGCCCTGGATGATTGTCAGCACCCAGAAAACTCCTAATCCTACCTCAAAACTCCATCCAAGAAACTTCCCAGGTGGTCCAGTGGCTAAGACTCCACATTCTGAACGCAGAGGGCCTGGGTTCAACCCCTGGTTGGGGAACTAAATCCCACATGCTACAACTAAGAGTTTGCACGCCGCAACTAAGATTCTACATGCTGCAACTAAGATTTTGCATGCTGCTCCGAAGATTGAAGATTCCATGCACTGCAGCTAAGACTTGGCAGAGCTGCTCTGGCCACCAGGCTCTCTATGAGACACAGCAGTGAGCACACGCTTGCAGGCAGGGCTCACCATCTTGGACCACCAGTGTCCCCCACAGGCCCCTGCATCTGGAGAACCTGCATACTGACCTCCCCAACCCCCAAGATCTATCCCATAAAGATGCTTGGAAATGGCTTTTTGAGACCCCAGCTAGGAAATCAGGGGAAAGATTCCTGAAGAGTCTGCCTCCTTTTTGTTCTTATTCTGAACAAAATGTGCACATTAAAGCTGCTATTTCTTTCTTTTTTTTTTTTTAATATTTATTTGGCTACGCTGGGTCTTAGTTGCAGCATGCAGAATCTAGTTCTCTGACTAGGAATCTAACCCAGACCCCCTGCATTGGGAGCACAGAGTCTTAGCCACAGGACCACAGGGAAGTCCCAAAGCTGCCAAACAAACATTCAGATGTACCTGCTTCCTGGCCTTGAAAGTCTTCACACCCAATTCTTCAGGCTCCTCCAGCTCTGAGTCTCTCCTCCCTTTAGCCCAGCACTGTTTCCTTCAGGGCTGGGAGTGTCCGTGTTGGACTCGGCTTCATTACCCAAGGCTAGGCAGGGACTGAGTATTTTCTGGATCCTCAGAATACAGGCCAAAGCCTGAAAGGGTGGCTAGAATTTACTGAATAATTTTTTAAATTGTTGGTTAAACTATAAGAATGCATAAGAATCCTCACCAGCATTAACTTTTCAATGAATGAAGGCAGGAGAGCATGGGAGTAATAATACAGTTTACCCACAGATAACCCTCAGTTTATCAAGGGTTTACAATGGGCCAAGTGTTACAAGGAATTAATCCTGAAGGAATCACGAGGTTAAGCCACTTGCTCAAGGACAGTCAGCTAGGATGTGACAGCTGGAATTTTAACTCAGATATGTCCTGTTCTAGGGCTCTCAAAGAGTCTTCCCTGTGCCTAAGGGCATGTGTGTATCTCTCAAGCTCTTAGCAACCATAAGAGACAGATGCTGTGTCACCCAGACTCACAGTTAACAAATTGAGACCCAGAAAAATTAGACATGTAATACAGAGCATACACATGATAAGACCTCAGTAACTAATGATACTTGCTAACACTTAATCTAGGGCTTCCCTGGTGGCTCAGAGTAAAGAACCCACCTGCCAATGCAGGAGACATGGGTTTGATCCCTGGGTTGGGAAGATCCCCTGGAGAAGGAAATGGCAACTCAACTCTAGTATCCTTGCCTGGGAAATTCCATGGACAGAGGGGCTTGGTGGGCTACAATCCATGGGGGTCGCAAAAGAGTCAGACACCACCGAGTGACTAAACAACAACACTTATCTAGCAATTGCTATTTGCTCTACTTTGTTTATGTGTTTAACTTGGGTTATCCACCTTAAGAATGCATCCTATCTCAGTATAAATCGTGGTTTTTGGTAGAGACACAAGGGGACAGAAAACTAAAAATAGGTGTGTGTATGCAGGGCTTCCCTGGTGGCTCAGATTGTAAAGTGTCTGCCTGCAATGCGGGAGACCCGGGTTTGATCCCTGGGTTGGGAAGATCCCCTGGAGAAGGAAATGGCAACCCACTCCAGTACTCTTGCCTGGAAAATTCCATGGACCGAGGAGCCTGGTAGGCTACAGTCCATGGGGTCGCAAAGAGTCGGGAGACTTCACTTTCACTTTCATGCATGGGTTTTTAGACATACATGTACTTCCTAACTCTGACTGATGAGCGAGTTTCTAAGCAATAATACCTGGGTAGCAATGAGCACACCCAGCGCCTAGATCTTGGTGTCTAAATACCATTCTCCAAGAAAAGGAACTAGGCTCCTTGGAGAGAAGACTGATAGCAGGGATATTCCAAAGTAAGCACAGAAAATCTTGTGGTGCCAAAAGTAAGGAAATACTCAAAGAAACACTGAAACATATTAAAAGGACACAGGAGCGAACTTAAAGGGGAAGCAAAATAAATAATATAGAAATTAATTATAAGCCACAGAATACTCATGACGTCATGGTGATATAAATACTTGAATAAATACATAATTAAGAAGAATGGGCAGCACTTGTTTACAATAGAGTTACATTAAAAGGCACCTTTATGCAAACAACCATGGTAATAATTATTGCTTCCAGGAGCGACGGATGAGTGCTAAAACTAAAAGGCAAAAAAATATGTTAAAAACTAAACAACAACAGAAAACACAACTAAAAAGCCAAGGGTGTTCAAATGGTTCATATCCTATCCCCCCATAGGATACTTATTAATTGCAAAAAAATAGTTACTTGACAGTTGAGAAACAAGAAGATGCTGCCTTAAGTAAGTAATTGAAGTCAACATCACCAACAATGAGACAGCAACATCCCAGTGCCTCCTGATACAGGATGCATTGAGAAGGATGCTATGTCACTTTTATGGGGTTCTTTCCCAAATGGCTCAACTTCAGTCTAATCGTGAGAAAATATTAAAGAAGTCCATAATCATAGGTATTCCAACAAAACCAGTGGTTCTTTAGTTCTTCTCTTTCAGCCATAAGGGTGGTGTCATCTGCATATCTGAAGTTATTGATGTTTCTCCTGGCAATCTTGATTCCATCTTGTGCTTCATCCAGCCCAGCATTTCTCATGATGTACTCTGCATAAAAGTTAAATAAGCAGGGTGACAATATACAGCCTTGACGTACACCTTTCCCAGTTTGGAACCAGTCTGTTGTTCCATGTCTGGTTCTAACTGTCGCTTCTTGACCTGAATACGGGTTTCTCAGGAGGCAGATAAGGTGGTCTGGTATACCCATCTCTAAGAGTTTTCCACAGTTTATTGTGATCCACGCAGTCAAAGGCTTTAGTGTAGTTGATGAAGCAGAAGTAGATGCTTCTGGAATTCTCTTGCTTTTTCTATGATCCAACGGATGTAGGCAATTTGATCTTTGGTTCCTCTGCCTTTTCTAAAACCAGCTTGAACATCTGGAAGTTCTCGGGTCACGTACTATTGAAGCCTGGCTTGGAGAATTTTGAGCATTACTTTGCTAACATGTGAGATGAGTGCAATTGTGCAGTAGTTTGAGCATTCTTTGGCATTGCCTTTCTTTGGGATTAGAATGAAAACTGACCTTTTCCAGTCCTGTGGCCACTGCTGAGTATTCCAAATTTGCTGGCATATTGAGTGCAGCACTTTCACAGCATGATCTTTTAGGATTTGAAATAGCTCAGCTGGAATTCCATCACCCCCACGAGCTTTGTTCGCAGTGATGCTTCCTAAGGCCCACTTGACTTCACATTCCAGGATGTCTGGCTCTAGGTGAGTGATCACACCATCGTGGTTATCTGGGTCATTAAGATCTTTTTTTTTTTGTATAGTTCTTCTGTGTATTCTTGCCTTAATATCTTAATATTCTCCTCTTAATATCTTCTGCTTCTGTTAGGTCTATACCATTTATGTCATTTATTGTGCCCACCTTTGCATGAAATGTTCCCTTGGTATCTCTAATTTTCTTGATGAGATCTCTAGTTTTTCCCATTCTATTGTTTTCCTCTATTTCTTTGCATTGATCACTGAGGAAGGCTTTCTTATCTCTCCTTGCTATTCTTTGGAACTCTGCATTTAGCTGGGTATATCTTTCCTTTTCTCCTTTGCCTTTTGCTTCTCTTCTTTTCTCAGCTATTTGTAAGGCCTCCTAAGACAACCATTTTGCTTTTTTGCATTTCTTCTTCTTGGGGATGGTTTTGATCACCACCTCCTGTACAATGTCATGAACCTCCATCCATCATTCTTCAGGCACAGGACTTAGAGACTACAAAATGGCCTGGGTTTCCTAAGAAGGAAGCTAAGATAATTCTTTGATAGAAAAGATTACATTATTCCTACAAGTTTCCCCTCTTTTATGATACATTTTTACTCTTTCAAATTCAGTTAGCATGAGATGGCTCTCATGTTCTGGTATGTCTAATAGTAAGAGATTGTTCTGATAGGGCTTCTGCAAACTGTTTAGTAAGGGTAGTTTCTATTGATCTTAACAGAAGACCTCTGATACAAGGGATTATAAAATATCCTATTAGGGCCATTCCTTCAAATACAATGATTAGGGAGGTCAGGACAGAGATCATTATTATACCTTTCCATTTGACCCCTCAACCATTGTTCCATCAGACTGGAGAAAGGATCATTTTCCCTGAATTTTTCGCCAACTTATTAGCCAAGGTGGTCAGACCTTGCAGGGCTCTTGTTATTGTGCCATCAGGGGTGGTGGTGTTGGGTATGAAAGTATAACACTGACTTCCTATCATAACACATGCTCCCCCTTTTTCTGCCAGGATCATGTCTAAGGCAGTCGGTTCTCCCAGGTGGGCATCTTACTGGTTGAGTCTAATTGTTCTGCTATTCCCTTGACAGTGTCTCTAGTACAGTTGACAAAACTCTGCTGGTTATAATAAATGTAGTTTATCCAACCCACATTTTTACTGATGGTGGACCGCTAGAATAATATTGATTCAAATTCCGATATCTGGTTTCTAGCCTTGAATTCATTAGGGGCACCCCTGGGAACTCTAATTGAGTCCATGTAAACATGTGTATCAGATGACCCACCACAGCTGGTGACATCTCTCTTGCTTCCATGTCTGGTTTGTACAGGGGTTGAGTCAGGGGGTAGAAATGTCAGAGTGAAAGGGACCCCCAGTTGAACTAAAGTGCAAGTCCCACTCCAGTCAGCCAAAGAATCCTGAGCAATGGTTCTCCGCAGTACCACCAGACATCCATCTGAGCCAACGACGATGCGGGTGGATTGCTGCTCTCAAAGAACTGGCTTTCTCTGCACCCAGATACATTGCCCGGGAATGCTAATTGCTCCCCCAACAGAGAGAGGCACGAGGTGTGATTAGCGTCATGGAATGGGGGTCTGACAGTCTTTGGGGTCCTACTGGAACCTTTCAGTTGGGAACAACAGTGACAAGGTCCTGCAGGATTTCTTGCCCCAAGCTGTATTGTCCTGAAAAAGGGATATCATGCATCCCACGCCCATAGGGTCTGAAGTCCACTCAAGTGGGAATGGTACCACCTGGGCTTCTGGCTTACCTGCCATGAAAGTGTAACAACTGCTCTTGTTTAAGGCTTGGACAGAATATTTAATCCATTCCAACCAGGCATTTGTTTTCCCATATCCAGTCTTGATCTCTGTGGTTTGGTGTAAATCCTTCACCTCTACCATGGTGACCTTAGTAGGGTCATTGGGAACTGGGGGTTGAATTGTTTCAGAAGTTTTGCATCTGTGGCACTAATTAGAAGGTAATTTTTAACAAATTTAATAGTTAATCTTCCCAGTGGATCTCTCCCAGATATGTCTGCCCCTAGCCCATACCAGGGCTTCCCTGGTGGCTCAGACAGTAAAGAATCTGCCTGCAATCTCTGGGTTGGGAAGATCCCCTGGAGGAGGGCATAGCAACCCACTACAGTATTCTTGCCTGGAGAATCCCCATGAACAGAGGAGCCTGGTGGGCTATAGTCCATGGGGTTGCAAAGAGTCAGACAAGACTGAGCAACTAAGCACAGCACAGTCCATACCAATGCTCAAGAGATGGACTGGTTTTCCCTGGTTTCGTCATTAATAGGAGTGGGTTATGTTGTAGATTCCCACAATCATCTCTGGGTACCCCTCCTTGTCAGGGATAATCTATCTTTTAGTTCCGCTAGGGTGAGAGCTGCTTTAAGTGGCTCAGCCGTATAACCCCCATTCTGGGTAATCCACCATACTTTGGCCCAACTAGAGCAGGGGAGTTGGTGTGGATCATTTCCTGACATGCCCCATACTGGTTCAGGACAAAGGTACTTATGTTCTATAGATAGCTGTGTAGGTTATCACAAGGGAAGACCTGGCAAGCATCAGATTTCACAGTTAGGGGATCTCTGCTTGTGGTCACATTAATAATTAAGTTGATCAGGTAAGGGCTGCCCCCAACAATCTGCATCTTGGTATACAGAATGACCAAGACGGGTATTAAAGTCTTTTCGAAGTCAGCTGTGTAGGATTGGGATGTTGGACCACGGACCGTTGCTCCTCTTGATTAGGGGATTCAGTCCCTTTGACTTGCATGTAATGAGTCCAACCTTTCTCTGCAGTGCAAACAGCTGTTTCAGTTGTCAGCAGCATCTGGTAAGGTCCTTCCCAGGCGGCTCAAGTTTGTCTTCCTTCCAGGTCTTTATCAGGATATGATCACCAGGCCAAAGAAGATGCACCAGAAATCCAAGGGGTGGGTCCTGACACAAGAGGCCCTGCAACCTAAGAGAAGACAGAGTAGAGGAGAGGCCAAGTATATAGTTTCTCAGAAATTGGTCTTTATTTCCACGGTTGACAGGTCAGCAGTTTGACCCAAATATGGTAACCCATACAGCATCTCATACGGGGATCATCGAATATCCTTATAAGGGGCAGTTCTGATTCTGAGAAGAGCAACTGGGAGGCACTTGGTCCGGGAAGTTCGGTTCCTAACATTAATTTAGTTATTCGTTTCTTTAGTGTCTGGATTATCCTTTCTACCTTTCCTTAGGAAGTTATTCCCATTTTATCCCCAGACTTTTTGTACTCCTTAACAGGAGTAGAAATAAAATGATTTCCATTATTTGAATCTATGTTCTCAATTAATCCAAAGCAGGGAATTATGACCTCTCATAGTATCTTAGTTACGTTGCTAGCCATGGCAGTTGACAACGGGATGGCTTCAACCCCATTAGTTAAATGGTCTGCTATTACTAAGAGGCACCTGAGGCGACCAGCTCGAGGCATCCTCTGTATAGTCGACCTGGATACTCTGAAATGGCCTCAGACTCAGGTTTTTCCCCACCGAGGGCTGTTTTTTTTTTAACACTAGTTTATTTACCTTTCTGCAAGTAATACAACTTTCATTCAGCTGTTTAGCTATGGTATATATACCTTTGTTATCCATAAACTCTTAAGGCAGATTCACACAGGGCATGTGGGTCCCAATGACTTCCTCTATGTAACTTGAGTTAACAGTTCTCTCATAATCAGTTTTGAGAGCATCTCTTTTCCGTCAGGTAGAAGCCATTTCCCTTCAGAGGTTTTAGAGGCTCCCAGCTTGGCCAATTGTTCTTCTTCCTGGGGTTTGAAAACCGGGGCAATGGAAGGAGGAGGATGGACGGGGATAGGATGGAAATTCGGGGCCTCTGACCTGAGGGCCGTCTCTTTAGCAACTCCATCTGCCAATCTGATTCTCTGTGTCTCCATAGAATGTCCCCGCTGGTGTCCAGGTATATGTACTACTGCTATTCCCTTGAGTAACATTAAGCTTTCCAGCACCTGGGTGATTAACTCTTTATGAATTAGGTCCCATCCCTTGCTATTAATAAGGCCACATTCAGTGCAAATCTTTCTGAAGGTATGTACCACAGCAAAGCCATATTGAGAGTCTGTGTAGATGGTTTCCGCTTTTCTTTTAGGAATTTTAAGGCTTGGATAAGGGCAAATAATTCACATATCTGGGCAGACCAAATGTCAGGTAATCTTTCTGATTCAATAACTGTGGATCGTTCCCCATCTGTAATAGAGTACCCATTGTGTCTTTTCCCTTCCAGCACTGGGAGGAGCCATCTACAGAGAGCTGAAACGCTGTGGAAAAAGGAATTTCCCTGAGGTCAGGTCGAACTTTAGTCTGGTCATCTATGAGATCTACACAGTGATGTTCCACAGGACCCATGTTTCAACTCTGGTCAAGAATTCGGCTGGGTTTCGACAGGTGTCAGTAGTGAGGGCTAGATTATCTCTTTCCAATAGGATAGCTTCATACTTCAGTATCCTGGAATCAGTTAGCCACCTTCCTACCTTCCGATGGAGAATTTCCCTGCCCGGATGTGGTGTGATGACAATCACTGCCCCACCAAATGTCCATTTTCTACTTTGCTCAGTTAATATCACCGTTGCTGCTACTGATTGAATACATTTAGGCCGACCCCCAGTTGCTGAGTCTAGTAACTTATATAAATACACCGCCGGTTGCCTCTCACCTCCGTGTGCCTGGGTCAAGACTCCTAGGCAGTCCCCTTATCTACATTAACATATAGACAGAAAGGTTTTTCTAATGAGGGGAGTAGCAGCACAGGGGCAGTGATCAAGGCTTGTTTGAGGGTATCTATTAACAAGAACTGTACAAAAAAGATCTTCACGACCCAGATAATCACGATGGTGTGATCACTGACCTAGAGCCAGGCATCCTGGAATGTGAAGTCAAGTGGGCCTTAGAAAGCATCACTACGAACAAAGCTAGTGGAGGTGATGGAATTCCAGTTGAGCTATTTCAAAACCTGAAAAATGATGCTGTGAAAATGCTGCACTCAATATGCCAGCAAATTTGGAAAACTCAGCAGTGGCCACAGGACTGGAAAAGTCAGTTTTCATTCCAATCCCAAAGAAAGGCAATGCCAAAGAGTGCTCAAACTACCTCACAATTGCACTCATCTCACACGCTAGTAAAGTAACCCTCAAAATTCTCCAAGCCAGGCTTCAGCAATATGTGAACCGTGAACTTCCTGATGTTCAAGCTGGTTTTAGAAAAGGCCGAGGAACCAGAGATCAAATTGCTAACATCTGCTGGATCATGGAAAAAGCAAGAGAGTTCCAGAAAAACATCTATTTCTACTTTATTGACTATGCCAAAGCCTTTGACTGTGTGGATCACAATAAACTGTGGACAATTCTGAAAGAGATGGGAATACCAGACCTCTTGACCTGCCTCTTGAGAAATTTGTATGCAGTTCAGGAAGCAACAGTTAGAACTGGACATGGAACAACAGACTGCTTCCAAATAGGAAAAGGAGTACATCAAGGCTGTATATTGTCACCCTGTTTATGTAACTTCTATGCAGAGTACATCATGAGAAACGCTGGGCTGCAAGAAGCACAAGCTGGAATCAAGATTGCCAGGAGAAATATCAATAACCTCAGATATGCAGATGACACCACCCTTATGGCAGAAAGTGAAGAGGAACTCAAAAGCCTCTTGATGAAAGTGAAAGTGGAGAGTGAAAAACTTGGCTTAAAGCTCAACATTCAGAAAATGAAGATCATGGCATCTGGTCCTATCACTTCATGGTAAATAGATGGGGAAACAGTGGAAAGAGTGTCAGACTTTATTTTTTGGGGCTCCAGGATCACTGAAGATGGTGACTGCAGCCATGAAATTAAAAGATGCTTACTCCTTGGAAGAAGAGTTATGACCAACCTAGATAGCATATTCAAAAGCAGAGACATTACTTTGCCAACAAAGGTCTGTCTAGTCGAGGCTATGGTTTTTCCTGTGGTCATGTATGGATGTGAGAGTTGGACTGTGAAGAAAGCTGAGCACCAAAGAATTGATCCTTTTGAACTGTGGTGTTGGAGAAGACTCTTGAGAGTCCCTTGGACTGCAAGGAGATCCAACCAGTCCATTCTGAAGGAGATCAACCCTGGGATCTCTTTGGAAGGAATGATGCTAAAGCTGAAACTCCAGTACTTTGGCCACCTCATGGGAAGAGTTGACTCATTGGAAAAGACTGATGCTGGGAGGGATTGGGGGCAGGTGGAGAAGGGGATGACAGAGGACGAGATGGCTTGGATGGCATCACTGACTCGATGGACGTGAGTCTGAGTGAACTCCGGGAGTTGGTGATGGACAGGGAGGCCTGGCGTGCTGCGATTCATGGGATTGCAAAGAGTCGGACACGACTGAGTGACTAAACTGAACTGAACTGATTAACTGTATTTCCTCAGGCCTCCAGAGGACAGGGTCAGCTTCTTCCTCCAAGAGATTGAGATATAGGTCTTTGGTTTTGAGTGTATAGCAATCTGTCCGTAACCTACAGTACCCAGTTAATCCTAAGAACTTCCTGAGTTCCCTTTTTGTGCTTGAAAGGGGCATATGGGTACTCCCTGAGAGTCATTTCGGGCCGTCTCCGTTTCCCTTCACTGATCAAATGTCCCAAATACTTGACTTCTTTTTCAACAAACTGTAATCTGGTGTTGGAGACCCTCAGGCCCTGCTGTACTAGAAAATTAAGTAAGCCTGTGTTAGTACTGGTGACCCCTTCCTTGTTTTCCCATCACCTACATATTGAAGGAGTCTTAAGGGAAGGGGGTACCTCAGGTTTTTCTAGTACCTGTTCGAGGACTTACCCAAAAAACTTGGGTGACTCGGTAAATCCTTAGCGAAGGTCTCTCCAGTGGTCTTGTTGCTCCCTTCCGGGTTTGAGGATCTTCCCATTCAAAGGCAAATAGGTCTCTACCGTTCTCAGCTAAAGGTCAAGTCCAAAAGGCATCTTCTGGGTCTACAACACTAAACCACTGATGATTATGAGATATTTTGCTGAGGAGTATATAAGGGTTGGGAACCACAGGGTGTCTACTTCAGAGTAGTTCTCGGTTTACTACCCTCAAATCCTGAAATAATCTATAGGATCCATCAGGTTTTCTTATTAGTAGTATTGGACTATTGAATGCGGACATGCAGGGTTCAAGGAGGCCATCACAGAGCAGGCCTTCTATAACAGGTTCTAATCTGAATCTCCCTTCCAGGGGTGTAGGATACTGTCTTCTGTTTCCCTTTTATCCTTAAGCTCAGTGTGAATAGGGGGAATATTTAGTCCCCTGTGGTTTTCTTCCCTGGTCCAGATGTCAGGGAGAATCTTCTTTTCCTCCTGAGCAGATAGAAAGTTAAGTGAGACTCGAATTTTCTTGTGAGTGATTGTTAACACGATTCACTTATGGCAGAAAGCGAAGGAGAACTAAAGAGCCTCTTGATGAAAGTGAAAGAGGAGAGTGAAAAAGTTGGCTTAAAACTCAGCATTCAGAAAACTAAGATCATGGCAACTGGTCCCATCACTTCATGGCAAATAGTTGGGAAATAGTGGCAGACTTTATTTTGGGGGGGCTTCAAAATCATTGCAGATGGTGACTGTAGCCATGGAATTAAAAGACACTTAATCCTTGGAAGAAAAGCTATGACCAACCTATGACCAACCAACAGCATATTCAAAAGCAGAGACATTACTTTGCCAGCAAAGGTCTGTCTAGTCAAAGCTATGGTTTTTCCAGTAGTCATGTATGGATGTGAGAGTTGGACTTTAAAGAAAGCTGAGCACCAAAGAATTGATCCTTTTGAACTGTGGTGTTGGAGAAGACGGTCGCAAGTCCCTTGGACTGCAAGGAGATCAAACCAGTCAATCCTAAAGGAAGTCAGTCCTGAATATTCATTGGAAGGACTGATGCTGAAGCTGAAACTCCAATACTTTGGCCACCTGATGCGCAGAACTGACTCCTTGGAAAAGACCCTGATGCTGGGAAAGACTGAAGGCGGGAGAGGGACGACAGAGGACAAGATGGTTGGATGGCATCTCTGACTCAATGGACATGAGTTTGAGTAAGCTCTGGGAGTTGGTGGTGGACAGGGAAGCCTGGCGTGATGCAGACCATGGGGTCGCAAAGAGGCGGACACGACTGAGCGACTGTACTGAACTGATTCCTAGTTTAGTCATTAGGACTAAATTAGTCCCCTTGGAATTCTGTCTGAGTCTGCATAGTCTTATACTTGAGTCTCTTTAAAGACAGGAACATTGAAACCTTCCGCTTTTACCCCTGAGACTAACAAATGCTCATTGGACAGAGGTAGGTAAGGAGGGTGACATGTCAGAGAGGAACGTGCCACTCCAGAGTCGATCAGGAAGGTGACCTCCTCTTTTTCAGGTCCTACCTCTAAATTTATCAAGAGCTGTTGGTAGGACCCTTCAATGTATAAGAGCTCCTGACCCCTCCATTCCTCATCAAAGTCATGAGAGGTATCACTTTTTCTTTTTTCCTCGACTGAGGACAAAGGCATCCCTCTTGAAATGTCCCTCCTTCCCACACCTGTAGCACTTGATTTCCCCTGGATCCCGCTTCCATTAAATCTTCCTGGAGGTGGTCTTTGTTTTTGATTCTTGGGGCCACCTCTTCCCTGAGTGACCTGTTCTATGGTGGTAAGCATAATCTTAGTTTTCTGTTTTTCTTCATCCCTCCATACATATACTTCTGGGCTTCTCTTAATAATTCTAAACTTTTATCTTTCCAATTGTCTAATTTCTGGAATTTCTTAGACATATATGGCCAACTGTTAGTTACAAAACGAATTTTAACATACGTTGGCCAAGAGGATCATCTAAATTCGATCCAGAGTATTTTCTTATTTAGTCTTTCAATCTATTCAGCTGGCCCTTCATCTTTTCCTTGCTGTATATCAAAGGACTTAGTAACATTTTGGAATCAGGGAACTCTCTGATCCCTTTTATAATTAGGTCCCTGAGATCTCTCGTATGACCCTCTGTTCAGGACTGTTATTATTCCATTGTGGTTCTTGGTTAGGAAATTTTACTCCAGCTGCTAAGACATTTGGGCCAGCTAAGTGTTCCCTTTCCCGAGTGGCCATCACTGCTGTCCAAATCATTGATCTTTCCTCTCTGGAAAACAGAATGCCTAAAATAGATATAAGCTCAGCCCACTTGAAAATTTGAGGGCCTAAAAATTGATCTAACTGGTTTGCGACCCCAGGGGGATTCTCTAATAAGGGCTTCAGTTCTTTCTTCAATTCTCAAACCTCAGAGCTCCTAAGAAGGGGTTGTTCACAAATCCAATTCCTCTTCCTCCTAGGGGACCCTCTTGGAGGGGTTAGAGGGCCTAAGGTTCCTGTCTTTCAGGAGGGAAGGGTAAATTTTGAATGTCCCTTTTACATTGTTCTATGTCCTTCCTCAACTGAGGAAGTGAGGGATGTAGTGCTGGAGAGGGCTCCGAGGCTATGATGGCCAGCTTGAGTTCTCTCTCTTCTGTTATTTCCTCTCCTGAGGCAGTTTAGGCTATTCCTGGGGCAGTTAAGGCTATAGGCTTCCTGAGTTATAAGGAGGAGGCACATAGTCGAGAGGATCCCACTTACCATTTTCCCTCTCCTTGTTTTAACCTAGTTCCATCTTTAAGGGGAATAGAACCACCAGCCCCTTTCTCCAACAAAGAGCATAATCTATTTCTTCCTGGGCAACTGGACTCTTGTCATTAACATACTGTACAAGCAATTGGCAGATCCAATCTTCATCAAACCCAAACTTAGGCCAAAATACTGTTGGTTTCAATATAGGTTCTTGAGTCCAAAAGAAACAGCAATACTTTATCATCTGTTGTTTCTTTTTCCCTTTCATCATAGGACTATCTCCCCAGTATTGGAATGTGCGTCCTAGGGGACTGTCTAGGGGAATCTCGTTGTTGGTCTTTCTCTCCTCGGAATCCTTCCTGCCTAAAGAAAATTCTTATTACCCATCCCTATTGTCTGATTGTGTGCTCTTGATTAGAGCCTCAACCCCCCTTTTCTTTCTTCGGAGGTTTCTTGCACTCTTCCCGAGTCACTTCGACTGTCTCTGGTCGTTTCCCTCAAGGGAGAACTATGCCAGAGGAGAGTATATTTCTGCTCTTAGCTTCTTAGCTACTGGCTGGTTGGTATAAGCCCCGGATTAGGTCGGAAAAGACTGCCTTATGCCATATGAAATCACCAAAGGATATTAAGGGAACTATGGATCAGGACTCCACACTCGCTTCCACTCACAGGTCCCATGCACACAAGACAGCCTCCGGGATGACCCGGCCACCAAGGAAATACTTTGTCACCTCTTGTGACGTTTCTTAGAGCTTTCCAGGTGACGCTGGTGGTAAAGAACCCACATCCCAATGCAGGAGACCTAAGAGACTCCGGTTGGATCCCTGGAGGGCATAGCAACCCACTCCAGTATTCTTCCCTGGAGAATCCCCATGGACAGAGGAGTCTGGAGGGCAACACAGTCCATAGGGTCGCACAGAGTCGGACGCGACTGAAGCGACTTAGCACGCACGTGACGTTTCCTACCTTGGTCCCTGCAGGGAGTAACCTGGTCGCCAGTGTGCCTGCCTGGGCCCCTCCCCTGCGTTGCCGATGGACTTCCGACCCGGAGTCCACTGTCAACCCAAGGGGTAGCAGATTTCCCCTCCCTGGAGGCCACCATAATGAAACAGTGGGATGCATCTCCTGGGGTGGGGAGGAGCGTTCATTCGACCCCTCCAGATGACATGGATCCCAGACGAGCCCCCAAATAGTTGGAAATGTCCTCCGCCGGAGCCGCGCGCTCCGAAAATGGATTGGCAAGGCAAACTTTACTTTTGCAGAAGGATGCACAACCAGCATGTGTGACCGGCGAGCACACTGAGTGGGAAGCCCGCTCTGTTTAGCGTGGTTTCACAAGCTAGCGCGATTGGCTAATTCAAGGGACGGGCGAGAACCGTGAACCAGCTAGGTGGGGGAGGGGTCGCCATGTGCAATTTGTTTACACGAACTTGAAGTGAAAGTGAAGTCGCTCAGTCGTGTCCGACTCTTTGTGACCCCATGGACTGTAGCCTACAACGCTCCTCCGTCCAAGGGATTTTCCAGGCAAGAGTACTGGAGTGGGTTGCCATTTCCTTCTCCAATACGAACTTAGAGACTACAAAAAGGCATGGTTTTCCTAAGAAGGAAGCTGATTATATCCTTTTATTGAAAAGGTTACGTTATTCCTACGTCCCTTCCCGGTTCTGGACTGCCGCCGAGTTCAGCTTCTGCAGACTACGCCGGCGCGAGAGGGACTGTTTGATTGGCTATTTGTTGCGTTGAGCCCGCAAATAGAAGCTACATGTAAGCCCCACCCCTTCCTGCCACGCCTCCACTCACGCAAGTCGGCCCTGGGCACGTCGCCGCCACGCGCGCGCTCGCACGCAGGGTGCGTGGTGACGTTACGGCGGCGCGGGCGCCATCCCGGAAGCGCGAGCAAGGCCGCCAGATGTGCAGGTGCTACTGCCAGCGACGCCCGGGCCGAGTTCTGGGTGGGGCTGGGGACGCAGGGGCCTCTGGGGATCCAGGCCGGGTTGGGCGCGGTCTCCGGGCTGTCGTGGGGTGGGGCGCGCCGCTGGCAACACCTGGGCACCCCTCCTGCGCACAGGCCTCAGTTTCCCCGTCTGCGCAGTGGAGGCGCGGGTGGCGCTGTGGGCAGGATCCGGATCCGCGGCGCGAGAGTTGGGGCCACTTGTATTCAGGCTGTACCTTGTCTCCAAAACCGGGCGTTGGCCTGTTTGGGCCTCAGTTTCCCGGTTTCACAAGGGCGGGGCATGAGAGGATTGGGGAG
This sequence comes from Bos taurus, assembly GCF_002263795.3. Lineage (NCBI taxonomy): Eukaryota > Metazoa > Chordata > Mammalia > Artiodactyla > Bovidae > Bos > Bos taurus. The sequence goes on along the minus strand of NC_037334.1, from coordinate 4,614,466 downwards.
CCCCACCCCACTCGCGGGTTTTGCTGAGCTTGTGCAGCCCTTTTAAATTCTGTTAAAAGACCTGGGTGGAGTAGCGGCCCCTTCCCGCTCTGGTGTGTGACCTTGCGCAATGGAGCCCACCCCTGTGTTGCCCTCGGAGGGGTAGTGTCTGCCTTGTAGGGGGAATTGGGGATTAAATGAAGTGCTGTACAAGTGTTTGTTCTTATTTTTGGAAGCACTGGGGAGGCCATCCTTAGATTTCTTCACGCTGCCCTCGGAGAAGCTCCCTGCCCGGAACCCAGCGCCTCTTATCACTGTTGGTTTCGGTCTCACAAACAGCGTTGTGAGATTCTAATTCTTTGTTATTCCTACTTTGTGGATGACAGATTTAAGAGGTGAGATGACTTTTCCAAGGTCACACAGCCTCCCTCTCTGCGTGTTTTCCCCATAAATGTATTTGGAGCAGGACCAGAGCCTATGCTGGGTCATTTCCACCCTGTGTATAGGCCAGACTAACAGTTGGGGAAGGCTTCCTCCACGAGGCATCTGGTGGGAGAGTGTGCCTTGAATCCCTCAGCCCTCACATCTGGGAGCCAGAGACAGGAAAGAGCCCTGCTTTGAAGCAGAACCATTTTCCACAGGTCCAAATGCTGTGCCTGCCAGGCTCTAGCTGCACACGACTAGCACACGACTCTCCTTTGAGAGCCCAAGTGTCCCCTTTATACATGATCTTCTTTGGAAATGTGGAGGGTGTTGGTGTCCATACCTGGCACGGAGTAGGAGCTCAGTAAGCATGGTGACTGGCGCTGGAGGGTGAGGGGAGGGGGGGAGTTATATTTCATCAGGTGTGACAGTTTACCTTGAGAAGGCACATGGGGGCTGCAAACCAATAGCCAGATTCAGCACAAAGAGAAATGTACTCTTGGCCTCTATGGGGTAAATATTAGTTGTTGACATTTGTAAATGAGGTGATTTCACAGGGACAAGAAATCCATGTTTTGGTTTTTTCTTTTTTTTTTCTGGAAAGAATCAGAAGTCTGGCAGGAATCAGGGACAGTAAGAAGCAGCTGTCTTGTCAGACGCAGATACTGAACATCCAGGTCTCGCATTTGTGGATCCTGTGGGCCGCGGGCATTTGAGTTGTGACCCGTGGTTACTGGTTGTGTGTCAATGGCCCAGTACCTCAGTCTCTGAGCATCATTTTCCTCATACATAAATAAGGATGATAGCAGTTGCTGGTGTTTGAAATTGGTGTCTTGTTTAGCATAGAGTTGATGTTCAATAAAGAGGAGGGTAGACGTGGACTCTGAAAGCCCTTCCTGATCCTGTGCATGAATCTTAACCAGTTGCAAGTGGGCTTTTCTGTTGGCCATTAAATGTGCAGATCCCAGAGCCAAGCTATGTCAGGATTCTGGGTTTTTCCTGAATCTCCTCAGGAGGGCCAGTGCTGAAGCTGTGTCCCCTCCTGCCCTAGCATGGTCTTGGAAGTCCCCACCTGCTGGGGTGTAATCTGTGTGCCAGAGAAGCTGGGAACTGCAGATCCATCTGGGTTGCTGGGGCTCACTGCCTGGCTTTAAGTTGCTAATAGAAGTCCAGCTTCAGAGCTGAGTTTGAAAGTTTCTGTTTTGCTCTCACCAAATTAAATTCTGGCAATGCCTTGCTGTGAGCTGGGTTCTGGGCTTGGCTCTGGAGAAAGCAGCAAGCCAGAAAGACATGCCTTTGTTCTGCTGCAGCTGACACTGTGGGGGTGACTGGCAAATGGGTCACCTGATAACTAAAATAATTTCAGGAAGAGATGAGACAGTGGAACCATTTAAAAAGGTGAAGTGATGAGAGTGACCAGAGTGGGGGGTCTTTTGGGAGAGAAGGCATTGCGGGGGGGGGGTGATGAGGGGACAGCCATATATGTTCTCCCAGTGGGGACAGCAGGTGCAAAGGCAGGGGCGTGTGGGAGGAGGGTGGCAGATCTATGCAGGAGGAAGTTGCCTGTGACTTTGGGCACATGGGAATTGGGGATGTGGAGGTAGAAGGGGTGATGGGATTCTGATGTGCTTGGGTACAAGTTATAAATATGAACTCCAGTGATTCTCAAAACACTTCTGAATTTCTGGGATGACAAAGCTGAGGCTCAGGTGGCATGACCCACTTCATGTGGCTTGCGGGGTAGCCAGACCCTCTTATCCATCCCACCTCCCCCACTTCTGATGCAGACCAAAAATTCTTTCTTCCTGCCTGTTTCAGGCAGCGGAGGAGGAGGAAGAGATGGACCCCCCGGACTCGGCCTCGAGGGTCTTCTGTAGCCGCATCCTGAGCATGGTGAATGCGGACGATGTCAGCGCCATCATCCTGGCCCAGAAGAACATGTGAGTGAGGCCAGGGGCCCTGGGTCCCCAGCGTGGGAAGGAATCCACTTGCTGGCCAACATTCTTGCCCTGCCCGCCTCTACCCTGGTCCCACACTGGTGATAAAATGAAGGAAGTGAGCAAATCTTCTGGCTGGCTCCAAAGTAAATTCCTTCCTGGCCTGGAGGCGAGGCCTTGGCACAGGAAGCGGGGCCCTGGGACAGTTTTGCAGCTGTGGACAGTTTGGCGGGGGCCGCAGCAGCTCCTAGCCTGAGGCCTGGGGTGGGGAGACTTGGGTTGGGGGGAGGATAAGGAAGGGGCTGTGGGATTTAAGGGAGCCATGGCTCACTTCCTGTTGGGCGCCTGTTCTCAGAGCCAAGGCTGTCTCTGCAGTGCATGCGGGGTCACTTGGAAGCTCTAGGAATGACCTTTGCCCTCTTTGGGGCTTGGCACTGTAGCCACCACAACTTCCCCCTAATTCCAGCATGCTCTCTGACACAATCTTGGGGTGGAATCAGTCTCCTGGGGCTTTATCTTTGTGTCTTGAAGCTAAAAGTTCTTCATTCCACTTATGGCACAGCAGGGACCTGATACCTTGCCTTTCTCGTCCTGTGACAAGGGTGCTGACTCTGCCTGGTCTCGGCAGCGCCCATCTCCCTCCTGGGTCTTACGGCCAGATTCAGACCTGGCCCTGGGGGAACGCCCAGGCTGAGAGGAGACAAAATCAGACTTGAACCTTCCTGGCCTCAGGGTATCAGGACCGGAGCAGAGAAAGAACCTGGGGAAGCAGGAGAGTCAAAGAGTCTGCTTGAGGGAGAGGGTGAAGGCTACATGAGAAGGGCACCCTTGAGGAGGGTTTTGAAAGCTAAATAGGAGTTTGCTAGCTGTCTCAGACACCAGGTAGAGCTCTGCAGGACACGGGAATGATGTACACCAAGGTCACGGAGCAGGAAAAGGCCTAGCAGGATCAGTTGGCAGGGCCCTGGAGGCTGAGCAGAGGAGTCGGTGCCCTTTTTCTGCTGCCAGGCTGGACCGCTTTGAAAAGACCAACGAGATGCTGCTCAACTTCAACAACCTGTCAAGTGCCCGCCTGCAGCAGATGAACGAGCGCTTCCTGCACCACACAAGGACCCTGGTGGAGATGAAACGGGACTTGGACAGCATCTTCCGCAGGATCAGGTGGGTGCTCCCCCTCCAGCCTCCGCCTCCCACTCCATGGTTCAGGTTCCTCTCCTCTTCGATGAGGGCCGTCCTCTCCACGTAGCAGGGTGGGAGACTCAGCTTGTTTGTTTTACAAGGCTTCACCGCACACTTAGTATTGGAGAAGGACTGAAAACCTTAGAGTTTCTGAACTTAAGTTTTATTTCTTTTTGAACATGCAACATAGCACCAGACCCATACTGCAAAAGGTAGGCCAGAGCAGACAGTGAAAGGCTAGCCTCCTGTCCGCCTTGGCCTCCACCCAGGTCTTCTCTCAAGAGAAAAATGAGATTCCCGGGGTTTGTGGGTGCTCCTCGAGCCGGTTTCCATGAGGACAGGGAAAGACTGTCCAAGTCCCCAGCCACACAGAACGCTTGACACCCGCACCCCCAGAGCTCACACTGCTGTTGACAGCCTGGGCTCCTGGGCCCAGAACCAGCTACAGTGGCATTTCTGGCCGACCGTGCCGCTTCTGCTATTTCAGGAGCAGCCACGTCTGCTGGCAGAGTAGGTGCCACAGATTGAGGGCAACAGGTTGGAGCAAGCTCTACGCAGAAATCACGCAACAGGCCAGATAGATGCTACATAAGAGGGCATGTTTTCTGGGGCTTCTCACCAGGCTGCCCGCCCACGTGTGGTGTCGCAGGGATGGGGCTAGAGCAGGAACCCCAAAGGTTGACGTGTATCTGGGTCACTCAGTGAAGGTGGAAGTGTTAGTCAGCAAATTGTGTTTGACTCTCTGCAACACCATGGACTGTAGCCTGCCAGGCTGCTCTGTCCATGGAATTCTCCAGGCCAGAATACTGGAGTGGGTTGCCATTTCCTTTTCCAGGGAGTCTTCCCGACCCAGGGATAGAACCCGAGTCTCCCACATTGCAGGTAGATTCTTTACCGTCTGAGCCACCAGGGAAGCCCTGATGTCCCTCGGGAAGGAGATGAGTGTGTCTGCCCAGGCAGGGACGCCGCAGCAGTGATACTCTGGGGGACGGTTTGGGGCACGGTGCTGGCTGACCAGAGTCAAGGCTGAGAGGCTGTTCTGAAGGTCCTTTTGTAACTCTTTGTAAACAGAATTGCAGTAAAAAAAGTGAAAATCTCAGTTGCTCAGTCATGTCCGACTCTGCGACCCCAGGGACTGCAGCCCGCCAGGCTCCCCGTCCATGGGATTTCCCAGGCAAGGTTACTGGAGTAGGTAGCCATTCCCTTCTCCAAGGGATCTTCCCGACCCAGGTTTCCTGCATTGCAGGCGGGTTCTTTACCATCTGAGTCACCAGGGAAGCCCAAGCAGAACTGCATTACTTCAGGTACGAAGAAAAAACCAGCAGTTAAAAAAGGGAAACAGGTGCCTCTCTGTGAACTTCAGTTTAATGAGTGCCGGTGTTTGGGGCATGGACAGGCAGGCCCTCCTGGCCCCTGTACAGACATCCTCACCCCAGGATGGAAAGACAGGCTGGGACAAGTCCCCAGAGGAGTGGCTGTTGAGGTGAGGGGAAGGGGAGCCTCCTGGAAGGTGGTCCTGGTAGAAGAGGGTGAGACATGAGGCATTACAGGTGGGGGCCGGACCCAGCACTAAGGCCGTGTGGAAGCTGGGCGACAGCAGAACAGTAGCTGCCACCCATCATGGGGGTCGGAGGGCAGGCTGAGCGCCCAGCCCCCTCCAGCCTGGAGCAGTGAGCAGGGGGGCCCTGGCCTGCACCGGGCCCAGCCTGTCTCCTCAGCAGGCTCAGCCCTGTGTGCCTTCCCTTCCCCAACAGGACACTGAAAGGGAAGCTGGCCAGACAGCACCCGGAGGCCTTCAGCCGTAAGTGTCACCCAGAACTCCTGCATCCCACTTCTGGGCTCTGCACCCTTTGATGTCAGTGCCCTCAGCCCAGGGCTGGCTTCTGGAATGTACCCCAAGGGCTGACAGCAGGCCCAGGCCCTGGTGGGTCGTGGGTCCAGAGAGACGTGGGGCAGGGGTCTGGCCTGGTCTTCTTGGCAACCTGCAGAGCAAGTGTTGAGATCAGAATCTCCTCCTTCGGCAGAGGTCATAACAACGGGGTGTTGACAAGGATGATAGTCCTTAAAAAAAAAAAAAGAAAGGATGACAGTCCTTAGCCCAGTGAGTGTCATGCACCCACTGCGAGGCAGGCTGTTACCCGTAGCCACCTGTGAGGTGGGGGCTGTGCCCAGAGGGGCAGTGACTTGGCAGCCGGAAGCACAGCATCATCCATGCCGAGCCTCACTTTACCCAGTCTGCTGAATGGGCCAAAAGCTCCCCACCACAGGGCTGCTGAAACCACAGGCACAAAGGCAATGCCATCGTTTCCCAGTTTATAGAGCGGGGAGCTGAGGCACAGGCAGGTGAGGGGCCAGGCCCAGGTGACACAGTCAAGAGGGCAGAGCCAGGCTCAGGCTCACCGCCCAGGGCCCATGTAGGCCAGACTCCGGAGAACCTGAGTCCTTACCTCACTTCACCTTGAAGAGAGGCCTCTCACCTGCCAAGGCCTCAGTTTCCTCCTCTGTAAAATGAACAGAGTCCTGTCCTGTGGGGTGGAGATAGCTGTCAGGGGTCATGGGCCCAATTAATCCCTCGTCACAGTGCCCAGTGATGACAGTGACTCAGCCAACTCTTGGGTCGTCTTCCCCCAGACATCCCAGAGGCATCTCTCCTGGAGGATGAAGATGAAGACCCCATTCCGCCTAGCACCACCACCACCATCGCCACCTCAGAACAGAGCACAGGCTCGTGTGACACCAGTCCCGACACTGTCTCGCCCTCCCTCAGCCCTGGCTTCGAGGACCTGTCCCACATCCGGCCTGGTTCCCCTGCCATCAACGGTCGCAGCCATACAGATGACGAGGAGATGCCGGGCGAGTAGCCCTGCTCCCAGGAGCTCCGAGGGGGTCTCAGGGCAGCAGCAGCGTCACTCCCCAGATGTCTGAAGTGGCAATGGAGAACCCTGCCTCGAGATACTCAGCTTTGCCACCCTAGTCTGTCATTTAGGGCTTGCTGAGGGGACAAGGCTCCCTCCTTAGAATTCCTGGGGATCTTTCATTCCTCCTCCTTCCTCACTGAGAACATCTTTTCTGTAGATTCCTCTATCAAACTGGGGATGACCAGTCCATCTGGAGTTGGGCTGGGCACAGGGAGCTTTTCCAGAGTCAGGCCTTAGGTCTACTCTGAACAACACTTCAAGCTTCCCAGAGACCAGAGCCAGATGTCCCCTGCCCCAGCCCCCTGGTCAGAGCCCCCTCAAGACAGTCAAGCACTGTCATCTGAGTCCACCCAGCCCACCCCTGCGCCTACTGGTTCTGGTCTTCTTGCCCCTTCCTCCAATGAGAGTACTGAATCCTTTCTCCAATCATTATCTCAAGGAGGTTTCTGAAACAGTTGTAGAAGGCTCAAGACAGAGATTAGCCATCCACTCAGCCCCAAGCCTGTTTCTCTGACCAGAGGTGTAGACCTCTAGAGCCTAACAAGCCTCTCCTAGGGCCTTTGTGGAGCAAGCCGAGCAACGTTGGAGAACAGAGTTAAGTGGAATATTTTTGTACCCGATGTTTACAGATGCTGTTGGGAAGTTATCAATAAAGAGACTCTGTTACTAAAAAGGGGAGGTGCATCTAACAGTGACTTCCTTCCATCCCTGGGCTCAGCATCCCAAAACAGGGACAGGTGCTGCACGTGGGACAGGCTGGCTGTGGAGCGCCAGGCACCACTGGCCTAGGAGGAGGTGGGGCTGCTTTGGGTGGGGGTCCCCAGTGGTGACAGCCACAACGACCCCACTTCCTATCACCACAGAGGCCTTCCCACTGCTCACATCATTTCCTTACTTCCTTGAATAACTCCTCTAAATCTCAGCCCCAAAGTGGGCTCCTCAGGAAGCTAGATGGGGTCGCATTCCCCATCAGACACTGTCACAGAGTCCCCTCATCTTTGAAGCACTTTCCATTAAGTTATTAAAGGTCTCTTCCCAGACCTCAGAGTGTCTACATTTGCCTGGTCCATAGGGGCGCCGGGAAGTGGTCAATGAAGAAGGTACCCTGAGCAAGGCTCCACTGTAAAGAAGCCCCTACAGTGCAGACGTGGGTTCGATCCCTGGGTCAGGAAGATTCCTTGGAGGAGAGCATGGCAATCCACTCCAGTATTCTTGCCTGGAAAATCCCATGGACAGGGGTCTGGCAGGCTACAGTCTACAGGGACAGAATCAGACACGACTGAAGCGATTCAGCACAGCACGCCGCCAAATCCACGGGTAACTTCGTCCTCACTTGTTCCCAGCGCTCAGCACTTTTTAACTTCTTCCGTCCCAGAAACAAGACCTTGGGTCCCACCTCATTTCCTTGAGGGAATGCACCAACCCCACCTGCCCTCGGTGCTCCTGTACGCACCCGCCCTGATACCCACTTATGCACAGCAGCCAGAGAGCCTCCAGTGGCTCCAGGGGTCTAGCCCCCGCGCCGCCTCCCGCCTCGACCCCTGCGTCTTTGGACCTGCGGCTTAATTCCTTTCCTGCAGCACAAAGGTCTCTCCTAATCTGTTTAAATATCTCCGGAGCACCCGCTATGTGCGGGCCGTCTTCCAGGAGGTTTGGAGACAGGGCAGTAACACCTGGAAAGGTGCGGTCGTCTTACTACGTGACCCGATGGGTGGGGCTCACAGCCGGAAGCTAGCGGGCCAAGGTCCCACTCAGGCGCCGCGACTTCGTTCGCCAGCACCCACCATGGGGGCGGGGCGGGGCACGACGCGCGGCGCGGATTGTGACGCAAGCACGCAGCGTGCTCGGTGCGCAGGCGCTTTCGGCGGCGAATCGGCGGTTTCCGGTTCCGCCGCCCTCTTTCTCTTCAACCAGGCGGCCGAGCAGGTTGGTGGTGGAGGCCTTGCGGGTTGGCGCTGGGCCGGATTGGTTTGTAGGGTGCGGGGGACTATGGGGGCCCAGGGAACGGAGGCGGCGGCCTGAAGTCCGTGTAGGCGGGCCAGGTTCTGCGGGGTGGCTTAGCAAGGCACGTTGGGCCGGGTTCCGGCCCCGAACTGGGCCCCGCGAGGGAAATCGGCATTTGGAAGGGGAGCTTGCCCGCTCTGCCGGCCCCAGCTATCTGAGGAGGCCTTGGGGAGAGCGTGTGTCCTTCGGGTATGATCTAATTTAATGCGGAGGGGTATTAACTAAATTTTTCTCGTGGCGGAAACCGTGCCAGTCCCTTCGAAAATATGAAGCCCCTCAGCTGGGTTTCTGTCGCCTTTTTCTAAGTCTGTAAAGAGAGTCTGGTAGTAGCAACTGTTTTCTTAACTTGGAAAATGAAAACGATACCTCTGTAAACACGTACCAGGCACGTGGTTAGCAGTTGTTATTTATGGATTGGATAAAACGCAGGAAGTGTGGTCTGAGCATTCGGGTGTAACCCAGAAGGAAGCCGGAGTTTTGGGTGTCTGAGCTTGGTATTGGAGAGGAAAAGGGATTGTAGAGAGGAAGGTGTGTGTGTTGGGATGCTACTAAGATGAGATTCCCACCCAGGCTGCAGGAAGAGCAGGGGCTGGTGAGGAGAGGAAGGGTGGGACCTTCAGACCACGCTTGGAGAAAATATGCTTGGCAGGGTGGTGCCCTAAAGTTGAAGATGCAGGCTCAGATGGGCAGAAGGAACCAGGCAGTGAGGTGGGCCTGCAGTTGAGGTCGAGGCATGCATGGGGCTGGCTTGGACTAAACCTGGTCAGCCTGTGAGCTGGGGCTGCTCAGACCTTTAGCGATCACCACTCCCCCCATCCATGCTAACCCTGTCTCCCCAGCAGGCGCAGAGATGCAGATCTTTGTGAAGACCCTGACGGGCAAGACCATCACCCTTGAGGTCGAGCCCAGTGACACCATTGAGAATGTCAAAGCCAAAATCCAAGACAAGGAGGGTGAGTTGGGCTGAGTCTGAGTGCTGCGCCCAGTAGGAACCTCAGCCCTGGGTTTCTGCTATCCTGTGTGCAATGGGTGCTGGGCTTCAACAGATCTCAGCCATGCCAGTGTTCCCCAGTGTCATCTTGGGAAGACAGCTTGCCCTCCCCACCTCAGTTTCCCTTTTGACAGATTGGGGTAATCCTGGCACAGCCTTGTGGTGGCGGTGGGCGGGGCACGGCGGGAGCTGTGCTTGCAAGAGCCTCTGTAATGGAGGTCCTCTCTCCTTAGGCATCCCACCTGACCAGCAGCGGCTGATCTTCGCTGGCAAACAGCTGGAGGATGGCCGCACTCTGTCAGATTACAATATCCAGAAAGGTACGGGGTGCGGTGGCTAGCAGGGCCTCAGCGAGGCCTAGGACCCAGGATGCAATGCTGACAGTCTGTCACTAGGAGGGAGCTGTAGAGGAGGGTGGTCCTTAAGGTGGGGATCAGATGGCGCTAGGGAGTGTTGCTCTGTAAAGTGCTCTTTTCATCGCTGAAAAGCGTCTCCATCAGTGTTTTCCGAATGCCCATGGTTTCTCATGTTCTTAGTCACTTTTCTTTTAAGGCCTGTGTGTGAGTATTAATGTTACAAGTATTGTAAAGGAAATCACCACTTTTTCCCTAGCAAAATAAAAGGTTATCCTTGCATCTCTTAGAAATTGCCTTGCCTGTGGGGAAACCGAGGTGGATACCACTGTTGGTGTATATTTATATTAGTCTCCAATTTCGTGAGGACTGGTGACATGACAAGGTGCAGGTTCTGTGGGGTGGCATGTCCATGTGCACATACCCAAGGGGTTCTGATGTAGCCCCATCATACTTGATAAGCTGTGGTCTGGAGGGCCCTGGAGGCCGCCCTCCACCCGTGGGACTGAGGTGGTGAGGCTAGGCTCCGACAGTGTCTCTGCCCTTCATTTCCTGTAGAGTCCACCCTGCACTTGGTGCTTCGTCTGCGAGGCGGCATCATCGAGCCTTCCCTCCGCCAGCTCGCTCAGAAATACAACTGCGACAAGATGATCTGCCGCAAGTATGTGCTCACGCATGGGGGCGGGGGCCGCCCTGGGCATGGGCCGGATGCGCCCTCACCCTCCCTGGTGTCCTTGCACAGGTGTTACGCCCGCCTGCACCCCCGTGCTGTCAACTGCCGCAAGAAGAAGTGTGGCCACACCAACAACCTGCGCCCCAAGAAGAAGGTCAAATAAAGCTCTTCCACCTGCTTCTCCTTTGCCCGCAGGGCGGCCTCCTGCCCAAGCCCCGTGGTCCTGGGCCTCAATAAAGTTTCCCTTTCGTTGACTGGAGCAGTAATTGGTGTCCCTGTGGCTGGTCTGTCCAGTGGGGGGGGGGGGCGGTGACTGAGATGTGGACACCTACGGGACTTAATGTTACTCAGCTCTTCATAGCCCTTGGGGGTCCTGGGTCCTGAGTTCCAGTTGTCTTATCTGTAAATTGGACCATGGTCCCTGCCCTTCACATCTGAAGTTGTCAGAACCACAGCACAAGGAAGTCTCAGACCTGGCCCTCTGCCACATAACCTAGTGAGCCCACCCGTTTGGGTTTTATCATCTGAAATAGAGAATAAAGACCTTCACCAAGTGACCGGTGGGACCTGGTCAGGCACATTTAACAGCCCTTATGTCTGGGCCCTGGAGGTGTTTGGGTGTGGGTGGATGGGTGGATAGGCTGGAGCATACCCCCTAGTGTAATAACACCTTCTCTCCATTTTGCCTGACCACTAGCCCTCCTGGCTCCACCCAGGACTGATGTCTGTTGGGTGAGGGTTGCAGTGCCCTGGCAAGGCTGTGTTTTTATTTGTCTTGGGATGACTGGGGCTTGATGTAGGTGACAACTCAGGCCTAGAGTGATGCCTGAGAATAGCTGAGACCTGGAGTGCCAGTTAAAGGCTGTCACTTCAATGTCTCAGGTAGTTGAGTTTCTTGTTAGCTGCCCCTTCCTCCCTGTGGCCAGGCTGCCATTTTCCTGGTCTACCTGGTCTACTCCTAGAGGAGGGAGGTTCTGAAGTTCAAATTAGGCTGTGTGTATCCAGCTCTCAGGCCTTTTCTTAATATGAAACACTACCACCACCATCTCCCTGCCCTGCCCTGGACTCCCATCTCAGGGGCTTTTTTTTCAGCTCACTTCCAATCAGGGCTTCCCTGATACCTCAGTTGGTAAAGAATCCACCTGCAATGCAGGAGACCCTGGTTGGATTTGGGTCGGGAAGATCCCCTGGAAAAGGAGTGGGCTACTCATTCCAGTATTCTTGGGCTTTCCTTGTGGCTCAGCTGGTAAAGAATCCACCTGCAGTGCTGGAGACCTGGGTTGGGAACATCCCATGGAGAACAGAAAGGGTACCCACTCCAGTATTCTGGCCTGGAGAATTCCATGGACTGTATTCCTGGAGAGTCCCATGGGGCCACAAAGAGACTGGACTGAGTCACTTTCACTTTCTTTTTCCAACCAGTTCACATAGGACCTGCTAGTGAATCTGCTGTAGGCTGGGTTCCAGCGACTTGAGCTTTCCAATGTCAGAACCTGCGTTCAGATCCCACTCTTGTCACAGCCTTGTGGCCTCTGATGACGAATATCACTTCCCAGATTTCTTTGTGTGGGAATGGAATGTGAGGAAGTGAAGTCGGGTGTTGACAGTTGTATAGAAACAAAACCTTGCTGTATATAGAACCTTATATTCAAGATCAAAAACTTTAAGAAGGCAAGCGCTGGACAGGAATAAACACGGGGTGGGGTGGGTAGAGGGTGTCAGACCTGAGAAGCCCTCCAGTATTCGCTTCCCATTGTTCCCCGGGGTTTCTTCCAGGTTGACTGTTCACCACAGGCTACGTTCCGAGGCCTCCCGGCCTGCAGGGGGCGCCAGGCGCATCGGAGCAACCTGATCCCGGGCGGGGCCAGAGCTGCGCAGTCATGATCACAGCGGAGGCCGCATCAGAGTCCACTGTCCCTGCGGTGCCGGGTGATACGGCCGCCACTGGAGTCCCAGAGCACGAGGAGCTGGTGTGGCCCTGGGTGAGCTCGAGCCCGAGCGGGAACATGAGTGGGGCGGGCGGTGCAGGCCCGGGGGCACCAGCTTCATGCCCTAGCCATGCTCCCCGCTCCGTAGAAAGATGCCCCGATCCGGGAGCTGGTGCAGCGCATCCACCAGCTGCAAGCTGAGCGCGCGCAGGCCTTCCGCCGGCTGGAGGAGTGAGTGTGGGCGTATGGGAGGGGAGGGGTCCCAATGTTCGGCCCTCAGCCCACTCGGGATGGGCGAGCCTTGAGGGAGGAACTGGGTCCCCGTGCGCCTCAGTGTCGGAGGTGGAGCGGGGTTTGCGAGGAGACCAGATCGCTCCCTTCCTTATGCGCTGGGGTGCGCTCGTCTCGGGTTAGCCTCCACACTCTGGGATCGAGGGACACTTCTTGGGCGGCTTTCAGGCGGTCGATGCGGGTGCAGGGCCTGAGAGCCGGGGCCGTAGCCTCAGGACCCTCACCTGCCGCAGAGGCCACCGCCAGTACCTGAGCAGCGGCCCGCCCTACGACTTCCCGCGCTACCGGAGCACGGTCCACGAGGTGACCCAGGTCTTCGCCGCCGCCTCGAGAGAGGTGCTGGCGGTGGAGGCCGAGCTAGCCGGACCCCGAGCGCAGCCGCTGCTCGCGAGCCACGTGCGCAGCCTGCAGCAGCTGGAGGAGACGCGCCTGACCACAGTGAGGCCCCGCCCCCCGGCTGTTTCCCCCGCGCCCACTCTACGGCTTGTGTCTCCCGGGGCTTGGCCCACGGTGCACCCCTTGGGGGAGGGGCCACATTCCGTCCCTGCAAACCCCGCCCCTGGCGCCCCAGCAGTCCCCTCTACATGTCCCAGCTAAGTCGTCCATTAAGATTTCACTTGAGAGTCTCAGGCTTAGCCCCCTCCTTTCTGCCCCCACTTTTATCCAGGACACGCCCGCTCCATCCCAGACCCCACCTCTACAGCGCTCCTCCCCTCTCTGGCTTGTCCCAGTGCCCCAGATCTGTTACTCAACCCTCAGATTGGGTGCAGTGAAACTCCAGGTCAAGTCCCCTTCTTAGTAACCCTAGATCCCAGCCTAAGTTGTGGGCCTGTGACCCGGCCTACTCTGCCTTCACAGCCAATCCTGACCGAGATACAAGGCCACGTGAAGCCACGCCCACACCACACTCGCCGCTGGGATTCCCAGGCCACCCTCTTTTAGAGACCCAACCCAAGTCTAGGTTTTTGGCCTACTTCCAAATTGGGATTATAACGCCCTGGCTGGTCTCTGAGACTAAGATTCCGCCTACTTATACCTCCAACTGCACCACTCCTGTCCCCCAATCCCTGGCCGAGATTTTACCCCATTCCCCTTCCCCGCCTACATGAGGACACACCCACACTGCGCTGACTCTAGGGCCCGCCCACTCGGCCCCCCTGGTCAGGAGCCCCTCTAAACCTAATCCTAGATTCCTCCAGCGTTAAAAGTACTGCTGCCCTTGAGACTCCTGCCTGCTTTGCCCTCCTCCCCCTTGTGCTGCCTTTCTGGGGGCTTCAGTGTTTCCCCCACCCTCCTATGTGGGAGGTCAGGGCACGGCCTCTGCCAACCGTGACGTCCTCCTCGCTGCCCATTCCCCCAACCAGGTGGCCCTGCTGCAGCTGATGGGGACACCAGAGCTGACTGGGCAGGAGGACAGCCTGCAGATGCACCAGCTGAAGATGAAGTGAGTGCTGCCTCCCAGTGGGCTGACCGTGCTAGATTTGCGTAGGCATCCTTGGGCACCCAGCCCCAAACAGGCATGCCCCAGGGCTGGCAAGGTCAGACCCCAACCCTCTGGACCTGCACACAAGCCTTTGGCTGTGCATACCAGAACCTTCACCTGGTGACCTTAGATGCACTACCCACCTTCCCCCGGTGCATATGCCCTGCCGTTTCACACCAGACTTGCTGTGTATTTTCAGGACACAGCTGCATACCTCACACCCGTCGATCCTGCTCACATGGCTCGACTCGGAGCTTGGACATGGTTGCCCAGGCCCTACCAGGCACACACCTGCACATTCCCGCCTTTCGCCTCTCAGACACACACATGTGCACACCCACTAGACATCTGCCACAGTCGCCCTGCACACCTTCCTGATGGCCCACACTCACCAAGATGACCTTTCCTCCTGCCACTCTGACCCACAGGACCACCCCTTCTCCCAGGCACCTAAATGATCCTCCCACTGCTAGTGCTGCTTGGAGGTTTGGCGGGAGGCAGGAGGGCCTGGGGCTTGCCACAGCCCCCTTGGAGCTGCACTGCGGCGGCTAATTCACCCCATCTGGGTTTTATTTATAGTTCCCATCCACTCTTGTAGGGTAATTAAAACCATGGAAGCAATCAGTGAGGTTCTCCAGGACCTCAGGTTTGATGCGGAATCTGCCGAGTGATGGTGGCTCCGCAGGGACAAGAGAGATGGAAAATGGGGCATATGGCGCCCTGCCCTGACCACCCAGCTGGCTGGGGTCACACCCCAACGGACCACTGACCCTCCTTGAGTTCACTTCACCTCTCATAATAAAGAACCTAAAGAATCTTCTGTCTGCATCTGCTCCACTATCGCTGGGGTGCTGGGGTGGGGTCCCACAAAGTCAGGGATGCTGGGTGCAAGAATCCCTCCCACCAACCCCTATTGCATAACTCTAGAAACTCTGGTGTTTTGAAGCCCACTCTCCAAGGAGTTTAGAACCAGATATTTCAGATCATGGAGAGAGCTGGAAATTCTGGGAGGTGAAGATTCCCATCCCAAAGGGTCATCAGGATTCCACGTGCCTTCCCTAAGCCCCACAGCCCCTCACCCTAGGCCACTCTAGCCCCAAACTCACCTTCACAATCAGGGCACCTAAATAGTTATGTTTATTTAAAAAGATTCCTTGGAGGGGGTTCTGGGTAGGGGGAGTAATAACCCTTCTTCACACTCAGCTCTTGCAAGCATTCTGGGAAGCAAAGCCCCCCTTCACACACACACACCCCCCACTGGGGTGCACCTCACATGGAGGCCAGAGCTGTTGTGGCCCTCAGAGCTCGGAGTACTCGCCCCTGCTGCTGCTGACAGGGCTAGCGCACCCTGAGGGGAGGGTACAGAGATGGCCCCCAGTCTGGGGTGGCCCCTGGATCTCCATGCAGCAGGGAGGGCAGCCCCAGCCTCTAGAGCTTATCTGGCAGGACCTGCAGGCAGAGGGAAAGCCAGGCTTAGCAAGAAGCCTGGGAGGGGCCAGGACCACAGAGCAAATGAGGCCCAGGTCCTGGGCCCACCACTTTCAGCCAGCTGCCCTCGGTAGGCTGCTGCCCCTCTCTGGGCCCTGGTTTTCCTATCTGAGGAGTAATATCTATCCATCCCATGGGTTGTCCTGCAGAGAACACACGTGGCACAGGGCCAGTATGCAGTAGGTGCTCATACATGCTCCGCAGGTGGCTATGTGCATTCATTCCTGAGAATGATATCCCCTCTGGACACTTTGAAGGGTTCTGGGTGTTCTTACTTGGCTAAAGGCCACAGGGTCAGGCACACAGTAGGTGTTAGGTAAATGCTGATAAATAAATGCTGGAGGAAAGACTTGTACCTCAGCAACTCTAAGGCTGAGGATGGAGGGCCCACGGCCTGTGGTCACCAGGAGGGCTCTTGACTCCTGGCCTGCCCACCCACCTGGGGTCCCCCTTACCTCTCGCCGCGCCCCGTCTGCCCGAGGACAGGATCCCC
This sequence comes from Bos taurus, assembly GCF_002263795.3. Lineage (NCBI taxonomy): Eukaryota > Metazoa > Chordata > Mammalia > Artiodactyla > Bovidae > Bos > Bos taurus. The sequence continues at coordinate 4,598,326 of NC_037334.1, read as the reverse complement.
TCGTCCTGTGCTTGGAAGGAAGGAGGCAGTGTCTGAGGGCTGTGGGCCTACCTCCCATCCCCTTTACCCCCACCCGGCCCCACCCCTCCACCCCTCTCCCAGGGGTCCCATTTTCCTACCTGGTTGCGGGTCTTATGTGACTTTTGCATCCAGGCTCGCCACTGGTCATAGAGGCGGAAGCTGAGGTTCGAGCAGTAAGCGTGCTTCTTGAGCCAGCCCAGAAACTGCTTGAGCTCGCGCCGCACCGGCCCCGAGCTCGGCTCGCCGCCCCGCGGCTCGCAAGCCCCGCCGCCCGGGCCCGGGCGCTCTAATGGGGGCGGAGCGGCAGCGTCAGGGCGCGGCCAGCAGAGGGCGCGCGCGGGCAGGAGAGGGAGGTTCCCTCGCGCGGCAGGACCGCGTTCTCCTCGGGGACCCCGCCCCCCGCGCCCTTCCCTGTTTCAGCGCGACCCGGTCCGCCCCACGGCCCGGCCCAGCACTGCAGCCCAGCTGCGCCCCCGAGGAGACAGGGGGCAGGGGGAGGAAGGGGTTCCTCCTCCACATCTCCAGGCACCCTGAGCCAGGTGTGTGTGAAAGCGGGGGAGTGAGGAGAAGGGCCAGGGCCAGAGGGATAAGCCGGAGCAGGAGGCAGGGGAAAGGAGAGAGAGACGCTGATGAGAAAGCTGGAGAGACCAAGGCAGACGTTAAGAGATAGAGGCAAAGAGAGACAGATACAGGGGGAGCGAAAGCCACGGGGGGCAGCCAAGGAGATGCAGAGGGTGGAGAGATGGAGAGGGAGCCAGAACAGGAAGGGACAGAGACACTGGGGATGTAGGGACGCAGAAACCAAAAAAGGCAGAAAGACAGACACAGGGAAAGAGAGTGAGCGACAGATGAAAGGAGGTAGACAATTCGAAGTGACTCTGAGGGGAGGGACAGTCCCCAGGACAGGCCTGAGAGTACAGCCGGATGGATGGGGAGTGGGCCAGGAGGGCCAGGTGGGAGGCCGGCCTGTCCATCCAGCCGCCAGCCGCAGCCAGCCCTGAGCAGCCTGAGCGGGCCGGCGGATAAGGACATCGGCCTCACGTCATAAATAATGCCGGGGACCCGCTGACAGGCCCTGGCACAGCCCCGGCCCCCACTGCCCCTGGCGGCCTCCCCTGGCCTCCCCCAGCCTCCCCAGCGGACGCAGCCGCCTGCTGGCTCCCGTGCAAGAATCGCAGGTGCTGGGCACGAGCAGGGGCCAAGGCTCAAGCCCCTCCTGGCTGTGCTAGTTCCCGCCCACCCCTGAACCTGGAGGGGCCCCGGATGGGGGCTGGGGAACTAGTTGGAGCCTTGCTCTGCCACTCCCTGACTGGGACCCTCTCTGGGCCTTGGTTTCCCCATCATTCCAAGAGCGTGAGCCTGGACTTCGAGGGAACTGCGTTCAGATCCTTGTGTAACTTTGGGGGGCTGGGTGCACCTCTTGGGGGCTTGGGGTCCTCGTCTGAGAAAAGGGGGCCTCCCTTGGGTGAAACCATGGCAGGAGCAGGCGATAGGAGCCTCAGTAACTATTACTTGCAAACACTTGGGTGGCACCCACCATGAGGGCACTTTCCGTGGGTTCTCTCTCATCTAGCCCTCATAATAGCCTGAGGCAGGCATGACTGTGATCCCCACTTTCCAGATGGGAAAGCTGAGGCCAGAAGTACCAAGCAAAATTTCATACCATTTCACAGAGGAGAGAAGATGGCAAAGGGAATCAGACCCAGGCGTCTGATCATCTCATCCCCCTACCTTGATCTGAAGGGGAAACCAAAGCCTGTTGTAGGGAGAGTTGGCAGCCCACGGTCTTAGAGAAGCAAGGGTCTCAAGTTCACTTGCCCCTAGGGGCTAGGGAAGGGGTCCATGTGGGTGCAAGGGGCCAAGTGGGGATGACGCAACCAAAAGAGCAAGGGCCATGACTTGAGGGCAGCCTCTGCCGAGGAGGGCTGTGGAGTAACTCTGTCCTCTTACAGACAACTTTTTCTAGGGAATCTAGAGTATTGTGACTGTTTTTAAAAGTCTGCAAGTGGTTCAAACTTCCCCCCGCCCCCAAATGACAGGCTAAGAAAATAGATTCAAGGGCCACAATTGCCCCCCTCCCCCCAACCACAGGACCAAGAGTTTGAGACCTGGACTCTCCCGAAGGAAATAAGGAAACAGAGGCTCCGGCCGTTTTGGAGCTGGTCCCAGGCTCACCCAGCCCCGCTGGGGTGCTCACCACTTCGGGGGGTGGAGGCAGCAGTGGGGTGGCTCCATTCGCTCCAGATCCCGGCCTTCTTGGAGCCGTAGATGCCGAAGGGGTTGCAGCGCACTTGCACGAAGTAGACGGTGCCCGGCTTCAGGCCTGCCAGGCGGCAGGAGGTCTGGTTGCTCACATCGTCCACCACCTGGGCGGCCAGCGCAGGGTCAGAGGCGGGGGCAGCGCGGCAGGGGATGGGAGGAGGGAGGAGCCGGCCGGGGAGGGGCGGGGCAGGCACCTTCCAGTCCACGCTGTCCTCCACTCGGTAGCGGATCTGGTACTTGGCTTGGAAGAGGAAGTCCTTGAGAGCAGGCGGTGAAACCCAGCGCACGCTCAGCTGGTCCTCCAGGCCCCCGACGCGGCTCACGTGCACGTCCGGCGGGGGGTCGGTGGTCACTAGGGGGCAGGGCAGGCCTTCGTCACCGGGATCTCTTTGGACCTGGCTGGCACCCTCTGGGTCCAAGTACCAGAGCACGCGGCTTAGATGGCACCTGCTTCCATTCTCCCTCCCCCGACTTGGGACGGGTGGATTATATTAGATAATATTCGGGTAACACTCAGCACCCAGAAGCACTCAATTAATGTTAGCTGTTATCACCACAATTATCTGTGACAGGAGAAACATAATCCTATCTTCAGGGAACTATGTAAAAAGCAGACCCTGCCTGGATGATGATATTATTATTATTATGCCCAGGAGTGCAGGGGGCCCTTAGGCTGCCAGAGCCCTGGGAAGCTCCCCTTGACACACCCCTCCACTGCCTACCTCCTGCTCCTTCCGACTTCAGCAAGGTGCAAGGGACAACTGGGACATGCCCACAGCCCCTTCAGGATTTGAGGAAATAAAGTGGGAAGCAAGAGGAGGGACTTGCTGCAAGCCTTCCAGGGATCCTTCAGGGAGTCCTTTGGGCCGCAGGAGGGCTGGCCTCTTCCCCTGAGGCCTTGGTGAGGGGCTGAAAGAGTTAAGGCACAGGCCTGCTCGGGGCTGAGAAACACCCTAATTAGATTAGGCCCAATTCTGCTCGCGGATCATCCACTTCCTGCCTCCTGCCTGCACCCCCTCTCAGCTCCAGGCTGTGGCTTCCTGGGGCGCCTCCTGACCTGGGCGCCCCCTCCCAGCTCCCCTGGGCCCTCTCCCCGCACACCTGGGCTGCTGATGGGGGAGGCAGCCAGGCCAGGTGTTCTCCGCAGAGTAGGGGTATCCTGGTTGCTGCAGGGGGCTGGGGACCAGTGGGTGGATGCCTCGCTCCTCCCATCCCCAACCAGCCTGGTCCCTGAGACCTCAGCTGAGCTGCAGCCATGGCTGGGCCTTTGCAGGCGGGGGGGGAGGCCTGGAGGTGAGGGTTGCAGGTGGGCCACGCTGGCCTCTGTAGGGGGCGGGGCTCACCCACATCCAGAATGTCCAGCGTCAGCACATCAGAGCGGGCTGAGCCCAGCCTGTTCGTGGCCTCCACCCAGATCTCATAGGGCGTGAAGAGAGCCAGGTCCTTGGGGATGTGGCAGGAATGAGGTCCCACCGTGTGGTACTCCTCACACGTGTTGTCCTGCCCGTACCACCTGCAGGGACAGGCGGGGAGGAGGACACGTGAGGGGCCCCCAGGCCTCCCCAGCCCAGCCCAGAAGTGCAGACAGGACCCCAGAGCTCAGAGAGGGTGGCCCAGGCCACAGAGCTGGGCTGGGACATGTCACCCAAGGGCCACCACCAACCTCAGCTTGTACTTGAGGGAGTAGTTGGTGTGGAGGAATGTTTCCCCGTGGGCCCCCGGCGTCCAGCGGCATGTCAGGTCCTTCATGTTCCTGGACCAGCAGCTGATGTTGAAGGGTTTCTCTGGGGGCACTGGGGGAGCGGGTATGGGGGCTGAGGTCTGGGCTGGCCACGGACAGGTGGAAGGGGGACTTGTTGGCTGCCAACGGGGGCCCCCCACCCTTGGAGCAGAAGGAGGATGGACAGAGTGGACGTGGGCAGTGCCACCTGCATAGCTCTCTTGAGAATGGTGTATGGGCGCCTCCAGGATCTCATGCCCACCCAGGGGGCCCATGCCCCTCAACTTGTGCCAGTATACCCACTGTTCAGGCCAAGACTAGAGGGCCCACGATTCACACCCCTCTCCAGAGGGAGATGCTACCCCCAAGATCTGCCCCTGGGTGTCCACTTACGGCCAACATAGAGGCAGGAGCCGGCCAGGATGCTGCCATCGCGGGCGTGGCACACAAGGTTGTCCCCTGACTGCTGCCTGGATCCATTGAGGTTGGCCAGGGCGAGGGCCATAGTAGAGGCGTTGAGCATTCGGGAGAGCTCAGGGGGCAGGCGGCGTCCGTTGAGGGTCCAGTAGAGGCCCTCGGCGGTGGCCCCTGGGGTGTCCCCATGCACCGAGCACGTGGCCTGCAGGGAGGAGCCGATGAGGAGCGTGGGGTCCTGGGGACTGATCACAGCCGTGTCTGGGGTCAGAGAGGAACACCTGTCAGGGCTGGGATGGAGCTGCCCTGGGCCTTCCACCAGCCTAGGACCTCCAAGGCTCATGGCAGTCCTGCAAAGGAGCTGTTTATGATTGCCGCCCATTTTACAGAGAAGGAAACTGAGGCTCAGTCAGGTCAAATGACCAACCTAAGGTTGGTGGCAAAGCTGAGATTCAGCCCCAGGACTGTCTGATTCCACAATTCAGTCCTTCTAAGCCAGTTCCTTACTGACTTGCTCAGGGCTTTTTCTGATCGGTGACAAACCTCATTCAGATCCAAGGAACTCCTACTTTGCACACACTTCTGACAACCACTGCACTCTGCTTTTTCTTTTTTTTCTTTTAAACTTCATTTTATTTTTTGGCAATTAGAAATAACAGATTTGTGTGTTCCTTCTTTGATATCCCTCAGAACCTCACACATAGTAGATGTCTCTAGGGGGAGGAAAGCACTTCCAAAAAGAGGTGCCCTACTAGAATCCTGCTGATTTTATGGATGGAAAAAAACAAGGCTCTGAGAGATCAAGGCCCTTGCCTATGGTCACCAAATAGAAGACAGGCACACTAAACCTGTATCCATGTCTCTAAAGTTCTGCTCTGCACCGCCACCAGAACTGAAGGTGGCTGTGGCAAGCTCTATGCTCCCAACCCTCATCCCAAAGATCTGGCCATTGTCATCATCCTCCCCCTCAACTCAGTTTTCCTAATCTGCAAAATGGGAACAAGAAAGCTCACAGTCCTCAGGGCCATTGGAAAGATCAGATGGGAAGTGAGTGACTTCCTAAACTGGGTTGTGTGTGAACTGGGTTCTGAGCACAGGAACCTCGGGGAGGCCATGGTTGATGCCTTTCTTCCCGACTGCCACTGGGGCAGCCCATGGCTTCTCCTTCTGAAGATTAGAATCTAAAAGGAAACTGTCTTTATCCAGGAGGAAATCAAGGCACAGAACAGGGAGTAGGGTGCCCAGTTCAAGTCCTAGATGTCGTTCTAAGCCTCAGTCTCCCCATCTGGGAAATGGGCATCATGGTATTCACCACATGGGGTTGTTTGAGAAGAGTGAAAATTTTAAGGACAACTCTGTGGGACTTTTAAGCCAGGCTGACCTGGTTTCGAATGCCCTCAGCTCACTCTGGAAGTTGACCCAGTTTCTTTACGTCTCTGAGTCTTTGAGAAGCTCTCTCTCCACCAAGAGTGGTTGTAAGGATTCATTTGTTCACTCACTAATTCAAGGAGCACCTACAATGTGTCAGGATCTGAGGGCACAATGGTCACCAAGACACTCAACATTCATGCTCTTGTGGGACTTGAGTCCAAGGAACGTGAAGTCGCTCAGTTGTGTCCGACTCTTTGCGACCCCGTGGACTGTAGCCCACCAGGTTCCTCCCTCCATGGGATTCTTCAGGCAAGAGTACTGGAGTGGGTTGCCATTTCCTTCTCCAGGGGATCTTCCCGACCCAGGGATCAAACCCGGGTCTCCCACAGTCCAGGCAGACGCTTTAACCTCTGAGCCACCAGGGAAGCCCAGGGAGCAGCAGGAAAAAGCACTAGTATCTAAAAGAACAAACAAGGGAGAAAATAAAGCACGAATCAATGGTGGCAGCTAATTGACCCAAGAGGCCTGTCTGGGGAGGTGGCATTTGACCTGAGATGTGAATAAAATGGAAGTGTTAGTCGCTCAGTCATGTCTGACTCTTTGTGACCCCATGGACTGCAGCCCGCCAGGCTCCTCTGTCCATGGGATTCTCCAGGAAAGAACATTGGAGTGGGCTGCCATCCCCTTCTCCAGGGGATCTTCCTGACCCGGGGATCAAACCCGGGTCTCCTGCATTGCAGGCAGATTCTTTACTGTCTGAGCCACCAGGGAAGTGCATGAAATGAAAGAAGTAGCCATGACAATATATAGAAGAGGGTGTTCAGACAGTGGAGCAGCAAGTGCAAAGATCCCAGGGTACAGGTGGTAGGAAATGAGGTCAGCAGGGGCCAGACCTTCAGAGAGGAGTTCTTCCAGAGTTGAGCAGGGGAGGGATTTGTGTTTTAAAAGGATCACCAGGCAGCTGTAACAGGGGACTTCAGAGGGGACAGAGGGGCGGGGGGCAGACCAGCTTCCCTGGCAGCCAAGGACAGGGCAATCCCAGTCCCCCTGTAGGCCTCCTACATTCCAGCGGCTGCCCTGTGCTGGCCCCCAGCAGCTGCCCTGTGCTGGCTCCCCACTGCCCCACATGGGTGAGATGGGGTGGACGCAGTTCCGAGGCCGGCCCTGATGACTTTCCCGGGCAAACTTGGCTTGGAGGGCCATGTCTTGCTAGAGCCTGGGATCGCAGTTGCATTTGGGGCTTGGCCCAGGGCTCGCTGGAGGTCTCAGCGTCCGTGCGAAGGAGCCGGCTGAGCGGGCCAGAGCTGAGGAGGCGGGGGCGGCCGGGGGCGGGGGGCCAGGGGGCCGCCCCGGAGGTCCCAGGCAGCCAGCCGCCCGCTAATTCGGAATTCCTTAGGCATGAACTCGGGCGTGCCAGCGTCTCTGCCCCGGCCCACCCACCGCTTCCTGCCTGGGCCCCCCCAGCAGGGTGGGAGGCACGGCCAGGCCTGCCCAGACCCCAGGCCCATCCTCAACCCTCAGGGGTGGGTCCCGCCCCTCCCGTCCCCCACCCACCACCACAGCCAGGGCAGGAAGGGGGCGCTCTGGGGGGTCCTGGCTGGAGGCGGGGGCAATGCCCCTCTGCCCCACCCGCCTGGCCTGGGCTGGTGTGGCCTGCCTGCCAGCAGCTGCAGCTGCCCTCCCGGGGCTGGGCGGGGGACGGGGCGAGAGGGCAAGGCCAGGCGGGCTTGGACAGGCCGGTCCCCCAACCCAAGCTCCAGCAGGAAAGGTCACAGGGAGGCCTTCTCCTGAGGATGCGGGTGCCCATCTCAGCTGGAGCACCTGGGCAATTGGCTTGCTTTCTCCTGTTCTGTTTCCTCCTCCGTAAAATGGGAGGAAAATCCATTCTACCTGCTGGGGAGATGAATGCGATGAGCTCATGATGTCGAGAGGGCCCAACACACTGAAGTGCAGAGGAGCTGTTGGGATCAGGGCCCCTCCCGGCTCTGGGGTCCTGGCTGGCTGGTGCACTCTCTCCAGTCCTCCACGAACAAAGCGCCAAGGCATTCAGCAGAACTGGGATGCATACATTCCAGCCCCGGCAAAGCAGCTGGGGACAGTCCACTGAGGTTGGGGGGGTGGTGCCTGGCCTAGTTTGGGGGCTTCCTAGAAGGCTCCCCAAGCAGATCCCTGGGCTAGGCTTTTGGACAGCACCCCCCACCCCACCCCACCCCCACCCCCATCCCATGCTCCCTGCCTCCCCGCCCTTTCCCGCAGAGCTGGGGCCTTTAAAAGTTTTTTCCTCTCCCCCTTCCCAATCTGGAGCCACTGCCGTTATTAAAAAGGAACACCATGTGTTTTAAAAGCGAAAAGTGTGAGATTCTCTGCAAGCAAGGCAGGAGGGTGGCCTCCATCCTGGGGTCCCCATCTCCTGTCCTGCTGGTACCTGCAGACACTTTACGACCTGCTCGCCTGCTGGTCAGGTGCTAAGACACACCGTAAGTAGAAACATATTGCTGAGGTGTGAGAATCTTTTATTTAATTTCTTCCCCCTTAAAGGAAAAAACACACGCACAACAATCCCACCACCACCTTTGCTTGTTGCTCTGCTGGATGGAAAACAAAGCCTGCCACTAAAGGTGGCATTCACGAGTGCTGCCCACTGCCTGGCAGAGCTGTCAGGAATCCGAGGAGGGCCTTGGGGCAGCCCCTCACCTGTCCAGGAGCCTTGGGCATGCTAGGCTTTCAGCAAGTGCCCCCAGGGCACGGGACCCTGAGCCTTCTGGAGGAGCACCGCAGGGAGCCTGCCAACAGCTCTGTGCAGTGTAGGTCCACCAGGGGAGAGGGACGTGCTCCTCCTGGTCGACTTGCGAGCCTGCATGGGGCCCTCGGGGTGACCGTGAACATCCAGGGCAGGCTGTGCCTTCGTGTGTGCCCTGTGTCGCCTCCCCCTTGGAAAGAGTGTGTGACCATGAATGTGTGTGTGTCAGGGATGGAATGTGTGTGTGCGCGCCCCGATGGTGTGAGAATGTGCATCTGGGATGCAGTGTGCACGCATCCGAGGGCGAGGGTGATGGGCCACAAGCCAGTGTGAGTCTTTGTGTGTCTCTGGGTGTGTCCCAGAGTGGGTCGGGATGTGGAGACGGTGTCCTGGCCAGGGTGTGCATCGGGTGGGGGACCGGAGAGTGCCGGAGGCCAGGAGTTCCCAACAGGGTGGGGGTCTCTAGGCCTGCAGGGGTTGGGGGCTCCCGGTGACTGCCCCCCACACACACACCCAGGCTGGGCCCACGGTGCCCGGACTCGCTGGCTCCCGCTCCCTCTCCCTCTCACCCACTCTCTCACAAAGATTTCTCTCGCTGGAGTCTCCTAGTCCGGCGCAGCGTGGCCGGGAACTGTTCTAAACGCCGCCGGTGGCGGGGACTCCGTAGAGCCCCGCGCGCGGGGTCCCGCCGGGGGAGGGCCGCGGCGCCGGCCCGCGGAGAGGCGCGTCCCCGGGGACCCCGGGCCGCGCGCCAGGCGGCCAGAGCGGCCCCCTCCCGCCCCGCCTTCCTCACGGGGCTCATCCCTCCACCCGGGGGGGCCCTGCTCAGGGCCGGCACCCAGCGCGCCTACTGCGTGCGCCCCCGCCCGGGTGCGGTGACCCGCAGTCTCCGCGACTCCAAGTCAGCAGACGCTGTCGCGTGCGCCCCCCGCGTCCCGCCGTGCAGAGGGTCCCAGGCCGCGGCTCCTCGACCCCCTGGGGCCGAGTCGGGCGTCCTCCACAGGGCAGCCCAGGTAAGAAGGCCTCGGTAGCGGAAGCCGGACCCTCGGGCCAGGGAACTTCGGCGCCGTGCGCCCCACAGGTGAGGGCGCCCCGAGGGCCGCTCCGGGGGCGCCTTTCTTTGTTCCCGGGCCATCCAGGTGGCGCCCGCGCCCCCTCCCCCCCGCGGTTGCCCCCGGGGCGCACGCTCTCGGCCCAGGCGGGAAGGAGGGAGCACGGCGCCGTGTACTCACCGGCTCCTGATCCCGCTCGCGGCGCCCCGAGGACGCAGAGCAGCAGCAGGGGCAGCGGCGGCGGCGGCCGCCGCGCGGATTGGGCGGCGGGGCCCGGGCGGCCGGCGGGCATGGGGCCGGCGCTGCCGGGGGCGCGCGGCGGGAGGCGGCGAGGGGCGCGGGGCGCAGGCCGGGCGCAGGAGGGCGCGGGCCAAGCAGCCCGCACGTCGCTGGGCGCGGGCGCGGAGGCCAGAGCAAGTCTGAGCAGCCGAATTGACAAGGCGCTAATACGCCGCTGGCCCCGCCCGGCCCCGCCCCCGGCCCGGCCCCGGGGGGGCGGCGGGCCCCGCACCGGCCTCCCCGCCGCCCGCCCGCCCGCCCGCCGGAGGGCACCGCGAGCCCCACCCGTCCGGCCTCCGCCCCGCCGCGCACCGCACGCGCCGTTTTTCCCGCGGCCCCAAACCCCCCAACTCTACCCTTACCGACCTGGGACCTCCCTTTCCGACCCTGCCAGCTCCAGGCTCCCTACCCCCAGTCTGGGACCTGGCGGCCCCCAATCGCGTTTCCATACCCCCCGCCCACTTCCTCGCACCCAGCCCTCAGCCGTGTGTCCCTTCAGCGTCGCCTGCAGCCCCTAGCCCTGGTCCGCTCCTCCCCCCCCATCCTCCGTCTCGGCCCCCACCCCAGCTCTGGCCCCGCCCCCCCCCCCCCCTACTGAGCGGTCCCTGAGCCCCGCCTGCTCGCATCTCCAGCCCCTTTCCTCCCCGAGGGCCTAAGAGTCGCCCTCCGTCCCGCCCCACGCCCTCGGCGCGCGGGTCCCACAGGTTTTGGCCCAGCGCTCCCCCTCCCATTTCATCCCGCCTCTTCTGGTGCTCCGCGCGCGCAGCCTCGGCCCCAGGCTTTGCTGGAGGGAAGACGGAGCAAAAACTGCAAGGCTTGGAGTCCCCGGACCTCGCCCAGGCTCAGCTGTCCCCCTCGGGCGGGTCCGAGCCGGGATTCTGTGGGGGCGCCCGGGGGCCTCAGAAGGGAGTTCTCGCGTGGGCAAGAGGGGAGAAATGGGCCCCGTGGGAAAGGAGACGGGGGCCTGCGCGGGTCCCGTGTGCGGGCAGGAGGGATCCCCCAGGAGGAGAGCGGTAAGCAGGCCCTCCCCCGACTCGCTAACACCCCCCCCCCCACGGAAAAATCCGCTCAGCGGCCCGCGGGTGGGGTGCGCCACGCAGTGAGTAATCGCTGGGGCGGCCGCCGCCCGCCGACTCCAGGTAACGCCGGCTGCCCCGAGCGACGCATAGTTTGTCTTCCTTTATTTTGCGCAGGGATCCTTCTCCGTGTTATTATTTTTGGCCACTGCTTGGCTTTCGGGACCCCTCCCGCTGCTTCACCCTCCTTCTCTCGGTCCTCACCCGATTCGGGCGCCCACGATAAAAGGGCTCCTGGACTCCAAGGCCCCAGTGGAGGGGGGAGCTTGAAATGAGAGTTCCGGGGCTGCCTCCTGCCCAATCGTTGGAGTCGCAGCCCCGCCCACAGCCATGTGCCCTCAGAGAAGAAGGGCTCTATCTCCCCCTTCAGGGGCTCCCTTAGAGACCTGGACCCTCCCTCCAGGTCCCTAACTAGCCAAGGGGGTAAAAGTGTTTGAGGAGGGCTCAGGAGTTCCCGCCTCGTTTGGCTAAGGCTGCCCCTCCACCACCCCTGCTAAGTAAGTAGTCTGAGGTCCCCAACTCAGACCTCAGACTATCAAAAAAGAGGATTGAAGGCCGGACTCCCGGGTGTGCCCCCCACCCCGCAAGCCCAATCTGGGCTGGATGAGTTTGTGAAGGAGAGAGTTGAGCCCTGGCATGGTGCACTATCATTTCCTGGGGAAAATCAGGCCCCTCTGCCTCAGTTTCCTCCTGCGCACCATGGGGGACTCCTAGCCAGCCTACGCCTTTCTGTGGGAATCTGTCAGGTAGCAGAAGGCTCCACGGTCTAAACACTTAGGACAGTGCCTGGCACTGGGGCACATTCTTTTGGAGTCTCAGTGTGCCACCTCTGAAAAATGGGGCCACAGTCCCACCTGCCAGAGAATTAAGTGAAGGTGGCTGTTCTTGGCTGGAATTGTGTTTTCAGGATATATCCCAAGCCTCCCCCACAGCCTTGGTTCAGCAACGTTTGACTTCCACCTGGAGGGCTTCAGGCTTCTGGAGAAAAAAATCTCAATATTCCCCCACCCCATCTCTGCTCCTCCCCACCCCCACCCCAGTCATTCCCAGTCTCGGGAAAAAGCTCCCCCATCCACTCAGGTACTCAGGCCAGAGACCTGGAGGTGCGCGTGACAACTCTCTCCTTTGCTCATCTCCCACGTCCAATCCATCAGCAAATCCTGTTGGCTCTGATTCCAAAACGCATCCCCATTCTGAGGTTCGGACCTCTTTTCTCCACCCCATCCGGGTCCAGGCCCCACCATCTCCATCTGGTATGCTTGCTGCCCAGCCTCCTAGGATTCCCGGGTAAACCCTCCTGCCCTTGTTTGTACATTGGGAAGAAGGAGCTTTTAAAAGAAGCAAAGCAGGTCTTCTCTGTCCTGCCACCCTCTCCCCACTCCTTCTCTCCTCTCTCCTCTTCCTCTCCCTCACGCTGCTCCAGCCCCGAGGCTTGTACGTTTGCTGTTCCCCTCTGCGGGGATGCAGTTCCCCCCCAATTCTTCCCCCAGTTAGCACCTTCTTTTCCATCAGGTCACAGGTCAAGTTTTCTCAGAGGGGGCCCCCCAACCTTTCCAGGTACTCTCTGTCCCCTTCCTCTTTTAAAATTATCTTTGTAACACAATTCTTCAAACATCATCTTCTTTTGAGACATTTTCTTTACATTGTGGGCATCCGGAGAGCCTGCACCCAGGGAGGTCCACGGGAGAAGAGCTCAGTGAACATTAGCAGAAATGAAAGGATGGAAGTGGAGGTGAGAGTATATTACAAAAAAAAGAAGAAGAAGAAGAAGAAGGAGAAAGAAAGAAAGAGAAAGGATGGAGAATTCTCAGTCCCTTGGAGTAGCAAGAAAACTCAGTCCCAGTGAATCATGCTGTCTTGGGTCCCAGCCAGGCCCCAGATTTGCTCTGTGACCCAACCTGGTAGCCACCCCTCTCTGGTCCTTAACCTGTAGAAGGGTATGCACTGTTGGCTCACTCCCTCCCTGGAGCATGCCCTCTGCCCTCAGGGTGACCTTAACCTCATACCTTTGACTTTCTAAGGAAAGTGATTTGACCTCTAGGTGCATCCTTCCCTGCCCTTGGTTCTCCAGGCAGCTTAACCCCTTCCTCATCAGTCCCGCTGCCTCTCTGTGCAGGAAGGGGAACCAGCTCTGGTGGAACTTCTGGCAAATATTGACCCAAGTCCTCGAAGGTGGCTGGGAATGTACTGAGGTGGCGGATGAAGGGAGGGCCCCCAGGGGGAGGGGCTCCTCCTTAGTCTTTGCACTTAAGAATTACCTTGGGGGAGACCCTCCAGCCCAGCTCCCTGCCGAATTCCAGGGCACTGAGGGGCCCCTGGGGATGGGCAGTGGTAACAGCACCTTCAGAGTCCCCTAGGGAGTGAGGAGGGCATAGAGCTGCCTTTCCCATGCTGAGACCCACATGGTCAGGGCCCCTCAGTATGGGATTAACTGCCTTGTGTTCCAGGCCAGTGTTCCCAGGGAGCAGGGACAGTGAGGGTTTAGCCTGGATGTGGGCTTAGAGCAGCAGAACCCAAGTTCCAGACCTGTATGCAGGAGAAGGTGGGGCTTTATCATTTCCACCCTGGAGGTTCAGCTGGAGGAGCTTGGATTCCGGGGTCCCAAGCTTTGTGCAGTATGTAATTTATAAACCCAGACCCCATAGGCATTGGAAGTGAGATCTCAGGAGTGCAGAGCTGCCTATGTCCAAATCAGGACCGGTGTTCACCCTGCCTGGGAGGTCTGGGTTCCCTGCCCTCTGCACCCTGGAAAACCTCCGATGTCTCGGGTCCAGGCGGCGCCAGCTATGTCGGGGGGTGACAGCTGTGCTTCTTCCCCTCCCCCCACCCACTGTCAGCAAGTCGCCGGCGCCATGGTGCCCTGCTAACTCCCCAGGCTGTACCCGGCTTGGGGGTGGGGGTCAGCGGGGTCGTGGCGAGGGCGGCAAGGGACAAAGGGTGCTTGTCCGATGCCCGCCCTGACCTCGGCCGCCGATTCTCGGACGCCTGGCCCGCCTCTGATTCACGCCCAGGCCGGCCGCAGCGACTCCCCGCTAGCCGCCCCGGCCGGGCCGCCCCGGGGGGTAGGAAGTGGAGGGGGGGGCGAGGGGCGGCGCCGAGTCAACTTTCCCTCTTAAGCCCCGAAGGAATGTCGGCGGATTTCCTGAAACCCGACCCCGGCCGCCCGCCGGCCCGCCCGCCCCTCACCTGGACCAGCTCCCCCGGGAAAGGCAGGAGGGGCGCGGGGGCTCACCTGGGGGCCGGGGTCAAGTCCTCCTTCCGCTCCCGCCCCAGGCGGCCTTTTGCAGCGGAAAAGGGGGTGAGTAGGAGGCAATTAAACCTTCTTACTCCTCTGCCGTGACCTAGGCCAGCGTCCCAACTCCTCCAGCCTCAGTTTCCCTTCTACTTTACACACGCCGCGGGTGTCCTTCCTTTCCGTTGAGCCGTAAGAGACGCCTCTGAAGCCGGATTACCCTGACGCCCCACCTCCCAGTCTTGGCGGGGGTCTGCCCACCTCTCTTTGCTTCTTTCGCTTGTCACCTGGGCCGACCCCCTTTGACCATCTGATCCTCAGCTTCCTCATTTGTAAATTGGATAACGCTACCAGTTCTTCTTTATAGGGTTGTTGCAAGAAAATACTGCGGAAGTGTTTTGTTTGGAATGAATGAATAACAGTAATTGTGGAAGGCTTCAGCGAGCGGGGCTCTGGAATTGACATGTGTGGGCTTGAATCCTGGCTCTGCAGAGGGGTCCTGGGGACTAAGTTTGCCACCTGTGAAACGGAGGACAGTATTGGTCAGAACCGTTGGCTGTTCCCCAAAGCGCGGGCCTGGAGCGCGGTGGGCTAAACGCGGGGTTCCCTGGCTCTCGCACAAACCGCAGGCTGGAGGCCCTCGCCGCAGGGTCGCGGCGGCCTAGCCCGGGAGGGGCGGGGCGGGGGAGGGGCCGCCCGGGGATCCAGATGTTCAGGGTCCGCCAGGCACAGCCGCGCCTGATTAAGCCACGTGGGGGCTGGCTGAGGCGGAGGAGATGAAAGCGCGGCGGCCGGCCGGGGGAGGGAGGGTGCGCTAGCCCCCCCACCCCGGCCCCTCCTCCTCGGCCGGAATCTGCGGCGCCCTCTGACCCGCCGACCCCGGGTGGCTGCCGCCGAGTCTGCTGGGGCGGAGAGTGGACGGAGGATGCGCGGGCGGCAGGCACCTGCGCGCCCGGCACACCAGCGAGGGCGAGGGTGCCGCTTTTGCAGGTTCTCGAACTTAGACGGGCGTCCTCACCCCCATGCCCGGCGAAGAGCAAGTTAGGTCAAGATTCACGGGGCTACCCTTTGTCAGCTTGAAGTGCGTCAGTTATGAAAGCCATAAGTATTCCTGTTTGTCCCATGTTTTCCCACAAGAATTAGAAATTTTAGCAGGACCCCATCGCCCCGTCTGTGCCCCCTCCTACTCAGACCCAGGTCGAAGGACTCCCAGTCTGGGAGAGCAGGGGCCAGACCCCCAGGTCTGCGGATCAGGGCTGGGCCAGAGAGAGGCGAGGCTAGGGGAACCCTGGAGGGACTTGGAGAGCTTCCTACAGAAGCCAAACTGCGCATAAATTACCGGCTCTCTGATTTGGGTATCAAAAGAGATGAAGCTTCAGAAAGATGAAGCTTCTCTAACTCAGTTCTGCGACCCTCATGACCCTCCATCCCCACACTCTGGCTGGGTTCCAGCCAGCCCCACCGCCCTCCTATTTCCTTTTCCAACAAGCTCGTCCGGACCTCGCTGTTCCTCGGCGGCCTCCTCGAGTCGCCAGCTCGAAATAACGCCTACTCTGGGAGGCCTTCCCTGATCCCCAGGCGAGTAGATCTCTCCTCCACTCTATCACCCTATTTGTTTCCTTTTGGCCCCTAGCAATGACTGAGATCCCCTCGTCTGTGGATACTAGTGAGGTGTCATGGGATCCCGACGTGGGACAGACAGCAGGGGCCACGATCCACCTGCCTCGCCCTGCGGGTATCCCAACGGTGCCGCAGCGCCGCGCCCCCGCCCGTTCTCCGCATCCCCCACCCCCCCTTCCCAGGCTGCCTCGCTCGGGTGACGTCAGCGACCCGGTCCCCGCCGCCGCCGCATCCTCCGCGCCCGCCAGGAGCCGGCGTCCCCCGCGCTCCTTGCGCTCGGCCTGGCCATGGATTCCGTCGCGCTGATGCCGCTCCTGCTGCTGCTGCTGCTGCAGCCTCCGCCCGCCACCCCCGCGCCGCCTGTCCGCGACCCCTTCGCCCTGCAGCTTGGGGACACGCAGAACTGCCAGCTGCGGTGCCGAGACCGCTACCCTAAACCTCAGCTTGCTCAGGTGAGGCGCGCGCAGCGCCAGCAGAAGGACCTGAGAGCTCTCCAGTGGGGGATGGGTTGAGGATGCAGCTCCTTCCGTTGGGAGCGGGAGGCCAGGGTTCCTCGGAGGGGGAAGGGGTCAAGGAAGGGGGTTCTTCAATGATGGTGGGCCCCTGTGGTGGGGGAAGGGCTGGCGTTCCTTCGACGGGGGCGAGCGCAGAGATCAGAGGTCCCTCCGATGAAGGTGGGGATGTTTCTCTCGCGGGGAGAGGGGCCGTGGGGTCCTTTTGACACGGGGGTGGTGGTTAGTGATGCCAGTCCTTCCGATGAATTCGGGGTTCCGGGAGTCCCTCCAAGCCGGAGGCGGGAGGGGACTGAGGCTCTATTGCTACCCAGCGGGCTCTGGCTCCCCTCTGCTGGGCCAGGGCCTTGGGGGCGCCCAACCCCCACCTCCCTCAGGCCCGACAGTCCCCTTTTCCCCCTCTACTCAAGCATCTTCCACATCCTCTTCCCTACCCCCCTTAGAGCTACCAGGTCCCACCCCGATCCTGACCACCCCTCCCCCAGTCAGATCCCAATTTTCCCAGGCCTGAAGGATGACGGAACCTCCTCTGAGTTCCCCTTCCTTCTTCAGGCCCAAGAACCCCTCCTCTTTGAAGGGTTTTTTTTTGGGTGAGGGGAGGATCATTGCCCTTCATCTTCTCCAGTTTTTCAACCATTACCCAAACCCAGCAGCACCCACTGTTTACTCCCCTCAAGCCCCCGCCTCTCCTCCTTGGAGCTAACAGCCCCCACTAGTATTCTTAATCTCCTCATCAGCCTCACCCCAAACCCCCTAGAAGATTTGGGGAGATCAAGTCTTCTACCTCCCCAAGGCCTTCCTGCGCCGCTGGCCGCCTCCTGCCCCTCCCCCTGCCTGAGCCCGCAGCTTCGCTTCCAGGAGGAGCTGGGGGAGGACCCCATTCAATCCAGGAGAGCGAAGGCGTATGACAGGGCCGTCCTGACCAGCGCTTGCGAGCGAGGCTGCCGCCTCTTCTCCATCTGCCGATTCGTGGCCAGGAGCTCCAAGCCCAATGCCACCCAGGCTGAGTGTGAAGCAGGTGAGTGCTGGCTGGGTGGGCCAGGGTGGGGAGAGGTGGTCTGGGACGGACTGTCCCCCAGTTACCCCCTCCTGCCCCTGCAGCCTGTGTGGAGGCCTACGTGAAGGAGACAGAGCAGCAAGCTTGCAGCGAGGGCTGCTGGAGTCAGAACCCAGAGCCGGAGCCTGAGCCCGAGCTGGAGCAGAAGGTGGGCGCCCTCCCACCTGCGGCCCCAGGCCTGTCCCGCCTCTCCTCTACCACCCTCCCCAAATCTGCACTCATATCCAGTCTCTCCCAGGCTCTCCATGCCATTCCGGGCCTCCTGGGTGTCCTGGATTAAGCCATATGACATCTCAAGGCTCAATTGTCATCTCTGTGACATGGGAAGTCCTCCCCCGCCCCCGCCGCCTCTCCCACCCACACTGCCACCATTTACATTATTTAGCAAGCTTTTGTCCTGCTCCAGGCCTAACTTCAGCCTGTCCCAAATTTCTTGTGCCACCCGAGGCACCTGAGACAGTGTCATCCCCATTTCATGCCCACGGAGCAACTGGCCAAGGTCACCCAGGGCTGTGCAGAGGTGGCATTTAAAGCCAGTGCCACGAGGGCTTATGATCACTCCTCACCTCCCTCATCTTCAGAGCTGACTTCTGAGCACCTACATGTTAGCTCCTGGTCTAAGCCCTGTCCTTGTGATGAACAGGTGGTCAGAACGGAAGTGTAGGGACGAGGAGCCTCCCAAGCCCACATAGCTCTTCCTTCCCCACCCCAGGGAGAAATAATAACTGTACACTTATCATACCCCGTGAGTCTAGACAGTGCTGCACCAGGGGAAACTGAGGCACAGGACATCCTTCATTCCAGTCAGAAACCCTTGGGCTGGGATTCCAGAGAAAGCTCTCTCCTCTCATCGCTCATTTTCCTGCACCCTTCCCAGGCTTTCCCTGTTCATGAAAGCCCTGTGCACCATCATTTCTTTCCATTCCATGTTCTCTCCTGATGCTGTTAAAACAAGAACAATGATGATGGTAACGTTTTTAATCATAGCAGCTACTATATATTAGGCACTTGTGCTTTTTTTTGTCTGTGTGACCCCAGGGACTGTACAGTCCATGGAATTATCCAAGCCAGGATACTGGAGTGGGTAGCCTTTCCCTTCTCCAGGGGATCTTCCCAATCCAGGGATCAAACCCAGGTCTCCTGTATTGCAGGCAGATTCTTTACCAGCTGAGACACAAGGGAAGCCCAGGAATACTGGAGTGGATAGCCTATCCCTTCTCCAGCAGATCTTCCCGACTCAGGAACTGAACCAGGGTCTCCTGCATTGCAGGCGGATTCCTTACCAACTGAGCTATCAGGGAAGCCCTTGTGCTATTGTTTAATTGAAATTTCATAGCAGATCCCTGAGGGAAGAGAATCATTTCCCATTGTAGGACTCAGAGAGGGCAATCCACTTTCCCAAGGGCACACAGTCAGTCAGACAATGCAGTGCTGAGATCTCTGTTCATAGTATGTAGCCCTGTTGCCCCAAACCGCTTAGTGAATTTTGATCACAGTGAATTTTCCCAGCTCCCCTCCCACTTAACACCCTACATTGGTGACATTTCTGTGCCTTGGGCCTCCCCTTGGCAGAGAAAGGTCCTGGAAGCTCCGAGTGGGGCCCTCTCGCTCCTGGACTTGTTTTCCACACTCTGCAATGACCTTGTCAACTCGGCCCAGGGCTTCGTCTCCTCCACCTGGACATACTACCTGCAGACTGACAATGGGAAGGTGGTGGTGTTCCAGGTGAGGGCTCTGGCAGGGGCCACACCAGAGAAGTGGCTGGGTGGTCAGGGTAAGGAGGTGGGATGAATTGGCTCTTGGCTCATGGGATGTGCAGTCTACAGGTCAGTGAGCTTCAAGCACAGCTGGATCCAGGGGTTCTGTGTCTCTCTCCACCCCTGGGTTCTGCTGTCCTCTTCAGCAGCTTAATTCTCAGTCAAACATGTCCCTCCTCACAGCAAGGTGGATGCCTACGGCTCTAGATTACAACCTCTCAGGTTTTAACTAAGTTGTTTGGCCCTGGTAGAGTCATGTGATGACCTCTTAGCCAGTCCCTGTGATTTTATTGGCTAGTCCTGAATCACGTCCCTATCTTAGGTGTTGGAGGATGGGGTCAAGACAAATCAGGATCCCACAATAGCAGGGAACATTATCCCTGATATCACAGCCTGCAGCTGTGTCCTCTCTGTCCCCAGTGGAACTAGGTACCAGCTTGGCATGGGATAACGTAACCTACGTGGGGCACAGAGAGGTGCCTGCTAGGGTCAAGGTGGTGCCTTTCTAAAGGGCTTCTCTGTGCTGTCTTGTTCCTGGCCCAGACCCAGCCTGTGGTAGAGAGCCTGGGGCATGAGGGAGCCCGTCTGCAGCGAGTGGAGGTGACCTGGCGGGGATCCCACCCTGAGGCTTTGGAGGTGCATGTTGGTAAGGTTCAAACCTAGACCGGTGTTCCTTCCAAAGGTGGCTCCCCTGTCACAAGGGGTTCTCCTGGCAAATGAACCCTTGAGGATTGGTATTTCCATTTCCTCAGTTCCTGGGGTTCCTTGATCCATCTCCCTGGGTTCCATGGTCCATCTGCCTGAGTTCTATGGTCCCTCTCCCAGGGTTCCCTGGTCCCTCTCCCAGAGTTCCATGGTCCACTTCCCTTAGTTTCATGGACCATCTCCCTGAGTTCTGTAGTCCCTCTCCCAGAGTTCCATGGTCCCTCTCCCAGGGTTTCATGGTCCCTTTCCCAGGGTTCCATGGTCCCTCTCCCTGAGTTCCATGGTCCCTCTCCCAGGGTTCCATGGTCCCTCTCCCTGAGTTCCATGGTCCATCTCCCAGAGTTCAATGGTCCCTCTTCCAGGGTTCCATGGTCCATCTCCCAGGGTTCCGTGGTCTTCCTCCCTGAGTTCCATGATCCATCTCCCAGGGTTCCATGGTCTATCTCCCAGGGTTCCATGGGCCATCTCCCAGGGTTCCATGGTCCCTCTCCCAGGGTTCCATGGTCCCTCTCCCAGGGTTCCATGGTCCATCTCCCAGGGTTCCATGGTCCATCTCCCTGTGTTCCATGGCCCATCTCCCAGGGTTCCGTAGTCTTCCTCCCTGAGTTCCATGATCCATCTCCCTGTGTTCCATGGCCCATCTCCCAGGGTTCCGTAGTCTTCCTCCCTGAGTTCCATGATCCATCTCCCTGAGTTCTATGGTCCATCTTTCTGGGTTCCATGGTCCATCTCCCTGGGTTCCATGGTCCATCTTTCAGGGTTCTGATTTATTCCAAGACCCCATGGCCCATTGCCTCAGGTCCTGGCCCCCTGTTCACTCTCCATGGCTGCTGTCACCTCTTGGCTAAGACCTGGAGGCTACTGAAAGTGACTTGTTCTCTCAGACCCTGTAGGCCCCTTGGATAAGGTAAGGAAGGCCAAGATTCGAGTCAAGACCAGCAGCAAGGCAAAGGTGGAGTCCGATGAGCTGCAGGACAATGACTTCCTCAGCTGCATGTCCCGGTGGGTGGCAGAACCCTGGGGATGGTGGCGGGGTGGGGCCTGAGGGAGGAGGCTGTCTGGTCCCACCGCGGCCCCTGAACATGCCTGCTGGGCGGGGCAGGCGCTCGGGGCTTCCTCGCTGGATCCTGGCCTGCTGCCTCTTCCTGTCCGTGCTGGTGATGCTGTGGCTGAGCTGCTCCACCCTGGTGACTGCGCCTGGCCAGCACCTTAAGTTCCAGGTGGGCAGGGCCCACGGGCAAAGAGGGGAAGAAAACTGTTCCACATCTGGATGGGACCACCCCTTTCCCATGGAGACAGGGACCCCTGACTTGCTATGTGACATTAGGCAAGTTTCTTCACTCTCATGAAATGAGAGGAACGACTCCCACCCTTAGTAGGGGCAACCTGAGATTTGGGGTGGGAAGGAGCCTTGCCAGGGTGGGGACTCATGGCCCTCTCTCTCTCTTCTTTCCCCTACAGCCCCTGACTCTGGAGCAGCACAAGGGTTATATGGTGGAGCCAGAGTGGTCCCTGTACCCTCCCCCGTCGCACGCCTATGCAGACAGCCCCCCGCCCTACAAGCTGAAACTGGACCTGACCAAGCTGTAGGCCTCCACTGCCAAGTTCAGGGGCCCCGGGGGTCTCACTTGCCCTGTGCCTACCGTCCAGGTCAAGGTGGGACCATCCTTGGGCTCCTCCCTCCCCCAAATTCTTCTCTCTCCAGCCCCGCCCCTCATCTCTTGGATCCTGGGGGTGCTGTGCCCTGCTGGGGGGCAGGATCTACCTTGGTTCCTCCCTGTCCCCCTTCCCCAGACCGCGTGTTATTTTGTCTTCTATTCTGTAGCTTCTTGAGTATTTGAACCCCAGTTCTGTGCTGCCTTCCTCCTTCCTCCTCTCTCCCCTCTCTGGGGGGCTGAGGCCACAGGGGAGCCACTTTGTGCTAAGGCTCCCCCTTTTCTCCCCACCCCACCTCTGGAGACAGTGCCCCGTGAGAGGAGGTCCCCCCAAGAGAAGGGGCGGTGGGTAGCTCCATGCTGGGAGGGTGAATGAGGCTGGTGTTGCAACATCGGGGTCAGAAGGAATAAACCATGTATATAAAGCCATCTTGGACTGAGCTTACTGCTATTGGTCTTTCTGTCTGCCTCCTGGGGGGAGACTTGAGTGTGGCCATGACTCCTGCCCACCAGGCCCTTCCTGAGATGTGGGACCCCAGGAACTCCCCATGGCTTGAGTGGTGCGAACCAGCTGCCACCTGAAAGCAACCAGCACACATCATACTCCTAGCTAGGGGTGACTCTGGCAAAGTGGCTCCTGCCACCTGCCTGGCCCGGGTGGGTCAGTGCCCTTTCCCGGGCCTCCGTATTGCTCCTGTGAAATGGACAGGGCACATCTCAAAGAGGACATTTGTTAATTTTGTCACCAGCTGGCTTCCATCCCCCTTTCTTTTGGGGATGGAGCTCTGTCCCATTGGAGGCAGTCTTAGGGCCCTGTCCACAGGTTCTCCCCACTTCCCTACCCAGGGGGTCCAGCTTTGGTTAGCTGGCATTCTTTCCCTGCACTCTGCATTCAAGAGGAGTCCTTGCCTGGGAAATCCCGTGGACAGAGGAACCTGGCAGGCTATAGTCCATGGGGTCACAAAGAGTTGGATACAACTTAGTGACAACACAAGTGCAACAGTGAAGATCCAGCATAGTCATAAATAAATAATCAAGAGGAGTCTTGTAGGACAGGAGCAGCCCACCGTGATGAGGCGGTAGCCATGACCCTCCATTCTTCCTGTCGATTCTGCAGACTCCCCAAGAGCCTCTCAATAAATCTTTTGGTTGAGTAGGCTAGAGTTGTTTCTGTTGCTGGCAACCAGAGAGTCTTGTTTGGTGGAGGCCACATCTCCTGGGAAGAGTTTGGGATGATGGACATGGTGGTCAGTGGGGCAGACGTTTCCAAGGGCTAATGGAGGCCTGTGGGTGGTGGGTGGGTGGTTGGGGGGAGGTGAATTAGGCTGAGTGAGGCTAGTGCCCTTCCACTTTTCATCCTGCCCTGTGTCCCAAGAAGCTGATTCACTTGGACCCTCAGCCTTCTGCTAGAGTCGGCCAGAGGGGGCCACCAGCAGGAGGCAGAAGGAAAGAGAGATGAGAACTCCCCGGGGCCCGGGGGGGCGGGGAGTGTTCTCTCCCCATTTCTCTCTCTATATCCCCCAACCCAAGATGACAGCTCCACCAACTGGACTGTCAGCCTAGGCATGTTAAAGGCTCCTGACTGTTGCCCTCCTGTGTGCTGCACCACCCCATGTCAGTTGCCTGCCCCTGCCGCACTTTGCAAATATCACCTTTATTACCACTCTCCTGCACTGTCCATTCTGACTGACTCCTGCTTGCTGCCTGGACCCTGCCTGATATCATGAACATCGGGATTCAATCAAAAGGCAATCTAGGCCCTTGAGGGAAGCCCCTAGGAGTGTCACCAGGAAATACAACCTGGGCAGAAATGAGAAGTGATGGCAAGCCAGTGCTGCCCTGTAGAACATTCTGTGATGATGGAAGTGTTCTGTCTGTGCCATCTCCAGCCACACGATGTTGCAGAGCTCTCGCAATATGGCTAATGCGACTCGATTGTGTTCCTCATTTTCTTTCATTTGCGTTGATGTACATTTAAGGTTTTTCCTCTATTTTTTTTCCTTTGTGGCAGTGAAAAAATATGCATCATGTAAAATATGGCATTTTAGCCAGGTTTTTCTTTTTTTTTTTTTTACTAGGCGGCATGCGGGATCTTAGTTCCTCAACCAGGAATCGAACCCGCACTCCCTGCAGCGGAAGCGTGGAGTCTTAACCACTGGACTGCCCGGGAAGTCCCTTAGCCAGCTTTTTGTTTTGCTTTTTGGCTGTGCTGGGTCTTTGTTGCTGCTCGTGGGCTTTCTTTAGTTGCGGCAAGCTGGGGGCTACTGTGTGGTTGTGGTACGAGGGCTTCTCTGCGGTGGCTTCTCTTGTCGCAGAGCACGGGCTCGCAACGTGTGAGCTTCAGTAGTTGCGGCATGTGGGCTCAGCAGTTGCAGCTCACGGGCTCCAGAGTGCAGCCTCATTAATTGTGACCCACAGGCTCGGTTGTTCCATGGCATGTGGGGTCTTCCCTTACCAGGGATCAAACAAGTGTTCTTTGCATTGCCAGGTGGATTCTCAACCACTGGACCGCCAGGGAAGCTCCCCCTTAAAAATTGTACCATTTTTAAGTGTACAATTCAGTGACAATAGGTACACCCACAAGCTATAACAAACTTAGACAGTGTATTAAAAAGCAGAGACATCAATTTGCCAACAAAGGTATGTATAGTCAAAGCAACTGGTTTTTTGGTATAGTCAAAGCCAGTCATGTAGTGATGTGAGAGCTGGACCATAAAGAAGGCTGAGCACCGAAAAATTGTTGCTTTCAAGCTGTGGGTGGTGGAGAAGACTCCTGAGAGTCCCTTGGACAGCAAGGAGATCAAACCAGTCAATCCTAAAGGAAATCAGTCCTGAATATTTACTGGAAGGACTGATGCTGAAGCTGAAGTTCTTTATGGCCACGTGATGCAAAGAGCTGGGCTCATTAGAAAAGACCCTGCTGCTGGGAAACATTAAGGGCAGGAGGAGAAGGGGACGACAGAGGATGAGACAGTTGGATGACATCACCAACTCAATGGACATGAGTTTGAGCAAGCTCTGGGAGATGGTGAAGGACAGGGGACCCTGGTGTGCTGCAGTTCATGGGGCTGCAAAGAGTTGGACACGACTGAGCTAGTGAACAACAGCAACAGTGTTGTGGAGCTATCACCATCATCTATTTAAAGGGTGGTTGTAATCCCTTAGCCCAGATTAAAGGGGAGCTTGGCTGCCCTTGCGCTTGTAGATCTGCCCTGCCCCTGGCCTCCCCATCTCAGTGAGTCTAGATGCTTGAGTGGCACCTTGACTCCTCTCTGTCCTCACTCCATGTTGCTGCTTCAGCAGTGATTTTCCTCTTGGCTTCCAGCCCACATGCTTCTCTTTGCTTTCCTTGGCAATAGCCAAGGTCCAACCTCCCTCATCTCTTGCCCAACAAATGTGCCCATCTCTTCTTGGGGCTCCCTGCTTCCCTTCCGGCCACCCTCTAGCTCCAGGCAACAGCTGGGGAGCCATTGGTATAAAGTATATCTAATCCTAGATATCACCTGCTTCTGGGTTCTAGAGGAGCCCAAATATCCACATGATCCAACAGGTACCCCCATGACTTGGCCCAATTAGCATCTCCAACCACTTCTATGAAGCTGTGTCCCTTGCTCATTATGCTCCAGCCACACAGGCTCTTTCTAGATTCCTTGAACTTACCTTGTTCCTTCCAACCCCAGGGTCTTCGCACTTGCATTTCCCTCTGGGAGGAACACCCCTGAATCCCTACTCTAACCAAGTTCTCAGCACAAAGGACTCCTCCTCAACCAATCACATCCTCGCCACCCAAGTTTGGGTCAGCATCCCCTGTTACACCAATGCTCAGCTCCTTGTTCGTCTTCCCTGTGCTGACCACATTTATGGTTGATTAATGATTATTTGTTTCAGTATCAGCCTCCTTTAACATAATCTTACGAGCTCCGTGAAGTCAGCTCCCTAGGGTTTCACGTGCAAACTGTCATGGAGCAGGTAATCAGTAATTATTCTTGATTGGGTATCTTCCTGCTTCCTTCTCAGACCCCAGAAGCAGCATCATCCAGTCAAATCCATTCCCTATGTGGGCTCTGACCTTGTCCCTCTCTTACAAGCTCCTGTTGCCCTTGGATACCACCTAATTTCCTCTGCCTTCCTTATAAGGGTTTTTAAAATCCACCATGCTGGCAGCCACCACCTCCAATATTCCTCCAACCTTTCATTCTGAAGACAGAAGGGGCATCAATGTTCTAGCCTGCAGACCTTTGCTATAGCTTCTCCTTCTGCTCAGAATTCAGGAGACCCTGGTTTGATTCCTGGGTCAGGAAGATCTGCTGAAAAAGGAATAGGCTACCCACTCCAGTATTCTTTTGCTTCCCTGTGGCTCAGCTGGTGGAGAATCTGCCTGCAATGCAGAAGACCTGAGTTCGATACCTGGGTTAGGAAGATCCCCTGGAAAAAAGAATGGCTGCTCACTCCAGTATTCTGGCCTGGATAATTCCACGGACTGTATAGTCCATGAGGTCACAAAGAGTAGGACACGACTGAGCAACTTTCACTTTTACTTTCTGCTCAGGGCTTCCCTGGTGGCTCAGACAGTAAATAATCTGCCTGCAAAGCAGATCTGGATTCGATCCCTGGGTTGGGAAAATCCCCTGAAGAAGAGAATGGCTACACACTCTAGTGTTCTTACCTAGAGAATTCCATGAACAGAGGAGTCTGGCGGGCTATAGTCCATGGGGTCACAGAGTCAGACTCGATGAGCAACTAAGACTTTCCGCTCAGATACCGTCATAGGCTTGGTAGGAATCAGCCTGGCACCTGGCACAGTCATCTCTTCTTTCCTAACAGAACTGATTTGGTTTGGCCACACCTATGTGGTTTAGGGGAAGTTGAGCAGCATGACCCAGCCTCCTCAGGTATGATGGGATATATTGGGAGAGAAACATGCCCTGTTAACTGGGATTGTTGAGCTTGGGAGAATGAAGCATCTGTCTGAAGCAAGAGGCATGGAGAAAGACAGTGTCTTCATGCCACTGATGGAAGTCCTGAAACAATAAAGCCATCCTTACTCCTTGGAAGGAAAGTTATGACCAACCTAGATAGCATATTGAAAAGCAGAGATATTACTTTGCCAACAAAGGTCCGTCTAGTCAAGGCTTTGGTTTTTCCTGTGGTCATGTATGGATGTGAGAGTTGGACTGTGAAGAAAGCTGAACTCGGAAGAATTGATGCTTTTGAACCGTGGTGTTGGAGAAGACTCTTGAGAGTCCCTTGGACTGCAAGGAGATCCAACCAGTCCATCCTAAAGGAGACCAGTCCTGGGTGTTCAGTCCTGGAAGGACTGATGTTGAAGCTGAAACTCCAATACTTTGGCCACCTGATGCGAAGAGTTGACTCATTGGAAAAGACCCTGATGCTGGGAGGGATTGGGGGCAGGAGGAGAAGGGGACGACAGAGGATGAGATGGCTGGATGGCATCACCGACTTGATGGATGTGAGTTTGGGTGAACTCCAGGAGTTGGTGATAGATAGGGAGGCCTGGCATGCTGCAATTCATGGGATCGCAAAGAGTTGGGCATGACTGAGTGACTGAACTGAACTGTCCTTGATTTTTGGCTTAATCCCATTTGTGTGGGGCTCCTTGGAACTGAAAATTGTGACTGATCCCTGTCTCTTTGTCCTCCCTCAAGACAGAGCTTTGCAAGGACAGAGTTTTGTTTGTATGCTGCTATAAAGCATCTGCCTACAACGCGGGAGACCCGGGTTCAATCCCTGGGTCGGGAAGATCTCCTGCAGAAGGAAATGGCAACCCACTCCAGTATTCTTGCCTGGAAAATCCCATGGATGGAGGAACCTGGGGGGCTACTGGTAGTCCATGGGGTCGCAAAGAGTTGGACATGACTGAGCGACTTTACTCACTCACTCATGTGTCTAGCGCATTGGTTATTTTTTCTTTTTTCTGCTGTGCTGCTTGGCTTGTAGAATCTTAGGTCCCTGACCTAAGATTGAACCCAAGCCCCTGGCAGGGAGAGCATGGAGTCCTAACCACTGGACCACCAAGGAATTTTCCTAATGCATTAATTCTTGAAACCCCTGTGAGCATCCCAGGGTTGGACCCAGAGTAGATGCCTCATAGGTATGGAATGAATAATGTCAGATGGTGCCGGTAGAAACTGAGTCCTGCGGATGTGTGGAGGTGGGAGAGGAGTCCTTTCCAAGCAGGTGGTGAGTGATGGCTTCCTGGAAGAGATGGCAGCTGACTTGGGCTTTGAAGAATGGAATGGATAGAATCCAGGGACAACGGAGGGTGTCCCAGGTGTATAGGTGTATGTGTGCATTCAGAGAAAAGTAATATCTAGTCACATTACCTGTCTCTCTCAGGGTTTCACTGGGGAAGGGGCCCTGAGTGCCAAGTGAAGACTCTTCTGGAGTCTGAGAAGAGAGGGGGCCCTTCACCTCCATCTGAGGCTCCTTCCCAGGGAGCTGACCTGAGGATAACTCCTGACTCGCTGCAGTTCTTTGAACCTCAGGTTCCTTGTCTGCCCTCCCCAGCTCCACAAGGCATCTGGGAAGCCGCCCTCTCTGCGCCTCCCTCTGCCTTCCTCTCACATCCCAATGCAGACCTGGTGGAGGGTGGGTGGGTGACTGGCGTCATGGCAACAAGCAGGAGCGCCCATGTGTCCGTAGTGAGGGTTGCCATGGCAACCGGCAGTCCTGGTTCCCTGGCGACAGGCCTGAGTTCTGGGCTTAGGGGTGGGAGGGGAGCAAGGGAGGTGTCCCTGGAGACACTTTGCAAGTACTCGGAAGGAAGGATGGGGATTCATGTCTTTCCTGTGAAGAGGGAGGCTCAGGCCAGACCCCAGCTGAGTATTGCTGGGGTCCCTGCTCCAAGCCAGGCTGTGAGCCCAACAGGGAAGCTGAAGCCTCTGGGGTCCTGTGTCACAGGAGGCTGCCCACCACCCCCTTCACGCCTAGTCCCATCAGGCTCTAGGCGGCTCCTGGAATGCTCCCTTCTCAGTGCCCCCACACAGTCTGTTCCCTCTGGCTGGAAGGCTCTGCTCTCTTCCCAGCTGAGTCTTCACACTGAGTGTCCCTCCTTGGCCTCCTGGTTCAGCCTAGCCCTGCTAAATCACTATACCCTAAGCCTCTATCATGTTGACAATTAAGTTATTGCTTTTTTGCTTGTGTGATGATTGGTTTAATAAATGTTCCCTCTGCCAGATGCGACACTGTAGCAGTCTCGGTCACAGCTGTGTCCCACACACTGAGGAGGCTGCCCTCAATACATCTTTGTCAACACGCTCCCTCCTAGCTCCACATCAGTACAGCCAATGTGGTCTCCTCTCCATCCCTGGGGCTCTTTCCTGCACCCAGTTGGTCCATACCCATGACGTCCACCAGAAATGTCCTGGAACATTCCGGGCCCTTCCACAATGTTCTGGAATGTCCCAGAACACCCCTCCCTGCTTCTCTCTCCCTGCTTTTATTAAAGCTGGAACGTTACTTCCTCAAAGAGACTCTCCTCTGCCCCCGGATTAAAACAGCTTCCCCCCTGGGTCACTCTCAGCCCATGGCCTTCGTGGCAATTAAAATCATCTCGGCCCTTTATTGGTTTGTATGTCTCAGGTTTGTCCTTCCCATAACAATATACACATTCCAGAATACTCTGGAACATGAAGGGTAGGGATTATGTCTGGTGTGCTTACAGTTGAAACCCTAGCCCCTCGTGCATAGCTGATGTATAAGTTCTTGCTTTTTAAAACCATTAAAGTTAATTAACGACGCATTGGCTGTGCTAGGTCTTCATTGCTGTGCAGGCTTTTCTCTAGCTGTGGCAAGCACGGGCTGCTCTCTGGTTGCGGGTTTCTTGTTGCGCTGGCATCACTTGTGGAGCAGGGGCTCTAGGGCACGCGGGCTCCCGGGGTTGCAGCACATGTGCTCAATAGTTGTGGCTCCTGGGCTTGAGAGTACAGGCTCAATAATCGTGGCACACGGGCTTAGCTGCTCCGAGGCATGCGGGATCTTCTCGGATCAGAGGTGGCACCTGTGGCTCCTGCATTGGCAGGCAGATTCTGTACCACTGCACCACCAGGGAAATCCAATAAGTGCTTGTTGGTTGGATGGAGGAAACGGGTGAAGAGACCAGGAGGTGGTGATGCGCTCTGGGGTAGGCAGCTCTGACACCGTCCTGCTGGAAACTTGGGTGAGTTCCTTACCTCTCTGAGCCCCAGGGTCTTGCTTTTCAATCCAAGTGTAATTTATAAACAAAGCACACTGGTTTCACTGTTGTGATCCAAATACAGAGTACTCCTAGTCCCCAGGGGCTCTCTGTGCCCCTTCCAGTCACCTCCCAGGGGTAGTCCCACGTCTGACCTCTATCCCCTAGGCTCCATCTGACTTGTTTTTTGTTGTTGTTTTAACCATGCTGTGTGGCTTGCGGATCAGTTCCCCCACCAGCAATCGAACCTATGACACAGCAGTGAAAGCCTGGAATCCTAATCACTAGGCCACAGGGAGCTTCCTATTCTGTTTAATAAACCAGCTTTAGTGAAGCAAACTTTACATTTAATGATGCAACTGTTTTAAGCGCTCAATGAATTTTGACAAATGTAACCCCCGCTGTTGCCCCATAATTCAAGATATAGGACATTTGCATCACCCCAGGGCCACATGCTCCTGTGTGGCCACTGCTTCTGCTCCCTGACGATCTCCACCAGGAGCCCCCGGCCCAGCCTCTATCTCCATAGATTAGTGTGGCTTACTTGTGAAGTTCACATAAATGGAATCACAACACGTGTCTCTTTGTTTCTTTTGCTCAGTGTCGGTGAAGTCCCTTGTGGGATACATGTATTAATAGCAGTGGGTCATTCTTTTTCTTTGCTGTGTAGTATTCCACCAGTGGCCATGTCCTTGTCTGTTTATTCATCAACCTGTTGATGAACCTGTGGGCTGTTTCCCGTTCGAGGCTATTATGACCATTTATGTTTATATCTTTGGATGAGATCATGTCCCTTTTTCTGTGGGATGAGTATCTGTAGTGGGTTGAGTGGTACCCCTACCACCCTCAATTCATGTCCACCTGGAACCTCAGAATGTGATTTTATTTGGAAATAGTGTCTCTGCAGATGGAGTTTAGCTAAGAATCCAAATGAAATCAAACTGGATGAGGGCGGACCAAAAACCCAGTGAGAGTGTCTTGGTAGGAGACAGAAATCAATACACAGAGAGGCACAATAGGAAGGCGACATGAAGATGGAGGAAGAGACTGGGGTGATGTAGCTGCAAATTAAGGGATGCCAAAGATAGCGGACAACTCCACAAGCTGGGAGAGAGACACGATTCTCCCCTAGAGACCCACAGAAGGAACCAATCCTGCCAACATCCTGATTTTGGACTTCTGGCCTCCTGAACTGTGAGAGAGTGAGTGTCTGTTGTTTTAAACCATCCCTTTTGTGGTCATTTGTTAGGCAGCCCCAGGATACTCATAAAATGCCCACGGATGGAACTGCTAGAGTGTAGGAACACTCCCTTTCAGCAAATATTGCCAAACGGCTGCCTCAAGTGGTTATACCAAATGACATTCCCACCATGAGTGTAAGAGCCATCGCTTCTTCATCTCTAAAATGGGGACAGTAATAACTCTTCACGGGTGTGGTGAGAATACAGGAGAAAGCACAGTTCTGGGCGTTGAAGTGTGGGGGCTTCCCTGGTGGCTCAGTGGTAAAGAATCTGCCTGCAATGCAGGAGACCCAGGTTCAATCTCTGGGCTGGGAAGATCCCCTGGAGAAGGGGGTGGCGACCCTTTCCAGTATTCTTGCCTGGAGAATTCCATGGACCGAGGAGTCTGGCAGGCTACAGTCCCTGGGGTTGCGAAGAGTTGAAAACACTCTGTAAATGGTAACTTAAAAAAAAAGTTGCAGAGAAGGTGCAAATCCAGTTCCATATGTCTTCAGTATTGAACTTTTTCTGCTCTTTCCCAGAAGAAGTCATATACAAGGAGTTCAGGGTGGAGACCCTCTCCCCCTATAGGAAGACCCAGTGAGGGCTGGGTTCTGGGGTGATAGTGAGGACCCTGAGAGACCCAAGAGAGACTGCAATGCTGAAAGCAACTAAGGAAAGCAAGCCAGAGCAGAACCAGCACAGGAAAATGTCATTCTTTCATTCACCAACAGATTCGTTGCCAGTCAATGCTTGATTCAAGAGGCTGGTACCCCGGAAAGGCCCTAATATAAATACAGGCTAGGCAGCCAGACTGGGCAGAGGGGAAATGGGAGCTCTACTGAGCAGCCAGGAAGGATTCCTGGAGGAAGAGACCTGAGCTGGATTTGAAGAATGTGAGAAGGTGTGCAAGACCAGCTTGACCATCCTTTCTGCTATGCCAGAAGTCTGAAATCAAAGTGTTGGCAGCTGTGCTCCCTCTGAAGGTTCTAGAGGAGGGTCCTTCCTTGCCTCTTTCAACTCTGATAGACCCAGGCATTCCTTGGCCTGTGGCCACATCGCTTCAATCTCTGCCTCTATCTCCACGTGGTCTCTCTGTTTGGATTTCACTCTTCTTTCAAGGACACCAATCATTGCATTTAGCTCCCTCACCCAACCCAAGATGATCTCATCTCGAGATCCTTACCTTAATAATATCTGCAAAGACTCTTATTCCAAAAAAGGCCTTATTTTGAGGTTCCAGGCATACATGTCTTGTGGGGAGGGGTCACCATTCAACCCAGTACATTGAGAGTGTTTGTTCAGTTTATTTGCAGTGGGACTGTTCTCTCGTGGGTAGGGCTGTCTCTGCCTTGTCTGAAGCCTGTATTCTGTGCCTGTCACAGGGTCTGGGGCACAGGGGGCTGTCAATAAGTGCTGCTGAATGCCTGAATAAAAGACAGGAGGAGGGACTTCCCTGGTGGTTCAGTGGCTGAGATTCTGTGCTCCCAAGGCAAGGAGCCTGGGTTCGATCCCTGGTCAGGGAACTAGATCCCACATGCCACAACTAAATTTTCAGCACACCGCAAATGAGATCGAAGACGCCACTTGTCGAAGCTAAGACCCAACGCAGCCAAATAAATAAATAAATATTCAAAGAAAAAGACAGAAGGGGAGGGAGTCAGCATGGGGTACTGGAAGAGGGCGTAGCTTTGGGATCAGAGAGTAGGGGTCCTATTTCCTTCTCCTGAGCCTTGCTTGGCAAGACACTTCCACTCTCTGAGCCTCACTTTTACCCACTTTGCAAGGCTATAGTGGAGATAAATGTCAAAGTCTAGAGTTTTCCAAGTTACCTGGTAGGATCTTAGGAGGTGCAGCTATAGTGGTGTGGGGGAGGGCTACTCTAGGCCGGAAGGTAAAGTTAGAAAGGGCAGATCCAGTGGAGACCTCAGGGGGGCGCTGCGACGCGGCCAGCTGGGCTGACAGCGAGAGAGAAGATCAAGGGCCCCTGTGTTTATTTGTCACTGAGCCCTTCTCAGGATCCTGGAAGGAAGTGGTCTATATGCCCCTTCTTTCTTTTTTTCCTTCATTGATGTGAGAACCACATAATATAAAATTAGCATTTTTTTTTTTCTTGGTCTCGACTTGCAGCTTGTAGAATCTTAGTTCCCCACCTGGGTATTGAACCTGGGCTCTCGGCAGTGAAAGGGTGGAGTCCTAATCACTGGTGCGTGAGTGGGTGAGTCGTTCAGTCATGTCTGACTCTTTGCAACCCCATGGACTGCAGCCCGCCAGCCTTCTCTGTTCATGGAATTTTCCAGGCAAGAGTACTGGAGTGGGTTGCCATTTCCTCCTCTAGGGGATCTTCCTGACCCAGGGATCGAACCCACCTCTCCCATGTCTCCTGCATTGCAGGTGAATTCTTTACCACTAAGCCACCAGGGAAGCTGCTAACCACTGGACTGCCAGGGAATTCCCTAAAATTAACCACTTTAAAATGAACAACTCAGTGGCGTTTAGTACATTCAGAATGTTGTGTAACCATCACCTCTGTTTAGTTCCAGAACACTTCCATCCCTGTTCCCATTAGCAGCCACTCCCTACACCCCCTCCTCCAGCCCCTGGCAACTGCTAATCTGCTTTCTGTCTCTATGGATTGGCCTGTTCTGGACATTTCTTATAGATGGAATCATACAAAAGGGGACCTTTTGTGTCTGGCTCCTTTCACTCGGCATGTTTTCTAGGTTCATCGCGTTGTATTAATAGCATGTGTCAGAGCTTCACTCCTCTCGGCTGAGCAATAGTCCATTGTTTGGATGGAGAGCGTTGTGCTTACCCATTCATCACTGGATGGACACTTGGGCTGGTTCCTCTGTTTGGCGATTGTGACTAATGCCGCTGCGAACTTGTGTGCATGTGTATCTGTTTAAACATCTGATTTCACTTCTCTTGGGTGTAAGCCAATTGTACAGATGGGAAAACTGAGGCTAGGAGAGGATGAGTCAGCAGTGAAGAGTGTGGATTTGGAATGAGGTGAGATTTGGATCTGGCTTCAGGCAGGGCTCTGCGGGGGACTCACATGTGACTTTGGGCTGGGGGATTTACTGGGACCCCTAGCTCATAGGAAGAAGCTTCTGGAAGGACCTGTCACAATGCTTGGTCCATATTGGCCACTGCATTACTAATAGTGACAGTGGAGGAGGGGACTTCCCTGGTGATCCTGTGGGTACGACTTTGCTTCACAATGCAGGGGGTGCAGGTTCAATCCCTGACTGGGGAGCTAGGATTCCCACATGCCCTCTGGGCCAAAAAAAACAAAACAGAAAACAGAAGCAATATTGTAACAAATTCAATAAAGACCAAAAAAAAAAAAAAAAACGTCCATATCAAAAGTCTTTAAAAAAACAGCAGGGAAAACTGAGATCCCCACCTCCTCCCTCACCCAGAGGCCACTGGGATCAGTTACTGGGGCCTGTTTTGCCCACCCTCCATGAGGTCCCCAGGGGCTGGCTCACCTCCAGGCAGCAGTCCCGGCTGTGGACTGGCATCTGTCCCCAGCGTTCCAACCGAGGTGGGGGTCCCCAGAGCCGCCTCTGCCTCAGCTTGCCATATGGGCCACTCCCTAAGGGTGCAGAGCCCAAAGCCCTCCCTGGGTGACTGCAGAGCTCCCTCACCCTCTCTGCCCTTGACCTTCTCGGCCATTCGAATCCCAGCCATGGGCATCAGTGGAGGCAGGAGTGGGAGGAAGAAATGCAGAACTGGTGATTCTTTGCTCGGGGACAGTTAGCAGCCCGTGGTGCTTACTCTGAGGACATCTGAGTAATAGGCTCAGAGCCTTTTTTGGAGGAAGAGGGGACTAATTCTTACCAAGGGAAGGACTGTGTTCATACTCACTTCGCAGATATGGAAACTGAGATCCCGGAGAACCTAAGACTTATTGTTCAGCCAAGAGTCATGATGATTTGTTTATGCATTGTGTGTTTACTTAACGTGCTGGGTGCTGCCCAGGGCTCCGTGGAGTGACCAGGAAGAAAAGAAAGTCCCTGTCCCTTGTGGAGATGACAGATGACAAGGAAGAAAAGAAATTGCAGGAAATTCCCTGGCAGTCTAGTGGTTAGGACTCTTGGCTTTCACCGCCAAGGGCCTGGGGTTTAATCCCTGGTGGGGGAGATAAGATCCCACAAGGCATGGTAAAAACAAACAAAAAAAAATACAAAGAAAAGGCAGGACAGTTCCTCAAAAAATTCCTCATCAAGCAATTCTACTCAAACCCCCATCTCTTATGTCTCTTGCACTGGCAGGGGGATTCTTTACCACTAGCGCCACTCGGGAAGCCCACTCCCAGGTATGTGCCCCTACAAAAGTGAGCACAGAGGCCTGACAGACACTTGTACACGTGTGTTCACAGCAACACTAGTCACAGTTGCCAAAAGAGGAACTACTGAAATGCCCATCAATGGATGAGTGAATAAATAAAATGTGATCCATCCGTACTATGGAATATGAGCCAGTCATAAAAAGAAATGAAGCACTGACACATTCTACAACGCGGATGGCCCTCGAAAACATCATGCTGATAAGTATAAGCCAGAAGGACATATGTGATTCCATTTATATGAAATGTTCAGAATAGGTAAATCCATAGGGACGGGAAACATTAGTGATTACCAGGGGCTGGGGCAGGGAAAGGGGAGTGATCGCTAATGAGGATGGAGTTTCCTTTTGGGGTGATGGAAATGTCTTGGAACTAGACAGAGGTGCTGATTGGGCTTCCCAGGTGGCATTAGTGATAAAGAACCTGCCTGCCAATGCAGGAGATGCGGGTTCGATCCCTGGGTCTGGAAGATCCCCTGGAGGAGGGTGTGGCAACCCACTCCAAAGTTCTTGCCTGGAGAATCCCGTGAACAGGGAAGTCTGGCGGGCTATAGTCCATAAGGTTGCAAAGAGTCAGACAGACTGAATCAACTTAGCACACACTCACTCAGAGGTGTTGATTGCATAACACCACGAATGCACTAAATGCCATTGAATTGTATACTGTAAAATGATGAGTTTTATGGTATGGGAATTGTATCTGAATTTTAAAAAAAAGGAACCTAAAATACAGAGTTTGTTAGATAGAAAAATCAAGCAGGGCTAGGAGGTCAAAGGGCAGGTGTGGGAGAGAGGAAATGCCCACAGCTGACTTGGAGTGAGGGCCTACGACCTGAACTGCCCTGAGTGTTGTATATGTTTGTTTCATCATGGCCCCTGCTCTGTCTCACAAAGACATTTTATATATGGGTTCCTCACCCACTCCTGCCAGCTTCCCTGGTGGCTCAGAAGGTAAAGAGTCTGCGTGCAATGTGGGAGACCTGAATTTGGTCCCTGGGTCGGGCAGATCCCCTGGAGAAGAAAATGGCAACCTACTCCAGTATTCTTGCTTGGAAAATCCTATGGACGGAGGAGGAGCCTGGCGGGCTGCAATCCATAGGGTCGCAAAGAGTTGGACACGACTAAACAACTTCACTTTCACTCACTCCAGTATTCTTGCCTGGAGAATCCCATGGACAGAGGGGCCTAGTAGGCTACAGTCCATGGGGACACAAAGAGTCGTACATGACTGAGCGACCAACACAGTTACAGGAACACCCTTTCCTGTGCTCCATGGTATTGTGGCATCTTAATTCCCCGTCCAAGGATAGAACCCATGCCTCTTGCCTTGGAAGCATGGAGTCTTAACCAGTGGATGGCCAGGGAAGTCCCTCAAGGACATTTTAAAGATGGAAAAACGAATGTGTAGAGCTGGAGCAACCCACTCAAGGCATGAAGACTGATAAGAAGTAGATGCAGGACTTCCCTGGGGGGGTCCAGTGCTTAAGGATACCCCTGCCATTGCAGGGGATGCAGGCTCAACCCCTGGTCTAGGAATAGCCCATATATTGTTGTTTTTGTTCATTCATTAAGTCATGCCTGACTCTGTCACTCCATGAACTGCAGCACGCCAGGCTTCTCTGTCCTCCACTGTCTTCTGATGCTTCCTTAAATTCATATGCATTGAGTTGGTGATGCTGTCTAGCCATCTCATCCTCTGCCACCCCCTTCTCCTTTTGCCTTCAATCTTTCCCAGCATCAGGGTCTTTTTTTCCATTGAGTCGGCTCCTCGAATCAGGTGGCCAACGTATTGCAGCTTCAGCTTCAGCTTCAGCTTCAGCATCAGTCCTTCCAGTGAATAATCAGGGTTGATTTCCTTTAGGATTAATTGATTAGATCTCCTTGCTGTCCAGGGGACTGTCAAGAATCTTCGCCAGCACCACAGTTTGAAAGCCTCAATTCTTGGGCACTCAGATTTCTTTATGGTTCAACTCTCACATCCATACATGACTCCTGGAAAAATCATAACTTTGACTAGATGGACCTTTGTTGGTAAAGTGATGTCTCTGCTTTTTAATATGCTTTCTAGGTTTGTCATAGCTTTTCTTCCAAGGAGCAAGCAAGATCCCACATGCCTTAGAGCAAATAAGGGCCTGAATCACAACTACTGAGCCTCTGCACCTAGAGCCCACGTTCTGCAGTAAGAGAAGCCATTGCAGTGAGAAGCCTGTGTACTGCAACGAGTAGCCCCTGCTCACTGCAACTAGAGAAATCCTGCACAGCAACAAAGACCGAGTGCAGCCAAAAGAAGAGAAAATTCATAAAAAATACTTCATCAAAAAACCAGCAGTGGGTGCAGAACTAAAGGTAGTAGCAACAAACATCAAGAGCATTTATTTCATGGTTGTGCTGCCGCTGCTGCTAAGTCGCTTCAGTCGTGTCCGACTCTGTGCGACCCCATAGACGGCAGCCCACCAGGCTCCCCCGTCCCTGGGATTCTCCAGGCAAGAACACTGGAGTGGGTTGCCATTTCCTTCTCCAATGCAGGAAAGTGAAAGTGAAAGTGAAGTCGCTCAGTCGTGTCCAACTCTTAGCACCCCATGGACTGCAGCCTTCCAGGCTCCTCCGTCCATGGGATTTTCCAGGCAAGAGTACTGGAGTGGGGTGCCGTTGCCTTCTCCAATTTCATGGTTACCTCTCTAGTTTCTGGGCTTCCCTGGTGGCTCAGATGGTAAAGAATCTGCCCGCAATGCAGAAGACCTGGGTTCGATCCCTGGGTCGGGAAGATCCTCTAGAGAAGGGAATAGCTACCCACTCTAGTATTCTTGCCTGGAGAATTCCATGGACAAAGGAGCCTGGCAGGCTACAGTCCATGGAGTTGCAAACAGTTGGACACAACTGAGTCACACACACACACACACACACACACGTCTAGTTTATAGAGAAACAGAAGGTGATGCCAGGAGTTCCAGCAGCAGGCTCTGAGACGACTCAGCGGTGAAGGGCAGACAGGGTGGATAAGGCCTCAGCATGTGGCTGGAGGAAACCAACACATCCCCTAGGTCCCAGGCTTCAATTTCCTCCTCTGGAACACCTGGGGGTTATAAGGAGGCCTCCCAGCTCAGACCTGGGACCGTGAGTTCTACAGCTGGTCTGGAGCGGGGAGCAGGTGGTGAGGCCCTTGTCTCTGGGAGAGCCGTGCCAGCTGTGGGCCAGATGGCGGCCAGGCCTGCGGACGCTGCCTGCCATGTCCCTGCCTGTGGACTCTGCCAGACCACAGGTCATCATTTTTGGACCATGGTGTGCAGTAACCTGGGGTTCCTTAGTGCCTCAGTGGTAAAGAATCCGCCTGCAACGCAGGAGATGCAGGAGACATGGGTTTGATCCCTGGGTTGGGATGATCCCCTGAGGGAGGAAATGGCAATCCACTCCAGTATTCTTGCCTGGAGAATCCCATGGACAGAGGAGCGTGGTGGGCTACAGTCCATAGGGTCACACAGTCCAACACGACTGAGTGACTGAGCACTTGAGCAGTAACCTTCCTGGGTCCTTTCTGTCCGCAGTTGCCTGTGTCTCATTCCAGGTATCACAGCCAGGCCAAGGACCTTGGAGAGATCTGTGGCCTTGCTCTGCCTCCCTGCCACATCCCACCTGCTGTATCTCCTGTTGGCTCCACCTGCAAAGTACATCTTGGCTAGGATCCCATTCCTCCCTGGCCACCAGCCTGGGATGAGCACCATTTCTGGCCAGGAAATCTTGCTTCCTAAATAATGTCTCTAATTTAAGATACTGCCTCAACTGCAGTGTTGGTTATACTCCCTCTGCTCACAAGTGCCCCCATCCCACCCTCATTTCACGCAGGGGAAATGCCTCCACTGTGGTCCATAGGCCTCTCCATGACCTAGGGCACCCCTCGTTGCTGCCCACCCCATCTTCTCCTCCCCTCTCCCTCCCCCTTTCCCAACATGCAATACTTTGGGCATGCTACCCCAGGGCCTTTGCACCGACTCTCCTGTGCTATGTGATCTTGAAGTACCTAGTGTGCCCACAGATCACGTGTCTGCAGTGTGCTACGTGTGAGTGCACAGCCAGGGGCCCAGCAAACCTCTTCGTGCTTATCTTCAACTGTGGGTCTGACATATGGGTCAAATCTGGGTGTTTATGAAGTGTGCGAGCATCTGGATGCCATTGACTGCAGCTGTATGTGTGTCAGGCGTGTGAGCTGTAGGTCTCTGCTGAGTGGGGTTTGACGCCTGCATGTGGTTGATCTGGAACAAAGGCTCAAGTGGCAGGCAGACCACGGGAGGGTGAGGGGGTGTATACAGAGCTAGCAGGAACGTGAGCTGCTCATGCCCCCACACATTCAGTATTTATTTGAGAGCTTATTGTGTGCTGTGGGGGTCAGCAAGGCCCTTCAGCACCTGGTATCTATCAACGTTCACAGTGTCAACTCCTGAACACTTCACACACAAATGATTGAGTACCCACTGCGTACAGACCCTCTGCTAGAGATGGATCGGTTCCGTCTGGTTCTACCTCTGGGACCTCCAACCCTGTGTCCACTGTCTTTCCCCAGCACTGACTGCAGGAAGGCTCTGAGCCCCATTTGGACCCCTGGACCCTGCCTAAACAATGGACACAGGTTCACAACATTGCACACGATGCAGTGACCAAAACCATCCCAAAGAAAAACAAATGCAAAAAGGCCAAGTGGTTGTCTGAGGAGGTCTTACAAATAGCTGAGAAAAGAAGAGACACGAAAGGCAAGAGATAAAGGGAAAGATATACCTAACTGGATGCAGAATTCCAGAGAATAGCAAGGACAGATAAGAAGGCCTTCTTAAGTTAACAATACAAAAAAAAAAAAAAGAAAACAATAGACTGGAAGAGACTAGAGATCTCCTCAAGAAAATTGGAGCTATCAGTGGAACATTTAATGCAAGGATGGGCACGATAAAGGACAGAAATGCTAAGGACCTAACAGAAGCAGAAGAGATTAAGAAGAGGTGGCAAGAATATATGTAAGAACTGTACAAAAAAGTTCTTAATGACCCAGATAATCATGATGGTGTAATCACTCACCTAGAGACAGACATTCTGGAGTGTGAAGTCAAGTGGGCCTTAGGAAGCATTACTATGAATAAAGCTAGGAGGTGATGGAATTCCAGTTGAGCTATTTCAAATCCTAAAATATGATGCTGTTAAAGTGCTGCATTCAATATATCAGCAAATTTGGAAAACTCAGCAGTGGCCACAGGACTGAAAAAGGTCAGTTTTCGTTTCAATCCCAAAGAAGGGCAATGCCAAAGAATGTTCCAACTACTGTACAGTTGTTCTCATTGCACATGCTAGTAAGATTATGCTCAAAATCTTTCAAGCTAGGCTTCAGCAGTAAACTGAGAACTGCCAGATGTACAAGCGGGGTTTAGAAAAGGCAGAGGATCCAGAGACCAAACTGCCAGCATCTGCTGGATCATAGAGAAAGCAAGGAATTCCGGAAAAACTTCTGCTTCTGCTTCATTGACTACACGAAAGCCGCTGACTGTGTGGACCACAATAAACTGTGGAAAATTCTTAGAGATGGGACTATCAGAACACTTTGCTTGTCTCCTGAGAAACCTGCATGTGGGTCAAGAAACAACAGTTAGAACCGGACACAGGTGTTACTTTCCCTTTCAAAATTGGGAAAGGAGTATGACAAGGCTGTATGTTGTCACCCTGCTTACCCAACTTATTAATATATTCAGAGTACATGATTTGAAATACTGAGCTGGATGAATAACAAGCTGGAATCAAGAACGTTGGGAGAAACAATAACAACCTCAGATATGCAGATGATACCACTCTAATGGCAGAAAGTGAAGAGGAACTAAAGAGCCTCTTGATGAGGGTGAAAGAGGAGAGTGAAAAAGCTGGTTTAAAATTCAACATTCAAAAAACTAAGATCATGGCATTGGTCCCATCATTTCATGGCAAATAGAAGGGGAAAAAGTGGAAGCAGTGACAGATTTTATTTCCTTGGGCTCCAAAGCCATTGCAAATGGTGCCTGCAGCTATGAAGTTAAAAGACGCTTGCACTTTGAAAGGAAAGCTTTGACAAACTTAGCATATTAAAAATCAGAGACATCACTTTGCTGACAAAGGTCTGTATAGTCAAGGGCTATGGTTTTTCCAGTAGTCATGTACGGATGTGAGAGCAGGACCATAAAAGAAGTATGAGCACCAAAGAACAGATGCTTTCAAATTGTAGTACTAAAGAAGACTCTTGAGAGCCCCTTGGATTGCAAGGAGTTCAAAGCAGTCAATCTTAAAGGAAATCAACCCTAAATATTCATTGGAAGGACTGATGCTGAAGCTCTAATACTTTGGTCACTTGATGCAAAGAGCCAGTTCATTGGAAAAGACCCTGATGCTGGGAAAGATTGAGAATAAAAGGAGAAGGGGGAGGCAGAGGATGAGATGGTTATTAGACAGCATCATTGACTCAGTGGACATGAATCTTCGCAAACTCCAGGAGATAGTGGAGGACAAGAAAGCCTGGTGTGCTGCAGTCCATAAAGTCACAAAGAGTCAGACATGACTTAGCAACTGAACAACAGCAACAACCCTGCCTGTGGCTGCACAAGGAAGAGCTTTCTAACTCAGAAGGTGAAAAAATAAATGGGTTCAACCCTGAAAAGAAAATTCTGGAAGCTTGGACCCCTTCAGGGTGAAGATTCTAGGCTTTCAGTGGCCTTGAAATCTCTGGAAGCTTTACAGAAGCCTTCTTGGCTTTCAGCTCCATGGGGTTCAGAAGGGAGGAGAGGAAAGGAAGGCAAGAAAAAAGAATAACAAAGAGAAAAAGGAAGGAAACAGATGCAGGTCTTTGCACCCTGGCTGAAGACTAGGGTTTTTGGGCCTCTCGAGCTGGGAGGTCCAAGCGGGCTTGGTCTGGTGAAATGGACTTTGGGGGTGTAAGTGTGGGTTTGAAGGGTCTGTAGGCAAGGATCTGGGGGAGGGAGTGGGATTTGAGTGGAGGATGGGGGAGATAACTTGAGGGCAGGGGTTTGGGGGTATAGGAACCAGAACTGAGGGTTCAGCAGGAGGTTTGGTGATCTGAGCGCAATCCGAGGGTGGAGATTCTCGGGTGTGGGAGAGGTGGCTCTGGGAAGATGGGGGAGGATTGGGACCCAAAGCTGGGTTGGAAGTCTGATGCCTGGGCTCTAGGTGAGTTCCTGAGACCTAGGGAGGTCTCGGGGAGGGAGTGACCCTGGAAGGAAAGAGAAAGCGGGTCTCAGATTTTCTTAGATCAGTTTCTCCAAGTTCCTCCTCTCATCTTGGCTCGGGGCCCGCCACTCGCCTTTCCCAGAACAGACCCCGCTTCTGAAGTGCAGTGTTTCACCATCGGGCAGCTCCTACTCCTGTGAGTGAACTCTCCCTCTCCACCCACTTCTCCCGCATCCCACTGTCGCCTCACTCCTCCCGAGAGGCTACTCCAGGACACGCACAGGTTGCCTTCGCCCCGCCCCTCCAAGATAGGCCCCTCCCCCTACCCGGGCCACGCCTCTTCGTAGACCGTGCCCCCCGCCCCTTCCCTGGCCCACCAATCTCTCGTCCCTCCTCAGACCCATGCCTGCACCTCTTCCCAGACTCCGCCCCTTTCCCCAGGCCCCGCCCCTCCTGTCCCAGAGCAGTACCGGCTCCTGCCTTTGCCCCCCCCGCCCATTCTCAGACCCCGCCCCTCCCGGGCCAGGACCCGCTCCCTTCTCAGACCCGGCCCCGCCCCTCGCCTAGGGCCCCGCCCTTCCGCAGAGCAGGCCCCGCCCCACCCCCCGCGATTTGGTCTCCCGAGCCGGCGCGCGCGGTTCCCGTCACTAGCACGCGCGGTGGCGGCGGCGGGAAGATGGCGGAGTCCGGCGGCAGCGGTGGCGCTGGTGGCGGCGGCTTTGGCGCCGGTCCGGGCCCCGAGCGCCCAAGCAGGTGAGACCCAGCCCGCAGGGTGGACCTGCACCTGCCCCAGGGCAAGAGTGGCCTATGAGGAGTCCTGGGGGTCCTGAGAGGTGCGGGATGGCTTGGACCAGCTCGAGGATCTTTACGGGGGCTGCGGGCTTTAGGTGGCCATGGAGTACTGGGGGGACTGAGGGCTATTCATGGGGCATTTGATGGCGGCTTGGGGGCCCCCGGACCTCCAGGCATCTGCATGTGTCCTTAGGGGCCAGAGAGGGCTTTGAGGGACATGGAGATCTGAAGGGAATCCCAGGGGTTCCTGATTGTGATATGGCCATGAGTAACTGAGGATGCCAAGAGGTCTGGGAGGCAGGGAGGTCCTGAGTAGGGGCCATAGGCAATCTTGCAGTTGTTGAGGCTGTCCTGGGGACTGTGAAGAGGGGACTGGGGGAGCTTGGAGGGCTGAGGCCCAGGGCTTCCTGGAGGGTGCTGAAGGACCCTGAGGTTTCTAAGAACCTGAGGTCCTGAGGTCCTGAGAACGTGCTGAGGGGATTTGGGGTGGGTGAGGACTGTAGAAGGTTGGGAGTAGGAGGTGCAAGTGAACCTGAGGGCCTGAAAGAGACCCAAGGGATCTAGGAGAATCTGAAAGTGGAAGCTGGTGGTCCCAGTGAGTTCTGATGGGCAGGGAGGGGTCTGGGGGTTCTGGAGATCCTAAGGGGCTGAAGTGGGTCTTGGGAAGCCTGAGAATGGTTTAAAAAGCCTGAAGGTTTTTAAAAAAAATATATGAGGAGGGTCCATCTTGGGGCTCCTCCCTCTAATCCTCTTGGGGTGTAAATTCCCACTCCCTAGGGCAAAAAACTTGAAGCAAGGTCTTGCCTTCAGATCATGGTGGAAGAATTCACCCCTTTTGGTCTGAGAGAGGCCCCCTTTATCTTTGGCCGAGTCCTAAGAATGGTTGTTTGAACCCCAGAATTGGCGTAGTAATTGAAGGTATTTATATGCATTGTTCTGGGTTCTCAGAGGGAAAGAACACCTGTGTTACGATGCAAGACCTTCCTCTGTCTTTCATTGCCCAAGGCCAGCATGGTCTAGATCTCTTCATCCAGGCCCACCAGGACAGCCTACTACCATTGGCTGGCCGAGCAAGTAATTTGGCCTTTTTCTCGCTTGTGAGCTTATGGGAGCAAATAATTTCAGCCAACGTGATAAATGATAAAGTGGTTAATACGGGTGTGTTACAGAGTCAGTCCTCGTTGTGGGGACCTGGGTGCTTGAGTTGGGCTTTAGAGGCCTGTAGTGGGGAGCAGGGAGAAATCAGTAGATTTGGGAAGACATTCTGGGGGGTAGAGTGGATAGGACTTGGTGACCAGCAGGAGGTGGCATGTAATGGACAGAT
This sequence comes from Bos taurus, assembly GCF_002263795.3. NCBI lineage: Eukaryota > Metazoa > Chordata > Mammalia > Artiodactyla > Bovidae > Bos > Bos taurus. Next base: position 4,553,785 of record NC_037334.1, on the reverse strand, counting down.
AAGAGGTAACATGAACCCTAGTCCCTGCTTTGGGCCCTGAGTAAAGATAACCTGGGGCAAAACCAAGGTATAATTAGTAACATGCTGTACAGTTCACTCATTTTACCTGAACAGCTCATTGAGTTTTAATAATTTATAGAGTTATGTATCCATGAACACAATCCAAGTTTTCAGAAGGTGTCCATCACCACAATGAATTCCTTCAAGCCCCTTGCAGTCAATCCTTCTCCCAGCTGTGGCCCCAGGTACACTCTGATCTGCTGTCACTCCCTGTAGTTTTGTCTTTTTAGAAATTTTATATGAATGGAATCATGTAATATGTAGCTTCTTGTGTCTGGCTTCTGTCCCCTAACAGAACATTTTTGAAGTTTCATATGTGTCCCAAGTATCAGAAGTTCATTCTTTTTCACTGCTGCCTAGTATTCCATTGTACTGATGGACATGATTTGTTTGTCCATTTACTGGCTGATGGACATTTGAGTGGTTTCCATTTTGACAATTGCAAATAAAGTTGTGGTGAACATCTGGGTATGCGTCTTTGTGTGGACATACACATTCTTTTTTTAAAAAATTTTTCTTAAAAACATTTATTTTTATTTGTTTGACTACAGTGGGCCTTAGTTGCAGCATGCGGGATGTTTTAGTTGTGACGTGGGATGTAGTTCCCTGACCAGGGATGGAACCCAGCCTCCTTGCCCTGAGAGTGTAGAGTCTTAGCCTGTGGGCCACCAGGAAAGTCCCTGTGTGGACATACACTTTCATCCTCTAGGAGTGGAATGTCTGGGTCCTATGGTAGGTGCAGGGTTAAGTATTTTTTCTTTTTCTTCAAGGTAAAATGGGTCTTTTATTTATTTGTACTTAAACTTATAAACCAACCAGTCAGACTAGGACTATTATTATCATGATGTGGCAAAATACAGAACATCTTTCCACAAATACTAGAGTGATGAACAAATAGGAGTGGTAATAAAACAGAGCAAAATGGCAGAGGAATCCATGAAGCACTCTGTGGTGCAGCCCTTCACCTTAACAACTGAGGTCCTTGACAAGCAGGGCCTTTGTATCCCAGAAAAATGTAAAAAATAGTTCATCACATCTTTGTACTTTTGTTTCCTTTTTTTGAGATTAGATTAAAAAGTACAGAATGCTTCACAAATTTGAGTGTCATCCTTGTTCAGGAGCCATGTGAATTTCAATATTGTTCCAGTTTTAGTACATGTGTTACCAAAGCAGCTCTTGTAGGTTTAAGGAACTGACAAGTTGTTTTCCAGAGTAGCTGCACCCTGACTGTACTCCTCCCAGTGATGTGCAAGAGTTCCAGTTGCTCCCAATACCTGACATAGCCAGTCTTTAATTTTAGCCATTCTAAGTGTACGTTGGTATCTTATTTTGGTTTTATTTGCATATCCTTATTAACTCATGATGTGGGATATCTTTTCTTGGTCTCAGTGGCCACGCAGGTCTTTGATAAAGTGTCTTTTCCAGTCTTTTGTTCATTGTTTCCTTGGCTTGTCTTCTTGACTTGGACTTCTTTTCGTGTTCTGGATACAAGTCCTTTATCAGATGTACTATTTGCAACTATTGTCTCCCAGCCTGTAGCTTGCCTTTTTGTTTTTTTAATGGTATCTCTTATCGGGCAAAAGTTTTATCATCTTGAGGAGGTCTCCTTTATCTAGTTCTGCATTATGGATCTTGTTTCTAGTTTCATATCTAAGAAATTTTTTCTAAACAGAGGCATTTTCTTTTTTTTTTTAATGTTTACTTGTTGGGCTGTGCTGGGTCATAGTTGCAGCACGTGGAATCATTGGTCCTTCATTATGGCACATAGGCTCTTTTAGTCAAACTGGGCCCCCTGCGTGGGGAGTGCAGTGGCATAGCCATTGGACCACCAGGGAAGTCCTGGAGGCATTTTCTTTTTAAAAATATTTATTTATTTAATTTTGGATGTTAAAGAACCTTCAGGCTTAGTTGCTCTGGGGCATGGGGGATCTTAGTTGCCCAACCAGGGATTGAACCCACACCCCCTGCATTGGAAGGCGAAGTCTTAGCCACTGGACCACCAGGTGAGTCCCCTGGAGTCATTTTATTAAAAGATATCTCCCTCATCTCTCAGATGTTCATTTGCCTCCTACCATCCATCCCAATGAAAAATCTGTTGTCTGGAGCAGCTGACGCGGGGAGGGTCTTATCCCTTAGATGCTCGTGCGGGAAAAGAGCAAGAATCCTTCATATGGTGAGATGGAGATCAGAATTGGAGAGAGATTGCACACAAGATTCTCCCAAGGATCCTTCTGAGATGTAGAGGCCCTTGTAGGGTTGGTCATTTATTCATTCCTTCATTTATTCCAAACCAACCATACCAGTACATGACCTGCCTGTACCTCATACCTCTTCATCCTTCCATTCTAAGATCATGGCCCCTTAGAGGCACCTGCCTGACTCCCCTGAGCTCAGCTAGCCCCGGGAACACTTTTTCTGGTCACTTTGTTGTGTTGGCTTTTTGGGGTAAAATTTATGTAACATAAAACTCACCAATTTAAAGTGTACCATTCCGTGGTATCCAGCATATTCACAGTGTTGTGCAACCATCACCTCTGTCTAGTTCCAGAACACCTCCATCAGCCGAAAAGGACATCTTTTTCCCATTAGCAGTGGGTTGCAGTTCATTCACAAGGTCGTATGTATAAGTACTTCATTTCTTTTTATGGCTGTGTACCATTCCATTGTGTGGACATATTTTGTTTATCCACTTACTAGGTGGAAGGACGTTTAGGTTGGTTCCACCTTTTGGCTGGTTTGGATAATGCTGCTGTGCACATGCATATACAGGTTTTTGCCTGAACACCTGTGTTCACTTCTTTGGGGGTCTGTACCAGAAGTGGAATTGCTGGGTCCTGCGGCTGCTGTGTGTCCTGGAACGTGTACTCACCACCCAACACTACTTGGTGTGCTTGTTAGTGGAAATGCCTTGAGGGTGGAGAACATGTCTGTCTTGTCCACTCTTGGTCTTGTATGCCTGGAGCAGGGGCAGCCCAGAGGAAGGAAGTGTTCAAAAAATATGGTTGGGAGGGAGGGATGGGGCGGGACGAATGGATGAATGAGTGGAGTGTGGAAAAGCTCTCTAGGGCTTGCAGTCTGGCTGGTTGAAGTCCCTACTAGGTGGTCACGTCCGTCCCTTGTCTTCTTGGGGAGACTTGTGAGGCTGCCAAGGACTGGGGGGAGGCTGGCCCTGTCTGTGAGGGTGGTTGGTTTCCCAGCCTTCCAGGTGGTGCCTGCATCTGCCTTGTTGTCCCGTAAAGGGTTTTGTCACTTGGCCAGGGGTGGGGGCGGTTCCTGTGTTTCCCTTAGCCCTTCCAACAGTCCCACAACTCGGAGAACTGTCCTTAGGAGTGATGGCGTTCCCCCCTCCACCCAACAACACCCCCAGCATTACGTAACTTGTTTGTTCCGAGTTCACTTTCTGCAACCAGTGGGGAGGAAAAAGAAAGAGAAAAGCTTATTCTCTTTCCTTCCTATCTCGAGGGATCAACAAAAAAAACCCGTTGCCTAGTAGAGATGGTCGTTAATGACCAAGCCGAACCTCCAGGATGGACAGAGCGTGGCCGCCTTAGCTGGGGGCTTGCTGAGGGGATCCTAGCTCAGCCTTGGATCCTAGCTCCAAGGCTCTGTCACACCAAAGATCCTTGTTCTGTGGCAGCCCCCCTCCCAGCTCCACCTCAGGCCTGTGACGGGAGTCTAGACTCCTAGAGAGAGAGGACGTTTGTGGGGTGTTGTGAGAAGGAGGGGGAACTCTCCTGGGAGTTGCACCACCACAACTAAAATTCCATTGCTGTGAGGAACCCGGCTGGCTTATTCAGGAGGAGCCTTCTCGCCACAGAGGCTCTTCAGATGCTGGGCCTTTGGCATTCCTCTTTCCTCAGCCCGTCTTTCCTACAGGTGTCTGGATGGGGCCCGGTCTCCCTGACTCACGCGGCTTCTGGGGGACAAGGCAGAAGCATCTGTAGAGGGCCACGCCAGCCACAGCTGTTTCCCTGGGAAGCCATACCTGGGGTACCACAAGAGTGGGTTTGGCACGGTTCAGTTGCGGCATCTGCTCCTGGCTTGGTGGCTTTTGCTTGTTTAAACGTCCTTCACCAGCCCTCTCTGGGTGCTCCCTAGATCTTCTCCACATATACCCAAGGCTCTGGGAGAGCCAGGCCCCCAAACCCCTGTGTGAAAGACTGGAGATCATTTGGCCTTCTGAGAAGGTTCTTGTTCCTTTGGCCTCGTCATCTTTTCAGCTGAGAGGGAGAGGCAGGAGTCTGACCCTCCAGGGACAGGGGCTCCTAGGAGTTCTGGGAATGTGGCAGCGTCAGGCACCTCGTGAGACCCGCTTGCTTGTTGCCTGCCTTGGGCATGTCTGCAACCCTCTGGGTGTTAGAGCCTTCATTTGGGAAGTGTTCAAGGGCACCCGGCATATTGCACGTTTGTGTGTGAGTGTGCAGGTGGCAGGGTTGTCCTGCAGTCCTCGTGCCGTTAGCATTCTGTGCACGGCCCACATGGCCACAAAGGGACCCTGGGGTGTTTGCTGGTTTTGTTACTGAGCCGGGGTGGCAGGTTGGGAAGAGAAAGCTGGTCTCTTAGTCTAGGCTGCCACACAGAATGTCATAGACTGGGTGGCTTTTAAGCAGCGGAGATTTATTTCTCAAAGTTCTGGAGCCTGAGAAGTCCAAGATCAAGGTGCCGACAGATTTGGTGTCTGGAGAGGCCACTTCCTGGTTCATAGACACAGTTTCCTTGCTGTGCTCTACGCCGTTCTCTGGGGTCACTTTATAAGGGCACTAATCCCATTCATGAGGGCCTCGTACTCATGACCTAATTAATCACCCCCCAAAGGCCCTGCCTTCTGATACCATCACCTTAGACCATCACATAGGTCTCCACATATGAATTTTCAGTCTTTGGTAGTTGGCTTGAGCAGTTTGAAGGACACTCATGTGTTTACTTGGTGGCCACGTAGCAGGGTCAGTGGGAGAACGGAACGCGTCAAGTCTGAGCTGCTTCTGCAGCAGCACGAGTGCAGGTGGCAGCACGTGAGCCTACCGCTGGAAACAGAGTGGAGCCTGAGCTGGTGGGCCTTGGCAGAGTACAAGGGTGGGGGCAGTTGAGTCTGGGGCGAGGGAGGGAACGCGGAGCTGGAGGCGCGCAGGGCCGCCTCTGAGAGTGAGGCGCCCTTTCCTCACCTTCTGGCCGGCAGGGTCCCTTGAGCTCATGATGTGAAATATCTCTGAACGCTGCACACTTCGCCCCGAATTGTGCAGCCCGATTATCTCACAGCTGGACCGCTTCCAGCCGGTAGCTGCAACCCCCAGGGGACAGCCTTCTCGTCGGCCATTCTTATGGGGTAGGAAGGTTTTATTAGCCTCCGCTATCATTGTGCCGTCTCTAGGGAGCGGGCTCAGTATCCTTAACTTTCCTTAACTGGTTATTTTTTTATTACTGATCCTCATGGGAGAGCTCAGTGAGGCCAGGTCGGAGGTTTGTGCCTGTCTCCCCGCCCACTTTAAGGAGGGGCTTCTCTGCACTCCCGCCCTGTGGTCTTTGGGCATGTTTCAGGCTCGGGGTTGAAGGCCCTGGAGAAGGGAGCAGGGAGGGCGGCTTCTCAGCACGTCCTTTCTCTTGCGGACAGCACTCAGCACTCATCTGGCGCCTGTTTGTTCTGCCGGCAGTCGTCACCTGCCTCCTGTGTCCCCACCGCTTTGTGTGGTGTTGGACATACGGGCCCCTGGACAGAGGGTGTGGGCCCATGTGGGTTGCTCACACCCCAGCATGTGGAACTCTTGGGCCATCATTTCCCCACAGTTGCCATAAATGATCCCGAGGCCGAGTTGGAGATTCCTGTCTTCTCCAGAAGGTTCTGGGAACCCCCTTACAAATGAGGTGGACCAGAGGCTCAAGGTTAGGGCCATCAGCTTGGGGGAAGGGAGGCTCCGGAGGTGGACTGTTTTCTGGGTACAGGCAAGTGGCACGTGTAGATTCTAAAGGTGGAGGAGCCTGGCTTGTTAGGGTTCCTGAGGGCAGAGAGGAACTGGAGAGGGTGAGAGGGAGGAGGGGGAGACAGAGGCACGGGCGTAGGGTTAGGGTGAGGGGGTGCCTGGGTCAGATTCATGTTTCGGAAGGATCCTTCTGGCGAGAGATGAGCCAAGGCGGGAGGCCGTGGAGATGGTGAGTTGTGAATGGGTTTGGGGAGGATTCAAGATGGAAAGTCTTGTGTGACATGCTGACCCACGGTGACAGCCAGGCGGGGCATCACCAGTTCTCAGGCTTCTGCCATGGACCAAGGAGTGAGTGCTGAGGGGTACCCCTCAGGCAGGAGGAGGCCCCACTTGGCTTGAGAGTCTCTGCTGTCTGAGAGCAACCGGAGGAGGCAGGGAGCAGAGACAGACATCTGGCCTGGATGGCTCAAGGCCCCCCACCCCCTCCTGGAAAGTCCTCACACCTCTCCTTGCTCAAGGGCTTCTGCTCTCCCACCAACCAGGACCTGGTCCTTCCCAGTTTGGTTCCCGCCTCCACTCTGACCTCCTCCTTAAGAGCACTCACCAGGCATGCACTGATTTGCTCTTTCTTCCTTTAATCTATTGACACACGGTGATGTTTCCACCTTTGAGCCACATCTAGTTCCGGCCCTTTCTTCCACCTTCTCCTCATCCTGCCCTGAGCCCCCACTGACTTGCCCTCCTGCTTCCTGTCCCCCGACTCCCGCTGGTGGCACCCTTCCAAGGCGGGCATCAGACTGGGCTGCTCCCTTGCCTGACACCTGCCAGGGGCTTCCTAACTCTCAGAACAATGTCAGAACAAAGTCCGCTTCTCCACGTGAGCCCCTTGGCCCCTGCCACTGCTCCCCAGACTTCCAGAGCTTGCGTCTCCAACCGCACACTGGCACCCCTCCTGGCCTTTGACCTCGCCCTCCCTTGGCTGGAGTGACCTGTCCCAGGGCTTTGCACAGCCCCAGGGTTGCCTCCTCGGGGCCTGGCCACTCTGCCCACTGTGACCCCGCTGCCTGCCCCTTTGTTCTCTGGCCCTTGCTTGTGGTCCATTCTGTGTCCCCTGGAATGTGCGCTCCCTGAGGGCAGGGCTTCATGGTGGAGGCCCTGATACAGCCTAGCAGGTTTCTCCCCACAGTCTGCGATGGACTTGCCAGAGGAGCTGGCCTGACTGGAGGCTCCTGGAACAGCCCTCCACTCCGGCTGAGCCAGGATCACTCTGCTTCTCCTGATTTGAGTTAATGGCAGGAATGTTGTTGTTCAGTCGCTCAGTCGTGTCCGACTCTTTGCGACCCCATGGACTGCAGCGGGCCGGGCTTCCCTGTCCTCCACTATCCCCCGGAGTTCGCTCAGACTCATGTCTGTTGGGTCGGTGGCGCCATGGTTCAGGCAGAGAAACAGAAAGTCACGGGCGTGCGGTCAGGGAATCCGCCTCCATTAGAGAGCAGCCAGTGGGCAGTACCCTTGTGCATGTGCTTCATGGGGTTCACGGCCAGAGTCACAGTGCTGCGCTGAAGACGAGAAAACGTCCCGCCGCTCTCCGTGTCCAGCTGCCTGCAGGGGGAAGTGGGGGGCTGGGGCCCTCCTCCTCCTCCTCCTGTGGTAGCCGCTCCACAGCTGTGCAGACGGCTCTTAACACTTGTTAACCCCGAGTCTCCAGTCCCTTCCTCCTCCCCCGCCCCTCCCCGTCTCCCTCCAGAGAGCGCTGCTCAGGACTCTCACAGCTCATCCCCCCATGGCCAGGAGAGCGTTTCCCTAACATTCCTCTGCGGAGTGGGTTTTGGGGCGCATCCAGGGTGATTTCAGACCCCTCGCCGAGCAGCCCAGCCGTTGAGCTCTTCCCGTGGACCACCTCGCCACACACTGAAAATATTGTGATTCGGGAGGAAGTAACCGGCACCTGGGGGGAATCACAGACCTTTCCTGTGAGGGAAGCAGCTTCCGGAATTGAACACACTCGGCCTGGAGGAAATCTTGAGGGGTGGACCTCTGGGCTTTTAAAGGCCTCAAGGGGGGGTCACCCGAGGATCGAGCGCCGAAGACGTTTTCTGACGCCACAACTGCAAAATTCCACAGGGGTCAAAGACAGACGGGATCCGAGTGGGGCTGGGCTGGGCTGGGCTGGATATCCGGAGAGCTTGCCTCTCAAAGGGATGTTAGAATTTGAAACAGTCTGCTGGAGGAAGCGGGAGCAGGCAAACATGGTCACCCAGAATCTTCCACGGCTGGAGCTAAGAGTGGGGCATCTGGGGGGGTGGTGACAAAGTGCCCACGAAGCAGCAGGCATCTAGGGGGCCCACTGTAGACCCTGAGGCAGACTCCACTTAAAAAACTTCCAGGACTGTCATCGAAAGCCATAACTGTGTGCTTGCCGTGGTGGAGTCTGGTCCCGGAGGGCTTCTTGTGGTCTTTTTTCTCCCCGCTGCTGTCATGCGAGGGGTAATGGCAGCCCCTGTGCCCGTAAGGTGGGGAGGCTGGGAACAAGTGTTTATGCTCCACGTGAGTCACTTGCAGAAGCTCTGAGTGGTGTTTTCCCTGCTGAGGTTGATGGCATCGGGCGGCCCTGCAGCTCCGGCCTTAGGCATGCTTTCCGCAGTTTAGCGTTTAGAGTTGCTGAACTTTCACAGAAGGGGCACGGGGAGCTTGCTGACCTTGGCTGTGTCCTTCCAGGCAGGCGGGGCTTGGGCTGTCTGTTTGGTCACCGATCACTGGCCCGCAGAGCCGCGAGGCATTCTCGCCTCCACTCCCAGGGCAGGAAAGCTGTGTGAATGGCAGGGAGAGATGGTAGCTGGAAAAGTGTTGACTCCACAGTGGTTTTTCCAGAGGCTCGTCTGGAGTTCAAGCCCCGGATTTGAAACTTCTGACATCAAAGGCCCCCGTTTGTTCCAGGAGCCAAAACCTCAGCTCACTGCCTTCAGTTAAAAAATAAAAGCTCATCGTTCATGTAAAAAATAAGTTCAGAGAGAATTCCAGTTTTAGGTACATTACATACAGGCCTCAGATGATTCCCCTGCAATCTGTGTCTCCCGTCCCTCAGCTCTCTGACTTCCTTCCTGGTTGGGCAAGGTGACTTTGCTTCCCACCATCCTGGCAACCCTAGGGGGAAGACAGCCTTCCATCCTGGTGGCTGCAGCGAAAGTCCCAGGGAAGGCTCTGATTGGGTCAGATGGGTCACACCCCCTCTCCTGGGACCAGGCTGGGTCCTGGGAGGCTCTGGTTGGCCAGGGTGGGTTGTGAGTCTCCCTTTTCAGCTCAGGGGTGGGTCTGCTTATCCTTACCGCTGGGGCTGAGAGTGAAGGAGGAAATCAGGGGTTCCTTATTAGAGGAAGGAAGGGATATTGCACTCCCCCACCCCAAATGAAGATATTCATGATTGGCCCCTTTTCTTGCCTAAGTCTATGCTGCTATTAGAAGATCCTTGCTGAGCCACACCTGTATCTTTGTCTGCTTGTATATGACCTAGCATCACTGGGCATGAGCATGTGCCATTTGGCAGAACTGTCCCTTTCAGAGCCTCACACCTTCCCTGCCAGGGGAGGCAGCTGGGCTGGGTCCTGAGATGTTGGAATTTTCAGTGCTGGAATCTCACGGGATTTCCCAGCAGGGTTCTGGGGCCAGGCAGTCTTGTGCCTACTTGCCTGATGTGTAGAGGGAAGAGGTTGTGCTCATTCATGTGGCCACATCTCCAAGCCCAGGGCAGCAGGGATAATGTGGGGGGATGGGGACTTACTGGGATCAGCCTCTTGTCAGTGGGTGGGAACAAAACAAGTGAAGCTTCAGCCCGAGATCTGCTTGTTAGCCACCCTTTCCGCCCCTGGCATGGGGGCCCTGGCTGAGCTTTGAGGGGTCGTGGAGGCTGTAGGGAGCCCTGCCCAGGCCGTGAGGGCAAGGAAAGCCTTGGGGGAGACCTTCTCCTTCGAGAAGGCTTGGAAGGGTGGATGCTGGAGGAGCGTGGCAGAGCTGGTGGGCTGGAGAGTGCAGCATGGGGAGGAAGGGTGAAGGGGACGGAAGGAGCTGGCTGTTTGCTCAGGGCATAGCATGAGCAAAGTGTGCAGGTACGACATCCCAGAGAAAAGCCTGCTGAGGGCTTCCTGGTTGAGCCCAGTCAAGGATAACATACCCGTTCCCAGGAGTTGGACCAGGGGGTTGAGTGGAGGGGATAGCAGCAGGTATATGGGACAGGCAGAGATGGGAGTCAGGCCCCAGCCACTGCTGCCACCTAGCAGCCGTCTACCTGCCCCCTTACCCATTCATCATCTATCCGTCCGTCCATCTCTCCATCTAGCCAGCCTTCCACCCACCCACCCTTCCATCCACTCATCCATCCAGCCATCTATCCATCTGCTCGTTCGTCTAATTAATTTACCACGTCCCTCATTATCTATCATCCATCTACCCATCTATCCATCCATCCATGCACTCAGCCATCCGGCCATCTAATCAACAGGCATGACCGAGCTCTGAACACATGCTGGGCACGGTGCCAGGTGCTGGAACACAGCAGGAGACAGAGCCCACCTTGCCCTGCCTGTTGAGACTCCTGACTCAGACTGGAGGAGACAGACAGACTGGAAACGGATGGTTTACTGGATGGTGTGATGGGCAGGCAAGACAAAAAGAGCTGGGTTGGGGGGTCAGAGTGGTGTGCAGGCTTGGGTGGGGCTTTGCTACTGGTGACCTGGCAGAGTGGGGTTCCCCCCTCATAACAGCTGGGGAGTTAACAGGCTCGTCCACCCCCTTGCCCCGGCTGCCACCCAGGAGCTGTGTCCTGCCCTCCTTGGTGTCTGGCTCCACATGCACCTCCTGGCTCGGCCTTCCTGGTGAGTGGTCCCTGCTCTCCAAGCCTCAGTTTCCCATCTGCATCATGGAGATGATCAGGGGGCCATCCACCTGGGGCTGCAGAGAGGCTGACACTGACCTCTTATGTGCCGTGTGGCCTTGGGTGGGTGCTTGAACCTCTCTGTGCCTCAGTGTCCCTATCTATAAGATGGGGCAGTCGTGGTGGATCCCTCTCCAGGCTGCCCACCAAGAGATGAGCTGGGACCCGGGTCGGCACTTCTCCAGCCTGCATAGAGTGGGTGCTTGCTTGCCAGGAGGGGGAGGGGGGTATCTTGTAGGCAGAGTGCTTGCTGCTGGTGAGGGAAGCGGGTGGTCTATGTGTCGCCTTGAGAAGTTGCTGAAGTTGGGCCGGTCTGGGATTGAGGAACTGCTGCCCACAGGGTCCTTTGGTCCATCAGCAGTGGCCAGACCCCACGCGTCCTGGGCTCCCTGCGGCACCACTGAGAGGCTGGGCTGAGGCCAGAGGGCCTGAGCAGGAGGCACAGCGGGACTTGGGGGGCCCTGCACGCACTGTGGCCCTGAGGAGCAAAGCGTGGGGAGCCGCAGGGAGTCACCTTGAACGTCGGTGTCGCCTGCTGCTGGTGGGAGAGTGGGCCGTGTCTGCGGGGCTCTCGGCCACACCCCAGTGAGTGCCGGGGGAGTGCAGGGACCCACGCAGTGTGTCCCTGCCACAGAAGGGCAGGAGGACGGTGTTGGCAGCACGTTCCCCTCAGCCTGGAACAGAGCCAGCACCGAGTGAGGCCGTCTGGCGCCAGGCTCTGCGTGGGATCTCGCCAGGGTCTCTCGAGGCTGGTGACTTGTGGGGCCGCACAGACCCCCACCTCTGCTCCAAGCCCCTGGAAATTTGCTTCTTTTTACTTGCCTGGGTCTTTGGGAGGAGTCATGATGGTTCTTTTGCGGTGGACGTGGGTTGTAGAACCCATCTGCCTGCCCAGCCACGGGCTCAACCCCCAGCCTTCCTGGCTGTCACGTGAGGGCCCTCAAGGGTCACCAGTCCCAGGTGCCCGCAGGTTGCCTGGTTCCCTCCTGCCTGCACGCCCCAGCAGCGCCTCTCTTCTGTCACCTCAGCGTTGTCCCGCAGGCATGGGCAGGGAGGAGCCATGGACAGACGTGGCGGGGGTGGCCCTGCACGCTGATGCCCTGAAGGCCAGGTGGGCAGGTGTGGCCTGGCACTGCTTTGCGGGGCTCAGGGCGAGCATCTCTGGGGGTGCCGTGCTCCCAAGCTGAGCTCACAGGGGCCCCAGTTGTGCCCATGGCCTGGCTCTTGGAGGAGGCAGAACAGGTGGGAAGCCGTGATGAGTCTCTGCCCCTGCCTGGCCCGCCTGGCCTCCCGCAGGGTGCACAGATCCGCCTTGGCACTGGGCATCCTGATTGGAATTACAGCAGAAGATGTAGGAAATAACGAGCATGATGACCAGCAGGGAGAAATAAACAACATAACTGCTAATGCTGTGGAGAGCGCCCAGGCTCAGGGGCACATGGGGTCTTGGGCCCTGGCCAGATTTTCTTTCTCTCTGGATCTCTGTCCCCGCACCGTCTCTCTCAGCGGTTTGGCATCCCGGCCTGCTGGGACACTGCTTTCAGGACCTTCATCTGCTCCTGGGTTCTCCACTTGTCCACCCAGCAGCCCTGCTCCTTGGTCCGCTGCCCAAAGAGGCTGGGGCTCCAGCTCTGCCAGAGGACCGCAGGCTGCCCCTTACTGCTGGCCTGCGGCTGCCTGGGGGTGAGGCGGGCGGAGCTGGCCTGGGGCGAGTGGTCCCAGGAGGGAAGGAACTGACGTTAGCATGGGGGCCGCAGGCCAGCCCGCGCGTCTGAGGGCTGCTGCCAGGTGCCAAAACACGGTGACTCCATCCTTCGGGCTGGGGGCGCAGGACCCAGAGCTGTGAAATATTGTGGTAACCACAGCAACAGCAGCTTGCGAGTGTCTGCCTTTGGGGGCCATGTGGGACCCTGGCTCAGACGCACCTTTTATCCGTGGCGCTGCGACCCCAGGGGTCAGCACAGTGGCCTTGGCCGAGTCAGCAGTTGCAGAGGAGCAGGAAGTGGGAGCAGCCTGCAGATGTGGGGGTGGGGGGCACTCTGGGCCTCAGTTTCACCATCTTGAAGAGGACACTTGCCACACTGCCCTCCTGGGCTGTGCCCATGTGCTCTGTCAACGAGCCTGCTGTGTGAGGAGTCAAGCGGGCAGGAGGAGCGAGCCAGAGAAGCTTCCAGTATGGCTGGACAGGAGGCCAGGGGTGGTGGTGTGAGAGCCAGGCCAGAGAAGTGGCAAGCGGGTAGCCGATGCTTCTCCGTCCACAGCCCAGCCCCGTCCCCAACCCCCATCCCCGTCTCTGGTCTCTGTCCCCCATCTCTGGGTCTCTCTTTCTCTCTGGGTCTCTGTTCCCCCATTTCTGGGGCTCTCTCTTTCTCTCTGGTTGCTTTCTCTCTCCCTGGTCTCTGTCTTCTTCTCTGGGTCTCTTTCTGGTCTCTGTCTCTCTCTGGGTCTCTCTCTCTCTCTCTCTGGCCTCTGTCTCTCTCTGTGTGTTTCTGACTCCCTCTCGGGGTCTCTGGCCCCCTGTGTCCCCCCCCAAGTGCAGCGTCTTCCTGCTGCTGTACCCAGGACCCTGGGGCGGAGTGGCCTGGAACTCCCTGGTACTGCGTCGGCCGGGGCGCGAGCCAACCAGCTGTGCTGCGCTGCTGCGCTCCATCGAGCCACATGGACAATAAAACCAAAATTGGCTTTGAAAGTGGAAGTGCTCTCCGTTTTGAGGGGAAGTGAGGGAATTTGCATGTCAGAACAGTATGTTAAAGGGGCAATACCGTCAGACTCTGTTCTGGCCTGAGTTTTGGGCTCCATGTGGGGGTGGGAAAGGATTTTACAAAACCCCAAAGAAATGTTTCCATGAAATTCTTTCTTGTTCTTGCCTCTTCTTTCTCTCTCTCTCTTTTTTTTTTTGGACATTCCAATGAAAAGAACTTTCCGGGGCTTCAGATCTCTCCTGTGAGCTTGGGAAACCGATCGTGGAGACCAGGGCCAGCAGGCGGGTGAGGGCAGGAGGTGGGGAGCACCCACCGTGCCGAGTGCTGCTCCTCACAGCTCTCAGTGCCCCCGGGGGGCCGTCACTGTTCACATGGCCCCGCACCTCACACGGCCGCCCCTCACTAGGCCATTCTGCCTTGGACTTGGGTCCCCTCAAAGCAGGTTCTGAGGCAATGGCTCTAGCCCACGGTGTATTTTGGGGTGTCGACCTCATGAACAACTAAGGAGGAAGGAAGGAGCCCATGCAGGGGGTGCTAGCCAGGATCTGGTGACGGTGCGGGCGGTGGGCTTGGCCGGCTGGGGAGGCCCTGGGATCCTGCCATGGGTGTCCTGGGGGGGCTTCCCCCACGCAGTCCCACCAGCCGTCAGCCCTGGGCAGGGACACCCTTAGGGAGGCAGCCGCCGTGTCCCGTGTCATGCCTGGGCCTGCACATGCCCGAGGGCGCCCGATGACAGTGCCAGGGGGACATGGTGTGCGGGCTGGGGTCGGGACAGCAGGGGGCATGCCCTCCGTGGCCAGATCCAGGCTGAGGGTGCAGCCGGGGTGGCCTGCAGAGACGCCCTGACCCGGCTGCTGACGCACTGGCTCCGATGACTCAGCACGGGTGACCGTGGCTCGGGTGGCTGTCTGGAGGCTCGGACCAGCTCAAGGCCTGCCGCCGCCGCCTTCCTGGGGGCCGTGGCCCCGCCTCGCCGCCGCCCCCTGTCTGGGCCCGCCTGAGTAACGGGCCTTCCCTTAGTCATCGGGCCCAGGCTCCGGCCCTCCCTCCTCCTGCTGCCCACCTCCGCCCAGCCACGCCTGCCTGTCTGTCCAGGCCGGCTGCCTCTCTCCCTCCCCGAGCTCCCCAGAGGCTGCGAGGTGTGTGTGGGGGTAGATGTCAGGGCTTCAGAGACAGTTGTCCCATTTCTGAGATGGGAGGAGGAAAACGGCCTCCTGAGGTGCTGGGCGCCTTGCTGGCGGCACACGGAGGCGGGCCTGGGGAGGGCGAGGCATGCGCAGAGAGGGGCTGCTTCCTGCCCACGTGGCGCAGCGTAGGCTCCACACCCTGTAAGGGGCAGTGCTCTGGGCTTGGTAGGGGTGTTCTGGGCTGGGGTGCCCTAAACCCCACATTGTTGTTGTTGCTTAGTTCGTCAGTTGTGGCCGACTCTTTGCGACCCTATGGACTGTAGCCCGCCAGGCTTCCCTGTCCATGGGGTTTCCCAGGCAAGAATACTGGAGGGGGTTGCCATTTCCTTCTCCAGGAGATCTTCCTGACCCAGGGATCAAACCTGCATCTTCTGTATTGGCAGGCGGATTCTTTACCTCTGAACCACCAGGGAAGCCCTATAGGAGCTTTTTAATGCTCAGAGTATGCACGGCCTCCATGCTCAGCTGGAGGGCAGCCCTTTGTACTCTCTTAAAGGGTATTTAGTTTGTTTCCCATCTCCAGCCCCCAGTGAATATCCTCAACACATCTCTCAACTTGCGCAAGTAAGTGTATCTCAGAAAAATCCCGGAAGCAGACTTGCTAGGTTGAGAAGATGAGCCATTAGAATTTTGCTAGGTCTCTCAAACTACCTTCCTGGGTGTTGACCCATTTCAAACTCCATCTGGAAATAGACAGGAGTGTCTGCTGACAGATGGCCTGCCTGATGACTCTGTCCACCTGAGGGGCGAAGCCAGTCCTTTGGCAAGCACACTTTTCTTATCATAAGTGAAGCTGGCTCTGAGGTCCTTCCAACGAGATGTGCTTCCTTTCCCATGAACCGTCAGCCCACAACCTTTGCACATCTTTCTGTGACATTGCTGGCTTTGTATTGATTTCTTGGTGCTCTTTATATATTAAGGACCACAGTAAATATATACTCAGGGACCAAGCAGCCCCAGGGTGAAGTTACCTCAGGTGTGAGATTTTTCTTCTGGTGAAAACACGCATGGGTGTACCAGTTCCCAGGGCTCAGTGGACACAGGAAATCCTCCCACCTTGCCTCACACTCTCAGAGGAACTTCGAAGAAAAAACTAAGGCCGGCTAAAAGCAAAATGGCAAAGGCTGGGTAGTGGGAGTGTAAAAATGTGTGAGGCGAGGTGTCCGTGGAGAGGCCAGCCAGGCTCAGTTGGCACCTGCCATGAGCCAGTGCTCTGTGGGTGGTTCCAAGCTTCAAGTTCCCAAGCACTTGGCCCCATTCAAAGGCCGGCGGGCAGCTTGTAGGGGTGGTGGCAGGGTGCAGCCCCCCACTGGGCCTGGCCAGCCCAAAGTGAAGCTGGGGAAAATAGGGAGTCTGCCATCCCTCGTTTCCTGGGAGGTGATGGGGGCCCGGGAGCCTCTTGGCAGCCCTCTGCCCCATTTGAGAGCTGAGAAAAATCAAGACTCAGAGGACTGAGGAATGTGCCTGAGTCGCGTGGCTGGCAGGTAGCAGGGCGGCCTCGGAGTCCTGCCCTCTGCGCCTCACTCCAGGTGCCGGGGCCTGGAGTGGCAGATGCTGGGTGCAGCCCAGCAGGCTTTTAGAGTGGGTCTGGCTGAGATGAGCTCCCGGGCTCTGGGTCCTGGCCCCGCGCTCCAGACACTGCCCAGGGCCAGGCTCCGGTTGGATGACTAGGAGGCCCTGGCAGTGCGTGTGGCGTGCTGGTGCCACCTGCACGTCACCTTTCACCCCGCAGCCCCGCTGTACACACTGAGTGGCGTCTGTGCAGAGTGGCTCTGCCGTCCCCGGGGTCACCCAGACCAGCAGAGTGTGCGTCGACATCTTAACACCGTCCCTGGTTTGAGGTGGGCCTCTTCTCCACCGCCGGGCCCCAGGAGGGAGGTTCCCACCAGCCGTCTCTGATCCTAGGCCGCTGTGCTGTGCAGGGAAGATGGGGGCGCCTGGCCCCAGGCAGGAGGAGGCCCGTTGCGGGCTGGAAGGTGACCCCACACAGGGATGGCCCTGATGGAAGCCAGGCTATAGGGCCAACACCCAGGATGCTACCAACCCCTCTGCTCCCAGGGAGAGGCTGGGCGCCCCTGTCTAACCTCAGGGGTGGCAGAGCTGGGAGGAGAAGAAGCTGAGGACATCTCCACTTTCTGGCCTCTGCCCCTCTCTTTTCCCAGCTCCTGTTCCCTCCCACGGGACACTGACATGCCTGTTCTGGATAATTTGACCATGTTGGGCCCCCGTTTCCCTGACTGTGTGCCTGGCAAGGGCCGGCTGCTCTGTCTCATTCATACTGTGTCCTCCCAGCCTTGGGAGGGGGCCATGGGGCTGACAGAAAGCCCTGAGGATCTCGGGATGGACCCGAGCACCTCAAGGATACTTGGAGGCTCCTGTGGGACAATGTTGGCTTTGGCGATCCAGAGCCCATTGTGGAGTGTCAGCGAGAGGACACAGTGAGACCCTGTCCCTGGAGATGTCCTGGCCAGGGGATGGGTGCAGCTTGAGGTCCTCTGAATCCCGAGGATCCGTAATCTTCAGAATGGGGGTCACTCGCGGGTCTTGGGAAACCAAAAGAACAGAGACTTGGGTCCTAGCAGTGGCCCGTCCAGGAAGGATAGCCTGGATGCAGCAGCACTGGGGAGAGGCGGGGGGCATCTGAGGTGGGCGTCCACTCCATTCAGCCAGGCTAGAGACTCATGGTCCTCCTGGGCCCCTTTCCTTCCCTCCTTCCACAGTCTGCACACCCAGCCTCCAGCTCCGGTTCCTGGTGCCACTGGCCCCCTGGCCTCTCCGGCGCAGATGCTCTGAGTCGCACGCGTTCCTGCCTCCGGGGACAGGACGGCTTTCCACTCAGTGCAGGTGGTGTCCCCCGACACATCCCCACACCTTTGGAGTCCTGAGCACCTTGCAGGTCTGTGGGCAGCGCTCAGGGCCCTGCAGCCCCTCTGCCCATTGACTTAGTTCACCTCCTTTCTTGAGGCTTCTAGAAGGGCCACTGAGGTGGGCAGCCTGTGTGAGTCGGGGACCTCCTGTCGGCAGCAACTGAATGCCGTGTGCTTGACCCCTGGTTGGGGAGCTGGTGGGCAGTGGGAGCCAAGAAGCCTTCTTTCTCCTCCTGCATTCTTGGAAAGACCAGTGCCCACATTCCTGGCCCTCATTTGTGGGCAGGCGTCCGTCCCAGGAATGGGAAAGCACGTTCCAGAGAGCTGGAGGCCATGGGGAGTGAGCAGAGGACTGGGGACGCTGGCCTTTGCCTGGGTGGGGGGGTGCTGGGAGAGTCCTGGGAAGGTTATTGACTCCATGGAGGCTGAGGGGCATGTGCCTTTCTTTCTTTTTTATAAGTTTGGAGTTTTTAAAAATATGTATGTATTTATTTGACTGCGCCGGGTCTTAGTTGCGGCGTGCAGGATCTCCGATCTTCCTTGCAGCACGTGACAGGTGAACTTTCTTTTAGTTGTGGCATGCAGGCCTACTTCCCTGACCAGGGATCAACGTGGGCCCCCTGCATTGGGAGCTCAAAGTCTTAGCCAGGGAAGTCCAGGCCTTGTCTGTTTCTGTTGCATTTGGAGATGAAGTGATACATTAGGGCCTCCTAAACTCTTATTTATTTTTTTTTACTTTACTGTTGTTAAGTTGTTAAATTGTGTCTGACTCTTTTGAGACTCCATAGACTGCAGCCCTCCAGGCTCCTCTGTCCGTGGGATTTCCCAGGCAAGAATACTGGAGTGGGTTGCCATTTCCTTCTCTATAAACTCTTCATTTATTGATGCATTTCTGCAAAAGTTTTCCAAGATGAAATAGCAAAGGGGACAGTGGCTAGGAGGTAGGGGATGAAGGGGAATGAGTAGGAACAATAGGGACTGAGCCACAGAGGACCTCGTGTACTGTGAGGCCCTGAAGGTCATGGCTCATTTCACACAGGCCCTGAGAAGGCTCCAAGGACCTTGAGTTTTGTTTTGTTTTTTGGGGTGAAGTTCACGTAACATAAAAGTCCCCATTTTCAAGTGTATAATTCAGTGGCATTTAGTGCTTTGACAGTGTTGTGCAACCATCATGTCTTTCTGGTTCCAGAACATTTTCATCACCCCAAAGGGAAGCCTGGATGGGCAGTCACTCCCCACCCTCCACCCCCAGCCCCTGGCAACCACTGATCTGCTTTCTGTCTGTGGATTTCTGGACAATTCATATAAATGGAATCATGCAACATGTGACCTTTTGTGTCTGGCTTCTTTCACTTAGCCTGAGGTCTTCAAGTTTCTTCCCTATGGTAGCCTGAATCAGCTCCATTCTTTGTCATGACTGAGTAATATTCCATCACATGCATACACATTTCATTTATCCATTCATCCACTGGTGGGCATTTGGGTTGTGGCCACCCCTCTCCTTTTCAAAACTTTATTTTTATTGTAAGACAGCCTTTGCCTTGTGCATCCTTATTTTGATGGGATGTGCCAGAATGTGTCTTCCTTCTCCCATCCCCCTAGCAAGCTGCCCCCACAGGTAAATCCATCTTCTTGAAGGGAGTTATACTTAGTTTTATTGCTTCTTTATATTGGCCCCAGGGTGACAGGAAGATCCCATGCAACCTGCTGTTTCCTCGGGTTCAGTCCTCCTGTGTCCTCCACAGCCCTGGGGCCATGAGGTTGGGACGCCCCAGTTGGTCCAGTGATCAGAACTCCACGCTCCCACTGGAGGGGGCCCGAGTTTGATCCCTGGTCTGAGCAGGCAAATGGCTACAGGAAGCAGAGTAGTGGTGACTGGGGGCTGGGGAAGGGGGCTGGGGGGTGACTGGCAATGGGTATGGGTCTGCTTTCACCTTGCTGATAGCCGTGATGGTTGCATAACTTTGTGAGTGGAGTTTATGCCACTGAATTGTACACTGCAAAATGATGACTGTTATATGAATCTCACCTCAGTTAGAAAGAAAAGGCTATGTGGGAGCCTCTGTGGGTCTTGCATGAAACCTCGCCTATTTCATAGGTGACAGTTGGAGTCTGTACATGTGCCTCCGCTGCCAAGGCCAGCCAGCGGGCAGGTGGCAGTCACCACTGGGACCCAGGTCCGGCTTCCGCTTCTCGGGGATGGGTTCTGGCAACTTCACCTCCACCCAGGGGCAGCTTCCTGCCAAGCCTGCTCAGGGCCCTGGGTGGAGAGCAGATGGCTCCACGGCCGCTCAGCTGCCTGCCCACCTCTGCTCCCTCACAGCATGGCTGACAAGAACGGGGCCCTCAAGTGCACCTTCTCGGCCCCCGGCCACAGCACCAGCCTCCTGCAGGGCCTCGCCGCGCTCCGCGCCCAGGGCCAGCTCCTGGACGTCGTGCTCACCGTCAACCGAGAGACCTTCCATGCGCACAAGGTGGTCCTGGCTGCCTGCAGCGACTACTTCAGGTGTGCAGGGCCCCGGGGTGGAGTGGGGGCACCGCCTGTCCCAGAGGGACCATCCCAGGGCTGTGCCTCCAGCTGCATCCAGCCCAGGATGGCTTTGAGGGAAAGAGGCTGAGGTTCGCCTATCTCTGGATTTAGAGAGAAGCCAGATGTCCAGTAAGCCCACAGGTTTTACCAGGTTTGCTGCTTTTTCAACCCTGGGGGACACGGAGCAGACAAGCCGGGCATGCCTGGGGGCAGAGGTGGGAGCCCGCTTAGCAGCTTGTGCCCTGCGAAGGCGGCAGGGCGCCATTGGGTTTTCATTCTGTCTGATGCCTGCTTGTGCCTAACGCTGTTCTGGGCCTTGGAAATTTGGTGGTGATCAAAGGCACGAGTTCTGCCCTTGCAAGCCTGTGTGCAGGCCGGGGGATGGATGGTAGACCTAGTCGGCAGCCCCTGTGGGTACCAGGCTCTGTCCAAGACGCCGTGTTATGAGTGAGGCCTTGCTGGGTGTCCGGGTCTCTCTGCCCAAAGACTCTTTCCTGAAGAGCTCGGCTGCGCAGGGGAGTGAGGGTCCCACCCAACCATTCTCACCCGTGGGAAGGTATCACAGCTCAGGGACAGTCTCCCTCATTCCCTCAGTGACCAACTGGTCAGCTTCCTCCTGCCGCCTGAGAGAGCTGGGGTGCCACTTGGGGGTGGTTCTTCAGCCCCACTTTGCCGGCCGTCTCTCAGAGTCCCAGCCCAGGTGCCCACCCTAGGTCTCATGGTCCTTGCAACTGGGGTGCCTTGCCTGGTGCGCCCCCTGGCTGCCCGCCCCATGGTCTCACAGAGGCCGTTCTGGGGAGCTGGAGCAGCCAAGCCATCTGGGGCGCCGCTTCTATTTTTATTCTGGATTTGGGGACGGGCGGGCCGGCCGAGCCAGAAATGCCCTTTAAAGGCTCCTCTGCGCTGGCACTGCAGTCCGAGAGGCCTTAAAAGGCAACGCTCCCTCCCATCGCCGTGATCACTTCTGCCTTCGATGGGCTGATGGGACTCGTGGGGACAAGAAGAAGCGGGGTCTGGGGGCTGGTGGAGTGCTGCTGCCAAGGGTTGGGTGGTGATTAGTCGGTGGCCCCCAGCTGCCCCCAGCTCGGCTGTCTCTGCTCCTGGCCTGAGCTGGGCCCACCCAGCGGGGGACTAGGGGATGCGCATCTGCCAGGCGGTGTCTGAAGTTCTCCCCTCAGGCGGCTGTCACGAATGTGTGCTGATGGGAGTTACAACTCTGATGAGGTGCCAGCTGGTCCCATGAAAGGACCCTGCTACTCTCCATCTTCTAGAACTTGCCAGGAGCCCTGAGCAGGCACTGGGGTTCTCACCCCTCTTCCTGGTAGGGGACCCTCTGGAGCCTTGTGGGGCTGGGACCCAGGGCCCGTGTGTCTCACCAGCACTCACGTGAACACCGCTTCTCAGGACAGAAGCGCGTGGCTGACAGAGCCGGGGTCACTTGCTGCTGGGGTGGGGCTCACAATGGACTGGTGTTCCTTTAGGCCATTCTCAGGGGGCTTCCCTGATCACCTAGGCCTCTGGAGATGACACGGACTCTAGCATAGCTTCCTGACGGGCCCTCTGACCTGGGGACCCTCACCCTCTCCAACCCCTGTGACAGTGACCCAAGACCCAGGCTGGGGAAGGTGGAGCCTCCTGCCCTGGTGGGCCAGGCTGTCCGTGAACCACGGTGCATACTGCCTTGGGAGACCTTGCTTTCTCTCCGGAACTTGCCGTGGGGGAGCTCTCCCAGGGCTGGGTGTTAAGGTGGGCCAGGGGAACCTGTCCTCAGTCAGTTCAGTCGCTCAGTCGTGTCTGACTCTTTGTGACCCCATGGACTGCAGCACCCCAGGCCTCCCTGTCCATCACCAACTCCCGGAGCTTATTCAAACTGACGTCCATTGAGTTGGGGATGCCATCCAACCATCTCATCCTCTGTTGTCCCCTTCTCCTCCTGCCTTCAATCTTTCCCAGCATCAGGGTCTTTTCCAATGAGTCAGTTCTTTGCATCAGGTGGCCAAAGTATTGGAGTTTCAGCTTCAGCATCAGTCCTTCCGATGAAAGTCCTGTCCTCAGAGTCAAAGCCAAACCCAAGATTTGGTCTCCTCTTGGGGAACTGCACCCACCCCGCAGCACACAACCCATGGTCTTCACCCTCTGAGTCCGTGGGCCCTAGCACTGCTAACCTCTGGGTTAGGCTGGCAGGGCCCCTCGTGGGGAGCTGCCGTTTGTAGGAAGATACGTGACTAGGGGGTAGATTAAAAATCTTTCTTTTCCTTTCTGCGTGTCTTTGATGAACATCCAGCCTGCTTTCCCCCAACTGGTCATGCTCTGCTTGCAGTGTCCGGGGTGTAGGGGGCCAGGCCTTCCTGGGCAGCACACAGCCCCTGGCTGGCCTGAGGCCCCATGCTGTGTTTCCGACCTTCAGGGCCATGTTCACGGGTGGCATGCGGGAGGCGAGCCAGGACGTCATTGAGCTGAAGGGCGTGTCGGCCCGCGGCCTGAGGCACATCATCGACTTCGCCTACAGCGCTGAGGTGACCCTGGACCTGGACTGCGTGCAGGATGTGCTGGGCGCCGCCGTGTTCCTGCAGATGCTGCCCGTGGTGGAGCTGTGCGAGGAGTTCCTCAAGGCCGCCATGAGCGTCGAGACCTGCCTGCACATCGGCCACATGGCCACCACCTTCAGCCTGGCCTCGCTCAAGGAATCGGTGGATGCCTTCACCTTCCGGCACTTCCTGCAGATAGCCGAGGAGGAGGACTTCCTGCACCTGCCGCTCGAGCGCCTGGTCTTTTTCCTGCAGAGCAACCGGCTGCAGAGCTGCGCTGAGATTGACCTGTTCCGGGCGGCCGTGCGCTGGCTGCAGCATGACCCAGCCCGGCGCCTGCGTGCCAGCCATGTGCTCTGCCACATCCGCTTCCCACTCATGCGGTCCTCGGACCTGGTGGACAGCGTGCAGACGCTGGACATCATGGTGGAGGACGTGCTGTGCCGCCAATACCTGCTGGAGGCTTTCAGCTACCAAGTGCTGCCCTTCCGGCAGCACGAGATGCAGTCGTCACGCACCGCCGTGCGCTCAGACGTGCCCTCGCTGGTGGCCTTCGGGGGCACCCCGTACACTGACAGTGACCGTTCCGTCAGCAGCAAGGTGTACCAGCTGCCCGAGCCGGGCGCCCGCCACTTCCGTGAGCTGACGGAGATGGAGGTGGGCTGCAGCCACACGTGCGTGGCGGTGCTGGACAACTTCGTGTATGTGGCCGGGGGCCAGCACCTGCAGTACCGCAGTGGCGAGGGCGCTGTGGACGCCTGCTACCGCTACGACCCCCACCTCAACCGCTGGCTGCGCCTGCAAGCCATGCAGGAGAGCCGGATCCAGTTCCAGCTGAACGTGCTGTGCGGCATGGTATACGCCACGGGCGGGCGCAACCGGGCCGGCAGCCTGGCCTCAGTGGAGCGGTACTGCCCGCGGCGCAACGAGTGGGGCTACGCCTGCTCGCTCAAGCGCCGCACGTGGGGCCACGCGGGCGCCTCGGTGGGGGGCCGCCTGTACATCTCGGGTGGCTATGGCATCTCGGTGGAGGACAAGAAGGCCCTGCACTGCTACGACCCCGAGGCCGACCAGTGGGAGTTCAAGGCGCCCATGAGCGAGCCCCGAGTGCTCCACGCCATGGTGGGCGCCGGCGGCCGCATCTACGCTCTCGGCGGCCGCATGGACCACGTGGACCGCTGTTTCGACGTGCTGGCCGTGGAGTACTATGTGCCCGAGACAGACCAGTGGACCAGCGTCACCCCCATGCGGGCTGGCCAGTCCGAGGCTGGCTGCTGCCTGCTGGACAGGAAGATCTACATTGTCGGGGGCTACAACTGGCGTCTCAACAACGTGACTGGCCTCGTGCAGGTGTACAACACCGAGACAGACGAGTGGGAGCGCGACCTGCACTTTCCCGAGTCCTTTGCCGGCATTGCCTGTGCCCCCGTGCTGCTGCCCCGGGCCGGGCCCCGCAGGTAGCTCCCCGGACCCTGGTTACCGGCTTGGCTGTCTGCTGTTTCTGCCAGGGGCTCGGTGGGCGCGGGTCCCCGCAGAGAGCTGGGCCACCCTACCCCTGGGCCAGCCTCCTGGGGCCTGCCATGTGGGTCCGGCACCCTCTGCGCCCCTGCTTCCTTCCTGAAGCAGATTCTGGCTCCACGCCCTCGGGGGGAGCCTGCCAGCAGCGTGGCTGATGTGCTGTGGCTGCCAGCTCACATCCAACGCGGTTTTCTTGCCCACCTCGTATTCCCCCTGGTGGGTGGGAGTTGGGGTCTCCCCTCTCTCCCCTCCCTTTGCCTGGAGGTCTGAGACGTTCAGATGTGAACTCATTTGATCCTCCAATTCCCCCCCACCCTTTCTGAGTTGCATGTGTCTTTTTTTAAAAAAACACACCCCAGATCTCTGTGACACACAGGAGCAGGAGCGGTGGCTGGGAGGTGCCTGACTGGGGCACCACCTGACTAGGGCCAGAAGGGCATGTTTCTGCCTCCCCAGTGAGCCCGAGCTGCTGTGTGGGAGGGGCCCAGTGCTCATCTCCATTCCTGACCTGGGTCCTGGCACCTTCAGGGTGTGTGATCGTCTGCTCTCAGGAGGGAAAACCACAGCCACCTCCCAGAGGTGGTCCTTAGGGGCCTTAGGCCTTCCACTTGGCTCTGGGTGACGTGCAGGGCTGTAACAAGAATGGGGGTGAGGCTCCTCGTCCCCGGCCCTGTCCCATGAATGAGCGGGGACGCTGGCCTTGGAATCTCACAGCGCATCCGCATTCTGCAGGCCCGTCCAGTGATTTTAGTTCTGCCCCTTTCTAGCCCTCTGCTCCCCCACCCCCGCCCTGTGTGCAGATTGACGTGCCGCCAGGCCTGTGCCCACTTGGTGCGGGGAGTCAGGCAGGCTGTGAGGCTGCTCCCTGCGAGGGATTTGTGGCATCTGTGGCCACGTTTGTTTTGGAGTCTAAACCTCAAAACCTTTTTTTTTGTTTGGTTCTCTTTTGCTTTTTCTTAAGAGGCCAGCACTGCTGTCTTATAAACGAGATTTGTACCCTCGGGGCAACTTAAAGTGTCTCTTCTGCTGCTAATGGACGATTGATGTCGTGTCTCTGTGACCCTCGCACCATGTGAAGAATTAACCTCAGACCTTAGCAGACGTCATCGCCTATTTTCCTTATATTTAATAAAAATGTTATGGTAAAAAGATGGAGTGGGCCCAGTGTTGAGCTTGTGGGGCGTGACGGCTCGCAGGTTCCTCGTGGCCTTGCGTGTCTGGGGCTTCTCTCTCCACTCCCTGTTTTCCAGCCTTGCAGAGGAGCAGGACCAGCCTTCGGCTCAGAGCCGGGGGGCAGTGGGCTTCCCAGGTGGAGCAGTGGCAAAGAACTCGCCTGCCCGTGCAGGAGATGCAGGAGACGTAGGTTTGATCCCTGTCGGGAAAATCCCTGGAGGAGGAAATGGCAGCCTGCTCCAGGATTCTTGCCTGGAGAATCCCATGGACAGAGGCTGCCTGGAGGGCTATAGTCCATGGGGTCGCAGAGTCGGACACGACTGAGCGGATGTGGGCGTGCAGCCAGGACTCCCACTTCCAGTGGGGAAGACAGAGGGCAAACCCGGCCCAGGAGGGGCAGCCTTGGAGAGACTCTGTCCATGTTGCTCCTTGTGCCTGTAGCCCAGCCCCCTGCCATCAGCCAGCCCCAGAGCTCCTGGCGGTTCTGTTTCCATCCACTCAGTCGCAGGACTCCAGGGTGGGCAGCCAGGAGCCCTCACCCCAGAGGCTGGGATAGGGGAGAAGCAGGGCGGGTCCTCAAGGAATGATCGTGTGGGCCCCAGAGCTCCGTGAATTAACCCCCAGTCCCAGCTCCTATAGCAGGCCTTGCTGCAAACCCCACTGCTGCATTGTGGAGAATGTAGTTTTCTGACAGCCTTCTGAAAGGGCCGGCTTCTGGGATCACCCTCAAAATGTATCCACAGGCCTGGTTCTCCTGTGCCATGGCCATCAGGGTCCGGGGGTGAAGCTGAGTCTGTGTAGGGGTCGGGGGACAGGGTTGAAATAGAAACTTGATTGGGAACCTGTAATGAGTCCACACTGCCAGTGGCGTAGAAATGAAAAGAGCAGCCCTCGGGGATTTACCAGAACATTCC
The DNA here is from genome assembly GCF_002263795.3 of Bos taurus. Classification (NCBI taxonomy): domain Eukaryota; kingdom Metazoa; phylum Chordata; class Mammalia; order Artiodactyla; family Bovidae; genus Bos; species Bos taurus. Next base: position 4,527,464 of record NC_037334.1, on the reverse strand, counting down.
AGCCCTTTCTCATCCCCACCCCCCAACCTGAGCTTCCCCCAAAGAGAACCCTTCCTTGCTAGAGGCACGGCCCCTTCAGGGGGGCAGGGAGAAGCCTTTGCCAGCTTCAAGTCCCCCCTAGCTCAGCTCACACCTTAGAACATCTTGTCCCCAGCGAGCTGGCAGGGGTGCCGGCACAGAGCAGGGGGTGGGCTGGGGGGCTGCCGTATCTAACCGGGTTTTTTGTGCATAACCGTCTGGGCTGGTTCATGGAATGTTCCGGGGCCCCCTGCCCCTCCCTCTCCACACCCACCCACGGACCCCCCCATCCCCAAAGAAAGGAAAATTATTTTTCGTATTGTAAACTTTAAACACGAAAAAGCTGTTTTTAATTTAGCAGAAACTGGCTTGAGTCTTCACTCTCGTGCACATTTGCGTTCTTCAGAGAGAGGCGGCACATGCGTGCACATAGGCACGCAGACCCTCACACGCACACCTGCACGCAGGCATCTGAGACGCTCATCCACGTGGTCCCGCTCACGCCCACAGGTAGCCTGGCTCCTAGGCTTGTGCGGTGCACCCACGTGCTCGCTCGCGCAGTTACACACGCACTCCAGGACCAGCCTGACTCTCCTCCACACAGCACCATGCAGAGGTCTGGAGCTCATCACCCCGTCACCTCCTTCACCTTTCGCCCAGCGCAGCTCGGGCACGTAGGGACTGAGTGTGTGGAGATCCCCTCGGCTTCCAGATGTCCTGCTTCCCCGCCGTGGCCCTGGATGCGGCCGGCAGGAGCCTCCCTCCGCACCTGGGCTTGGGCTGTGGGAAAACGCCCTCTCCCGGGACGGTGGGATGGAGGCCCGAGAGAGGGAGGCCAAGTGTGACTTCTGGGGCCTCACAGTGAGCGAGGGCCAAGGGGGCCTCCGGGGAGCCGTGTGAGGTGGGAATCTGCCCCAGACCTGGCTAGCTTGGAAACGCGCCCCTGGCTTCATCTCTGAGAACGCAGCCCCAGCTCCTCTGTTCTCACGGGCTCTGGAGAGTTTGCTTCTCATGGTGGAGCCTCAGCGCACGGGTTTTATTAGGGGCACCTGGCCATGGATCCCGAGAGGCAAGCCTGAACGTTTGTTGCACAAATGAGAGCTTTGGGGGCGGGGAGGTAGGAGCAGAGCCTATCCGGCTCCAGCATCCATGGGCACGATGGGCCTACAGACCCTCGGGGCAAGAGGGCCATGAAACCATGCTGCTGCCCACAACAAAGGCCCAGCTTAGTTCTTGGGACTGACCCGTGCTTGTTGCCATCCTACCAGTAGAGCCACGATTTGGTGCCCAGCCTCGGGGGTTAATTTAGCATTTGGCTGAGCCATTCTTGGCAACGTCTTTTGTGGGGTTGTTGTCAATCTGGGCATGTTTCCCAGTTCTGGCCAGCAAGTTTTAAGGGGAAGTCTGGGGTGGGGGTTTCTGGACATAGGAGAAGTGCCGTTGCCCCCCTCCCTCCCTTATTATTTCCTACAAGGACACAATGCCAGGAGCTTCTGCAGCCATCTTGTGGCCACGAGGAGCAAGTTAAGACACACACAGAAAGGCTGCCTCCCAGAGCCCTGAAATCATGGGGGCACCAGTCCCACCCTGGAACCTCTAACCTCCAGATTTCTTTTTATGAGAAATCACAGTGTCTGTGTTGCTTAAGATACTGGTGGTCAGATATTCTGATAATTGTAATTCAAACAGTTCCAAAATTATAAGTGTAACAGATGCTGGGGTTTCCCCATCTTATGTAAGTCAAGGTTTTAATTTGCAAGTAACAAAAACTGGCCAACTTAAATAGCAAGAACATGCATTGGAATGCCGTTCAGTTCCTCACAAAAGTGGCAGGAAGGCTGGAAAACCAGGCTCAGAAAATGGTAGAAATCAAGAAGGCGAGGGTGATCAGCTGAAATCAAGCCAGGAAACTGTTGGTGAGGTCATTCCTCCCACCGCCACAGAATCCAGATGCCTCAAATGGCACTGCCACTGGCACTCCGCCATAGCTGCCCCTGGAAACCAGATGCCCCTGCCCCAGTGCTGTTTCTTTCCATTGCTTGGAAACATGCTGTTGGTCCAGCCCATGTCCTGTTCCAATGCATTAGCTGCCCGGGGGTAGGGAAAGTTAATACATCAGTGTATTAGTCAGCTACTGCTGCTGAGTAACGAGCAAGCCCAACTCTCAATGGCATGCAAACATGAATATTTTTTCATACATCTGTGACTCAGCTTGAGGGCAGGGTGTCTGTTCTGGGCTTCCCTTGGCTGGGCAGCCCTGCTTCCAAGTGCAAGACGGTGGAGTAACTGGGATGCTCAACTCCACCTGCCTTGCATCCTCCTGGGACCAACAGTTTGTTAACCTATGTTCTCCTCCTACAGTGGTGCCAATGGACAAGTGGGATCAGGTGAGGCCTCCTAAGACCCAAATTCAGAACTCTTGTGCTGTCACTTCTACCCATATTCCTTTGGCCAAAGCAAATAATGTGGCCAAGGTCAAAATCAGGGTTGGAGAAATATCCCCCACCTTGTGCAGGAGGAATACACAGCAGGGTGGCGCAGGGCAGTAGAACATGGAGACAGATGAGAAGCGGAGGCCTGTTATTTGATTGATCATACCACTGGCTTTAAACATTCTTTGCAGTTCTGTGGTGCTTTCAAACTGTGGTTCTGGAGACGACTCTTGAGAGTCCCTTGGACAGCAAGGAGATCAAACCAGTCAATCCTAAAGGAAATCAACCCTGAATATTCATTAGAAGGACTGATGCTGAAGCTACAATATTTTGGCCACCTGATATGAAGAGCCGACTCATTGGAAAAACCCTGATGCTGGGAAAGATTGAGGGCAGGAGGAGAAGCGGGTGACAGAGGAAGAGATGGTTGGATGGCATCACCGACTCAATGGATATGAGTTTGAGCAAATTCAGGGAGATAGTGAAGGACAGGGAAGCCTGGCATGCTGCAGTCCGGGTTGCAGAGTTGAACACGACTGAGTGACTGAACAACAGCCATTGGCTTTGGAGCCTCTATTGTCAGTGGGGGACTAAATTCCCATGATGGAGACTCCCCAGCCTCCAGATGCTGGGCCACCAGAAAGAAAAGTCAGCTGTATCTCTTCTGCAGACACTATCCCTGAGAAGATGGGGAACCCTCCTCTTTTACTGTTGAGTAGATTGGGGCTGTAAGTGTCCCGAGCTTTTGGACAACGGAGGGGCGCTCTGTGTGGGGAGTTTGGCCGGAGCTCACCCAAGCCTCAGGGCATTGTGGGGTCACTGCCCCAGATATCCCTTCAGCATGGTGGTTACAGCAGGGACTGGACTGCTAGCGCTTCTCCCGCCCCACCATGCCCCAGAGCCATCCCTGTGGGCCCCTGCCGCTCCCTAACTCCAGCCTTCTCAGCAGCCCGCCCTGCCCTGCCTTCCACCCCTCACTCAGCCTGGGGTGGGAGGCCGAGAGGCCTGGGTCCTCATCTAACCTCTTAGTTGCGTAAGGAGTGAGCTCCACGTCTGATGTTTCTGACTTCCCACCTCGTTCTTCCCTTTCGCTTCATAATCAAACCTGGCTCCTGCTTTGCTTTTCAGAACTGTCTGAGGAGGGCCCGGTTTGGAAGTCAAAGACGGGCCCTGGATGGTTTTCCTCTTTGTCTTCCTGCTCCAAATGGCCTGAGTTCACCTTCAGCAATGTGGGTACCCCAGATTGACTAAGATTCCATATAAGGCAGTGCAGAAAAGCAAGCCATGAAAACTAACATTTCGAGGTAGGGTTTTGCTTCCCTAACAGTGACTGAATGCTTGCAAGGAAGCAGGCTCTGGGCTAAGTGCTTTACATGCATTATCTATTTAATCTTCCCAAGAAACTACTCTTGATGCTGAAAGCTCAGCTCCTCTACCACCAGTGCTGAATTGAATCTCCGAGACAGAGTTTTAGGTGAAGTAGAAAAGGAGAGCTTTATTACTTTGCCAGGCAAAGGGGGACACAGTGGGCTCCTGCCTTGAAAATCTACATGTCCCCACTTAGGATAGTGAGAAGTTTTACAGCAATGGTTCAAAGAGGGCGTGATCAGCTTGCGGACATTCTTCTGAGGGGTTGGTCGTGAGGTGAGTGGGAGTCAGCACCATCAGCCTTCAGGTTCCAACTGGTCTGGGGTCTGCATGCTCGAGGGCAGCATACCATCGTCTGCTGTTAGCTTCTCCCACCTGGAAGGGGTTTCAGTATCTGCAAAACAATTCCAAAGAGGGACTTCTGTGGTGGCCCACTGGTTAGGAATCTGCCTGCCAATGCGGGGGACATAGGTTCGATCCCTGGTCAGGGAGAACCCCACATGCTGTGAAGCAGCTAAGCCCATGCACCACACCTACTGAGCCCGTGAGCCTAGGGCTCATGCTCTGCAGCAAGAGAAGCCACCACAATGAAGAGTAGCCCCTGCTTGCTGCAAGGAGAGGAAGCCTGTGTGCAGCAATGAAGACCCAGTGCAGCCAATAAAGAAGGAAAGAGAGAGAGACCCTAGAGAGCTCCCTTACTCCTTCTGCCATACACATTGCAGCAAAAACAGACAAACTAAAACCCAGCTCAAATGTATGGTTGTGTGTATCCCTTCAAGGGGAGCCAGGACCTTGCCCCAAGCCTGTACTGTTTCCTCCCCCGACTCTTTGGTGGCGTCACACTGCATACAGGATCTTAGTTCCCCAACCAGGGATTGAACCCACTCTGAGCAGTGTCTTAATCTGGACCCCCAGGAAGTCCCTGCACAACTGTTTCTCTTGACTCTTTCTCCCTTGCCTTGCATCCCCTCCCTTTCCTAATTAACATGTGCTTGAATCTGCCTGTTGGAACTCAGGGGAGGTCATGCAGACTGAATGAAGCCTATTTCCTGTAATCAGACAAACGGGGGTCACAGAAAGACTTTTGTGTACAGGAGCCCCATAGGACCCTACTTGGTTTCTGAGGAGCACAATTATCCACATTTCACATGGGAGGTCAGCAAGGCTCGGAGAGGTGAAGTCACTTGCCCGTTGTCACACAGTTGGAGAAGGGCTTGGGCCACACAGAAATGCTCAGGAACTTAGGTTTTAATTCAGCTTGTATCTAGAAGCTGTATGTTGAGGGGTGCTGTGGTGTGGATGCAGGGGAAAGGGCATTCTGGGCAGGAAGACAGCCTGTGCAGAGGCCCTGAGGCAAGATCAGCAAAGCTGGATGGAGAGCACGAGAAAGGGAAGGGTGGGAGAGGAAGCTGGCAGAGAAAAAAGGCGGCCAGGCAGTTATGGAACATAGGAGAGAAAACTGTTTCATGGAGGCAGCAAGAAGTAGCTTATTTGACTTGCCTCTGAGCTTACATTCAGATGTGTTCTGTAACTCAAGTGGAGCTTCTTAACAATGGGATACTCCTGATCCCTTTGGATCAGGGCTGGCTGGAGAAGGATCCATGGCTGTGTGAGTCTAAAGGAAGGAACAGGTCTGCTTTGGGGTCAGGAATGGCTTTCTGGAGAAGGGGACATTTGAGGTGGGTTTTGAGGGACAGATAGGAGTTTCCTAGTCAGAAATCATTCAACAAACACTTCCTAATGCCCTCACTCTGCCTAGTTTTCTGTTAGCCCCGGGGATCCAGGGAAACAGAATGAACACAGATGAATATAAAATGCAGCCTAAAGTGCTCAGAGCCATCCACAAAGAACAAGCTTTAGGAGTAGTGAATTGGGTGTGTCTGTGTTCTTTCTGCGTCCCACAGGAAATTCAAGCCCTGGAGCGTATTAGCTGGGTGAACATGCTTTTAGCTTCCAATTTCTGCTCAGTCTATAGGGGAGTAGACAGTACCCGAAGACATAGCTGCCTTCAGAGAATGTGATGTTCCTGGGTCGTGAGACGCACATCCAAGGGAGGGTACGCTGTAGATAGGGCCCTCGGGGAGGGTCTGTCAGAAGAGAGCCCTGAAAGATGAGAAGGTGCCAGCCGTGAAAGGACCTGGGGAGAGAGCAGTGTGGGCAGAGGCAACAGCGCATGCAAAGATCTGGAGGTGGAACGGCACAGAAGCTGGGGTGGCTGGAGTGAAGGGCCAGGGTGTGCAAGGACCCCGCGGGCCACTGGGAAGAGGGTGGACTTTTTTCCCCCTTGAATGTGATATGGAGCATGTGATCCACCCTGCTTTACAAAGACCGTGAGCTGCTCCAGAAGTCCCGCCCGGGCCACACTGCGTGGTGGAAACTGCCTTTGATGAAGGGAGAAAGTGAAAACGTCAGGGCTGGGTTCTGCCTGGGTCACCAGACACCCTGGCCTCACCCTCCTCGGGGCTGGGGGTCAGTGGAGTGGGAGGAGGGCTTGGGTCACTGTCCGGCCATTGCGCAATAAGCAGCCTGTGGCTCCCTCTGACTCATCACTAGGGTTTCGGATGGATCAAGTTACCGCCGGGGTGTGGGGTAAATGGGGGTGAGGAGGGCATGCACAGGCCCCTCACCTCTGCCCTGTAGGCATGGCCCCTTGCTGTGGCTGCTGTTATTCCCCAAATCTTTTCTCTTGCATCTTTCTGTGCAGAAACAGGCTTAATACAGCCATATGTAAGTGATCAGGGTAACCAGCATTTTTTGAACACTTATTATGAGCCAGGCAGTTGACACATGTTAACCTCATTTAAACCTTACAGAACCTGGTGTAGAGAAGGAAGCTGATCTCTGCTGTTAGGTCTGAGTTCTGGTCCTGGTCTGGCACTTAACTTGCTACGGGCAGCTGCTGTCCCTGCTCTCTGTCACTATTTCCTCTCCAACCTCACAAGATGGTGGCAGGAACAAGAAGTCACATATAAATGGAATGCCCAGCCCCTTATCTGACTCCCAGAAGCTCCAGTCTCAGTGCTATGGAGAGAAGATGGATTTCAGATCGACTTCAGTATAAAAGAGAACGGGGACTTCCCTGATGGCTCAGTGGTTAAGAATCCACCTTCCAATTCAGGGGACTGGGTTTGATCCCTGGTCAGGGAACTAAGATCCCACATGCTATGGAGCAAATGAGCCTTTATGTCACAACTACTGAACTTACATGCTTTGGTGACTGTGCACCACAATAAAGAACCTGTGGTCAGCAATGAGACCCAGTGCAGCCTAAAAAAAAAAAAAAAAGAGAGAGAGAGAAAGAGTTATTGGTTCATATAACTGAAAAGGCAGGAGCGTCTAGCTTCAGGAATAGCTAGATGCAGGAATTCAGACAGGGTCTCTCCCTCTGGTCCTGTTTGCTTTTGTGTGGGTTCACTCTCAGGTCACCTCCCTCTGTTTTTCTGTTTTATTTATTTATTTACTTTCGGCTGTGATGGGTCTTCACTGCCGTGCGGGCCTTTTCTCTAGTTGCGGTGAGCGGGGGATGCTCTGTTGCAGTGCGCAGGCTTCTCTGCACTGGCTTCTCTGGTTGCAGAGCTCAGGCTCCAGAGCACAGGCTCAATAGTTGAGGAGCCTGAGCTTCGCTGCTCTGTGGCATGTGGCATCTTCCAGGACCAGGGATCAAACCCGTGTCTCCTGCACTGGCAGGCAGATCCTTTACCACTGAGCCACCAGGGAAGCCCTGCCCTCTCTCTCTCCTTTGCTTTTGTCTGTACTTGTGGTGTGCTGCTTACAGGATAGTTCCCTAACCAGCGCTTGAACCCAGGCTGTTCAAGTGAAAGCACGGAATCCTAACCACCAGACCACCAGGGAAATCCCCAGGCCTCCTCTCTTCAAGTGGTGACGTAGAGCTCTGCAGTGAAAGTGAAAGTCACTCAGTTGTGTCCGACTGTTTGCAACCCTATGGACTATACAGTCCGTGGAATTCTCCAGGCCAGGATACTGGAGTGGGTAGCCTTTCCCTCCTCCAGGGGATCTTCCCAACCCAGGGATCGAACCCAGGTCTCCCGCATTGCAGGTGGATTCTTTACCGTCTGAGCCACCAGGGAAGCCCAGGGGTCTGTGTTATCCTTCAGATCAGCTACCCAAGCAAAGACAGTGCTTCTCTTTCCCATGCTTCAAACAAAAATTCCAGACTTGTATCTCACTGGGAAAACTGGGGCACGTGCCTACCCTCATCCAATCATGATGGTCAGAGCAGTGGCTCTGATGATGGGCCAAGACTTTCAAATTTTAGGGGGAGACTTTGTAGGGAGAGTGAGCCATGAGACCAACTCTACCACAAATCAGGGACTGAAAGTTAGGAAGTGAAGGGCAGTTGGTTGTCAATACCCCAGATAGGGGGCAGATACTTAGTAGGCAAAAAGGCCAGAAGTCCAAGACAGTGCTCAAAACAGTATGAACAAGAAGGATAAAAAGAGCAATGAGGACTTGCCCAGTGGTCCAGTGGATAAGACACTGAGCTTACAACGCAGGGGGTCTGGGTTCGATCCTTGGTCAGAGAACTAGATCCTACATGCTGCAAAGAAGACCTGGTGCAGCCAAATAAATAAAAATAAATACTAAAAACAGAGCAGTGGCAGTCCCCAGTTCAGTTCAGTCCCTCAGTCGTGTCCGACTCTGCGACCCCATGGACTGCAGCACGCCAGGCTTCCCTGTCCATCACCACCTCTTGGAACTTGCTCAGACTCATGTCCATCAAATTGGTGATGCCATCCAACCTTCTCATCCTCTGTCATCCCCTTCTCCTGCCTTCAATCTTTCCCAGCATCAGGGTCTTTTCCAAGGAGTCCGTTCTTCGCATCAGGGGGCCAAAGTATAGGAGCTTCGGCTTCAGTATCAGTCCTTCCAATGAATATTCAGGATTGATTTCCTTTAGGATGGACTGGTTGGATCTCCTTGCAGTCCAAGGGACTCTCAAGTCTTCTCCAACACCACAGTTCAAAAGCATCAGTTCTTAGGACATGTGCTTGTTTCCTCCTGCTAGAACTCCAAAATTACAACTCGCTGCTGAACAACCATTGAGAGGAAAATGTTGGATCCCACCAAAAAAGATACCCCATGTCCAAGGGCAAAGGAGAAGGCCCAGCAAGATGGTAGGAGGGGCGAAGTTGCATTTAGAATCAAACCCCATACCCACCAGAGATGCTCAGAGGGCCCAAAGAAAACCTTGTGAGCACCAGGTCCTAGAGACCCCACAGAGACTGAGCCAGACCTGTGTTTGAGTATCCTGTGGAATTACAGGTCAGCAGGGGCCTGCCGGGTGCAGCAGACCTGAAACACATGGCATGTGGCATAAGCCCTCTTGGAGGAGGTCACCATTAACCCCACCAAAGAGCCACCGAGCAGACGACCCACAGACTGCAGAACAATTACACCAAAGAAATTCTTGCAGAGTTAAGAAAGTTCCAGGACCCACAACAGAGTTCCCAACCTGGGGATCTCGTAAAGGGACTGAGAACTCCCAGAAAATTTGTCTTTGGAGACCGGTGGGATTTGACCACAGAACTTACACAGATCTAGGGAAACACACTCTTGGAGGGCACAAACAAAAGTGACCCCAAAAAAGACGGACCCAGACTTGCCTGTGAGTGTCCAGGAGTCTCTGGCAGAGGCGTGGGTTGGCGGTGGCCTGCTGCAGGGTCGGGGCCACTGAGTGCAGCAATGCATGCATGAGACCTTCTGAAGGAGGTGCCATTATCTTCATCACCTCCACCATAGTTTGGTCTCAGGTCAAACAACAGGGAGGGAACACAGCCCCGTTTTTCAACAGAAAATTGGATTAAAGATTTACTGAGCATGGCCCGGCCCATCAGAAAAAGACCCAGTTTCGACCCCCCACAGTCAGTCTCTCCCATCAGGAAGCTTCCATAAGCTTCTCATCCTTGTCAGAGGGCGGACAGAATGAAAACCACAGTCACAGAAAACTAACCAAACTGATCACATGGACCACAGCCTTGTCTAACTCAATGAAACTATGAGCCATGCCATGTAGGGCCGCCCAAGACAGACGGGTCATGGTGGAGAGTTCTGACAAAATGTGGTCCACTGGAGAAGGGAATGGCAGACCACTTCAGTATTTTTGCCTTGAGAACCCCATTAACAGTATGAAATGGCAGTCCCCAGAACACTCCAAATTAAGATGTGTGTGTGTATGTATTTAATGTGGACATTTCATTAAAATGCTACCAGATGTAAATAAAAGCATGTTTGGAAAACGTTGGTGTCCCCCTATGATTTCCATCAGTGTCCCCTCCAGTCATCCCTCGCCCTGGTAAAAAGTGTGCTTGTTATAAAATTACAGGTACCCCAAATTCTGCTGGCTGCCCCTCCTGATTTCTGCCCTGCCCATGCCCTGAAATCCCTAGAGCCTCCTGAATATAAACTTTCAACATTGGTGGTTTTGGTCCCTCTGCTTGGGTAGGAACAAGTAGATGTCAGAGTCCCCCCTCCCTAGGTCTCCCCCCACCCCAAGGTCATTGGGGAGACTCTGCTCTCCCTTTCACTGCTGGGTCTGGGCGGGGTTTCTGGACCTGTCCTTTAGCACCTGATGAAAAAGCTGGACTTCCTTGAGTAAAACTGGACTGGAGAAATTCACAGAGAGGAGGCCGAAGCTCTGTAGTTCCAGTTTTCCGAGCTTAAGGATCCAGAGAATAGGGACTGAAGAGGGAATAGGAATAGGGAAAGAAAGGTGTTAAGGATGACACTGGGATTTGGGGTTGGTGACTGATCACACCCCCCAAACTATGGTGGCCACAGGAGCCTCCTTTCCTAACATCATTCTCCTCTAGACTCTTTGAACCCCATGGACTATACGGTCCATGGAATTCTCCAGGCCAGAATACTGGAGTGGGTAGCCTTTTCCTTCTGCAAGGGATCTTCCCAATCCAGGGATCGAACCCAGGTCTCCCGCTTTGCAGACGGATTCTTCACCAGCTGAGCCACAAGGGAAGCCCACTCTCCTCTTTATCCATTACTAGTTTTATTTTCCACATCACATTTCTCTCCATCTGAAAAGTTTTTGGGTCATTTGTTGGTGGGTTTTGTTCCGCTCTCCTCGACTGTGCACCCTATGAGGGCAGGGACCACGTCTCCTTGCTCATGCCGTTTCCCCAATATGCTTGGCATACATAGGCATTCAATAAATGAATGAATGCATGCATGGATGAGCAATGCCCTGAACTGCTGTCTGAGCTGAACTGGTCCGAGCCGAGGCTCAGCCTCGAGAGCTACCTGTCCTTAGAGTGGGTGCTTGCTCCAACCTGGTGACCTGGAAGGATCTGCTTCGAGGAGTCACTCTCTTGGGGGGGTCCAGGGCCCCAGTCCGCTCCCGGACCATGGCCAACAGCCAGACAGCCGCTGTCCAGCGGGCCAGGAGACGGCTCACTGCGCCTGCGCCGAAGTCCTCGCCCGCCCTCTCCCACCTCCCCTTCTGGCCTCTGAGCTTGCCGCCGGAGCGCGCGCATGCGCCATCGCCCCCGCGTCGCGCGCCTCTCCTGTGCGCACGCGCCGCTCTCACGCTCGCCGACGCGCCTGCGCACTGCCCGCCGCCCGCGGGTCTGGTCGGCGCTTGCGTGGAGGCACCGGCGAGTGGGGGGGCGAGGAGGTGGAGGAGGAGGAGGAGGAGGAGGAGGCGGCGGCGAGAAGATGGCGACTTCGAACAATCCGCGGAAATTCAGCGAGAAGATCGCGCTGCACAACCAGAAGCAAGCGGAGGAGACAGCGGCTTTCGAGGAGGTCATGAAGGACCTGAGCCTGACGCGGGCCGCGCGGGTAAGGGGGCTTCCCTCGTCGACCCCTCTGGGCCGGAGAGGGAGGGAGGGGGCGCATGTCCCGCGCGTGCACGGGGCGGGGGGCGCGCGGCGGGGGCGGGGCGCGCGGCGGGGGCGGGGCTTGGCACGGCCCAAGGAGACAGGTGTCCCCACGCCCCGGGCGTCGTGGGCGGGGACAGGTGCCCCCACATCATCGATACCTGAAGGGGTACAGGTGTCTCTCCATCACCGCTACCTGAAGTGGGGGACAGGTGTCACTACATCGCGGTTACCTGTATGAGCAGGAGCCTCTGCATCATTACTAGTTGGAGGAAACAGGTGCCACTACATCCTTGTTACCTGAGGGGGAAGGTGTCCCCACATTGCTACCTGATAGGTGCTTTTATATCACTGCTTCCTAGGGGAGTGATACTGAGGTGCTTGAACTGGGTGCTGCTTGCAAGCGTCACTGTTACCTGGGAAGCTGGGATAGGTGCTCCTGTATCTTTGGTACCTGAAGGGGACAGCTGCCCCCTCACCCTTGCTCCCTGAAAGGACAGGTGTCTCCACATCACTGTCATCTGTGCACTCACTCCCTGAGTGCTGGGGAAGGACAGGTGTCCCTACTTGCAGACCTGAGGTGGGATAGGTGTTTCTCCCTTCTGGATATCTGAGGGAAAGGTCTGGCGCCTTGCGTGTGGGGACCTGAGTGGGGTCAGGAAGGCCGATTGGACTCAGTCTTGGAGCTTGGAGTGGCGACAGCTGCCCCTTCCCCAATGCAGCCCATATGGTGGGGACCAGGTGTTGTTCCTCCCACAAGGACAAGGGACAGCTGGCCACAGATGGCCCCTGGCCCCTCAGGACCGGCGTGGAGGGACAGTTCTTCGTCATATGGCAGGTGCATTTGGTGTGCAGGGGCAGGCCAGATGGCCTGCCAGCCTCGCCTGGGGAGCCGCTGTGGGCCTGGAGCAGGGGCTTGGTCGTGGCTGGGCTCAGGGGCCTGGCTCTCCTTCTGGGCCTCAGCTTTCTGGCGACCGCCACGAAGTGCAGACTCCTTGGGTCTCGGTGGCCTCCTTTGTGGAATGTGTCTTGCAAGCCCTTCCTGGTGGTTGAGGGAGGGGAGCATGCTTTGCACAGGTGGCGGTAAATCTCTGCTTTGATCCTGTGGAGGGATGGGACCTCCATGCTGCACCCTGGGGCCTTGGGGAGGGGTTGAGTGGGAGCTACAGACACCTGCTTCACTGGTTTCTGGATTTGGCATCTGAGTTGACTGTCCTTGGGCTTCCCTGCTGGCTCAGATGGTAAAGAATCTACCTGCAATGCAGGAGACCTGGGTTCGATTCCTCGGTCGGGAAGATCCCCTGAAGGGAATGGCTATCCACTCCAGTATTCTTGCCTGGAGAATCTCATGGACTGAGGAGCCTGGCAGGCTACAGTCCATGGGGTTAGAAAGAGGTGGACCCGGCTGAGCAACTAACATGTGACTCTTCTAGGCAGATCCACTGTACCTTTGTGATGTGAGCCTCAGTCTTTGATTCCTCGGGTGGGATTTTGGGGTGATGTTATTTTTTTTTTTAATAAGTTGCTTGTTTCTCTTTGAGATCATGACCTTAAGACTAGAATGTGTATCTCTATTTCCATGCATTTATTCAGCACCTATCAATTGGGTGCTCTCTGTCGGGCAGGTCCTGCCTGTCCCTGCTCCAGGATGTGACTGGTGAATGAATGAATGACACTGTGCAACCTGAGTGTCCTCCATGCGTCAAGATTTCTAAGGATAGGAGCGTCCACTTCATCTTGTCTCCAGCATGCAGTGCGTCCTAGAGTGCAGTAGGTGTCCAGTGTATGTGGTATGACAGGAAGAAGGGGCTACACTGATTTGTGGCAGTCTTCAGGTTTCAGCTGTAAGGTTGGAAATGAATTATTGTTGAAAACATTTCTTTAAAATAACGGCTTTTTCAAGATATAGTTTGTGTATCATATAATTCACTTATTTGAAGTGTATGGTTCAGTGGTTTTTAGTATATTTACAGAGTTGTGCCATCATCACCGCTGTCTAATTTCAGAGCGTTATCATCACCCCCATAAGAAGCTCCTCACCCATTAGCAGTCACTTTTCACTTGCTGCTCCCCCAGCCCCCTTGCAGCCACCAACTTTTCTGTTTTTGTGGATTTACCTGTTCTGGACATTTCAGATAAATGGAATCACACCAGATGTGGCCTTGGGGATCTGCTTTCTTTCATTCAGTGTTATGTTTCTGAGTTTCATCCACATTTTAGCATTATTGGGAAACTTCTTTCCTTTTTATGTGCTAAGTAGCTTCAGTTCTGCCTGACTCTTTGCAACCGTAGCCCGCCAGGCTCTTCTGTCCGTGGGATTCTCTAGGCAAGCATACTGGAGTGGGTTGCCATGTCCTCCTCTTCCCTTTTTACGGCTGAGTAGTATTCCTGGGTGTGGACAGACCACATTTGTTTATCCATTTATTGGTTGATGGATTTAGAGATTCTGAAATATAAGTTTATTTTGGCTGTGCTGGGGGTTCGTTGGGGCCCGAGGGCTCTCTAGTTGTGGTGTGCGGACTTTGTTGCCTCACGGCACGTGGGATCTTAGTTCTCTGGCCAGGGATTGAACTCACAGCCCCTGTATTGGAAGATGGCTTCTTAACCACTGGACCATCCGGGAAGTCCCTAGAAAAGCTTTTTTAAGATTTGCAGACAGCAGTTCCCTTGGCCCCTGGTAACCATTTCCCATCTCTCTGTTGGCCTCCTTTACATTGGAAGTTGGGGAGGTGGGGTGGGCTTGGGCCCTGGGCAGAGGTAAGCTTATACTAGATTTTTACAAACAGAGCAGTGCTCTGTTGGGGGTAGTTCTGTCCTAGGGGACATTGGGCAGCGACATTTCTGGTTGTCTCGACTGGGCAAAGAGCTGCTACTGGCGTCTGGTGGGTAGAGAGCAGGGGTGCTGCTCAGCACCCCACAATGCACGGACAGTGGTCTGGCCGCAGCTGTCAGCAGTGCCAGGGCCGAGAAGCCTTTGGTTTGGAGGAAACTCTGTGTGGGCAGGGGAGTGCGAGCTACGTACCTGGGCAGATAGTTCAAAACTCTGCACCCACCGTGGGTGGGCCGTTGCCTGCGCCTGAGACTGGGCTGGGCAGGCTGGTTCCCACCCGTTCCCGCTACTGCCTGTGGCGCGGTACAGCTGCAGCATGTGGCTCAGGGGAGCTGGCCTGCTTGGGGCGGGTCTCCTGCTGCGCACCCCCCGTGGCCGCAGCCTGCCGTGCTGCCTCCACCTGGGTCAGCGCCAGGAGCTGCCCCGCGCCTGCAGACGGGCGGGGCGCGGCGCAGCTGGGGCCTCCTCTCTTGGTCAGCCTGTCCGCTCCCGGAGCGAGTGGCACCACTTGTGTTGACCCCAAGGGCTAGGTCGGGTCAGGGGACGGGGAGTGAGGTCCACTTGCGAGTAGCAGGGTAGAGGGGTGAGTGCATGAACCTTCCTTCCTCATCCTTGGACTTGGGCAGCCTGATGTGCAGGGAGGGCTGTGACACTCTACTGTGTGACTTAGTGTGGGTTTCTTAACTTCTCTGGGCCTCAGATTCCTGATCTGTGCTTACTGCACAAAATGACATTTTTACTTGCCCAGCATATCCCAGAGACAGTGCTGGGTTCTAGGGTGGTTGCTGTTCAGTAGCTAAGTCATGTCCAGCTCTCTGTGACCCCAAGGACTGCAGCACACCAGGGTTCCTTGTCTTTCACTAGTCTCCACTATCTACACTCGTGTTCATTGAGTTGGTGATGCCATCCAACCATCTCATCCTCCGTCCCCCACTTCTTCTCCTGCCTTCAGTCTTTCCCAGCATCAGGGTCTTTTCCAAGGAGTCAGCTCTTTACATCACGTAGCTAAAATATTGGCGCTTCAGCTTCCAGTGAATATTCAGGGTTGATTTCCTTTAGGATTGACTGGTATGATCTCCTTGCTGTCCAAGGGACTCTCAGGAGTCTTCCCCAGCACCACAGTGGGGCCAGCAGCATATTGAGGCACATGAGGACCATGTGCTTGGAGAGGCAGCATGGTTTTAGCATGGGACAGGAGAGACTTGCTCCAATAAACAAGGCAGATGCTCTCAGAGAGAAGCAAATCCATGTGCTAGGAATGGCTAGGGCGGGAGGCTGACGCTTGGACAGTGAGACAGAGCCCCCCATGCCAGGGAGGGTTGTCCCTTGGGAGGGAGGCAGGTGCAGAGACCCAGAGGTGAGAAGGGCTTGGCACAGTTGAAGCTGCATGTTGAGAGACAGGAGAGATGAAACTGGCCCCTGAACGAGGAGCCCTGGGAAGATTTGTGATGGTCAGCGGCCTGATCCTTTGCTTGTTTTTGTAGCAGTTTTATTGAGATATCATTCCTAATATGTTCCGACCAGTCATTGAAGCTGTACCGTCCACTGGTTTTTACCATATAAAGAGAGTTGTATAACCATCACCTGTCGACTTTAGAACGTTTTCATCACCCCAGAGAGAAACCCCGTCCCTGGGGCTTCGCTGGCTTTCCATTGGTTGGGACTCCACACTTCCAGTGTGGGGGGCACAGGCTCAGTCCCTGGTCGGGAAACTAGGATCCCACATGCTGCTTGGCACAGCCGAAAAGGGAAAATAACAATGAGAATAAAAACAAGAAAGCTCCATCCCCACTGGCAGTCACTCCCCAAGCCCCTGGCGACCGCTGATCTGTTCTCCATCCCTTTGGGTTTGCGTGTCCTGGACATTTCAGAGAAATGGAATCATGCAAGATGTGGCTTTATGTGTCTGATGTCTCAGACATAAACTCAGCATGTTTCTGAGGTTCATCCATGTTGTGGGGCATATCAGTCCTTCCTTCCCTTTTAAAAAATAGTGGTAAAACATGCAAAATATACATGTACCGTCTTAGCCGTCGTGAACAGTTCGGTGGTGGTATGTGCTTTCTCCACCATCTGTTGCTTTATTAGTCTTTTTTAAAAAATTATCCATCTCTGGCTGCACTGGGTCCTCGCTGCGGAGTGTGGCTTCTTGCTGTGGTGGTTTCTCTTGTTTTGCAGCCTGGGCTCTAGGCACGGGCCTTCAGGAGTTGTGGTGCACGGGCCTAGTTGCTCCGCAGCATGTGGGATCTTCCGGGACCAGGGATCAGACCCGTGTGCCCTGCATTGGCAGGCGAATTCTTTACCCCTGGGCCACCAGGGAAGCCCCGCTTCAGTCCTCTTTAAGGTGAATAATACTCCATTGTGTGGAGACGCCATGTTTTGAGCATCCATTCGTTCATCAGGGGACGCTTGGGTTGTTCCTGCCTTTTTGGCCATTGTGAGTAGTGCCGCCATGGGCGTTCCCGTCCGATCACCTGTATAGACGTAGGTCCTCCTTTCCGTTGGGTGTCTGTACCATGGAGTAGAGTTGCTCACTCAAGTGGTAACTCTCCATTTGATCATTTAAGGATGCTTCGTGTCTTGCAAAGATGGCCAAGAGCTGAACAGGCAGGAGAGGTGAGAAGGGAAGCAGGCAGATGGTGAGAGGCCGCTGGTAGCCTCGGGTTGGAGAATGGAGAAGTTGGCCATGGCAATGACCCAGAACAGTGGGTATTAGTGATATTTTGGCAGCAGAGGTGACTGAATGTGTGGGTGGATCGGATGTGGGAGGTGAGGGCAGGGGATGTGGGCGAGTCGCCCAGTTGCCAGCGGCTCAGGACACAGGAGGCTCTGCCTGTGACCGATCACTGAACATCCTGGGGAGCAGCGCCTGGGCCAGAAAAAGCCTGCCTGCAAAGCGATCCACGGGGACCCGGCTGGGGCCACTGGCTCTTGTGCCGAAGGCGGGCGTTCTCTGGGTCCTACCCTGTGACGGGGGTGGCTCTGCACAGGCTGTTGGGAAACCAGGCCCCTGGGCCTCAGCCACCGCGCAGTGGTGTCTTGGGTTAGCTGAGTGTAGAGGCCGCCCCCAGTCCTGGCCTCCGTCCTGGCTTTGGCACTGTTTGCCTCTGTGCCGGCTGCTTCAAGTGTCTGGTGCCATCTGCAGCCTTGACACACACACGCATGCACGCAGGACTCGCCGAGCTGCTCTGTGGAGAGGATGGGATGCACCATCGCCCGCCTCCAGAAGGCCCCGGCAGTCTCCTTGCTCTCCAGCTTGTGAGCTGCCTGCCCAATAGGGGGTGGAATGGGGGTCTTGAAGAAGATAGGCCCCATCCTGCCCTCCAGAACGTGTGAAGTGAAGTGTTAGTCACTCAGTCGTGGCCGATTCTTTGTGACCCCATGGACTATATAGCCTGCCAGGCTCCAGTGTCCATGGGATTCTCCAGGCAAGAATACTGGAGTGGGTTGCCATGCCCTCCTCCATGGGATCGTCCTGACCCAGGGATGGAACCCATGTCTCCTGCATTGCAGGAGGGTTCTTTACTGTCTGAGCCACCGGCAGAGCCCAGTAACCTGTGAGTATGACCGATTTCTGAAAAAAGCCTCTGCAGATATGAGTAGAATAAGGATCTTTAGATGAGCTTGTCCTGAATTTAGGGTGATCGGATGACTGGCACCCTCAGGAAAAGAGGAGAATATACAGACTCACTTGGGAGAGGCCGTGCATGATGGAGGCAGAGATTGGACTGTTGCAGCCATGAGCCAAGGATGCGTGGAGCCCCCAGAAGCTGAAAGAGGCAAGACAGGATCCTCCAGAGGGATTGTGGCCCTGCTGACACCTCAATTCTGGGTGTCTGGCCTCCAGAATTGTGTAAAAATAAATTTCTTTTGTTTTATGCCCCTGCCTTCTCCCCATTGGCAGTCATTTATGATGGCAGCCCCAGGACACTTTCCCCTGGGCTGCAGGGTCTGAGTACCTTGCGGAAGCTGCCTTGAGGCAGTGGGCCTTAGGGGTCACCTGCAGATGTGCACGCTTGTCTTTCTCTGGCAGCTCACTTGGTCATGTTTTCCTCAAGGCCTCAAGTGGACCCGTCATTTCACCCATTGTCAGGCACTGGGGCCTCTCACTCTGAACTGGGCCTGGCAGTGACAGGGGACAAGCCGGAAAGACAACAGCAGGAGCACGGGCCCTAGGGCAGGAGGGGGTGTCGGGTGGCAGGTGGGATCTTAGTTCCCTGACCGGGCATTGAACCTGTGCCCTCTGCATTGGAAGAGTGGAGTCTTAACTGCTGGACAGGCAGGGAAGTCCCAGGAGAGGGCATCTTGTTGTCAGGAAGCTGACCAAGAGTGCAGTCAGAGTGTGGTAGGGGATGGGAATTCCCTGGCAGTTCAGTGGTTACGACTCTATGAGCTTTCACTGCTAAGGGCCTGGGTTCAATCCCTGGTCGGGGAACTAAGATCCTGCAAGCTGCCCAGCGTAGCCAAAAAAATAAATACACATATATATATTAGAGTGTGGCAAGGGTGCAGGATGAGGATTTTGGGTGGGTGGGTCACGTTTGCTCTTTGCAGGCTTGGTTCTTGCTCCACGCTGGGCACTGGGTGGTTTTTGCTCACCCCCTCTCGCCCCCACTGCCAGCCCATGGAGTAGAGGTGTCTTCTTTGCCTGTGGGTCAGTGGGGCTACTGAGGCCCAGAGCTGCATCCCAGTTGGGAAGAGACAGGACTGGTGTTCAGCCCTGGGATGAGCATGTATGATATGTCTGAAACAAGGAATTAAGAACACACACTGGAACCTTCTGTTGCTCACCAGAGTCTACTTGGCCCCACTTGGGCCATGGTTTCTCTGGACGATGACTCAGTTTCTCCAGCCACACCCACATTTCTCTTTTGACTTGATCCCTGGAATCCATATTTCCTGCCATTAGTTGTCCTTGCCTTGGAGGCAGCAGTCTTGGGACACTGTCACATACACCTCTGTGCAAGGCCTGCGGCTCTTCTCCCCGTGAAGGCCACAGTCCAGATCAGGCTGGTTGCCAAAGTCTCTGTGGCCGACACGGGACACACTTATAGATAAGTTTGTCCAGTGGTCATTTGGAAGGAGGCTGTCTTTGGGGAGCCCTGGTTCTGATCTGACCTTTCCACTCACACATCCTCAGGGGACTGATGAGTGGCCCTGCCCGTCTGGGGTCCTGTATAGAGAACCCTTCCGAAGCTCATGGCCAGCCCAGGCCCTCAGAACTGTGCAGAGTAGTGACTTTTTTTTTTTTTTTTTAATAAAAACTAAAACAAAACAAAACTGTAGTGGCCCTTGCCTTCTTCTTTTTAAATACGTATATATTTTTAATTTAGTTAGTTGGCTGCGCCGGGTCCTAGTCGTGGCACTGGGATCCTCAGTCTTTGTTGCGGCACGTGGGATCTTTAACTGTGGCGTGTGAGCTCTTCGTTGTGGCATCGAACTCAGGCCCCCTGCGCTGGGAGTTCCACGTCTTAGCCAGGGGACCACCAGGGAAGTCCCAGAGTGACCTTTAAAAAAAAAAAATCCTGAAAAAAAATCCAGGTGAAATTCACATGAAATGAACCACTTTAATGTACATTTCGGTGGCATCTAGGACATTCACAGTGTTGTGCAGCCATCACCTCTTTCTAGTTCCAGAACATTCCCGTCACCCCAGAAGGAAATCCCGTCCCCATGAGCAGTCACTCCCCACCCTCCCCTCCCCCAATCTGCCTTCTGTCTCTGTGGATTGGCCCTCTTGCATGTAAATGAGTCGTTACAGCACGTGGCTTTTCCTTTCTGGCTTCTTCACTCGGCGTGATGCTTCTGAGGTTTACCCACACTGTAGCTTGTGTCGGAGGGTCATTCCTTCCCGTGGTCACGTGATCATTCAGCCATGTGGGTGGACCACCCTTAGTGTGTGGGTTACCTGTTAGTGGGTTTGCGGGCTGTTTCCACTTTCTCGCTGTCACGAATGGTGCTGCTGTGAACGTGTGTGTGTGTGTAAGTGTTTGCACAAGCCCCTGTTTTTACCTCGTGGGCATATGCCTGGAAGTGGGATTGCCTGGCTTATTGATTGACTAGGTGGTAGCCGCAGGTCAGGGTGTGTAGTGCTAGGAGGACCCCTGTGCTGGGGGTAATCCAGGAATGCTTCCTGGACCTGCAGTAGCTGTTGAACCAGACATGTCTGTGGCGGGTGAGGGTCAGGCACGGGCGCCCAGGGCCTAGTTCCAAGGCCAGGCCACCTTCTCATTTCCTTGACTGGGACCCACTGTTAGAAATCTGTGTTTCAGGACATACCAGCAGCCACTACCAAACATTCAATTGACACAGTTTTCTCCAAGGAGCCCAGCCCTCCCTGTGTGTATGGAAAATTAATATAATCGGGTCCCTTCTGTTTATTATAAAATGCCAGCAGGGACCTACTAAATTGATTTAATAACCTGTTGATCCAGGGTTCAACAAGCTATGCCTGTTTTTTGTAAAGAAAGTTTTATTAGAACATGGGCACGCCCATTCATTTATGCCTTGTTTGTGGCCGTAGAATCATTGCGGCGGAGGCGGCGGAGGCCTGTTGACCCGAGGAGGTGCAGATAGCCACCATGTGTCCCTTCAGAGGAGTTTGTCGGCCCTGGGCCAATGAGTCTCACCCACAGTTTGAGCCCCACTGACCTAGAGCGACAAGGAAGGTTGAGAAGGCGGTGGGCAGTGGTTCTGCCACTCTCAGGGGTTGCTGAACCACCTCAGAGCTAAAGGATGCGGATTCCTGGGCTCCCCCAAGATCCTGTTTCTGCAGGTTCTGGTGGGGCCCTGAGTTCTGAGTGGGATCTGAGGACCCTGCCGCTCAGGCCTTGCTGGGAGGCCCAGGCAGCGGGCTCACCAGGGCTTTGCCAGGCCTCCATCGCATGGGAGAGCGGGCTGTCTGGCCTCGGTGAGTGCTGTGGTGGTCACTTGGTCCATGCGGCCAGGGAGGGTCTGCCGTCACTCCCTAAGGCTGGCCTGGGCGTGGTGTCGGCGCCTCTTCTTGACACCACGGGCCTTCTGGTCCTGGTTGGGGTTACAGGGTTGCTCAGGTTGCTCCGGGCCCAAGCGGGCCTGCTGCGGATGTCATGGAAGGCTGTATGCTGGCTCTCTGCTGTCGTTGGCACCGGGAGCATCCCGGTTTCAGCTTGGTGGTATGGTCTCCCTTCCGTGCAGTCCATGAGAAGGTCGGGATGCAGAGTCCTTGGTGTTGGGCATTTCTTTTTAAACAGGGACCTTTTGGAAAACGTCATGTGCGTGTCAGGGCTGGGGTCTGGCCTGGGGAGACTGGCTGGACGCAGTGGTGTGTGTGCTAATCGCTCAGTCGTGTCTAACTCTGTGTGACCCCGTGGACCGTAGCCTGCCAGGCTCCTCTGTCCATGGGGGTCTCCAGGCAAGAATACTGGAGTGGGTTGCCATTTCCTTCTTCAGGGGAATCTTCCCGACCCAGGGATGGAGCCCGGGTCTCCTACATGGAAGGCAGATCCTTTACCGTCTGAGCCACCAGGGAAGCCCAGTAAGAGCTCACTGGTGGGGGGCATAGAAACGGGTCCCACAGGGTGCGCGCCCCGGCCGGCTCTGCCTCGGGGCGTTTGGTCACATTTGGGGACGTTTCGGGTTGTCACGGCTCGGGGCAGGGTATGCACGTGGCCCATGGTGGGTGGAGGCCGGGGGCGCCGCTCTGCACTGGGCAGCACCCACGAGGCCCCTGATGTCAGCAGCGCTCAGGCGGAGAAGCCCTGCTCCTGTGCCCCCCATGCCAGGGCTGTGCAGGCGCGAAGGGGTTGGCAGAGGCCCCTGGTTCCCTGAGGTGCACACCCCAAACCTGGCGCCCTGACAACACCTAGGTGACCGATGGCCTCCTCCTGGGTTTATGGAGCGGCTCAGGGAGCGAAGGTCACAGAGCATTAGAGGCGGGAGAGCTGGGATCTGACCCCAGTCGGACAGACCCAGGCCCCAAATGTTTTCTTTTTTTTTTTTGGCCACATCTTGCAGCATGTGGGATCCTAGTTCCTCGATCAGGAATCACTTATCCCCACTCCCTTACATTGGGAGCACAGTCCCAACCCCTGGACTGCCAGGGAAGTCCCCCACCCCCTTACACGTTTTCTCCTGTCTCATGTGGCTCCGGGTGTTGGCCCACTGGTCCGGGCAGGGCAGAACCTTTCAGGCTGCTGGAACCCTGTGTGTGGAGGGGACGGCTGGGGACTCTGCATGGGCAGAGTGCCTGGGCGGAAGGCAGGGGCGAGGGGGAAGAGGACCCCAGGCCAGGCCCTGAGGGTGGGCCATGGAGTGTTATGGGAGTTTCCAGCAGGATGGCGACGTGAGTGACACGAAGGTGTGGGAGTGTCAGGGGCCAGACTTGCTGGAGCCTGGACGTGAATGCCTAGCGACTTGTCGCGGTCCCTCCGAGATGAGCCCGTGGTTTCCCCTGGCACACAGAGGAGGAGCCAGGGCCTGGCAGGGCACTGGGCAGTTTGCTGGGTGTGGAGGTGCTGGGATTGACCCTGGGTCTGAATCCGGGGCTCACATTTTTCTTAAGGCAGCCATTGAAGACTCTTGTCCAAGGCTGAGCTTTGAGTCATATCCATCTGTTGAGGACCATGGAGGTTTCCCCTGGTTTTTTGCAAATCAGGGGTTCATTGTGTTCCCGAGGAGGAAGCCCCAGCTATACTTGATTTCCATCTGGCAAATAATAAATATTGACTCTGACTCCTCGGCCCGGGAGGCTCGTGAGGGCTCCCTGTGCCTGTCCTGCTCTGCGTCTGTCTCCATGGCCCCTGCAGCAGGGAGGGGGTGCAGCACCCTGGACTTGGTCATGGTGAGGACAGAGGGATGGCCAGTTTGGGGCAGTTCAGAGGAAATAATGGGGGCTTCCGTCTGTGGCTCAGCAGTAGAGAATCTGCCTGCAGTGCAGGAGATGCGGGTTTGATCCCTGCATTGGGAAGACCCCCTAGAGAAGGGAATGGCACCCCACTCCAGTACTCTTGCCTGGGAAATCCCATGGACAGAGGAGCCTGGCAAAGCTACAGTCCATGGGGTTGCAGAGAGTTGGACACGACTTAGTGACTAACCAACAACAAAAGAGATAATGAAGACAGGGTTTATTCAGAGGTGAGCAGCACGGAGGGTGAGGTGGGGCCTCTCCGGCGTGATGGGGGAGCCGAGGAGAAAGGGGGGGATGGGGAGCCTCAGCTCACCTTGGAGCACGTTGGATGGGTTTCCCCACATTTCTGGCTGGAGTGTCTCTGACCCCCTCTCCTCGCCTCCCTCCCTCTACCACATCCAGCCCTGTCCCAGAGCAGGGGTCTGCCCTGGGGTCTCCCGGGGGTCCGCCCTGCCCTGGCCAGGTGTGGCTCTGCTGCTGCTGGCTGGCTGGGGGTCCAGGTGTGCAAACACGGAAGCCACGCATGCCTCGTGGGCCAAGGATTCAGAGAGAGTCAATATTTATTATTCGCCAGATGGAAGTGAAGCGTAGCCAGGGCTTCCTCCTCAGGGTTCTCAGCTGGGCACGGAGGAGAGAAAACGCCTGGGATGGCGGTGGCGAGGGTGCGCGGTGGGCATGCCACTGGGTGTCTTCATGCCTCTCCCGGGTGAGTTTGGACCTGGGGGTCTCTGGGAGTCACGGTGCTGTCTGCCTCCCGGGATTGTGGTGACACTGAGCTGGGTTAACCCGTGGAGCGTGTCTGGAATGGGACTTGCACATTGGCCCTCGCTGTCGCTGAGATTCTGGAGGCGTGTGTGCGGGGAGCGCGTGGCAGCACCCACCGGGCACCGGGTGGTCCAAAGACAGGCATGCAGGAGGTGCTTGGCTCGTGCTCAGCAGGTGCTCTGCAGGCAGTAGTGGACAGCCGACGGGCACATAGCAGGCCCTTGGCAGGCGCACAGGGTGTGCCCAGCAGGTGCCCAGCAGGCTGCAGGCAGATAGACTCAGCCGGCCCCGAGTGGGGACTCCACAGGCACTGAGCAGACGCTGGACTGTGGCCTCTCCGAGGGCAGGCCTATCACTAGTTCATTCTGGAATCTTCTCGGTGCAGCTGTCCTCTGAAAGGGCCACTTTCCACCACACCGTCCGGCTTCTCCCCTTACGTTGTGGGAATGTGGCGTGAGGTCCTGTTTCCCCCGGGGAATGTCTGTGTACCAAGGTGAGGGGCCACGGAGCCAGGCGGATAGTGAAGTCTTCCCGGAACTCCAGTGTTTCTGCACAGTTTGAGGAAGAAACCTGGAGTTTGTGTTGACCGTGTACGATGTGTTAGGGGTGGACTGGCAGACCCCCGTGGGTGCTGGAGGGAGGCCTGGGGCAGTGTGGTGCCTGTTTGACCCTGGGTCGGGGGACATGGGACGCATGGGCCCCCAGTGAGGTCTCCATGCAGGGGCCAGGGCCTGGACTGGAAAGTTGATGCATTCAGTCAGTAGTCACTGAGCACCTACTTAGTACTGAGCCCTGGGGATACCCGACAGAACAAGTCACCTGGGATCCCTGCCCTGGGGAGGAACCATGCCAGCAGCTAGCCGGTCCCCGCCCTGAGGTCATGGCTGTGCGAGGGAAATGGGCTGGGGGTGGGGGGGCCCTCTGGGGGAGATGGCATTCGGGCTGAGCCACAGGGCACAGGAGTGAACCGTGGAGGTGGGGGAGGCGTGTGAGGCCCGTTGTTAGGGAGAGTCTGGCCCGGCTGCGGGCGATGTGTCATGAGCCCCCGTGATGGGTCAGAGTCTGGCGGCGGGGTGCTGCAGGAAGGCGGCGAGCAGGGCAGTGACATGTGATGTAGTTTTAGCCAAGACCCCTCCAGCCACCAGATGGGGACAGGCCTGAGGAGAGTGAGGGCAGGGGCTGCAGGGGCCTGGGAGGGTACTGCGTGCTAGGGATGAACACCCAGCTCCTTTCAGACCAGAACTTGCTGACTTGGCAAAGTTCTTGCACCCAAGAATCAGGAAGCTGATTCCCAAGGGGGCTGACGGGGGAGGTTTATATGAAATCGCTTTCACTTCATGTTCTGGTGGCCCCCTGTAATGAGGAAAGGCATTTCCACAACAGATAAGAGACTTGAGTCCTAATTTCATATGTGAAATTCCTTCCTCTCTGTTGGGCGGTCCCATGCTGATAGCCCAGAGCTCACAAGGGTTTCATCCCAAAGCCAGGGCCTGGCCTCCTCTCCAGAGCGGTGAGTCTCTGCTGTGGACGATCTTTTCCCCCGATGGCTGTGTAGCATTTGAGCCTCCATCCCTGGGTCCAGCCTGGGAGTTCGGTGGTCCCTCCTGAGCTGCCCTGCTCCTGCAAGGATGGTCACCCAGGGAGAAGCTCCAGGAGAGTTTTTGCAGACTGCCCTTCCTGGCCAGCTGGGCTTGCAGGGATGCACTCTGTCGTGTTTTTTGTTTCTTTTTTTAAATAAAAAAAATAAATTGTTTATATATCAAAACTTTGATGAGAATTGAAAACAGAAAACCCTGAGCACTCTGTTTGCCTCTGTGCATCTGACACAGCTCACCTGGGCGCAGAGGGTGGTTGGGTGCGTGCCAGCTGGTCCTTCGCCCGGAAATCTCAGGGAGGAAGTGTCGGCCTAGCCAGGCAGAGTG
The DNA here is from genome assembly GCF_002263795.3 of Bos taurus. NCBI lineage: Eukaryota > Metazoa > Chordata > Mammalia > Artiodactyla > Bovidae > Bos > Bos taurus. The sequence goes on along the minus strand of NC_037334.1, from coordinate 4,501,392 downwards.
CCCAGGGCTGGCTCTGCAGGGCTGGCCAGTCCTCGGGCTGGGGACACGGGGAGGTGGCGCATGCCCCACCAAGACCGAGAGCCGTCCGCCCTACCGGAGCCCCTGAGGGGCTGCGGTGTCCTGGTCCAGGCCGACCGAAGAGCCTCTTCCACTTTAGAGGTCAAGTTCAGTGTTTCTCAAGTGACTTGGAGAGACAAAAACTTGGGCGGCCCTCCTCCATGGGTCCTTTTGTACCCGGAAGCCCTGTGCTGTTTTGATCGCTTCTGTTGTCCCAGGCAGGAGGGCTTTGATGGCTGTAATTAGGATGGGAGCAGCTCATTACATCATCACAGACTCAGTGCACAGCCTCCGGAGAGATTTATGGGCCCAGCGGCCTCGGTGCCAGGGAGATGCTCATTTTGTCCCTGTAGGCTCAGCGCATGCAGATGAAGGAGCCCTGAGGGTCAGTAACAGGGGCCTGCAGGGATGGAGGGGGTCACTTGTGCCCAAGAGCCCATATTCTCCTTCCCCATGCAAGGCTAAAGTGGCTTTTCTTGTGGCTCAGAGCCCTGTCTCTGCTGGCTTCCCCCAGATGACACCTCCTCTTGTGCCTCAGTTTCCCCCATGTAGACTTGTACAGGTTGGATGACGTGCCCACCCGAAGCACTTGACCTCACACCTCGTGGGCACCAGGGTGACCTGGGGGGCAGCTGTGGGGGCAGGGTCTTGCCCTTTGCCCCCACATGCCCTGACTAGACACGTGACAGGTGCCAAGAAACAGCTGAGAAACTGTCTATTCAGTTTTGTTGGGGCTGGAGCATTCATTTTTTTTTCACTTTTGAGAGAGTCTGATTTTGTGTTGTTTATTTTTAAAGGATTTGTTTATTGATCTGCGTCAGGGCTTAGTTGGTCCATGGCATGTGGGATCTTAGTTTCCTGACCAGAGATCAAACCCCAGACCCGTGCATTGCCAGGTGGATTCTGTGTCTACAGCTTCAGTTTTGGCCGCGCTGGGTCGTCCTTGCAGTGCACAGGCACTCTCTAGTTGTGGCGAGCGGGGGCTGCTCTTGGTTGCGGCGCACCGGCCTCTGGTTGCGGCGCTTCTCTTGTTGCGGAGCATGGACGCTTGGGCCTCAGTGGTTGCAACTCTCAGGCTCCAGCACGTGGGCTCAGGAGCTGTGGTACACAGGCTCGGTTGCCTTGTGGCACACGGGGTCTTCCCGGACTGAGGATCGAACTCCATGTCCCCTGCATTGGCAGGCGGATTCTTAACCACTGGAGCAGCAGGGAGGTCCTCTGTTCTCATATTAAACACTTTCTGTCTCTAAGAATTTGACTACTCTAGAGACCTCATGTAAGTGGACTGACTCGTAATGCTTGTCTATTTTTGTGACTGGCTTGTTTTCACTTAGCATAATGTCCTCAAAGTTCATCCGTGGTGTAGTACTGTGTGTCAGAATTTCCTTTCTTTTTAAAGTTGAATAATACTTCATTGCATGAATGAACCTCATTTGTTTATCCGTTCATTCTTCAGTGGACACTTGGGTCGCTTGCACCTTTTGGCCATGGTGTGAAATGCTGCTGTGAACACGAATGTACAAATGTCTGCTCCCATTTTGAGGGGTTATATGCCCAAAAGCAGGATCACTGAATAATGTGGTCACGCGATGTTTAGTTCTTTGAAGAACCTCCATACTGTTTTCCACAGGGGCTGTGCCTTCCTGCCAGCAGGGCACAGGGGTTCCAGTTGTTTCGCGTCCTCACCACCACTTTTTGTTTCGCAGCTTTTGATTACAGCCATCCTGTGGGTGTGAGGTGGCGTCTCACTGTGGTTTTGATCTGCGTTTCCCTAATGATTAGCAGCGCTGAACATCTTTTCACGCACATGTTGGCCATTTGTACGTTTTCTTTGGAGAGAGATCTATTTGGGTCCTTTGCCCATTTTTTTTTATGTGAGTTTTAAATGGACAGCATTTTCGTTCATTCCTGTGCTCGCTGCAGAGCGACCCGCAGCACAGGTCTGGCTGCCGTTCGTCGCCACACAGTTGGCCCTTTCACCTATTTGTCCGCCCCAGCCCCTTTTCCCTCTGGAAATCGCTGATCGTTTCTCTGTGAGTTTTTGTTTTGTTTGTTCATTTTTTTTTTTTTAAGATTCCAGATACGCGTGAAATCATACAGTATTTGTTTTTTTTCCATCTGACTCATTTAACATAGCGTAACACTCATATCCATCTATGTTGTCTCAAATGGTGAGACTTCATTCTTATGGCTGAGTCGTGCTGTGTACATATAAATACATATATATAAAACATTTTCTTTATCCATTTTTCCATCAATGGGCACTCAGAGTGTTCCCATATCTTGGCCATTGTAAATAGTGCGGAAATGAACATAAGAGGGCATGTATCTTTTCAAATTCTTTGTGTGTGTGTTACTTTGCCCATTTTTGAATTAAGTTGTTTTTTGCTGTTGAGTTTTTAGAGTTCCATGTATATATTCTGAATATTAATCCCTTATCAGATACTTGATTTGCAAGCATTTTCTCACATTCCATGGGAATGGGGCCTTTTCACTCTGTCGATGGTGTCCTTTGATACACAAGTGTTTTCAATTTTGGCGAAGTCCAATTTATATATATTTTTCTTTTGTTGACTGTGCTTTTGGTGTCATAGCCAAGAAGTCATTGCCAAATCTAACGTTATGAGACTCTCTGTTTTCTTTGGAGTCTTAGCTTTTATAGTTTTTGTTATAAAGTTATAGTTTTATAGTTTTAGCTTTAGGTCTGGAATCCATGTTGAGTTAATTTCTGTATATGATATAAGAATTGGTTTAGCCTCGTTTTTTTTTTTGCATGTGAACATCCAGTTTTCCCAGCACCATTTGTTGAAAAGACTGTTCTTTCCTTATTGAACGTTCTTGGCAACTTTGTCAAAAATCATTTGACCGTATACGCGAGAGCTTATTTCTGGGCTCTCTCTTCCGTTCCGTTGGTGAATATGTCTTGATGTCAGTATCACACTCTCTTGGTTGTTGGAGCTTTGCAGCACGTTTAAAAATCAGGAGACTTCCCTGGTGGTCCAGGGGCTAAGAGTGTTGTTCCCAACGCAGGGGGTCTGGGTTAGATCCCTGGTCAGGGAACTAGATCCCACGTGCCGCATCTAAAGATTTCTCATCAGTGAAGGTCAAAGACCCCTCACGCCGCAACTAAGACCTAAAGCGGCCAAACGAACAAATGTGTGTGTGTGTTACCCACTCAGCCGTGTCCGACTCTTGGCGACCCCGTGGACCAGCCCACCAGGCTCCTTTGTCCATGGGATTCTCCAGGCAAGAATAATACTGAGGTAGGTAGCTGTTCCCTTCTCCAGGGAATCTTCCTGACCCAGGGGTTGAACCCAGGTCTCCTTCATTGCAGGCGGATTCTCTACTATCTGAGCCACCAGGGAAGCCCCAAATAAATAAATAATTCTTAAAAAAAAAAAAATCAGGAAGTGTGAGTTCTCCAACTTTGTTCTTTTTAAAGATGCTCTTGGCTATTTGGGGTCTCTTGAGATTCCATATGAATGTTACAGTGGATTTTTCTATTTCTGCCAAAAACATTGTTGAGATTTTTATATGGGTTGCATTGACTCTGAAGGTTGCTTTGGGTATCGTTGCCATCCTAACGATATGAAGTTCTACTCCCCTTCTGCCGGCTGTGTGACCCAGGACAATCACATAACTGGCCCCTGTCAGTTTCTCCATCGACCCCCCTCAGATGTGCTGTGGAGGGGGTCAACCCTGTCAGTGTGTGAATAGCCATTAGGACTGTTTCTGCACACACTGTGCCTGCCAATTGCCCTGAGGAGCTACTGACTGAGAGGGAGCAGAGGTTACTAGAACATGAGGCCAAGCCAGGAGGGCTGCCTGGAGGAGGAGAGCTCTGTGGTAGGACAGGAAGTGGGTAGGGAGTGACTGTCTGAGAGGAGGAGGAACGGCATGTCCTGAGGCATGGAGGTGTGGAGGGGGGTTGCCTGGAACATGACCATGGTGAGAGGGAGGTTTGGGGGCCCAGGAGCTGTGGCAGAGAAGTGACCACCAGGCCAGCCACAGCTGGGAGGCCGAAGAGAAGAACACGACCGCCCTCGGGTTTCTGGCTGCTGCACGGGAAAGGTCATGGTGTCGTCTGCCAGAGGCAGGAGGCGCGGGGGAATGGAATGGAGTGTCTCGGGGGACGCGAGCCTGGTGAGGGGTGCTTGGGGTGGAGGAGGGTCCCGTGAGCATCACGAAGAGCATTCCGCAGGACCAGGTGGCACGCTGGTGTTGCCAGCTGACTCGGCATCCAGGGCCTCCCCAGATGGGGCGACCCGTGAGAAGCAGGGACCCTGAGTCCTTAAAAAGTCATGTGGGAGGGAGCTGGGAGGAGACCGTAGGCTGGAGGCTGGGGGAGGAGTGAAGCAAGGCGGAGGAGGTCCCCTCGCAAGGGCAGCCACGGGCATCAGGCTGGAGAGGTGACCCTCCCCCATCCATAGGCCTGCTCTGAGCCTGCATGGTGCTGGAGGTGCTAAGCCCCAGCTGCTCCTGGTGTAGGGGGCCACGTGGGGCTCAGTGGTGCCCTGAGTGAAGTTTGCCCAGGGAGTGGGTGAGGGCTCCCCTAGCAGAGGTCACAACAGCTGCAGAGGCTTGGCATGGGGGGAGGGTACACTTGAGAAGGTGGGGACCAAGGAGACAGGATCCTGAGAGCGCCCGTCCTGGCCTCGTGCTCCTGAAGGCACGTGGGACTTCATCCTGAGGGCGGTGGCAGGAAGCCTGCAGTGAGGGGCACAGCCGCTGGAGCAGGGGACCGGCAGGTGACTGGCCTGGAGACCCCTGGAGCACCTTCCTTCTTTCTTTCAATTTATTTTTATTTACTTGCTTTATTTGGCTGCTCCAGATCTTAGTTGGGCTTCCCCAGTGGCTCAGCGGTAAAGAATCCGCCTGCGATGAGGGAGCCGCAGGTTCGCTCCTTGGGTTGGGAAGATCCTCAGGAGGAGGGCATGGCAGCTCACTCCACTCACTCCGGTATTCTTTCCTGGAGAAGCGCATGGACAGAGGAGCCTGGAGGGCTGCTGTCCGTAGGGTCACAGAGTCGGATATGATGAAGTGACTTGGCGTGCAAACACGAGGCTCTTAGTTGTGGTATGAAGGATCTAGTTCCCTGACCAGGGGTGGAACCCGGGCCCCCTCCATCAGGAGCTCCGAGTCTTAGCTACTGGAGCACCAGGGAACTCCAGGGGCCCCTGTCATAATTGTTCAAGGAGCAGTCGCGTGGCCTGAGTTGGGATCTGGGTGGGAAGGAAGGAGATGTTGGGAGGAAGGCTGGCCAGCATCTGCATGGGGAGATGAGCAGGACAGACAGAAAGAGCCTGGTGGCCAGCCAGGGGTTCTGGGTGAAGACTGGGGGGCGCCCATTTGCCTGTTGACACTCGGCTGGGACCTGCTGGGAAGCTGCAAGTGCACCCAGGGGTGCCAGCTGCGGGCGCTTGGTCCCTGGGCAGGCGAGTGTCCGGGTCCCGCCTGCCCTGGGCAGTTTTTCTCCTGCCTCCACGACCTCTCATCTGTCCACATGTCGCCGTGGGCCCCGTCCTGGAAGGGGGCTGGGGTTGGGGGTCTGAGGCCCTCCTGCCCTGTGCCCTGCCTGCCATGGCAGGCCGGTCTGCTCGCCCCTCACCTGCCTGACTGACTCCTCTGTCCGTCTCCTCCCTGCCCGGCACTCTGCAAGGGGAGACAGCTCAAGTCATGGCTTTATTTGTTTATTTAAAAATCTCAATTTATTTTCTGGCTGCGCCACATCTCAGCTGCAGCCTGTGAACTAGTTGCGATGTGTGGGATCCAGTTCCCTGACCAGGGATCGAACCTGAGCCCCTCTGTCGGGAGCGTGGATATTAGTCCCCGGACCACCAGGGAAGTCCCAGGTCACTGGCTTCATTTAGTACTGCTTGTGGCTTCTCGTCACACTCAGAGTGGGATCCCGTGAGGCTCCGAGCCCTCCTCCCCCACCGGCTCGCTCAGGCCTGGCCTGTCCCTGTGTTCCCTTTCACACTGGCCCCCCCCCCCCCTTCATGCTCACCCTGACCCCAGGACCTTTGCACTTGCTGGGCCTCCTGCCTAGAGTGCTCCTCCCAGCTCCAGTGTCACCTCCTTGGCCACCTGCTCCCCCCACCCCCGCCCCACTTCCTGCTTGTTTTCTGCAGGCCACCCCTCGTTCAGAAGTTCTCAGCCTCTGCCCAGCCCAGGGCCAGGAGTCCCCCAGGACCTCTTTATGTTGATGAGTGAGCGCGTGAGCCACAGAGTTCTTCCCAGGCAGCTTCCCTGCCTGTCACCTTTCCAGCACCCTTGTTCGACGGGCTCCCCGTATTTCCAGCTGCCGCTTGGGCCTCCTGTTTTGCAGGCCCCGGGCAGTGCCTGGTGGACCCTCCCAGTGGGCTCTCCCCCAGGAACCCCTGGCTCTTGAGCAGACATGGACCTGGGCCTGGCTGCTGGCCTCTTGTCTTTGCCACTGTCCCCTCCCCGGGGCCTTGCCGACCTCCCGGTGTCCACTCTGGCTGGAGCCACTAGTGGTTAAATGCTGGACAGGCAGCAGTGGATTTCCAGGGGTTTGGCTCAGGGTGAGGCCTGCATTCCGGGCCTCGCCTGGCCCACCTGCAGCCTCCTATCTCTGTACCTTCTTGCCCCAGTTGGCCTGGTTCTGGGGTGGGGTGGGGTCTTCCTCCCTCCAGGCCTTGGGTCAGTCCGTGCAGCTGCTGAGCTGGAGGGAAGGACAGCAGGGACAAGCTGGACTTGGCAGCCCGGGTCTGCAGCCAAGTGGGTGACCTCAGGCTGGCTGACCCCTGAGAACCCAGGCTCACACGTGGGGCGTGAGGGGGCCCATGCTGCCCCACGTCCCGGTGCGGGGAAGTGAGGGGGCCCATGCTGCCCCACGTCCCGGTGTGGGGAACGGCCCTACACTGGCTGATAATGAATCGTGAGCCAGAGTCCAGGCCCCAAGTTGTTGGCGCTTTCAGCGTTTCAGGAGGAGCCAGCAAATATCTGATGTTTAAGTTAATTTCAAAACCAAAATTTAGAAGTTGGCCAGTACTTTGCATTTTTTGAAATGCTTCTTAGACCCCAGGAAGGCCGCAGCTGTGGCCGTGGTGCTGCTGCCTGCCAGGTCACAGGCTCTGACGTGGGCCGAGGCGCCCAACTCCTGGAGTGGGTGCCCAGCAGGTCAACCGTGGGCTGCCCTGAGACGGGGCAAGCCGTGGCCAAGAAGCCGCGTGGCCCAGGGTCTCCGATCGGCAGCCTGTGTTTCTCTTCTGTGCACACGTGTGGGACCGTGGTGGGACCATGTGGCTTCCCAGTTACATGACGCTGCTCTGGGCTGCGCCGTGGTCCTCGGTGACCACCTCCCTCCCCTCCGTGGTCCTGCAGGCGGGGGGTCGGGACAGGCGCCTCTGGGTCTCATCCACCGCTCACCTCCTGACTAACGTTCCTTTTGCTCATTGCCAGAGCCTTGGGAATGCTTTTTTTCTCTCTTGTGTATTGTTTGATTGTGGTGAAAGTCACATCACGTGAAATTTACCATTTTAGAGCACACAGTTCAGTGGCATTCAGCACATTCGCGTTCGTGCAGCCGCCACCTCTGTCTGTCTGGTTCTAGAATGTTTCATTACTGCAGAAAGAGACCCGTCCCCAAGAGAGACACCCTCTCCTCCTTCCCCTCGTCCCCCAGCAACCACTAATCTGCTTTCTGTCTCTGTGGATTTGCCTGTTTTGGACACTTCATATAAGTGAAATCCTACGGTACGTGGCCTTTTGTGTCTGGCTTCTGTCATTGTTTTCTTTTAATTTTTTTTTTAATTGAGGTGACACTGGTTTATAACCTTACGTAAGTTTAATGTGTACAACATTATATTCCTATTTCTGCCTTCCCCTGTAGTTTGTGAACCTGCAGAAATTTAGTTACCGTCTAGTGGGTTGATTCCCGTTACCCGTGTCTCCCTCCCCACTCCCTTCCTCCCTGGTAACCCCTGCTCTGCTCTCTGTATCTGTTTGGTTTTTGTTTGGTTATTTATTTATTTTATATTCCACGTGAGAGTGAAGTCATATGGTATTGGTCTTTCTCCATCTGGCATATTTCACTTAGCATCATATCCTTAAGGTCCGTCCGTACTGTTTCAGACGACCGCATTTCCTTCTTTTTTGTGGCTGGGTAGTATTCTGTTGTATGCATACACCACAGCTTTTTTTATTCATTCATTCGCTTGTTGATGGGAGCTTAGGTTGTCTGTATGTCGTGGCTGTTGTGAGTAACACTGCAGTGAACTTACAGTGCGGACATGTACGTGTATCTTTATTAACTGAAGTGTGGTTGACTTAAAGCATTGTGTTCGCTTCAGGTGTACAGCACGGTGGTTCAGTTAAATTTCATACACTGAATTAGTGCTTTCAGATTCTTTGGATAAATACCCAGAAGTGGAATAGCTGGATCATAAGGTGCTTTTACTCTTAATTTTAAAGAATATTTTTATTTATACTCTCGGCTGCGCCGGGTCTCAGTTGTGTCACACACTCCTCCGTCTTCGTTGCGGCGTGCGAGGTTTTTTAGTGGAGCACTTAGAATCTAGTTCCCTGACCAGGGATCGAACCCAGGCCCCCTGCGTTGGGAATCCTAGCCACTGGACCAGAAGGGAAGTCCCTATTCTTAAATTTTTTTTTAAAGAAACCTCCATACCGTTTTTCATAGCGGCCGTACCAGCTTACCCTGTACAGTGCCTGAGGGTGCCCTTCTCCCCGCATCCTGGCCAGCACTTTTCATTTCTTGCCTTTTTGATGATAACCATTCCGACAGGCGTGAGATGAGATCTCACTGCAGTTTTGCATTTCCAGAGCTGGTGATGGACAGGGAGGCCTGGAGTGCTGTGATTCATGGGGTCGCAAAGAGTCGGACAGGACTGAGCGACTGAACTGAACTGAATGGTTAGGGATGTTGACCATCTTCGCGTGGCCTGTTGGTCATCGGTGTGTCTTCTTTGGAGAAGCGTCTGTCCTGCTGCCCGGCCCATTTTGAAACTGGGCTCCTTTTGCTTTTGTTGATGTTGTTGTTTTGCTGTTGCGTGAGTTCTTTATGTGTTTTGGATATTAACCCCTTAGCAGATACACTGTTTGCAAGCGTCTCTTCCCATTCTGCGGGCCATCTCTTTGTCTTGTTGATGGTTTCCTGTGCTGGGCATAAATGTTTTAGTCTCCCGTAGTCCCATTTGCTTATTTTTGCTTTTGTTTCCCTTGTCTATCTAGAGACATAGCTGGAAAAGTACTGCTAAGACTGATATCGCAGAGTGTACTGCCTATGTTTTCTTCCAGGAATTTTATGGTTTCAGGTTGTACATTTAAGTCTTTAATCCACTTGGAGATGATATTTTGTGTATGGTATGAGATGGTGGTCTGTTTTCTGCATGTGGCTGTCCAGTTTTCCCAGCACCATTTATGGAAGAGACTATCCTTTCTCCATTGTATCTTCTTTGCCCTTTTGTCTTTTTTTAGACATTACATTTTTTTTTAATTAGTTTACTATTGGCTGTGCTGGGTCCTTGTCGCCGCGTGCCGGCTTCCTCTGGTTGCGGCAGGTGGGGTGTGCACAGGCCTCGCACTGCGGCGGCTTCTCTTACCATGTGGCCCTGGCTCTAGAGCGCGTGGGCTTCACTGTTGTGCGCGAGCTTAGTTGCCCTGCGGTATGTGGAATCTTTCTGGGCCAGGGATCGAACCCCTGTCCCCTGCCTTGGCAGGTGACTCCTTAACCACTGGACCCCCAGGGAAGTCCCGCTCCTTTGTCTTGATTGTTCATACACGCCAGGGTTTGATTCTGGGCTCTCACTTCTGTTCCGCTGGACTGTGTATCTGTTTTTCTGCCAGTGCGGCGACATGGTGTTTCTGAGTTTACGGCGTGGTGTGGCGTGTGTCAGTGCTCTTCCGCAGCACGGGTGAGTTGAATTTGTTTCTCCTGTCACCGGTCAGTGGCCGCGTGTGTTGTTTGCGCCTTTTGGTGATCGAGACTGGTGCTGCTCTGAACATGGATGTACAAGCTTCTGTTTCAACACCTGAGCTCTGATCTTTGGGTCATGTGGTAATTCTCTTTCATTTTTGAGGACCCACCAGACCGTCTTCCAAGAGCCAGTTGGTTTTGCAAAGCACCCTCTCCATGTTCTCTGTTGCACCCTAGCTTGGGAGCTATTTTATATTATTTTATATTGTGGAGGTTTGAGGTGTTTGCTTGCAGCTCTGTAACTGTGAGGCTCACTGCTAGTTTCTCCTAGCTCAGTGTCTGGGGGCTCGTTGCAGGCTGGGATTCCTGCCTTAGTCCATCTGGAATGTTCCATTTATATGTGAAGACATAAAGGCCCAGAGATGTTGCATAACACACCAGGCACAGAGCCCCAGGGCGTGGGCCAGAGCGGGGAACCCCTTCATGCACACCTAACTGCAAGCCCAGGGAGGTGCTCCTGGACGCCCGTGCAGCGCTGCCTGCGAGTGTGGAAACCCACCCTGAAAATAGCAGCCACGTGCCTCCAGTGGGCAGCCCATGCTGCCTGCCTCCCCTTACTCCCAGGCCCACCCAGAGGCAGCAGACTAGCAATGCTCACTGGGGTTCACACAGTAACCCCCTCTGGTTCCCAGGCAAGCCACACATACCTGGGAAGCAGGGAGAAGGAAGGGGTCAGGGGTGCTCCAGAAATCACAGGCATCATATTGGCTCCATCTTTAGGAAGGTGGCCTAGGGCCTGTGCAGACACGGTGGGGTCTGGGCAGCTTCACAGTGCGGACCTGGAACAAGTTCAAAGCGAAACTGATATTCTGTGAGCAAACAGGAGCAGCCTCTCCTCCCCTGGTCGTGTTACTGCTGGCGGGCCTGTCCCACACGCAGCAGAAGGGTCTCTGCAGAGCTTTTGTGTTCAGGATGGTGGGTTAGGAATAGGGTGTTGTTCGCGCATCTGGAAGGTGGAGATGGCCTCGGGGGCGCCCCCTGCAGGCTGCCTCCTGTTGCCTGCACCTCCATGCTCCCCTCAGTGCCTCTCTAGGGCCTTTCCTGCTGCTGCTGGGCTCTGGTGCCTTTATTCTCCCGCTGGAGGTGACCTTGGGGGGCCCCTGAGAGTCTCCAGGAGAGTCCAGGTGCTGCGTTTAGTAGCCTCCTGTTGCTGTCCAGTTGCTCAGTCATGTCCAGTTGTTTGTGACCCCATGAACTGTGGCATGCCAGGGCTCCCTGTCCTTCAGCACCTCCCAGAGCATGCTCAAACTCATGTCCATTGAGTCAGTGATGCCATCCAACGGTCTTGTCCCGTCATCCCCTTCAGGTTTCTTGGGGCCACCACAAGAAATAACCACAAACCTGGTGGCTTAAAACAGCAGGAACTTATTCTCTCACAGTTCTGGAGTTCTGGAGGCCAAAAGTCCAAAACCAAGATGGTACCCAGGTTGGTTCCTTCTTTGGGCTCTAGAGGAGGATCCTTCCTGTCGGTTCCAGCTTCTGGGGGCGTCAGGCGTTCTTTGGCTTGTGGCCACAGCTTTCCAAACGGCATCTCCTGCTTTCACATCCCCTTCTCTGTGTCTGTGTTCTTTCCTCTCTTGCTCTCTCTTTTTTAAAACGTTTGTTTGTTTGACTGCCTTGGGTCCTGGTTGCAGCATGCAGGATCTAATTCCCTGACCAGGGATTGAACCTGGGCCCCCTGAATTGGGATTGCGGAATCTTAGCCACTGGACCACCAGGGAAGTCCTCCCTGTTCTCTTATGAGGACTGCCGTCACTGTTTTAGGGTCCACCCCATTCCAACATGACTTCATTTTAACTTGACGACATCTGTAATGACCCCGTTTTCAAACAAGGTCACGTTCCAGGTATGTGGGTTAGGACTTGGACATCTTTTTAAGGGACACAGTTCAACCCACAGTGTGTGTGTGTGTGTGTGTGTGTGTTTGTGTGTGTGTGTGTGAAGTCGCTTCAGTCGTGTCCAACTCTTTGCTACCCTATGGACTGTAGCCCACCAGGCTCCTCTGTCCATGGGATCCTCTAGGCAAGAATTCTGGAGTGGGTTGCCATGCCCTTCTCCAGGGGATCTTCCTGACCCAAAGATCGAACCTGTGTCTTTTTCGTCTCCTGAATTGACAAGCGGGTTCTTTACCAGTAGCACCATCGGGGTCGCCCTCAACCCACAATGGAAGATAAGGAATATATGAATGTGGCTTAAAGACCAACACCACAGTGAAGACCCTGGACCCAAATGCAGAGCCCTGGGGGCCACACCTGTGCTCGCATCCTTTTCACATCTAGGGTATTTTCCTATCCAGGATAAAGTGCTGTTTATGTGTGCAGATAGACCCCCAGGGCTGGCCTTCCTCTGAGTTGGCTAAAGGGCAAGTGTGCCCTGCTCTTCCCACCCTGCTCAGTGCTGTAGTAAGTTCCCTGGTTGAGTTTGGCGTGGGTTGGTGTTCCCTCCTGCTGCCTTTTGCGATTTGCTGCTGTTTGGAGCTCCATTTGCATTCTCAGACTCGTAGCTTGAGGCCTGTGCAACTGAGCTGGTGGGAGTGGTGACCCCAAGGGCCAAGCCCCCTGCTGGCCTGTGGGTGGGGAGATCCTGGGGGCTCCCAGCAACCTCTGGGGGCTCCACTGTGTGCAGAGCGCCCACTCCCACCTTCACGGGAGCAGGACCCGGGGCTGAGGGTCAGTGCTGGAGGTGGTGCTGACCCATGGCTCCCGCAGAGCTGGGGGCAGGGGCAGGTGTGTAGGGGCAGTGCCCACGTGCTGGGAGAGGTTGTTGCCCAAGGTCAGTGTCAGAGGCCGGGTGAGGAAAGGCACTCTAGGCCCTACCTGCTCGGGGTGGGCAGTTTGGCGTGACTCTGGTGTCCCCCTGCACAGAGGCTCGGGGGCTGCAGGGTTGATTTGGGGCCCCAAGCAGGAAGCTTCAGCATTTGTGGGACCAGAGGTGGGGGGGTACTTGGAGCTGGGTGTGGACAGAGGAGGTGAGGGAAGGGGAGGCGGGGAGTGGCAGGGCCTCGCGTGCTGTTGCTGCAGGTGTGGGAGCGAGATGGGGGCGTGTCTCAGGTGCAGTCCTGGTGGGAGGGGTGTGAGTGTGTGCACAGGTCCGTGTGCACCAGTTGGTGAGCACACACGTGTGTGGATGGGTGGGCACACGTGAGTAGTGTGGGTGAGTGTGCATGCACGTGTGTGCATTCAGTGCTGGGTGTTTGTGGGTGCATTTCTGTGAGCCTGTGCGTGCAGATGTGCGTACCTGCTTCTGCACACATGTGAGTGAAACACGTGTTTGTCTCACCTGGATGATTGTGCGGCCCTTCTGGGAGGGGGGCGGGCACTGGGCTGGAAGTCGTGAATGTGGGAGGCTTTGAGGGAATCCTGATAAGCGTGAGATGGAGGCTGAGAAGACGCTGCTGGATTTGGGACTTGGGGGTCCAAGTGGGCTTCAGTCAGGGGCCAAGGGGAGGGCTCCTGCCTCTTCCCAGCCTCTGAGGGGTGGCCCTGGGGGCCAAGCGTGGCCCTAGGGCCCGGCTCCGGTCTTCTCGGGACGGTGACGAGGATCAGGGCTGCAGCCCCATGCCACGTGCAGGGGTGGGGCCATGGCCGCCTCCCAAGTCCAGCGGCTGGCCTGGCCTTGCCCTCGTCAGCAGCCCCCTGTGACCCCAGGGGGCTTGGAGGCCTGCAGACTCTCCTCCTGTCCTGGGCCCAGTAAAGGAGGCAGGGCCAAGGGTTGGGCCAGAAGCAGATCAGGACTCTGAGGTGAGGCTGGGCTTCTGGGAGGAGGGGGCTTGGCCTGTGACCCCACCCAGGTTGGGGCACAGCTCTTCTCAGAGCTGGGGGGTTGAGCATGGACAGGAGGAGGGGCTGGACAGACAAAGGTTCCGAGGGGAGAGGCACGTGGCCATCCCAGGAAGCAGAAAGAAGACCCTGGTGGCGGGGCAGGGAGAAGGTGGCATGGCGGGGCCAGGCCTGTGACAGGTTCAGGATCCATTTTCATGGACTGATTGATTATTGGTGATTTTGCATAACATAAGATTAGCCATCTTCAAGAGAACAGTTGGATGGCTTTTAGTGTATTCACGGTGCAGCCACCACCTTCTAGTCCGGAAGCATTCCCCTCACCCCAGGAGGAAACCCCAGCCCCCTGCGCGGTCCCCCCGACCCCCTGCCCCAGCCCCAGGCAGCCGCTGATCTGCTTTCTGTGTCTGTGGGTTTGCCTGTTCTGGACATTTCATATGAATGGACTCAGACACTACGTGGGCTTCGAAGGCTAGCTGCTTTTCACTCAGCATGGTGTTTTCGAAGTCCACTCGCGTCGTAGCCTGTGTCAGCGCCCTCGCTCCTTTTACAGCTGAGTGATAGTCCATCGTGTGGACGACCCTGTTTTGTTTATCCGTTTTCTCATCCATGCACCCGGGAGTTGCTGCCACCTTTTTGGCCGTCATGAACACGTGTGTGCAAGCGTCAGTCTTCGTTTGACTGGGGTGTGTGCCAGGGAGTAGAACAGCTGCCTCCCGTGGTAACTCTTTTTTAGCTTGTCCAGGAGCCGCCGAACCGGGGTCGGCTTTGATTCCTAAATGGGATGGCAACCTACTGGCGTGTTTAAAACAGGAGCGTGACGCGGTTTGAACTGAATTAAAGCAGGAAAGAAAGGTGCTCTTGGTGGCAGTGATGCAGGGGGGCTCCGGGTGGGGGGTTGGGGAGGAGCTGGTGGGGCGTCCTGGTGTGGGGGGATGTGGGCGGGGGCTGGGGCGGGGGTGCACAGGGGCCCTGCTGGGGACGCCGCTGGGGCTTGCTCCTGGAAGCGACGGGGAGAGGGACAGAAGCCGTGGAGACTTCCTGCTCCCTGTCCACCCCTGCCTCCTCGGCCTGCACTCAGGCCTCTCCAGCCCGTTGCGGCCGCCTCTCTGGCCTGACCATCTCATGACCTCCCCATCGTGTCTGCCTGCCCAGTTGCTTGTCCCCACAAGCTTGAGGGGGACCCTTGTCACCTTTCTGGGCCTGTGTCTTTGCGGTCTTCTCCCTGGAGGGCATGGCCCCTGGACACCACGTCCGCCAGGCCAAGAGTGTGGCCTGAGGGCAGTGGGGCAGTCCCGGGGCTGACCCTGACCATTTTCTTGGGTGGAGTGGGTGCCACCCAGGGGCCTGCTGGCGGCTGGAGGTCTTAGGGGCTCAGGCAGGGCCCGAGGGGTACGGGGTGGGCCTGCAGAGGTCCAGGATCTTGCCTCCCGGACCACACAGCGACATGGAGTGTTGTTATGTAACTCCAGAGTTGTGCTATGTCTAAAAAAATGGAGCATAAAAGCTATTTTGGGCCCGTGGTAATGAGGGCATCTCGCTTTTGTCTTATCTTCCTGTGGCCCCTGCCATCCTGGGCGGGGAGGCAGCGTTGAAGGAGCTGCTTGGGGGAGGCAGTTTCAACCCAGAACCCGAGTTCTGCATGGAAGCCATTTTCAGAAGTCATTTGTTTGGCATCGGCCCGAAGCAGCTGCTGGCAGCTTGCCCTGCGGCGCCCGGGATCCGGGTACTGACCCCCACGGCGTGCAGAAGGCCGCGCTCTCCCCTGCAACCAGGGCCCCACTGCCCCGAAGCGGCTGAGGCACCTGTGATAAACTCAGCCTGAGGTTTTCATGGCAGACTGGGCAAAGGTAGGCACGGGACCCATCGTGGCCCATCCGAGTGTAAAGTCAGGCTCTTCTCCACACCTGGGCCGAGGGGCTGCTTGCTGAGAGGCAGCCCCGGTCTCCAGGGGCCGGCATCCCGGCTGGGGGTTTGTGTCCTCCTGTTGGTGATGAGATTTAAGGTTAAACTGCAGGACTTTTCTGGTGGTCGGGTGGCTAAGACGCCACACTCCCAGTGTAGGAGACCCCGGTTCAGTCCCTGGTCAGGGAATTAGATCCTGCAGGCCACAGCAAAAGATCCTGTGTGCTGCCACTAAGAGCCAGTGCAGCCAAATAAATGATAGCTATTGTAAAAGATTCAGTTGCAAAGGGTCCATTTTTCCGGCTACAAACAGAGACACGTGTTCACATGTTCTGGACGCAATGTGTGTTCAGGGTCAAGGTGAAGAAGCTCTGAGTTCCAGAGTCCTCTCTCTCTCTCCTTGTACAGCACACGTGCACGAGTGGAACCTCAGCCTTATCTGGGTGCGTTTATGATAGCCTTGGGGCTGTTATAACAGAGCACCACCACCCAGGTGAATCAAGTGCAGAAATGGATCCTCTCGCGGTTCTGGAGGCCAGAGGTCCCAAGCAGGGCGTGGGCAGGACTGTGCTCCTTGCGAAGGTTCTTAATTGGGGGATCATTCTCGCCCGGTCCAGCTGCTGGTGCCGTCAACGTTCCTGTGTTGTGACTGCGTCACCCCAGCCTCTCCGTCTCCACACGGCCTGGCCCCTCGTGTGTCTGTGTCACTTCTCATCTCTCAGAGACACCAGTTTGAGACTGTTCCTGGCGGTCCAGTGGTTGGGACGCTGCACTTCCACTGCAGGGGATTTTGCGTTCAATCCCAGGTTGGGGAGCTAAGATCCTACATGCTGCACAGCGCAGCCAAAAAAATTTTTTTTAATGGGGAAAAAAAAAAAAGGATTCTGGGACTTCCCTGGTGGTTGGATCCCCGATTGGGGAGCTGAGATCCTACATGTCAAAAAAAAGAAGACATCTGTCATCGGATTAGGGCTTATCCGACTCAAGTATGACCACGCTCTAACTGAGGACATCTGCAGGCCCTGTCTCCAGACAAGGTCACGTTCCCAGGTTTCCGACATTAGGTTGCAGATGCGTGTTTCAGACTGTTGGTCCACAGTCGTGTCCAGCTCTGTCGGACACTACCCAGTGGACTGTCCCGCCAGGCTCCTCCGTCCATGGGATTCTCCAGGCAAGAGTACTAGAGTGGGTGCCCAGCCCTCTTCCAGGGAATCTTCCTGACCCAGTGAACCCAGGTCTCCTGCATTGCAGATGGATTCTTTATAATATGAGCCACCAGGGAAGCCTGTATACTTGGGGGACGGGGGACACAATTCAGTTCATAGCAGCCCTCCACCAGGTAGGTCCACGGGCTCTTGGTGAGGTCCCAGTTCCCTGAGAGGTACAGTGACGTTGCCTGTCCTTACAGTCAAGTGCTGGGGGCGTCTGGGTCCCAGTGAGGCCGAGGGTGCCCAGGGGTGAGTGGGGTCTTCTGTCTTTGGGCACAGAGCTGGGGGTCTGTGTGTGTGTGCTGTGGACCCCTGGTGTCCCTGTGCAGGCTCGCCGTGTCCCAGCACGAGGTGCTTCCCTGTGAGAACCATCCTGACCCCTCCTCCATCCTGCCAGGGAGGCACGCCCAGCCCCATGCTGTGGATGAGCAGACTGAGGCTGAGAGATTATGCATTTGCCTGTGGTCTCTTGGCTGGAGCATGGCAGCCCACAGGTTTGGGGCATGAGGGGATTGGCACAGAAACAGGCGGTCAGCCTTATGACAGCCCTCGTGGGGTAAGCTGAATGGTGTCCTCCGAACACGTATGTCCAAGTCCTAACCCCTGGAACATGTGACTGTGACCTTCGGAAAAAGGATCCTAGGAGGTGTGACCGTGTCAGAGATCTTAGGATCGTCCGGAGTTGAGGGGGCCCTGAATCCAGTGACTAGTGTCTTTTTAAGAAGGCCATGTGAGGGTGGAGGCAGAGATGGGTGCGATGGATCCATAAGCCAGGGAACACCAAGGACTGCCAGCAGCTGTCGGTTTTTAAACTGAGGTGAAGTTCACAAAACATAAAATTCACTTGTTTTTTGCTGCACCGCGCAGCCTGTAACATCTTAGCTCCCCAAACAGAGGTGGAACCTGTGCCCCTTGCAGAGGAAGTGCTGAGTCTCGACCACTGGACTGCCAGGGAAATCCCCAAATTCACCATTTTTAAGTGAATAAAACGGCATTTAGTAAATGCACAGTGTTGGATGGCTGTCACATCTGTCTAGTTCCAGAACATTTTTATCATCTCAGAGGGAAACCCGGCCCCTGTTAGCAGTTGCTTGTTGCTCCCCACACCCCTCTGGCAGGTCCTGGTAACTGCGGATCTGTTTTCTGTCTCTCTGGATTCACTGCCCCGGACGTTGCATGGAAGTGGAGTCTCGCACGCTGCGGCCTTCCGCGTCTGTCTGCTTTCACTCAGCCTGCTGGGAAGGTTCATCCTCGTCACGTCCCGTGTCAGCGCGTCAGGCCTCTTTATGACTGAGTAGTATTCCATGGGGCGGCTGGAGCACGTCTGTTTTTATCCCTTCTTCGGGTCGGTTGTGTTCACTTTCTGGCAGTTGTGAGCAGTGCATCTGCCCTTAAGTCTCCCCACTCCTGGCTCCGTCCTCCACGGTGCTCCTGCCCCTTGGAGCTCAGGAAGTACCCGTGGCGAGGAATGGAGGTGAAAGCCCCTGGGAAGGGCGGGCGTGCACGTTGCTGGGGTCGTCAGGTGCGGAGCTGGGTCTGGGCCTGGCTTGCCTGACCTCCTGGGACATGTGGCAGCACCCTCCTGACAGTTTCAAGTGTCAGGAGTTCCTGGCGGTGTCGGGTTCAGGGCAGTGCTCCCAGCAGTGGGCTTGGTGCCTGCTGTATGGAGGAGCCCGTGGGGAGCTCTGGAAGGCCAGGGGCGCGTGCTCGTCCGCTTTGTCTCTTGCCTCAGGGCCCTTTGTGGCTGGCGGTGTGCGGGGGTGGGGTGGGTGTCCTAGAGAGCCCTGTGCCCTGGATGGTCAGAGGGGCCTGTGAGCAGGAGGCGGGTGGTGCCTGATGGAGCTAGATGGTTTCCTCCTGGTCTCTGTCCCCTCGGAGCCCCTCAGGAGTCAGGTTGTGAGTCATTGCACCCAGGGTGATAGGTCCAGTGTGGCCCAGAGGGAAGCCCGGCAGGCATGTGGGCACCCTGGCCGCATCATCAGGGCCCCCTGGCAGAGTGAGAGCCCGAGGTGACAGAGCAGTGACAGCTGTTAGACTGAGGTGGGCATATGTGGCATGCTGATCTTTGGGCTGGCTGGAGTTCAGGTTCATTTTCAAGTTGAAAGAAAGAGGTAATTGGTCACCATCTGTGCGTGGGGGAGGGGCTCAAGGTCTGCCCCCGCACACACCCCCCCTTCCCCAACCCGGCCTCCCCTGGGAGCAGGAGATGCCTGCGCCTGTCCTGACTTGGGCCGGCCGTGGCTCCTAGTGTCGTGGGGCTGCTGAAGCAGGTTCTGCACGCTGGGGGGCTTAAGCCAGCAGTTTATTCCCTCACAGCCCTGGAGGCCGAAAGCCTGAAATCAAGGTGTCAGCAGGCGCGTGGTTCCCTCTGAAGGTCTGGGGGAGGAGTTCTCTGGCTTCGTCCAGCTTCTGGTGGCTCCATCACTCCTTGGTTTTGACTGCATCTCCCGGGTCTCGGCCTCTTCTCCCTGAGACCTGCTCCTGGTGTGTCTCCTCTTCTGTCTCCGCGTTTGTTGGCTGTGCGGGGTCTTAGCTCTTCTGTCTCCGCGTTTGTTGGCCGTGCGGGGTCTTAGTTGTGGCAGGTGGGATCTAGTTCCCTGACCAGGGATTGAACCCAGGTCCCCCTGCACTGGGAGCACGGAGTCTTAGCCACGGGACCACGAGGGAAGCGCCATCCTCTTCTGTCTCTTGTAAGAACGCTGGCTGTTGGATTTAGGGCCCACCTGGATAATGCAGGAAGACCTCTCCATCCCAAGGTACTTAATTCCATCTCTAAAGACCCTCTTCCCAAATGAGGTCAGAGTCTCCGGTTTCTGGGGTGAGGATGGGAACTTAAGTTTCTAGGGGCACAAGTGGGGCCGCCACCTGTGCCCAAGCTGACCTGCGTCGGGGGCTGAGGCCACACCTGGCTGGGATGCGGGAAGATGCCACTTAGGTCTTGCTGTTACCATCTGTCTCCGCTGCCCTTGTCACTTAGGGGCTTCTCACTCTAGTGCCCACCCAGCATCCCCTCACGTCACCCCAGCACGCTTGCTCCTCCCACAGCCTTCTGGGGGGCCTGCCTGGAGCTGGAGGTGCCCCCCTGCGCCCTCCAAGGACACCGGGCAGGCGTCTGTGAGCTGCCACTTGTGTGTGAGGTCACACTGGCCGGGGCTGGAGCTCTGAGGGGCTGCCGCTGCGGGGCCGAGTTCAGTGTGGGGCTCACGGGGACACAGGACCGCGTGACTTTGGGGTCAGAGAGCGGCCCCACCCCCTCAACTTCATCTTTAATCTTTAGTTTTTTAAAAATAAGTATATTTATTGTCACTTTGAAAAACATTTACTTAGTTCTTTATTTGGCTGCGCCAAGTCACAGTTCCAGCATGTGGAATCTAGTTCGCTGACCAGGGATTGAACCCCGGCCCCCTGCACTGGGATTGTGGAGTCTTAGCCACTGCACCACCAGTGATGCCCCCCAAGTTCACATCTAACCAGAAACTGTGAGTGGTACCTTGTTTGGAAACAGGGTCTCTGCCCCTCTCGTCCCGTCCAGAGGGAAAACGAGGAAATGAGTGGTGCTGCCGTTCTCTTGCCCTGTGACAGTGCTTCCCAGCCGCTCTTGGCCTGAACTCCCAGGTCTTTATTAATTATTAGCCCACTAGTTCATTCTTGGGCTTCCTCGACGGCTCGGTGGTAAAGAACCCGCCTGCCAGTGCAAGAGACGTGGGTTCGATCCCTGGGTGGGGAAGATCCCCTGGAGGAGGAAATGGCACCCCGCTGCAGTCCTCTTACCTGGGAAGTCCCATGGACGGAGGAGCCTAGCAGGCCACAGTCGATGGGGTTGCAAAGAGCCAGACACGACTTGGTGACTCAACAACGAAGACAACAAAGAACCTCATCAGGTCAGCGTGAGGCCATCCTGGAACAGGGTGGGCCCTGAATCCAGGTAGAGCAGAGTCACACAGGGAGAAGTCCTGTGAAGACAGAGGCAGAGATCAGGGTGACCTGGCTCCAAGCCCGGGGGCAGCAGGGACTGCCGAAAGCCCCCCGAAGCAGGAGAGGGGCCTGGGGCAGATTCTGTGTCCTGAAGGGTCCCACCCCGCTCACACCTTGAATTACGACTCGTGGCTTCCGGAACACTGAGGGAGTACACTCCTGTTTTTTAGGCCACCCCGTCTGTGGCCATTTGTTAGGTCTGCCCCAGGAAGCTTGTGTCGTGCCTCAGAGGAGGGGGTAGACATAGAGGGCCCTGGGGTCAGGGTTCCCGCCCCCATAGACGCACCCCTCCCACTGGGCCCTGCCGCCCAGTGCGGCCACCAGGGCTCGGGAGCAGGCACTGTCCGGAGTGCCCCCCTCTTTAGTTAGTTACCAGGCAAGGAACTTTATCAACCTTGTTCCAAACTTCATTCCCAGGCTTCTTCAGCTTTAGTTGCGCGGAATGAATTGTGGATCAGCAAAACCAGAAGAGAACTGTAATGTCTAAGGGATTTGAACTTAAAAATATCAGAAATCTAGATCTTATCAGCTCCAGAAATTGAGTTATGTTAGTTAGACCACAATCAGAATAGAAACGGGCAGCTCTTCAAGCCTGATCTGCTTTCGAAATGCTCTCCATTCTACTGGTCTCACTCTGGGAAGCCCCTCTGGCCTCCAGTCTCCCTCCCACCCAGCCCCGAGGCCTCCCCCAGACCCTCCGGCTGGGCCAGGGCCGAGTAGCCCCCATGGAGGCGAGAGAGCTTGCTGAGGTCACAGGTGCAACCGGTGCACTTGGCCGTCTGGGAGGGGCCTCAGCTCAGTGTGTGCGGGGCTCGGCCGCCTGCCTTGGGGGCTGCTCAGCCAGGTACTGGGGACGTGGTGCCCGGACAGATGGGCTCGGGGCCGGCGCTCACGTGTAGGTCCTCCTGGGCCTGTGGGGTAGTCGGCCTCCTCTCCCACGGACACCGGGCTGTGGAAGCAGGGAGAAGCGCCTCCAGTTGTCCTGCTGGCACACTGGGCTTTGTCTCCGCACTGCGTTTGGGCCTGTAAAGCGTGGCTCCCCTGCGTCCCACCTGGGGCCCCTCCCACCTCTCCAGAGCCTGTCGGGGCGTGTACAGGGCAGGCTTGGGTGAGCAAACATGGGCCCTCCAGCCTGCTGCACACGGGCCCCCTGTGGGCCTGACCGTGACGTGCTGTGGCCCCAGATCAGTGTGTGGTGCCGGGGCTGGCGGCCACCACACTGCCCAGGCCCCTGGCCAGAGGCAGGCGTGTAGTCCTGGCAGAGCTCTGCGCCCCCTAAGACCCCACATCCCTGCGGCCCTGTTCAGTGCAGCCCCTCGGACCTTGGGGTGGGGTTGGTGTAGAGTTGGGGAAGGACACCTCGAGGACCTCCCAGGAGGAGCGTGTTTCAGGGAGAGGCTCTTCTGCAGCCCCCAGTGCGCCGAGACCTCCCCGATCCAGCCTGTCAGGGCCACTGTGGTGGACCTTCCCCTGGGTCTCCACCTGGGCATTCATGGCCTCCTTGTGCCCTCCTGGTCTGGGCATCAGTCCTGCCCTCCTCACCACTCTGCAGTGATGGCCCACCACAGCTGGCCTGGCCTTCTCTTCCTTCTCTGCCTGGGCTTCCACTTCTGTCCTTAATATTCCCTCTGCCTGGACACTTACTAGATCAGTCTGCACCGTGGACTGTTAACTTGAAGGTTCCCATCATCCAGCCTTCCACGATCATCCATTCTCAAGGTCCCTGCCTCTCCCAAGCTGGGCTCTGAGAGGCCCTGCCTCCTCTCTGGGCCCCCAGAGTTAGTTTCCTGAGGCTGCTACAGCAAAAAACCTTAAACCGGGAGGCTTGAAGCCACTGAAGTCTCTTCCTGGGCATGTATCCAGAAAAGATGAAAACTCTGATTTGAAAAGATACATACTCCGCAGTGTTCACAGCAGCACTGTTTACGATAGCCAAGATGTGGAAGCAGCCCACGTGCCCAGTAACAGATGACTGGATTAAGAAGATGTGGTGCAATTATACAGTGGAGTATTACTCAGCCATAGAAAAGAATTAAATAAAGCCATTTGCAGCAACATGGATGAACCTAGAGATTATTACACTAAATGAAGTAAACCAGACAAAGATATCACATGACATCTCTTATATATGGAATCTAAAAAAATGGTACAAATGAATTTGTAAAGTAGAAACAGGCCCATAGACATAGAAAACAAACTTTTGGTTACCAAAGGAGTAGGCAGGGAGGGATAAATTAGGGGTTTGGGATTAACAGATACACACTACTTTATATAAAATAAACAACAAGGACCTACTCCTGATACATAGCACAGGAAACTGTATTCGGTGTCTTGTAATAACCTACAGTGGAAAAGAATCTGAGAATGGATGTGTGTGTGTGTGTGTGTGTGTGTGTATTTATTTGTATAACTGAATCACTTTGCTATACATCTGAAACTAATACACTAAGTAACTAAGTAAGTTACTGTACTAACTAGTACAGTAAGTCAGCTGTATTTCAATAAAAGCTGTCTGCTTTGGGGAAGAAATGAATTTAATAATGATGTAAGAATTCAGTAATAGTGGGACTTCCCTCGCAGTCCAGTGGTTAAGTCTCTATGCTTTCAGTGCATGGGGCACGGGTTTGATCCCTGATCAGGGAAAATCCCACATGCTGCGTAGTGCAGTTAAAAAAAAAAAAAAATCAAAGGATTAAATACTACCAGAGGTTCCCCAGTGGCTCCTCAGTAAAGAATCTGCCTGCATTGCAGGAGCCATAGGAGACTCGGGTTCGATCCCTGGGTCGGGAAGATCCCCTAGAGGAGGGTATGGCAACCCACTCCGGTATTCTTGCCTGGAGAATCCCATGGGTGGAGGAGCCTGGAGGGTTACACTCCATGTTATTGTAAAGAGTCTGTCACGACTGAAGCGACTGAGCATGCAGAGCACACATGCAAACAGAGATTCAAAACAAAAACAGGAAAAAACAAAAACCAGAAGTCTACTTCGTCATGGTTCTGGAGACAGGAAGTCCGTGGATCCAGATGTGGGCAGGGTTGGATTCTTCTCGGAGCTCCGAGGGGAAATCCATCCCAGGCCTCTCCCCCAGCTCTGGGGGCTGCTGGTAAGCCTTTGAGGCCCCTTGTCTGCAGCTGCGCCCCCCGATGTCTGCCTCCACCTTCACCTGGCCTCCTTCCTGCCTTCCGTGTTCTCTTCCTGTAAGGACACCAGTCACTGGATTTAGGGGTCT
The DNA here is from genome assembly GCF_002263795.3 of Bos taurus. Lineage (NCBI taxonomy): Eukaryota > Metazoa > Chordata > Mammalia > Artiodactyla > Bovidae > Bos > Bos taurus. Next base: position 4,477,280 of record NC_037334.1, on the reverse strand, counting down.
CCCCAAATCCAAGATGACCTCATCTCAAGAGCCTTAACTAATTACAACCGCAAAACCTGTTTTCAGACAAGTCTCCATCCTGAAGTTCCATATGGGCCTACAGCCCGAGTTGAGGGGCTGAGCGGATTCACCCCAGGCTGGTCCTGCGCCTTGGTGCTGCCTCACACATGCCCCTGGTGAGCAGGCACATGACTTTACATTTAGGCAGCTGATTGCAGAAACGCCAGCTGTGGTTTTCCACCCATCATGTCTCTCTTGCCAGCAGCCCCGGGGACAGCACGCATCTCTTGTCACCTCTGCCTCACTGACTTCCGGCCTCTCAAGCCCAGGCCCAGAGAAGACCCTTCTTTGCAGGCCACCCCATCCTGTAGCCTGGGGGCTTCTGCTGGAAGAGTCCTAGGCTCCCTGGCTTTGCCTGGGCCTGCCCAGCCGAGGGTGATCCCAGAGGACGCAGGGTGTGGGGTGATTCTGGGCTTCCCAGTTCCAGATACAGCTGTCGATGGTCCCTTCCTGGGGACGAGAGCTGGTCCCCTAGGCGCTCACGGAGGCTGGGCACGCAGGGCCCCAGCTGTCAGGCTGGCTGGCCCACCAGCCAGACACAGGCCAGCTGCTTGCCTGTGACAGGGAGCTGTGGGCCAGATTGCGGCCCCCAGATTGCTGTGTGGAAGCCCTAGCATCCAGCGTGACCAGAGGTGGAGGATGGGGCTTTGAGAGGTGCTTGAGGTAACGTGAGGTCATAGGGAGGCATCCTGAGTCCATAGGGCGGGTGTTCTCTTAAGAGGGGGAGAGGGGGAGACTTGCCCCTGAGCACACCCCGAGGAAAGGCCACGCGTGGACCCTGGGCCACAGCGGCTGCCTGCAGACGGCGATCACCGGAGGTCGTGCTGGCAGCCTCCTCCCAGACTCCAGCCTCCACAACTGTGAGAAATAAAAGCCGCCCATTCTGTGGGATTTGGTTATGGTGACCTGAGCTAATACAGAGGGTTATTTTAATCCTTGTTTTTTTTTTTTTTTTGGCCTCACCACATGGCACGTGGGATCTTACTTTCCCAACGAGGACTCGAACCCTCACCCTCTGTCTTGAAAGTGCGGAATCTTAACCACTGGACTTCCAGGGAAGTCCCCGGAGGGTTATTTTGGAAGGAAGGGGTCAGGAAAAGCTTTTTGAGGATGTCGTGTTTGAGCTGAAACCCAAAGAATGAGAAGGAACTCCGTGGAAGGTTCCAGAAAAGGGGGCGATGGGTGCAAGGGCCCAGAGGCGGGAGGCATGGGAGGGCCTTCTGGGCCACCAGGAAGTTGCAGTTCGCCAGGGCAGGAGTCTGGATCGTACCCGAGGCCTCGTTCCCTTTTCAGGCGGCCTCCGAGCTAGCCTGTCCTTCCCCCAGGGCCTCAGTTTCCCTACTTGTCAAGTGGAGGGGAGCCCTCTCCCTCTGAGGGCTGCTTCAGGGTCCCGCCCAGAGTGGGCGCCTGGCTGGCGGGCCGGGGGAGAGGCCCCCAGGCGCCAGCTGTGCTGCACTCAGACCTCGAGGGACCCTTCCTCCTCCCCAGCCCCAGCGTCTGGGCTCAACAACCACCACCGCCGAAGGAAACAAAACGAGCTCACAGCGGACCCTCTGATTCCTCCAGGGTTGGGGATTTGGCAGCGGCAGCCGAGGCTGATTAAAGGCATTCCGAGGCACACTCGGTGTTTGTGTATCTGGTTCTGTATTTACACTTTGGGAACGAGCGAGGAGGCAGCTGGGGAGTGTCTCCACCGGCCAGGGGCCGGGGGCTGGAGTGACTCAGCCTGGAATCCGAGCTCGGCCACATGCCTGTGACGCTTTCATTCATTCCCTGATTCATTCATTATTCCTTCCTGTGCTCAGCAGACGTGTCATGAGAAACTCCAGTGTACCAGGCACACTTCGGGGGGGTCAGCCTGGCCTCGCCCCACTGTGGAGCCCTCCCTTGGAGTGGGGGCCCATGCTGGGGTGGGGCTGGGGTAGCAACAAAGTTAACAACAGTGAGTTTTTATTATTTTGTGCCTTGTGGGATCTTAGGTCCCCAACTAGGGATTTTTTTTTTTTTAATATATTTATTTGGCTGCACTTGTTCTTAGATCCTTGACCAGGGTTCGAACCTGAGCCCCCTGCCGTGGGAGCAGGGAGTCTTAGCCATTGAACCACCAGGAAAGTCCCCTTAACTGGTGACTGAAACAGGGGCCTCGGCAGAGAAAGTGTGGAGTCCTAACCATCGGAGTGTCAGGGCATTCCCAATGACAGTGAATTAAAAATGACCTAAAAACTGAAGTGGAAGAGAGCAACCTGTAAAATTCCTAGAAGGAAGCAGTACAAGTACAAGCACAGAATTGGACCCTGTCAGCGTTGAAAACTTCTGTGCGTCGAAAGACTGTCAAGAGAATGAAAAGACAGAGAAAGAAAGTATTTGCAACCGTAGAGCTGTGCATGTGTGTTAGGTCGCTTCCGTTGTGTTCCGGCTCTTTGCGACCCTATGCACTGTGGCCCACCAGGCTCTGATAAGAGGTTAAGATTCCAGATGTTAAGCTGCATTATAGCACAGGGAGCTCAGCTGGGTCCTCTGATGACCTAGAGGGGTGGGATGGTGGGGTTGGGAGGGAGGCTTAAGGGGATATAGGTATACATATAGCTGATTAACCAAGGGCTTCCCTGGTGGCTCAGACATTAAAGTCTGCCTGCAAAGCAAGAGACCCGGGTTCGATCCCTGGGTCAGGAGAAGAGAAATGACAACCCACTCCAGTGTTCTTGCCTGGGAAATCCCATGCAGAGGAGCCTGGCAGGCTGCAGTCCATGGGGTCACAAAGAGTTGGACACGACTGAGCAACTAATACTTATAGCTGATTGACATTGTTGTACAGCAGAAATGAACACAATATTGTAAAGCAGTTATACTTCAATTAAAAAAAAGACCTAGAATATATATTCAGTAAGGAAAAAAAACATGCAACTCGGTGTTTAAAAAGGGCGAAGGACTTGGCATTTCTCCAAAGATACACAAATGGCCGGTAAGCACATGATAAGATGCTCAGCGTCAATAGTCGTCAGGGAAATGAAAATCAGAGCCAGAATGAGGTACCACCTCCCACCCGTCAGGATGGCTGCTGTCAAAACAGCAGAAATAAACCAGTGTTGGTGAGGACGTGGGGGAATGGGAACCCTTGTACACCGCTGGTAGGAACGTAGGATGGTGTGGTAGCTGTGGAAGACAGTCTGGTAGTCCCTCGATAAGATAAATATGGAATTACCATATGACCCAGCAGTTCTCCCTGTAGGTGTGTTCCTGAGGGGTTTGAAAGCAGGGACTCAGGCAGGTGCTTGTACACGCACGTCCACAGCAGCATAGTCACAGTCGCCAGGAGGTGGGGCGACACCCGGCCATCAGCAGACGAACGGATAAACGCAGCATGGCCCATCCATGCGGCGGAATGTTGATTCAGACATAAAAGGAGTGAAGCTCTGACACAACGCGGATGAACTCTGAAAACATGCCAGGAGAAAGAAGCCAGACACAGACAAATAGTGTGTGGTCCCCTTTGTGCGTGTTAAAGTCACTTCAGTTGTGTCTGACTCTGCAGCCCTTACGGACTGAAGCCCGCCAGGCTCCTCTGTCCATGGGATTTCCCGGGCAAGAATACTGGAGTGGGTTGCCATTTCCTTCTCCAGGGGATCTTCCCGACCCAGGGATCGAACCCACATCTCTCATGTCTCTTTCGTCGGTGGGCTGGTTTTTTACCAGCAGTGCCACCTGGGAAGCCCAATCCCCTTTGTATGAAATGTCAGGAATAGGCAAATGCAGACAAGTAGGAAACAAGTTGGTGGTTGTGGGGCTGTGAGGGGGCTGAGGGGCGACTGTTAATGGGCACTGGGTCTCTTTTGGGGTGATGAGAATGCCCTTGACCTAGCTAAAGGTGATGATCGGACAGTACTCTGGATGTACTAGATGACACTGATTTGTGCACCTTAAAATGGTTCATATTCTGTTGCGTGACTTTGATAAAGAAGAAAGGAAAAAGTTTAAAAAGAGAAAAAAGCGCCCTCAGGCCTTCCTGGTTGGGCGCCTGTGCCAGCGCAGCAGTCTGCCTGAGCCCCAGGTGTTTGTTCCCAGGGTGGGCAGCAGAGGTGTGGGGAGAGACAGGTCGTCCGGCGGCTGTGGTGAATGCAGCCTGGGAGGGCCTGCCTCCCCTCCTCAAACTCTCGTCTGGTGCTGGAGCAGCTGAGACCGGGCAGCCTCTTGGGGCCGGTTCCTTGGAAAGAACCTGCAGGGACACAGCCAGACAAAAGTGGGGCACAGGCACCCGTGGGGAACGCTGGCTCTGGAAAACGCAGCTGCAGCTCCACGAGATTCAGAGTCAGATCCTTTCAGGGGCTCTCGGGGCCTCCCTCCAAAGGCCCCTCTGGCTGCTGGAACGCTTGGAGAACCTGGCAAAGCCCGGGTCCCTCCCTTCCTGGGGACAGCCTCCAAAAGTGGCCCCTCCAAAGGCCCCTCCGGCTGCTGGAACGCTTGGAGAACCTGGCAAAGCCCAGGTTCCTCCCTTCCTGGGGACAGCCTCCAAAGTGGCCCCTTCAAGGGCCCCTCTGACGTCAGCCACCTCCTGAGGACTCCTCCTTGGGGAGCCCAGTGGGCGGGGCTTCAGGCCAGGGTGTGAGAATCCCCTGGGGTCCTGCTCAGCACTCAGGTCCCCAAAGGGTGGTGCCCTCTCGATGGATTTGCTCTCCACCTCCCTCTCATGAGTGGTTCTTTGCCCGTGTGCCCGGGAAGCTGTCTCTTCATCCTTGGGCCTCAGTTTCCCCAGAGACAGGGTGCTCTGTCCCACGTGGGCACGGGAGGCACACGGTCCCGCCTGGGGTTCCGAGCACACTGAGTCATTGGTCCTGCACGCACAGGTTCTTCCAGCGTCCGGTCTCTCAGTACCCACGGGGATGCCATGCCGCATTGTTGTGCCAGGGTCCTCGCAGGGCTGACAGTCTGATGGCAAGAGTTAGACCTTGAGTGGTTTTGGAGAGTGAGCCGTGGAGGTGACCCCACAGAGGAAAGGTGCACCGTGTTGGGCCGGCCCAGCGGGAAGAACCTCTTGGAGGAAGGAGTGCCAGTGCAGAGGCCCTGAGGCAGCCCCCTCGGTGGGCGAAGTGCGGTGACTCGTGGGGAGCAAGGGGCCAGATAGTGCAGGCCTTTGTGGCGAGAGGGGGAAGCAGGTCTGCTCAGAGCTCGAGGCTCCTCCCGGACCCTCTACTGTGGCCCCCACGCCTGCCCTGGCTTTGCAGGACAGAGCTCAGCCTTCAGCGTGGCCACTCCCCTTAATCTCATTAGGAGGCTGGCCAGTTGCCATGGTGGTTGTGATGGGCCCGAGCAGGGCTGGCTCCTTCCAGACAGCGAGGCCTGGGAGGAGCTGACAGATGGGAATTCATTGCATCCTGTGGGGTCTCAAAGGATTGGGACTGCCCTGGGGAGGTGATTGCATCTCCCATGCCTCTCAGGGCCACTGGCCCGCGATTGTGCCCAGTAGGGGTGAGGACACAGAAATGGGATACACGCCTTGCAGGGCAGCTCTGTCCCCGTGGGGTCCCTCCAGCAAGGGGGTTGGGGGAAGCTGGAGAAGTCACCGTTTCCCCACCGTTCTGTAGGGGCAGTGGGGATGGGTGTGGGGGGTCGGTCCTGACTCAGGCTGGGTCAGGGACCAGAGGGGCTTTCCTGCCTAAAAACAAGGGCCCCAGGGCTGAGGCAGGACTTGAGGTGGCCTTTTAAAGAATCTGCTTACTTTCTGGCCGTGTTGGGCCTGGGTTGCAGCGCACGGAACGTTTTGTCACAGCGCGTGGAGCCTTTGGCTGTGCTGTGCGGACTCAGTAGCTTGCGGCACGTGGGCTTGGTTTCCCCAAGGCACTTGGCACCTTAGTTCCCCCGACCAGGGATCGAACCCTCAGCCCAGCGCTGCATGCATGTGTGCGGGCTAAGTCCTTCAGTCAGATCCGATTCTCTGTGACCCTGTGGACTGTAGCCCGCAGGCTCCTCTGTCCATGGGATTCTCCAGGCAAGAGTACAAGAGTGGGTTGCCATTTCCCCCTCCAGGGAGGATCTTCCCGACCCAGAGATCAAACCCATGTCTCTTATGTCTCCTGCATTGGCAGAGGGGTTCTTTACCACTAGCACCACCAGGGAAGTCCCCCTGAGGAGGCTTTTTACAGTGAGACTCGTGCTGCATCCCCACCTCGATAGAGCCGACGTGGTCGAGTTGATGCTCTGACTCGAAGCTTCCAGATGAGGTGGTGTGCTCTGATCTGTGATGTGACGTGGCCTCTGTGACGCTCTGTGGTCCCAGCTGCCCACTGGTCCACAAGGTTATCCAGGAGTCAGGTTCCAGGAGTGGAGTCTCTGCCCTACTTGGCCACTTCTGAGCCGGGTGACCCTAGGCCGTTCCTTTGCCTGCTTAGCCTCAGTTTTCCCATCTGGAAAGTGGAGTATGCTGGGAACCCTCTCAAAGGTCCTTAGATTGAGATGTGTCCCCTCAAAAGATATGTCCACATGCTCACCCGTAGCCTGGGAACGTGGCCTTACTTGGCAAGAGCACTTTTGCAGATGTAATTAAGGGTCCCAAGATGAGACGATTCTGAAATAGGATGGGCTCCGAATCTAATGACAGGTATTGTTCTGAGAGAAAGGAGAGGGGGTGTGAGACACAGCCACAGAGGGGAAGGCTGTGTGGAGACGGAGGCAGAGGTCGGAGCCATGAGCCAAGGATGCCCAGAGCCCCCTCAGGCCGAGAGAGGCCGGGGGTGGATCCTCCGTCTGTGGTTCTGGAAGGAATCAACTCTGCCCGCACCTTGATCTTGGACTTCACCTCTGGACTTGTGAGGGAGTGAATTCCTGTTGTTCTAAGCCATCCACTTGATGGGAATTTGTTACAGTCAGCCCAGGATACTTAAGACAGGGCATTTGTGATGCTTAAATGCACTGATACAGAGAAGGGCTCTGTGCCCCATGGTGGCGGGGGGCTCTGGGGTGCCATCTGCGGCACATGGGGTGGGGAGATGCTGAGCAGAGGAGAGGCTGAGGTCAGCGCTGTGCTTCTGGTTGTCTGGTGTGGCCCCATCGGCCCCATCTCAGACCCTAGGGTGTGGCCCCACGGGCTTGGCTGATTGGTTCACACCTGAGAGCAGGAAGGTTTGAGAGGCATGAACTGGACTGTTCTGGAAAGATCTGGGGCTGCAGAGTGCTGGTGGGAGGCCAGGCCAGATATATGACAGCACGCCTGGGGCCCCGTGTGGCCACATGCAGGGTCGGCACCAGACACATTGTGCCTGGCAGACCGTGCATCCCGGGTGCCCACCTCCTGGAGGGGCAGGAAGGGGACGGTAGGCAGGGTCTCGGCTCAGGCATTTGTTTGTTTTGTTTCAATACTGAATTTGTTTATTTGGCTGCACTGAGTCTTAGTGGCGGCACACAAGATCTTTTCTTTTTAGTACTTATGTATTCTTGGTCCCACCGGGTCTTCACTGCTGTGAGCAGCCTTTCTCTAGCTGCAGTGAATGGGGGCTGCTCTCCATTGCAGCGCACACACGTCCCACTGCTTTGCTTCACTAGTCGCAGCACGCAGGTTCAGCAGGTGTGCGTGGGCTAAGTTACTCCACATGTGCGATCTTCCCGGGCCGGGGATCGAACCCGTGTCTCCTGCACTGGCAGGCGGGCTCCAGATGGGGATCTTTAGTTGCGGCATGCGGGATCTTCTTTCCCATCACTTCATGGGAAATAGATGGGGAAGCAGTGGAAACAGTGTCAGACTTTATTTTTGGGGGCTCCAAAATCACTGCAGATGGTGACTGCAGCCATGAAATTAAAAGACACTTACTCCTTGGATGGAAAGTTATGACCAACTTAGATAGCATATTTAAAAGCAGAGACATTACTTTGCCAACAAAGTTTCCTCTAGTCAAGGCTATGGTTTTTCCTGTGGTCATGTATGGATGTGAGAGTTGGACTGTGAAGAAGGCTGAGTGGCGGAGAATTGATGCTTTTGAACTGTGGTGTTGGAGAAGACTCTTGAGAGTCCCTTGGACTGCAAGGATATCCAACCAGTCCATTCTGAAGGAGATCAGCCCTGGGATTTCTTTGGAAGGAATGACGCTAAAGCTGAAACTCCAGTACTTTGGCCACCTCATGCGAAGAGTTGATTCATTGGAAAAGACTCTGATGCTGGGAGGGATTGGGGGCAGGAGGAGAAGGGGACGACAGAGGATGAGATGGCTGGATGGCATCACCGACTCGATGGACGTGAGTCTGAGTGAACTCCGGGAGTTGGTGATGGACAGGGAGGCCTGGCGTGCTGCGGTTCATGGGGTTGCAAAGAGTCGGGCACTACTGAGCGACTGAACTGAACTGAACTGTGAGATCTAGTTCCCTGATCAGGGACCGCACCCACCCCCTTGCCTTGGATGCGAAGAGTCTCAGCCACTGCAGCAGTAGGGAAGTCGAGGGCCAGGCACTTTGGATCGTGCAGATGTGGCTAGACAAACCGAGGGGCATATGGGGAGAGTCTGGGTCAGTGGTGCTCTTACTGTTGTGATTTTCTTCCTTTTAACTCAGTGGAGGAAGAGGGTAGCTTTAGAGGAAGCTGGGTGGGCGATTCGGGAACTCCCTCTACCATCTTCGCAGTTTTTCTGTGAACCTAAACCTTTGATAATGAAAATGGAGGTTAAGAGCAACAACAGTGAGAATTCCCTTGCACTCCAGTGGTTAGAACTCTGTGCTTCGAATGCAGGGTTAGAGAGGCAGTCCCTCGTTGGGGAACTAAGATCCGACATGCCTTATAACAATAGCAATAACAACAAAGCCATAGGCCAATGTGAAGGTGACTTGGGGGGCCTGCTCCTTGAGTGGGGTGTCAGGGAGGCCCCTCCAGGGTGGATGTGGAGCTGTCACAGGCGGCTCCCTGGGGTAGGGGGAGCACAAACTCAGGGTGCTTTGGTATTGGATGTCTGGAGGGAGTGAGGAATGGGGAGAGCAGAGGGCAGGGAGGCACCTGTGAAAGTGAGTGACAGGGCACCTGCCCACCCTCCGCATCTGGAGTGGGGTCTGCTCTCACAGTGGGGGAGCCTGGTCTTGGACCCCAGGCTGTCGGACCCTTGGGCCAGAAGCTAAGGGGGAGCCAGAGAGGCGCAGCTCCTCTGTGCCAGCAGGTCTTGTCCAGGCGTCACCACCCTGCCGTGCTGCCTTCCGCCAAAACCCACGGGAACGGGGCAAGGGGAGGGGCAGGCCCAAGCCTCAGGGCAGCAGGGGTTGTGTCAGTGTCCTGAAAGGTTCTCGCGTGGCCTCCAAGTGGGGCTGTCACCTGGCTCGTGGAAGTCTGCTCCCGAGCGTGGGAGCCGTGATGTTCGTTCACTCGTTCACTCGGTTACTCACCCCGAGTTCTTGTGCTCCTTTGTTCCACCAGCAGGTGCTGCTGAGGGTTAGACCCTGGCTTGGATGCTGGGTTTATGGAGAGGTTGGGGGTAGGGCAGGAAGTGCCTTCAAGAACCTCTCTCTGGGCAGAGGGATGCAGGAGGAGGGACTGTGGTTTGACGGGGGAAGAGGCCTGAGCTCTGTGTCCAGCAGTTGGTCAGACCCTGCCCAGTGGCATCACTCTCTTGTCCTCCTTGGGCACCCTTGGAGGCATCAGGCCCATGGGTGGAGCCCAGGCTGGCACCTCCCCACCCCAGCGTCTGCTTACTCCTGGGGTTTCCTGGCCAGGCATGTGACAGCAGTCAGCCCCTGCGAAAGTTCAGGGCCCCTTAAGACCACCTTCACTTCTGACACCAGCTACAGAGACTGAGGGTTCCTAATACTATACTGGGACTTCCCTGGTGGCTCAGATGGTAAAAAGCCTGCCTGCAATGTGGGAGACCTGGGTTCCATCCCTGGGTCAGGCAGATCTCCTGCAGAAGGAAATGGCAACCCAGTCCAGTGTTCTTGCCTGGAGAATTCCACAGACAGAAGAGTCTGGAGGGCTGCAGGCCATGGAGTCACAGAGTCAGACACGACTGAGCGACTGAAAAAAAAAACAACACTACACTCAGCTCAACGGTTCACTGGAAGGACTCAGAAGTCACTGAAGACCTTCCTACTCACGGTCATGGTCTGTTTCTTAGGAGTTCTATCTATTCCTTTGTTTTTATTTACAGCTGCACTGGGTCTGTTGCTTTGCGTGGGCTTTCTCTAGTTGTAGCAGGCGGGGGCCCTTTCTAGTTGCCGTGCCTGGCTTTCTGTTGGGGTGGCTTCTCTTATCGCAGATCATGAGCTCTGGAGCACAGCACACGGGCTTACTTGCCCCATGCCGTGTGGGATCTTCCTGGACCAGGGATCCAACCCATGTCCTCTGCATTGGCAGGTGGATTCTGTAACTACTGGACCGCCAGGGACACCCTCGGTCATGGTCTGCTACAGTGAGAGGATACAGGTCACAGTTGGAATGGGGCAGTGGCCAGCAGACTTCCGAACACAGCTGGAGGACTCCTTTCCCCGTGGAGTCACGCGGACAGCGCCTGCTTCTCCCAGCACCAGTGTGTGGTGGCACGCCCGGGGCTGGCAGCCGTGGGTCTCCCCAAGCCTTGGGGTCCAGGGTTTTTCCTGGGGTTCACCATTCAGACGCAGCCCCAGCAGAGGAAGAGCTGAGAACCTCGGTGGCCTGAGCCCCCCACCCTTGCCCACACTGTTAGCAGAGATACCCAGTGTGGCCCGGGGCCCTAGGCAAACAAGCACACTTTTCTGTGGCAGGACCTTCACTTCCCAGGAGCTGGGAGCAAAGGTCAAACAGCCCTGGGCCAGGTTAACTCTTTAAAGTGAAAGTGTTGGTCTTTCCAACTCTTTGTGACCCTGTGGACTATAGCCCACTAGGCTTCTCTGTCCATGGGATTCTCCAGGCAAGAATACTGGAGGGGATTGCCATTTCCTTTCCCAGGGGCTCTTCCCAACTCAGGTCCGACCCAGGGATCAAACCCAGGTCTCCTGCACTGCAGGCAGATTCTTCACCAGCTGAGCCGCCTGGGAAGGCCTGCCTGTGGCGCTCCACGTACAACCAAGAATGAGTACGGGGGTTCCCCAGAGGCAGGGAGGGGTCCACACTGGGTCCACTCCGGAGGCCGTACCGCAAAGCCTGACATTCCCGCAACAAAGTGGGTGGGGTTCGGGGGCCCCTGTGGAAAGGAGAGGCTTCAGCCGAGATGGCTTGGAGGGCCAGTATTATTGCAGACACACAGCCGTGAGCGGCGCGTTCCCCTTCTGGGCTCCCTCGGCCCGGAAGGTGTGATGTGAGCACTTCCAGTATCACACGCCTGGTGTTTACGCGCACACACACAGTCAGTCTGGACAGCCTACTCTATGGGAGGGGAAACTGAGGCCCAGGAGGGGGCTGCAGCCTCCAGGGCCAGGTGGTACTTGAGCGGTGGGGATAAATGTGGGTTCCTGCCCTGTGGCTCAGACACAAGAAGGGCCTGGGGGGCGGGTCTCAGGTCCAAGGACACCCGAGCCCACCCTGCTTGGCCTCGCCTGACCCCTCCTGACCAGGGGCTGGCCTGTTTCATCCTGCGTGCCCCCGGGCCCTGGGGAGGAGGGACCCAGGGTGTTCATGGTGAGCATCTCCAGCTTTTGGAGTCAGGGTCTGGGGCCAGCAAATGCCTGAGAGCCACCCGTGGAGGAATGGAGCGGGGTTAGGCTCCCTCCCGGCCCCGCCGCCCTTCACAGGAAACAGCTGTTTACCTGGGTGAGGTGCTCGGCCGGGCCAGCGGCCAGTTCCTGAGCTTTACTTCCACCTCCGGTGTCCAAGGCCCCCCAGGAAGCCGGGGCTGGCGTGGGAGAGTGGGGCGGCGTGGGCGGCCAGCGCGCGGCACGCTGCCAGGAGCTGTTTGTGAGGGAACGTGAGCTGCTCTTGTTGTGTACACAGTGTCGACCCTAGCAACCATCCCAGCCGGCCGGGGCGGACGCCCACCCCTCCCCTGGTGCCCAGCGGCCGCCCCTCTGTCACGGTACTTCATCCCAGGGCAGATTGATGGGCCTCGGGGACCTGCCCGAAGGCCACCGGTGGTGTCAGCCGGGTCAGGAGCATCTGCTATTCCTGGCGAAGTGGAATGGATGCTCTGGCGAGGGAAGGCCAGGTCCCAGCCCTGCTTGGAGGCAGCTGTGACCGGTCAGGGAGCCCCGGGCTCTTGATTCTGAGTCCTGGCCCAGGGGACAAATCCACATGTGAGTGAATGGCAGAGGACTGTGCAGGGATGTGGCCAGCCCGGATGAAGGCTCTCCAGTGGGTGAGACTGGCGGGACAGGCAGAGGGGGCCTGGGGGCTTGGGCCAGTCTCCTTAGAACTCAGGCAGGATCTGGCAGGCCAGCTCATGCTGTACTTTGAAAAGCCAGCGCTGCACTTCAGAGCCGGCCCCTCTGATTCAGACCAGTGGAAAGACAATTTCTCCCGTGTCCGGGCGTAAATTCGCAGCCTCTGGCCCGCGCCCCAGGAACACAGCCTTTGGCGTGATAAGAAATGGCTCCCCCGGGTGGGTGAGGGGCCTCCTGCTCAGGCTTCCAGGCTCCAGGTCCACTTGATACTCTTGCTTATTCACCAGTTGTTCGAAGCAGCCGGTGAGGCTCCCTCAAGTTCACGGAGGCAGCACCCTCCCGGATGGGGGGCTAGTTTCCCTGCCTGGGGTGGGCCACCTGGGGCATCTTGGGTCTCTGATTCTGCTGGTTCATGGCTCCTTTGAGAATCTGAGTCACGGGAGTCCCACATCCTCTGCGCCTGGTGTCTCGCATGGGGCCCTTGGGAATGGCGCTCCGCAGGGTGTGCTCCGGAGGTGTGTTCCCCTTCCCCCACTATAGCTGTCAGCTTCTCTGTTGCAGCTCCAGCTCCAGAAGTCCCAGTACCTGCAGCTGGGCCCAAGCCGTGGCCAGTACTACGGGGGGTCCCTGCCTAACGTGAACCAGATTGGGAGCAGCACCGTGGATCTGCCCTTCCAGGTGAGCCCCCCTCCCTCCCCCACGCCACCTCCCCACTGGGGTGTGCTCCAGGCCGGGCCCCACCCTGTCCACTGCGCGAGAGTGCCTGTGTACCAGCCTGTGAACGTCGGGGATTCCCAGGCAATTGCTGCCCCCTGTCCCCCTGCCACACATTCCCCCCGCCCCCGCCGCCCACTCCTTCCCCTAGGATGGCCTGGCCAGGCCTCGCCTGGATCCCCCCGCCCGTCCCCTGTCAGCAGACCCACAGTAAGGCCAAGGTCTGGCGGTGAGCATTTCGGCAGCCGCTACACCTGTTGGCCGGCTGTGCAGCAGCGGGAACCGCTCAGGGCCTCTGGGGCTTGGCTCCGTCCCGCTTCACTAATCCGCACGCCCAGCAGTTCTCAGAAGGACGCCCCGTGGCCTGACCCCACTTGTCTGCAAACGTTTCTTGGCAGAGACGCACACAGCGCGGCTCCCGCAGGCCGCGTAGCTGCCGCGTAAATAAGAGATAAGGCCCACCGCCCGCCTCTTCCCCCGGGCCCCGTCCCTCGACCCTGATCTGCAGTGGAAGTTGGGGCATGGTGGGCCCAGGAGCCAGGCCGAGAGCTGCCTGCCCCCGCCCCCCCAGCATGGTGTCTGGGCTTTGCAGCGACAAGTCCACTGAGCAGCCACACACCTGTCCCATGGCTGGGACAGAGCCCCAGAAACAGCCACGTCCGGGTGTGTGCTGACAGGCCAGGCGGAGCTGGGTCGGCCCCGCAGGGAGCTCAGTCCCGTTCGTTCCCCAGCTGTGCTCCTCCCACACCACTGTGGGGATGTGACGGGGCCCCGGATCCCACGGGCTGGCTCGGGGTCCGGCTGGCTCAGCTCTGAGTCCCCAGGGCCTCCTCCGACGGCCTCCACGTCAGAGCACATGCACCAGGCGGTCTTGCTCATCTTGGCCAGGGCCCCTCCTTGGTGGGTTTTCTCCCCTCCTCCCTGCTCGCCCCTTCCTCTGTTTTCCCCATCCCTTCCTTCCTCAAGGTTTGTGTCTCTCTGGGCACCCCAAGCTTGGCCCGGTCTGGGGCTACCATAGGGCCCCCGAGAGGGGTTTCCTGCTGGGGGACCAGGCGAGGCAGGAGTGTCTCAAAGTCTTGGTTCTTTGCATTTTCAGCCCAGCGGATTTCTGGGGGAGGCTCTGGCAGCGGCTCCTGTCTCTCTGGTAAATGAGCCCCTGGGCTGAGGTCTCGGCATCCCTGGCACGTGCGCGGGCGCTAGGTACTCCTGTGCGGCCGCCCTTGTGGCCCCGTGGGAGGTGTCCCCTCTGCCAGTGGAAGCAGATCCGCCCTGCACCCCCTGGTCTGGGGAAGTGCGTGTGGGCGCGTCCAGAGACCCCTGCCCTGGGGATCCGAGCATGCGCGCCGACGCTGCATGGGTTCGTTCTGTGACACACGCACACACATGTGCTCAGGTCCTAGACTTGGCCTGGCGAGTGGGGCTGTGGCTGGTCTGAGCTGCTCTCTGCCTCTGGCTCTGCTTCAGCTGCCTCAGTTTCCCCTCTGGGTTTCCAGACATCTCTGGGAGGAGATGAACGGCCTGTGCCCTCTGATACCCATGCCTGGATGGTGAGGTCGCTGCCGTCTCCCGGGCCTGCAGCCTTTTGGAAGCAGAAACACATAAAGACCCAAGCTGGCAGGGTCCAAGAAAGACAGGTCCCCGGACGCCAGGGAGAGCAGTCAGCCCCGAGTGCTAGCTGAGGTGTTTGGACAGGTGGGGCAGAGCAATGAGGCCGCCAGGAGCAGTCTTCCCAAGGAAATTGCTTTTCGCCTGGCTGCGCAGAGAAGAGAGAAGGGCCCAAGGGCCCGATGGCTGGGTAGGGGCCGGTAGCTGCATCCAGAGCTAGGCTACGGCTGCCAGTCTTGCCCCCATCAGATGGTGTGGGGGCCCCGTGGCGCCAAGGCAGGCGGAGAGCAGGCTCCTGGGGACCTCCGGATGGGAGCAGGGCCTGACCGGGGGCCTCATGCCAGCCCCAGGTTCTGGAAGGGAGCCCCGTCCGGCCAAGCTGTGGGCCAGGGCTCCGGAAAGTAGCGCCTGCACTTGGCTCCCGGTGGAGCTGGGACAAGGCCGTGGGGGAGGGTGCGCGGGGGTCGAGCCTCAATCAAGACCAGCCCCAGGCTCGCCGAGGAGCCTCCGGGGAGCCAGAACTTGGCCAGGTGGGCCCCTGACGTCCTGGGCTGGAAGCCCTGGGGCTGTCTCTTGGCAGGCCCCTCCAGGGATGACGTAGGTGGGGAGAGGAGGTCGGCCAGGCCCGGAGAGAGAGGGCGGAGGCCCGTCTGCACCTGGCGAGGCTGGAGGGGGGCCCTCTGCACCCTGGCACCCCAGCCGGCACCGGGCCCCGAGCTTGCGCCGCTCTGCCTGGCCCGTGCATGCCGGCCGCACTGCACGCCTGCCGCCCCGGAGCCTGGGACCCCCGGCTCGCCGCTGCCCCCACCCCCAACAGTGCTCGGAGGCTGGGGGCAGGGGCCCCAGAGGAAAGGAGGCCCATCTGGAATAGCCGAGGGTGTCTCCAGAGCTGGGCGGTGGGGGCTGTTGGGGGGACCTTGAGGTCAGATTCTGGGGGGTCAAATCTCGGATCACAGCGGATAACCGTGGTGTGGGTTCCTCTCTTTTCTTGTTCCATCTCTTCCTCTCCTCCCTCCCCGCATCGGTCCCCTCCCCACCCCCAGACACCCTTCCAGTCCTCAGGCCTGGACACCAGCCGAACTACCCGGCACCATGGGCTAGTGGACAGAGTGTACCGGGAGCGTGGCCGGCTGGGCTCCCCGCATCGCCGACCCCTGTCAGTGGACAAACACGGAAGGCAGATATCCTTTTCCCAGAGGATGTGGGCAGCGGGGGTGGGGGGTGGGGGTTGAGGCGGGGACCGCTTTCAGCTGACAGAGCGGCCTGCTACCCACACCATGATAGAATCAGGGCTGCTCCAGTCTTCCAGGGCTACTGGGCACCACCAGGAAGGGCGTACAATCACATGGCAACCCCAGAAGACTTCCTGGAGGAGGCAGTGCAAGCTGAGGAAACTTTAGCCAGGCGGGGGATTAGGGGACAGGAAACAGTGATACAGAAGAGACCCCTGGAGCACACAGCCTGAGATGAGTTGGGAGGGTGCACTCAGATGCCTGCCTGGGCAGGGGGGCCCAGGAAAGCTGTGAGCCAGGCATCCACACATCAGGGCCATGGTGGTGAACCCTCCGGGGGCCACACGGAGGGCAGCCCAGCCGAGGCAGGGGGGTTGAGGGGGATCTGAGCCTGAGCCAGACCCAGACAGATCAGAGGGAGGCTATCGGAAGACACAAAATTTGCCTTTGCACCTTGGCCAAGAAGAGAAGACTGTCAAGAATCCCCCCATCCAACCCCCCACCGACTTGGCTGCCCCTTGGTGCTTCGCCAGCCAGCCTCCCCCGCCCCCAGCGTCCGAGTGGCTGCTCCTGGGAAGCCCAGCTCTCGAGCACAGAGAAGGCTGTTCTTTCCTGCCTCTTGTTTCCACGGGCTAGGGGAGCCTGAGCAGATGGGCCCCAGACCTAGCGCTCGGGGCCCCGGGAGCCACCCCGTCAGCCCAGAATTAAGAGTCAAGGCCGGGGTCAGCTGAACTAGACTCCCTGCAGCCCCCCCGCCCCCAAGGGCCCCTGTTTCACGGCTGAGGCCTCTCTTGGAAGGGGCGCAGCCCGCACGTGCGCTTGCAGGGGGTGAGTGCTGAGTGCTAGGTGGACGGGGCTGCACCCTGGGGGCTGCTCGCAGCCAGGCAGGAAAGGCCCCCCGCCCCGAGGCCCCAGCTGTTCGCAGCCTCCCAGCAGCCTGGCTCCTTGGGCTGGCCCATTCAGGGTTCCCGGGGCTCAGGGAGGGCTTGAGCCAGCAGCACCATCCCCTTAACTCACATGCACGTGGACAGCTGCCCATATGGCACCGTGTACCTCTCGCCACCTGCGGACACCAGCTGGAGAAGGTCAGTGACCCAGAACCAACCCCCAGCCCTCTCATTGGAAACAAAGCAATACTTCCATCATGGTCGTACTTGGAAAACCAAGATGTAGTCCCTTAAAAATGGCAAAACTTAGAAGCATCCAGAAGTTGCTAGAAATCAGCTCTATCCCTGTAACAATGAGGTCACAGTTTTGGGGTCTTCCAGGGATTTTTTTTTTTCCCTTTCTCTGATTTATGACTTTCTTTTTCTTTTCTTCTTAACCAAAGTTGGGATTGTATGGAATATCCAGTGTCGTCACTTTCTTTATTTCATTTAATGTGCCATTATGATTGTTTCCCACATTCCCAAAAAGCCATAGAAAATGTGATTGGAAAGTATTGTATATTACTAGAAAATTAGGGAAATACGTAAATACATGCAGAAGATTGAAAAAACCCATAATGTCATCATCTAGGGAGATACAGCAACGATAATGTAGCTAATACAAATGTTTACAATAACACAGTTGATAGTTGGACACGAGTGTTAATGTACCTGGTGCTTCCCAGGCGGCTCTAGTGATAACCTGCCTGCCAGTGCAGGGGACGTAGGAGACGCAGGTTTGATCCCTGGGTCAGGAAGATCCCCCGGAGGAGGGCATGGCATCACACTCTGCTATTGCTTGGAGAATCCCCACGGACGGGGGAGCCTGGCCGGATACAGTCCATGGGGTCGCATGGAGTCAGACAGGACTGAAGCTGCTTAGCACATAGCCATGTGCACACACATGAATATACTTTAATGACACAGGCATGTATTCTTAAAAATGGTTAAAAAGGCAAACTTTATTTTAGTACTTACACACAGAAAAATACACGTAGGTGATTTCAGGAAACAAAGATCAAAAGTAAGCAAGCTGTTAAAAAAAACCCACAAAATATATGTAATTGAGTAACACAGTTAAATGCCCACCAAGCACGTAGTCATAGCCTAGGTCCTATTTCAACCGTCACATACGTTAACACATTACTGACCAGGGGATTTCTACAGACGAATGCCTGTGGCGTTGATAGTGTCTCCAGTCAGTAAGGCATCAACTGATGTAAGACACTCAGAGCTCCATAGAGTCGGGGCTGTTACTCTCCCCGTCTTTAGGCATAAGAGCACAGAGGTCAGAACACTTGCTTAGGGACACACAGCTGGTGCAGGGGGGCCAGGATCCCCCAGCGCCTCACTGCTCACCCAGCCCCAGGGTCAGAGACAGCCCCGCCCTTTGTCATCTGCTCTTGCCCCTGAACCAGGTTTCCTCCGCCTCACTCTCAGCATCTGGACATTCCTGTTGGGCGCACATGGCTCTTACTCTCACCCCCACGTTGGCTGTGCAGCTGGTCCTGCCCTCTGTGTGTCTGCCCAGCTTCCCAAGGCTGCCTCTGGTTTCTTAGGCAGCCTCCCTCCAGGCCTCTGCAGCTCAGGGAATATTATGTCATTGGGGCAGAGACTGGAGCCCCTCCTGGGTGCTGGGCAGCATTGGGTTGGTTGGAGCAAGACCTTCCTTGGCTTATTTGTCACTGGTAGGGGACTCCGTGATGGCCGCTGTGGGACTGGCAGGCCCGCTCTCTTCAGGGTTTCGGCAGGAAGGCACCACCCTTTGCCTAAAGCTGAGACGCCCCCTTTCCGCAGGAAGGCACCACCCTTTGCCTAAAGCTGAGACGTCCCCCAGGGACGGGCAGGGGCTTTGTTGTTCTTCAGGGTTTTGCTCAGGTCTCAGTTCACAAAAATGTCCCACAGCTGTCACCCTCTTCTGTCGTGTGGGTCCCAGATGGAGTGGAGCCAAGATTACCCCTTTGTCCCCTCTGGGGCTGAGGCTCACTGTCTCTCTCCTCTCCCCAGGACCAATTCTGACTCCGCCCTGCACCAGAGCACGATGACGCCCACCCAGCCAGAGCCCTTTACCGGGGGGTCCCAGGACGCGCACCAGAAAAGAGGTATCGGCAGAGCCCACGGGCACTTTTCCTAGGGTCAGGCAGGTCCAGTAGGTGGCCACTGTGCCCTCATGGTCACAGACCTAAGAAGGAAGACTCAGCCAATGCCTGTAACATGAGGAGTTCAGAGAAACTTTCAGAGATGGCACTGCTTCAGCTGGATTTTGAGGGATGCGTAGGGGTTTTCTGGGCAGAGAAAACAGTCCCTGGGAACTCACACTGGCTTCTGTTGATGGACTCAGGGTAAGACCTCACAGTCTAGGGGTCCTTGCAGATTCTTTCAAATGTTGGGAGCAGCAAGCCGAAGCAGAAGGGGCTTTTATCAGCTCATGACCAACAGTTGGGGCTAGTTGTTCATCTTCAGCTACCATTCAATCCCTGGCTTCACACTGGATCGTTTCCTGGCTCTGATGCTCAGAACCCGCTTGGTCCCTAAGGTCCATCCTGAAACAGTGAGTGGAAGAGAGGCCAGTTGTTGCCTAACTCTTGTCCAGAGCCTCCTTTACAGCTGGGTCGTGCACACACCTTTGTAGCTGGGGCAGATCTGTACCCAGGCCCTGGTCCCTCCTTGGAGCCAGGCGTGGAGGCAGTGTCCTTGGGACCTTCCAGGGAGGTACACAGCATCTTAAAAACTGGGGCAGCGACACCCAGAGAGGGCAGTGTGATGCTGTGAGGCCAGCCCTCGAAACCCACGTGGGCCTGACCTGCTCCAGGACCCTGAAACCAGAGAATGAATCATGTACGCCGACGTCCAGATGCTTCCCACTCTTTCGGTAGCATTTCACTGTGCGAGTATGTGAACACACTGGGGAGACTGTGCTGATAGGAGGAGGATGGGCACCAGAGCTTCACCCCTCGGCTGGCAGGCACCCTGCTTATGTGAGCTTTCCAGCTCATTGGGCACCAGCAGCAAGATCGCGGAAGGGAACGTCTCCATAATAAAGCGAGGATTCCAGACTCCTGGGGGGATGAGAGTGCACCTGTCGTGGCCCTCCTGGTCCTGATGCTGGAGGGAACTTAGAGAGCACGGTCTACCCTGAGGGAGGTCCCCGCAGAAGCTTGGGCTTTTGGCGTGGACAAGTGGACTTTGCCCTCCCAGGGACTCTTTGTGACCCCTGGCAACTCCGAGTCCTGTTGGCCTTGGGGTCAGGGGCGGGAAACATAACACCTCTCCTGTTCGTCTAGGAGGGGCCCAGGCAGTAACAGAGTCTAGGATTAGCCTGGTTGTCTTCCCATGCCCTCGTCTAGGTTTTGAGAAGGAGGAATTAACCCGTCTGGCTAGGTTCCTAATTCCGCTATTCCAGGTGAAAAGCAACCTTCAACAGGCATAAAGAAATTAGATCTCATAAAGTGTTTACTCTCACCTTGCCTGAAAGGTTTAAGGAAAGGGGCTTCAGGTACAGCTAGTTCCAGGGCCTTGAGTGATGCCTTCTAGCCCCTTCCTCCCCTCCTTTCCCCCCTGGGACTGGTTAGCACTGCAGGTCTTTCATGGGGCCGTAGCTGCCATGGTGGATGGACCTCAGCCTCTGCTGAGCTCTGTGGCTTGGTGCCAAGACCCCAAGAGGGGCCCAGTCTCTGGGTGCTAACAGCCCAGGTGACCGGTGGCCACAGGGCTGCAGGTGGGGCACATGAGGCAAGACAGCCACTCCTGGGAGAGACGCTTGGCGGTCCTCTGCGGCCCGAGGCCTCTGAAGCCTGAGTAGACCACACACGCCCTGAGCTCCAGCGCTTTCAGTTTCATTTCTTTTAAAATCACAGGTCCTCTGATTTTTTTTTAACTTTTCTTTTAAAAAATGAAGCTCTTTTGTTCTTTAGTACAACCCCCAGTAGTTACTGTTGGGGCAGTTACAGTCATGTCACGGTTGTGGCTCTGTGTGTCGGGGACCACCTGGTACCACTGCGAAGCTGCAAAGATCCCTTTTCTGCTTCTCCTCCAACCCCACCCCACCCCAGTCTTGCTGTTAACGGTCCCGGGTATGGAGGAGACCGCGTCAGAGACGGACAAGAATCTTTCCAAGCAAGGATGGGACACCAAGAAGGTAAGAGCCTAAGCGCTTTTAAAAATCGTTTCCCTTCTTGATCTTTTAAAAATTTCTTTTTAGAAGCACAACCCAAGTGAAGATGGTGAAATAGTATGTTGGGGGAACATACCCTTTCCTGAAATGTGAACCTCATTCTTTTTTTTTTTAATTTATTTTTTTTGTGTCCCAGCATGCAGGATCTCAGTTCCACAACCAAGGATTGAACCCAGGCCCTTGGCAGTGAGAGCGCAAAGTCCTAAGCACTGGACTGCCGGGGAATTCCCCAAACCTCATTTAGCTTTAACCAGTTAGGCCTTGAATGCTAATGGAAGGCCTGTTAACACTGGGAAAAACCATGTAAAGAATTAAAATCCATGTTCACTTTGATAGCATGTATTAAATTGGAACAATGCAGAGAAGATTAACATGACTCCTGTTCAGGGATGACAGGCAGATTCATGAAGCATTCCATGTTTTTACATGTACTGGTGAATGTTAACTATTAACTAGACTTATTATGGTGATCAGCACAGTATATACAAATATAGAATCATTACATTGTACACCTAAAACTAATATAACATTATATGCCAGTTATATCTCAATTAAAAAAGAAATGGAAGACAGGGAGGTTAGGTGATGTGCACAAGCTTGTGAAGATACTTAGGGTTTAGAACCTACACTACCTAATTCTTAGCCTGTGGTCATTCTCCTAACCCATGGTGTTGGATAACTATGGTCATTTGTCGTCTTCTTTAAACATAAACTTCCGTTTATTTGCACAATAATTGGAGTTTTTATTGCAGTACAGAGTCTGCTTGGAATTCCCAGTTGGATTGAGATTTCTGTATTATTTCTAGGTCCCGAAACAAATTTCTCAGTTTCAGCCTACAAAAAGATCTGGTGATAAGATAGAATTTGTGCGGTGAATAGATTTCAAAGAATTTGAATAGAACAAAAATGCATTTAACACTAAGGCGATTTTGAATGTAAAAAAAAAAAAGAATTGACACCTATTGCTGGTCAAGCTGCAGTGAAAGGGGGCAGCAACTCAAACCGCTCATCCCTTCAGAGGGATGATGAAGCAGGCAGCACTGCGCTCAGGAAGGCGTGTGTTCACAGCCTCTGAATCAACTGCAAACAGCCTGAATGTTTGCCAGTGGGGGAGTTATAAGGAAATTGTCCTCAGGCCCTCGGGTAGAAAGCTGTGTGTGCGTGAGTTGGGATCTAAAGGCGTGAGAGACTTGTGAGATAACTGGTACGCAGAAAGAGGAGGATGAAGCTGCTTAGAGAGGCAGAAGACACACAGAGACGCCCACAGATCCCTGGGTGTGCTGGGCCAGGCCCTGGGGAGACGCACATGCGGCTGTGGCCAGCGCTCTTGACCCTGGTCCGCATGTTCCAGTTTTGCCTGAGGAACACATGTGATTTTCCTACTCGGTAAAAACCTTTGAAACTCTTAACAACCCAAAGGAAAAAGTAACTGAAATGTCCAGTTGCAGAGAGGTGCGTCAGTAAGGGGAACGGGGTCCCTGCACCTGCCCAAGTGTGCTGCTGCTGCAAGCCAGCGAAGATAGCAAGAGTCACGACTGGGGAGGGAAGGAGCCCCAGCATCATGGGAGTGAGAGGAGGGTGGCAGAGCCCAGCATCTGGGGGAGACTCCTTTAACTGCCACTCGAAACTAAAGGATACATCTGTGAGGATGTCAGGAAAGGAATTCCTGTGGATTCGTTGGGGGTGGGATGGGGGATGATGGGTGAATTCTTCGTACTGTTTAGAAATCCATTAGGATCCCATAACATCCGTGGAATGCGTTTGAAAAGACTCTTTAGAAAAAGTCATTGTCAAAGTGCTTTGCAAAAAATAATCTGGTAATGAAGCGAGTGTTTACTCACGGAATTAAGGAGCCTATGGCCAAGTAGAAACCCGTTCCTCTGGCATTCCCTGCAGGGGCTAAACGCCTGGTGGTCACATGCCACCCCTTCGGTGCCCCAATCACTGCCAGTTGGGCCTTCCCCCGTCCCCACCCCCCAGCTCACTGGCTGTGCGCATGGAAGGCAGGCCTAGCCCTCTGCCGGTGTGTCCACGTTCTTGTCTGATAATCCTTAAAGAATACGGGGAGTGTGTGCCTGAGGGCCTGAGAGGCAGAGACGAATAGGGGACATGACTCAGCCGAGCCCTCTGCTGGCATGCGAGGCTCTGCCCAGTCACGTCCGCTGCCAGGGGAAGAGAGTCCCTTCTTTGTCCTTGGACGAGAGTCTAGGGACCCTGCCTGGAGCCTGTGGTTCTTGGATGGCGATAGTGTCCCCCTTCACAGAAGAGGAAGAGGAAGCAGAGCTTCTCTGGGACCCTCTCCCCGGGGCTGGTCTACAGGGCAGCCACAGTGTCCGTCCCCGGGCAGCGTGGGCCAGGGAGCACACCGGCAGCAGGGTCCCCTTGGGAATCACAGCTCAGGCCCCCGTGCCATGGGAAGCAGGTCAGCAGGGGGCGTGGTCAGCATCTTCCGTGTTATTTGTGGCATCCGGTTTGAGCCTCCTGAGGCTTCTCCATGTGACGTCCTTCCTTGCCACGGACAGAGGGACTCTGAGCAGTGGAGCCTCTGCCACCAGAGCCCTGCCTGCTTTGATTCAGGAGTGACATAGGGTGTTAGCCTCCAGGCACCTGAGTGGGTTTTCAGTGGTCCTGCCCCCCCCCGCTGGCTACCAACAGCCATGGTACAGCCCCAGGGGATTCGGATGTGAAGAGTGGACAGGATTCCTCTACTTCCCCAATGCCTGCTCTGACGGGACCACACCACCCCTGGCCCATGCACACCTTACCAGGTGGAGTGAAGCCGGGAGGGGCTGTAGGAAAGCCATCTCCACACAGTTCTTGGTTTTGCCCCGGGTGTGTCTGGGGCAGCCCCTCCTTCTGTTCTTTGGGGCTACATATTCTTTATCCGAGACTAAACTTTCTTCTTTTTTAAAATTAATCTGTTGAATTTTGGCTGTGCTGGGTCTTTGTCACTGCATACAGGCTTCTCACTGCAATAGCTTATCTTGTTGCGAGGCACAGGCTCCGGGGCTCATGGGCTTAGTTGCCCCATGGCATGTGGGATCTTAGTTTCCAGACCAGGGATCGAACCTGTGTCCCCTGCATTGCCACTGGATTGTTAGCCACCTGACCACTAGGGAAGTCCCAGTAAACTCAATTCTTGTGGAGTACTTCTTAGCCCTTGTAGGGAGGTCAGCCATACTGTGAGGGGTTGCAGTGCATGTGAGGAGGCTGGCTCAGGCTCTGCTGTCTTTTCTTTCAGACGGGGCCCAGGCCCAAGTCCTGCGAGGTTCCTGGAATCAAGTAAGTCTCAGCAGGGCCCACCCTGTGTGCCCAAGGCCACCAAGGGCTGCTTGGTCTTCCCATCCACTCATGAGGCCACACCTCCTGATAAGAAGGGCTCTTGTGCCGCTGACGGCCACCCAGCAAGCCCCACTCTGGGGGACACTCCTACCTCTGCCTGCCTGAGATGACGGAGCCCCTTCCCCAGCCCCCTCGCACCTCAGACACACCCCGTTCCTGGTCAGTGGGAAGCCCCTCCCCCCAGCCCCGAGCCACCAGCCACTTCTCAGTTTCCACTGGAGGTGCTGGTAGCTGTTTCTCCAGCAGAGCAGCGCCTCACTGTGGGGTGTCATTTTGCACCTGCTGATTTTTTTTTTTTTTGCAACCAGCCTTCTCCTGCCCCCACCACAGCTTCT
Organism: Bos taurus; assembly: GCF_002263795.3. NCBI lineage: Eukaryota > Metazoa > Chordata > Mammalia > Artiodactyla > Bovidae > Bos > Bos taurus. The sequence goes on along the minus strand of NC_037334.1, from coordinate 4,452,643 downwards.
GGGGGAGAATAGGCCAGCTGCCATCCTAAGAGCTCACCTCCCCCTCTGTCTGGCCTTTCCCCCCCAGCATCTTTCCATCCGCCGACCAGGAAAACACTACAGCCCTGATCCCCGCCACCCACAACACGGGGGGCTCCCTGCCTGACCTGACCAACATCCACTTCCCCTCCCCCCTCCCGACCCCGCTGGACCCCGAGGAGCCCACCTTCCCCGCGCTGAGCAGCTCCAGCAGCACCGGCAACCTGGCAGCCAACTTGACACACCTGGGCATCGGTGCTGCCGGCCAGGGTAAGCCGGCCGGGCGGCGGGCACCCCTGCCTGACAGGGGTGCCCCTCCAGTGAGGAGGGCGTGTGCGCGTGTGTGAGTGAGGGCTGAGCCAGCTCACGGCGGGTGGAGGGCCCCGGGCGCCCCTGCCCGACAGGACTGCCCCTCCAGTGAGGATGATGTGCGCGTGTGTGTGAGTGAGGGCTGAGCCAGCTCCCGGGGGTGGAGGGCCCCAGGCGCCCTTGCCCGACAGGATGACACGCGTGTGTGTGTGTGTGTGTGTGTGTGGTGGTGGTGCGTGTGTGTGTGTGTGCGGTGCAGAGTCCACCGTGGGGATTTGGGGCTGCCAGGCCGACCAAAGGGGAAGGGCATCTGGGCAGAGGCCCGGGGCCGGGAAGGCGCATGCCCCCAGGGATTAGAGCACAATTCTTATCAGGTGTTGGGGGCTTCCGGGAGTTGGGGTAGCCTAGGCTTTCCCCATGCGCCCCACTGACCTGTTCTTTGTCCCGCCCCGCCCACTCCCCTCCCCCTTCTCATCTCCCTGCCCTTCCCGTGCCCCACTGTGACTGACAGCCTAGGCCACTCCAGCCTGGCCCCCTCCCCATACTGCGCAGCCACCCATCCCTGAGGGCATCTCAGGGTCCCAGGGTCCCAGGAACCCTCAGTGCCACCCTGGCCCTGTCTGTCCTGAGGACTCCCAGCGGCACCGTCCCCCTGTGACTTAGACAGGACCCCAGACTCCCCTCTCTGGCCCCCACGTGCTGGGTCCCCCCACCCCTCCCCCGACCCAGAATGGCCATCAGCTCACCACTCTCCTTTGCTCAGGCCCCCGGGAGCCCCCTAATCCTGCTCCCCACCCCGACTCGTCGCCAGCCAGTGAGCTTACACAGGGCACCCTGGCACATGCTGCCCCTCCCCCACAGACCCCCCTCCTCCAGGCTCCTCACCCCATTCCCTGCTCAGACACCCGCTCTCCCTTCTGCAGGCTTCCTGACCCCCTGCCCATGATCTGCCCCTTCTCACACCGAGTGGCTTTTCTGCACACACCCAGCTGCTGTCAAGTCACTGCTTTGCTCTCATCATTCCCTGGGCTGGGCCTTGGTCTCACACATCCTTGCTGTGACCGCTGTACCCATGCTGACTGTGGGATGTGTGGGTTTGCATACAGGGAGAAGGGGCAGTCCCCCAGCAGCCTGGACAGGCAAGAGGGGCCATGGGGACTCGCATGTGTCCCCACGTGTGTTGGGACTCAGTGGTTGATAAGCACCACCTCATCATGCCCTCCTCAGCCTGGAGCCACAGCCTGGGCCCCATGCTCACCTGGTCCACGGACCCACAGCACCTCCACCCCGTGCTCCCCCTGCTGGGCGGTGCCACACAGAATTTTCTGAGAATCACACACTCAGATTAATATTGGCCGCAATTCCTCTGGGGAAGCCGACTGTAAAGAATGGGCAGCAGCCCCTGGGCCAGGGCGGAGCCCCGTGGGCAGCTGTACAGAGAGGTTTCAGGGTGAAGTGGGCCAGCCTTGGAGCCAGGTGGAGTTGGGAGTGAAGGAACCCGGAGCCCTTACTGGCTTTGATGTGGACAGGGCTGGGGGCAGGTGAGGGTTGCTGAGGGCGGTGCACGCTCCCTAGGTGTTCAAGCGAAAAGCTGGCTCAGCCATCAGGCAGAAGACACTTGCCCTGGCCATGCCCCGTCCCCCTCTTCCAGGGAAGGCCCAGAACACAAAACAAGCAGTTTCAGGGGACCCCAAGATCCTGGGCCCGCCAAGAGACCAGTGGGTGGGCAGTGTCCACAGGCCTGTGCAAGGCGAGAAATTGGAGGGTCGCCTCTGGGGCTGCTAGGGAGGGCCCCCCGACGCCAAGTCACTGTTTCCTGGCCCCCGTTTTTCTCCTCACGCCTTGCTGCAGCCTCCAGAGCACCACCCCCTCTGCCGGAGGGTCCTTGGCAGCCCCTCCCCCACCCACAGCCCCAGCGGCCGCTTAGGAGCCACGCACTTCCAGCCCGAGCCGAGTCTAAACAAGCACAGGAAAACACAACACATGTGAAAACCATAGATGCAGGACCGAGCACAGACCCCAAACGGGGGCCCAGACCCCAGCCTGCCTGGCTCGGCGCATCGGCCCAGTAATGTCTGACATGTGTTCGGTTGTTTGCGAACCTGCCACTCCACGGCAGCTTGCCTGGCCGGGGCCTCGTTTTCCCGGCGCGTTTTACATCAAGCAGAGCCGCCACCCGGCCCCTGGCACACATGGAGCCCGCCCCCTCCCCCTGCCTGCCCAGCCCAGCCTGCAGTCAGGACGAGGAGGAAGAGGGAGGCCCCTCTTTCTCCTTCCACGTTTGCTAAAGTCGTTTCCTGGGCGTGGGAGGTGGGCAGGCTGGGGTCCTTCCTCGCAGCACACCTCTGGGGTCAGCCAGCCCCGCACAGAGGGCTTGCATGCTGCCGGGCCAGGCTCCCGCCACCTGGCCTGCCCTCCCCTGGCAGCTCTCCCTGCCCACGCTTGGCCTCCCTGCCAGCTGGCCCCACTTCTTTTCCCAAAGGTGATCCAGGTTGTCTGAAGGAATTCGGCAGCAAGGCTTCCCTCGGCCCAGCCGGTGTCTCAGGGGTGGTGCCTGCCCGCCTGTGAGGCCTGGAGCTCACTGCAGCCAGGCAGAGGATTAAAAACCTCCCTTGTGTTCAGCACAGACGTTAGAGGCGGGCAGCCTAACCGCCCAGTGTGTTTTGGCTGGCCTCCGACTGTGTGTGATGCTTTGAATGGACATTCAAACACGCATGTAAAAACCTGGATTTCAGTCCTCACTGGAAGAATCAGGCCCAGTGTGGTGGGCCAAGGTCCTCCACCTCAGAGGGACTCGAGCTCTCCAGTTGGCGGCAGGCCTCTCCTGGCCTTGTCTCTCTCCAGCCTACTCACCCCTGGCATCTGCCTCTCGTGCTTATCAGTTCCCGACATCCACGCCTGCTGTGGGCGGCAAGCATCCCTTGGCCTGCTGGACGAGTGGAGCACTGGATGCTCAGAGAAGACAAGGGAGCAGTGCAGGGTCCCGACTCCAGGGTGCCCTCAGCGGGCGTCTTCCAGACGCCACCCACCTAGGCCTCTGTCGACGGCTCCCTTGACTTTGCTGTGTTTGCAGCAGCCGGATTCTGGGTCCAGGGTCTGTGTGGAAACTGGCCCTCAGGGGCTTTGCTGCAGTGTCAGCCCCCGCCCCCCACCTCAGTGTCCAGCTGAGTGGAGCCGCCAGGGCATCTGAGAGGGAAGTGCAGGCATGACTGGGCTCGCCCAGCACCGATGACACGGCCCCAGCAAATAGCTGCCTCAGGGTGGAGGGAAGGCTGCCTGTCATCTCCCTTCCGGAGTGTGTGCAGGCTGTACCCTCGTCCACCCTTGAACTTGCCACCTCATCCGCTGGAATAAAGTTGATCTGGTGCCCTCCACAGGCTGGGCCCAGCTCCCCTGGTGAGTCAGGCAACTTCACCTGGCCTTGACTGCAAGCCAGACTCTCTTCCAAGCCTGCTCAGCACCTCACTGGGGCCTCACGGTGAACTGGAAGGGACAAGGAAACCAAGTCGGGGGGCATCAAGCCTGGCCCCCAGGGCACCCCTCCTGCTCCCAGCATCAGGGGGCCTGTGCTTTCCTGGCCCTGTACCCCAAGATCAGCCAGCAGGCCTCAACTGCTGCCACACTGAACCTGATCTCTCTTGGCTCCTTCACAACAGACACATCAGGGATCAGCTTGCTGGGGGAGGAGGCCAGGGTGAGGGAAGGAAGGGGCGACCTGGAGCGCCCCAGCAGGAGCTCCGGCAGGAAGAAGATGAAGTAACTGAGTTTCCAGTTCGGTCACTAGTGGGGTTGGTGCTGCAGTGTGGCAAGTGCATGGGAGGCGGCGGCGAAGGTTGTGGATGTGCCCCTGGCTGGGAGGGGCCAAGAGGAGAGCTAGCCGAAGGAGCAGTCCTGGGGAGGGATGAGGGTGAGGGGAACGATGAGGTTCAGGAAGAAACTGCAGCATCAGGCAAGACCAACTTGGTTTTGGAGCTAATCAAATGCAAGCTATTTTAGGCAAAAAGAAAAAGGAGGGGATTCATTGTCTCCTGAAACCAGGAAGTGCCAGCATGGCTGCCTCTGGGGCTCAGGTGCTATTTCTGCCCCTCAGCTCCCTTGTGGTTACCCCTCACACAACTCTGAACCTTCCTTCTTGGAATTCCATCAAAATCCCCTGGGCAGGATCTCATTTGGCCAGCCTGGTCAGGTGTCCATCCAGGGGACAATAGTGTGGTAGCCCAGAGTGGGGGAAGTGCTGATTGGCTGGGCCTATGGGACACGCCCCTTCCGGGGGGATGGCAGGATCACTGGGGAGCATGTTGGCCAGCACTGGAGGTGGGAGCCCCTGCAGCGCTGGGGGAGCCTCCCGTCAGGGTACTAGGGCCTCAGAGGGGGCTCCCCGGGTTTGGCGATCAGGATGTGCCTGCTGGTACCTGTGAATGAATGGGCTGTCCTCGGCAGTGACCCTTCATGTGTGAGTGCCTCCTGCCCTGGTCCCAGTGGCTGGCGTCACATCCACCCTCTCCCTTTCAGGGATGAGCACGCCCGGCTCCTCACCGCAGCACCGGCCGGCCGGCGTCAGCCCACTGTCGCTGAGCACAGAGGCGAGGCGGCAGCAGGCCCAGCAGGTGTCGCCCACCCTGTCCCCGTTGTCTCCCATCACTCAGGTGCGAGGGCTCAGTGGGGCAGGGGAGGTGGGCCCGAGTGTGCCTCTCTGGGAGGCCTTATGCTCCTCCCAGGGAGCAGAATTCTAAAAAGCTTCCTTTTTTTGTTTTTGTTTTTGTTTTGTTTTTTTGTGGTCAAATTCTCAAAGACATGGGGACTGTAGAAATCAAGTGGCCTGGAGTCCCCTGGGTCCATCTCGGCTGATAGATTGTGCCCGTGTGACTGGCCGTTCTTCAGTATGCTAGTCTCTTCTTTAGGATCTCATTGGCATGTCCCAACTCTCAAAATACAGTATTGAGAGTCTTTTTCTGTTAAAAGAAAACCTGGTAAAATACTTTACCAGGTTTCCTTCACCTGCTTCTTTGGTAGATTGTGTCTAGGAATTGGTCCGTTTCATCAAGGTTGTCCCCTGTGCTGGCACACAGCTGTTCATAGGCAGTGGCTGTGCGTTAAGTCACTCAGTCGTGTCCGACTCTTTGCGACCCCATGGACTGCAGCCCACCAGGCTCCTCTGTCTGTGGGATTCTCCAGGGAAGAATACTGGAGTAGGGTGCCATTTCCCTTCTCCAGGGGATCTTCCTGACCCAGGGATTGAACCCTTATCTCTTGAGTCTCCTGCAATGGCAGGCAGATTCTTTACTTACTAGCACCACTTGGGAAGCTCGTTTGTAGGCGGTGTGTGTGAAACTCGCTCAGTCGTGTCTGACTCTGCGACCCCATGGGGCTATACAGTCCATGGAATTCTCCAGGCCAGAATACTGGAGTGGGTAGCCTATCCCTTTGCCAGCTGATCTTCCCATTGCAGGAATTGAACCGGAGTCTCCTGCATTGCAGTTGGATTCTTTACCAACTGAGCTATCAGGGAAGCCCACTCTTTCATAATCCTTTTAATTTCTGTAAAGTTACATTCCCCCTTTCCTTTTTGATTTCCACAGTTGGAATCTAATCTTTTTTTACTTAGCCCAGGCTCCTGGAATACATTAGGAAGTATTCTCTCCTCTTGTGTTTTTTGAAGAGTTTGAGAAGCATCTGTGTTACTTCTTGGAATGTTTGGTAGAATTCAGCGTAGGTGCCACAGTCTCGACGGATCTGCATTAGAAAGCTTGTGGTGCCTGATCTGACGTCTCCCTTGATACCAATCTGCTCAGACTTCCTTTTCCAGATTCTTGGGTCCGTTTTGGTAGTTTGTGCGCTCTGAGGAGTTTGTCCCTGTTGACTGTTTTATAATCCCTAGTAGATAACGTTTGTTTGTTTGTTTTTTAACATGACCTTGTTGATCTTATCCACCTAAGATGAAATTTAACAATAGTTCTGTTAATACATCTTCCCATGCCTGGCCTGGGCCCTTTTCCCCCACCAGGTTAAGAACCTCTTATCCAGTTCTTGTTCAGATCAGGAGCCAGAGCCGTGGATGGTTCCTGATGCCACTGCCTTCGGTCTCTCCATCTGGGGGACCCCAGCCTCGTCTCCCTTCCCCGCCACGCGCCACCCCTGAGGCCTGCCTTCTTCTTTTGAAAACTCCTCTCTGTTCACAAACTGCCTACTGGCTAATGAGAGGCCAGGCTTTCTGCTTAGTGTTTATATCCTGTAGTTCCCGGATGCTTCCAGTCTCCCTCAGAAGGCAGGAGCCCTTGGCTGCCTGGGGAGCTGCCCGTGTAGATGGAACTTCCCTCTGGTTGTTTTCCTCTTTCCAACTCTTAAGAGCCCAGAGCTGGTCATTGCCCAGTGACCACGCCAGTGCCTTCCTCACCAGCCTCCCCTTGGCTGCAGGTGGTGAGGGTGTTCCTGCCCCTTACAGGACTCCACAGGGGCTAGGTGCTGGCTCCCCACTGAGCTCCCCGAGTGTACGCCCCATGCCTGCCTACAGCGAGGAAGCTCCAGCTCAAAGGGGCAGAGGAGGAGAGGATTCTAAGTCTGCAGATATGGAAACTGGTGCCCCCTATTGGCATGCGGGGAGAAAACCTCGCTGGGGGCAGGCCCACCGAGCTGCAGCCCCGTCCTCTGTGGGCCCTGGGGGAGGCCTTCCCGCTCAGCCTTTGCTGTCCCAGTCCAGGGTCGGGACACCCTCTGGTCTGTCCATCATTTCGCTGCCACGCACACCAGGCCGTGGGGGCCCCCACCTCTGAGCGTGCCTCCTGCCTGACGCCCTCCTCTCCCTCCAGGCCGTGGCCATGGACGCCCTGACTCTGGAGCAGCAGCTGCCCTACGCCTTCTTCACCCAGGCGGGCTCTCAGCAGCCGCCGCCGCCCCAGCCTCAGCCCCCGCCGCCCCCGCCGCCGGCCTCCCAGCAGCAGCCGCCCCCGCAGCCCCCGCAGGTGCCTGTCGGCCTCCCCCAGGGCGGCTCCCTGATGCCAAGTGCCAACCTGACACGGGGGCCCCAGCTGCCCCCGCTCGCGGTCACAGTACCGTCCTCTCTCCCCCAGTCCCCCCCAGAGAACGCGGGCCAGCCACCGATGGGGATCGACATTGCCTCGGTAAGGCGGGAAGGGGCCTGGCTTGGGGCAGGGGGGCTTGTGCAGGAGGAACCTGGGGGCTGGGGGGAGCATCAGGGCTCCTGGCTTTATCTGCAGCCACCTCGAGGCTCTGCTTTGAGGCCAGCTTGGCCAGGGGTCGGAGCAGAGGCAAACGCTGTCTGCAGCCAGGGGCTCAGTGAGGAATCCTGCCTGAAGTCCTCAAGCCAAGTTTGTCCTCCCCACAGAGATGGGGAAACTGATTCATGAGCAGGGTCAGGTGCCCCAGACTTCACGCAGCATGGGCCACCTGTGTCCCTCTCCCATGGGCCTGGATCCCCCCCTCAGCCCTTCCCACCCAAGGCTTCCTCAGAGGTGGGGAGCACCCAGCTCGCAGGAGCTAGGGAATGGACTTCCAGGAGCCAGAGTGATGGAGATGACCTAGGAGGAACAGAAGGGGTGAAACCAGTTCTGCGGTTCTTAGCGCATAGTGCTCTGGGCCCAGGGCCTGCAGCTCAGCCCGTGGGACCCTCTTGCCTGGGACCAGGCTCGGTAACAAATGCTAGCTTTGGGGGCGGTTTGATGGCACCTGCAAACCTTCCTGTCCAGACTTTTATCCAGGTTGCCCTGGTGGGAAGGGAGTGGTCACAGCTACCTTTGGCCATATTCAGAGAAACAGACGCATGCTGGGGGCCCAGCCAGCCCTCCCTGCTCACTTGGCCCATGGCCACCAGCCCCAGGGTACGTGTCATCAGAACACCGTGTGTTCTGTAAAGAACAAGCCCTCCTGGGCCGGACAGGGCCGGCAGGTCCCCGAACAGGGGGCGGCTCACATGTCCAAGCCGCTCTGATCCCTCAGAGGGCAGACCTCAGGGGTCCCCGGGATGGGACTGCACCCAAACCTTGCCTTTGGCAGAGACACAGCAGTTCCAGGGGAGGCTCTGACAGTGGAGCCACCCGGGGCACCCAGTCCCATGACACTCTGCAGTGGCAGAGCCTAGCGCTGGAGCTGGAGGGACAGTGGAGGCACGGGGTGTCCGAGCCAAGCTCTCGGATCAGGGCCCCGTGGTGGGGTAATGCACCCACCACCCCCACGGGAGCTGGCGGTCTCAGGGCTCGGCCTCCAGGGGCAGCCTGTGTGAGCTTCTGCACACCCGCTCAAGCGAGGAGAATGTCCCTCTGGTCATTTTCATCTTCCCAGCCCCGAGAAGACCTGAGCTAGTCACTGCCAAGCGACCATGCTATGTCTCGGACACTCAAGCCTTGCTACCGGAACCTCCTGCCCTATGGGGCTCAACCCCCATTCCAGACTTCTAGGCCACAGAAGAAACGAAGGAGACGTAGTTCTTAGGGGGCCCTGCGCCGGCCAGCTGGGTCTCATTAAACGGCAGGTCAGAGAGGTCAAGCAGCTTGCTGAGAGACACGCGGCAGGGCTGCCCTGGGCAGGACCAGAGCAGGGACTAGATTCAGGTCCTGGCCTAGCGGGTCTTGGCCCCCAGCGTTCTGGTGAGACGCCAAGACCCTTTGTCATTCAAGTGAAGAGGTGACTGCCCTTTAGAAGTCTGTGCATAACCCAGAGGGCTGGTCCCAAGCAACATTGGTGATGGTGACCCCCGGGCACCAGGACCCCTGCTCTGCACCCAATCCTGCCATCGCTCGAGGCCTTCCCTGCCTGAGCGTGTGTGTTGGTGTGTGCATGGCTGTGTGTATGTGTGTGTGGGTACTGGTGTGCCTTCGTGTGAGTGCTCTAAACCCGCTGAGTAGAGGCCGACCCCTCTGCCCTTCCGTAGCCCCCCAGGGCAACTCTGCGAGGCTGGGTTCTGGACTCTGACCATGTGCTCCTACCCCTCCCAGACTTGGGTTTGGAGGCCGGGCCCCTTTATGGCCCAAGGCTCAGGTGCCCTCCTACAGATGCCCGGGTATTCTGCTTACCTGAGGGGTGGGGACCTCGCCAGGTGGCTGGGCTGGGAGCGGCCAGGCCCGGGGCCCTGCGAGCGTCCTGACCTGTCTGTCATCGCAGGCACCGGCTCTGCAGCAGTACCGCACTAGCGCCGGCTCCCCAGCCAACCAGTCTCCCACCTCGCCCGTCTCCAATCAAGGCTTCTCCCCCGGGAGCTCCCCGCAAGTAAGGGACGCCGCCCCCATCCTCCCCCCAACTCCAGCCTGGCTGGCGCCCCCAGCGTGGCCCCTGTGCACCTGTACAGCATCTGTGCCTCCTGTCTCACCCCACGCCATCTTGTTCACTCCATCGGGGTGGGGACTGGTGAGGCGCAGCCACCCTACGTGGTGGCCAAGGAGCAGGCACCCTCCCCCTGGAGCCGTCACTTTCCCACAGCACCTCTGGAGTCTGTGCTGAGCCCCTGCTCAGGGTGGCAGGCTCCCCATTCACGTCAGTGGTGTCGGTGCCAGCTTCACCCCAGGGTGCGGCTCAGAGCAGGCTTCCAGCAGCCTGTGCTCTGTCCCTGCCCATGTCTTCCCCGAGACCTCGTGCTTCCAGGCTTCTGCAGGTGGGGGGGTGCTCCCCGCGCTTTGGGGAACAGCTGAGTGACAGCCAGCCTGTGCGGGGGCTCTGCTCCTCAGCGCCCTCCACCCCTCGTGAAGGTGTGTCTCTCACCTCCAGGCCTCCAGCCTGGGAAGCTTCTCTGAGTGGCCTGGCGGCCTGTCCAAGGTCCTCGTCCTCTTCGCATGGATGAAGAGCCCGAGGCTCACCCTCGACAGCAGGCAGGGCTGGAGCGTGTCCGTCAGATTCAGGTTTCCCTTCATACGAGGCAGCGCAGAGGACCCTGGCCCCTGACACACACACACACACACACACACACACACACACACACACGTTCCCGATCCCTGACGCACACACAGAGGTTCCCTCACACACACACACACACACACACACACACACGTTCCCGATCCCTGACGCACACACAGAGGTTCCCTCACACACACACACACACACACAGGTTCCCGATCCCTGACACACACACGTGCACACACAGAGGTTCCCTGACACACTCAGGTTCCCGATCCCTGACGCATACACGCGTACACACAGAGGTTTCCTCACACACACACACACACACACACACACACGTTCCCGATCCCTGACGCACACACAGAGGTTCCCTGACACACACACACACATACACACAGGTTCCTGATCCCTGACACACACACATGCGCACACAGAGGTTCCCTGACACACACACAGCACAGATTCCCAATCCCTGACGCACACATGCACACACACAGGTTCCTTGACACACACACACACAGGTTCCTGATCCCTGACACACACAAAGCACAAGTTCCCTGACACACACAGACAACACAGGTCCCCAGTCCCTGCACATCACAGGTTCCCTGACATATGCAGAGCACAGATCCCCAGTCTCACACATGCACAGACACAGAGGACCCTGATCCTTGACACACACACAGGTTCCTGACCACACGCACACACAGGTTCCCTGACACACACACACAACACAGGTTCCCTGACCACACGCACACACAGGTTCCCTGACATACACACACAACACAGGTCCCTGACCACACGCACACACAGGTTCCCTGACACACAGGTTCCCGATCTGTGACACACGTGCACACACACACACAGCTTCCCTGACACACGCACAGCATAGGTCCCCAGTCTCACACATGCACACACACCTTTGCAGGTTCCTCAGAATCCCCCTTGGTGCTGCTCCCCCTTTGGCTGCATTCTGTTCAGAACCTTCCATCAGAGAGGGGGTTCCCGAAAAGCTGACGTCTGAGCCCAAAGCTTCTTGCCATAGCAGTGAAGCCTCCCCAGGACCCTGCCACCCCATCCCCAAAATGTCACCAAGTCAAGAGACTTCAGGAGTCACTGCAGCGCCCAAGGACGTCTCACCCTCAGCCAGGGCTTTCCTTCCTGGGCAGAGCAGGAGTTGTTCTTTCAGGCAGGGCCGTGGGGGGCATGCCCCGCTCTCCCCGTCTGCCAGGCTCTCAGCGTGCCCCGAGCCAGGCCCTGCATGTCAGGACAGTGGCCTTCCCCTCGGGGGGACCGGAGGCTGTTCTTGAGGCTCACTGACACAAGAGGGCCTTTCGCTCCACCAACCATGGCAACCAGGGGCTGGGACTCTCCCCCGGCTCTGCAGAAGACAGGAAAGGCGCAGTGAGCTCAGGGCGTGCGGAGGGCCAGCCTGGTGTCTGCGCGCTCCCCAGCCATCCTGTGGGCTCTGTGCACTTGTGTCTGGTCTCGTCACGTGAGCTGGAGGGCTGTGGGAATGGGAGACACTGCTCCAGGCAGAAGAAGCCACAGCGGGCAGCCTGCCTGGGCTGGTCTCTTGAGTAACGGCCCTTCTCATGCGTGAGGTGGCAGAGGAAGGTTACAGTGGAGTGGATCTCTCTTGGGAGAGGTTCGCCTGGACCAGAGCGGTCCATCCTGAGCAGAGAGCATGTTGCTGTCTCATCAAACCCGTGTCTGTGTCTGTCTGTCTGTCCATCCATTGTGCGCCGGCGGGGAAGAAGGCTGCCCTTTCAGATGTGAAGATGGCCCTGGGAGGGCTCTGCTTGGGGGCAAACCATGGCAGAAGGCAGACGGGGCTTCCCACTGAAGCTGGATCTCAGAGGATGCGTTCATCAGCCCCCTGGGCCCGGGTCAGCCCCTACCTTCCCGGCCCAGCCAGCATCTCCCCTGGAGGCACGAGGCAGCCGGTTTGCCACGCCTGCCCTCGCATGGATCTGTCTAGCTGCTGCCAGAACCTGAGGCAGCTGGGATTGGGCCCGTTCCATTCCCTCCCTGCTTCCTTCTGCGCAGACCTTTCTGGCAGACCCTTGTGGCAGCTTTACACGGGAAGCTGGGGTCTCCTGTGTGTGCGCTGGGGCTCTCTGGGGCCAAGGCCATGGGCGCAGGGTCAGGTGCCCCGGAGAGACATGCCCCCGGCCTCAGCCGAGGTGGTCACCTGCCGCCTCCAGCAGCCTCGCCACCCCCTTTTCCAAACCTGCAGCTGGCGATTTTTAGGGCAGAGGTGGCCTTTTGCCACGTTAGCTTTTCTCCCTTCTTGCTCCGTTAGCGCTTTTAACTCTTCTGTGGTGTTTAGTGGCCTGTCCGTCCCCAGGAGCCGCCCCGCCTTCCACCTGGCTGGCTGTCCCTTTTCTGTGGTCAGCCCACTAGACACTCAGAGTGGCTGCTGGTTTTGTGACCAACTCTTCTTTGCAGTGGAGGCCTGAGAGTCAAGCTTTGGCAGTTGTCGGAGAACATGGGGACCTTTCTAGAACAGGGCGCTCCAAGGGAGGAGGTCCAGGGTCTGTGGTCTGTGAAGACTGACCTGGATGTGCGCTGGGCTGGGGACTTGCTTTCCCAGGTCTGTTGGCCTGTGCTGTGAGCTGGCCACGCACACAGCTCTGCCTCTGCTCCCCTCTGCGTCCCCCCAGACTCTCCTGCCACCTCGCTGGCAGCATCTCAGGAGTGGGCAGGAGCTCCCTGCTCCTTCTTTGGCATCTCCACTGCTTCTGAGGACCCCCAGCCCCCTGCTCCTTTCCCAGCAGCCCCATCCCTCTGCCCTAGCTGGCGTTGGGCAAACAGGAGTGGGGCTTTCTGGCCTCTCAGCCGTGGGGGCCAGGGGGCAGGGCCTTCTGTGTGCCTGTCTCGTCCTATTCTGTGAAGCCTTCCTGCCCGCGTGTGTGGCCTGCCTCCTGTCCCGTGTCTCCCATGTCTGACAAGGTACTTATCGCATCCTAGACACCCAGAGACCCTCCCGCCCTGCCCCAATCACACACTTTCCTCTGGGCTGTCACATGGGGTTCCTGGACCCTGTGGCCCCTTGGCTTCCATCTGATGAAAATGGGCTCACAGAGAGGAGATGGGATGGCACTTTTAGGGAAGTTGGGGTGCAAAGGCCCCCCAGGATCAGGTGGTGGAAAGGAGCAATCGTCCTGAGGTTAGGCGTGCACCCCTCCATCGCAGGGGGCATGGGCTTTCCCAGGAGCCCTGAGATGGACGGGGTCAGCTTCTCACATTCCGAGCATCATCCAGGAAGTTCCAAAGGCCTCCCCTTTCTCCCAGCCCAGGCCAGCGGTGAAGTCCTGGGGGAAGGGTCTGGGTGCAGCCCGCCTGTGGGCACACCTTCCCACCGCCCCCGACAGCCTCACCCCCTGCCTGGCTTGGGCACAGCACCCCCGACGGCCTCACCCCCTGCCTGGCTCGTGCACACCACCCCCGGCGGCCTCCCCCGCTGCCTGGCTCGGGCACAGCGCCCCCCGACGGCCTCCCCCCTGCCTGGCTCGGGCAGCCCTGACGACAGCGGGCCTCTCTTTTGTCTGCAGCACTCTTCCAGCCTGGGCGGCGTGTTTGGGGACTCATTCTATGAGCAGCAGATGGCGGCCAGGCAGGCCAATGCTTTGTCCCACCAGGTGAGCGGGCGCCCACCGCAGACGCTCGCCAGACCCCGCCCACTCCTCGGCCCGCTCCCCGGGCTGCGGCAGCCCCGGCCCTGGAGGGGGTGGCTTGGCCTGGTCCCCCTGCGTCTGCACCCTTTACGAAGAACGAGGCCACCACAGGGGGAGGAAGGGCAGGCGGTGGACGCTGGTGGGGACGGGCCGTGGCTGTGACAGCAGTGCCCTGGTGTGGGCCGTGCACGTGGGTTTGCCGGGAGGTTGCACTGGCTTTGCGTGGACCCCGGGGTGGAGGGGGTGTGTGCATGGGAAGGGTGGACTGCTACTCAGAGCTGTTCACTCATTTCACCAACCATCCATCCATCCATCTCCACACGCTCGGAAGGGCCGTGTGCTGGCCAGCCCAGGCAGGTTCAGAGACGGGGAGACCCGAAGGCAGGGCGACTTGTGCTTGGCAGCCCCGAGCATGAGTGTGCTGGGCGTCCCGTGGGGCGGGAGGGCCGGGCGGCCACAGGCAGGCCGGCCAGCGTTGGGGGAGCTGGCTCACACCCCCGTGCTTCCTCTCCAGCTGGAGCAGTTCAACATGATGGAGAACGCCATCAGCTCCAGCAGCCTGTACAGCCCAGGTTCGACGCTCAACTACTCCCAGGCGGCCATGATGGGCCTGACGGGCAGCCATGGGAGCCTGCCGGACACGCAGCAGCTTGGCTACCCCAGCCACAGCAGCATCCCCAATATCATCCTCACAGGTGAGGCCCCCCATCAGGGCGTCTTCGGGGCGGGTCCTGACGTCAGTGTCCCCATGGGAGCCTAGAGGGGGATGGAGCCCTGCCTCAGTGCAGACCCGTGGAGGCCAGAGCCCCACCTTGACTCCCTGCGGAGCTTACGGGGTGCAGGCCGGGGTGCACATGCTGAGTCTGGACTCAGTCCAGTGTCCCGGGTGCAGAGTAGGGACGGGACGGAGCCACTCACTCACCTCGCCCTTCACCCCTTGCCCAGCGCGCGCGCCCCAGTAGCTGAACATGCCCAGTGGGATTTGTCCTGTGCAGCCAACAGACACATAAGAGCTCACACATACTGTGTTGGGCATCCCCAAGCAGCCTAAGCACAGTGCCCGGGCACACGCACACACGCGTGCGCACACACACACACTGCTTGGGCACACGCATGCAAACACACAAGTGCCCGGGCACGCGCACACACACGCACACATGCACACAGTTCCTGGGCACGCACGCACACATACACACAGTGCCTGGGCACACGCACACGTGCACACACACACAGTGCCTGGGCACACACACGCACGCACTCACACACACAGTGCCTTTGCACACTCATGAGTGCGTGCACACACACACTGCCCGGGCACACTCATGTGCACGTGCACACACACACACACACACACTGCCCGGGCACACGCACACACGCACACACAGTGCCCTTGCACACTCATGCGCACGTGCACACACACACAGTGCCTGGGCACACTCGTGTGCACGTGCACACACACACACTGCCCGGGCACACACCCATACGCACGTATACACAGTGCCTGGGCACACACACGCGTGCACACACACACATAGTGCCTGGGCACACATGCGTGTACGCGCGCACACACACATGCATGCACGCACACACACAGTGCCCTTGCACACTCAGGAGCACGTGCACACACACACACACTGCCCGGGCACACTCATGTGCACATGCACACACACACACAGTGCCTGGGCACGTGTGCGCACACACACACGTCTCCACCCAGCCATGCTCAGACCTTCCAGTCCTCTCCCCACCCTTTGTCATGCCCCTAAAGGTTCTTGGTATTATCAAAGAAGAAGCAGTTTCCTCATAAGCCAGGGCTGACTTGGGGTTGAGGATGAGACCCTTTCTGCAGTCCCTCTGGCATCTCTAGGATGGGAGGGTTCTCTCTCCAGAGCCCCCCACAGCCTGGACTAGACCCAGGGCCACCTGCCTGGACCCAGGGTCTGCAGGAGATACTCTTGAGTGCAGAAGCCTTGGCCTTGGAGGTTGTATGAGAGGATCAGGCCTCTGATTGTCCAGTAGCCCAGAAAGACCAGAACTTACGTGTTCATTTGCCAGAGTGGGAAACGGAAGTCCATGATCTCACAGGACCCCAGGTTTGAACCTGGGTCTCTGCGGAGAAACCTGGGCTTCCCTCCTGCCCACAGCCAAGTCCCCGATGCACACAGAGCAGACTGCCTGGCAGAGTCGGAGAGGCCCCCTGCTCCCTTCAGGTCACGCTGAAGTTTGTGTCACAAACCTCATCCCGGGCGTCCTGGCCTTGGCACCCCGACATGTGGGCTGGCACCACGCTGTGTACTGTGGGGTGCTGAGCAGCGTCGCCGCATCCCCAGCCTGTACCCCGACACCAGTAGCATTCCCTCCAGGAGTGACAACTGAAAATGTCCCCAGACACTGCAGGTGTCCTTTGCAGCACAGACCACTCAGGCGAGCTTCCTGGTGTGGCCTGAGCGTCGACTGGGGCTGTGGAGGTACAGAGTGGGGGTGCCAGGGGCCAGGGCAAAGCTGAGACTTTTGTGTGTACCCCCCACCCCAGTGACAGGAGAGTCCCCTCCCAGCCTCTCTAAAGAACTGACCAGCACACTGGCCGGGGTTGGTGATGTCAGCTTCGACTCTGACAACCAGTTCCCCCTGGACGAACTCAAGATTGACCCCCTGACCCTGGATGGACTGCACATGCTCAATGACCCAGATATGGTCCTGGCCGACCCGGCCACCGAGGACACCTTCCGGATGGACCGTCTGTGAGCGGGTCGCGTGGCACATGGCCGCCCAGCCCCCGGCTCTGTCACCCCGCCGGCCAGTGGTCCCGATGGCATCACCCCGAGCCTGGGGACAGCGGCGCTCCGTCCCTCGCAAACGGCCAAGCTTGTGATTCTGAGCTTGCAATGCCGCCAAGCGCCCCCTGCCCACCCCGCCCCGGTCGTTCACCTCCCGCGTGAGGCCGCGCGTCGTCGCCCCCGCGGACCCTCCCTGCTCTCTCATCCCCTGTAAGATGCGGAAAGCATGCTGGGCAGGGCTCCCAGCCTCGGTGGGCACCATGCTCTGCAACGGTGGTGGGCTGAGGTACATCTTGCGACTGTTGTCCAGCTCTCACTGCCTTCCTTTGTCCCTGGGCCCCCTACCTGCCCGCACCCCCAGCCCTTGGATAGGTAGCGAGCCAGCCCCACCCTTCCAAAGGGAGAAAGTGCCAGAGAGAGGGGGGCGGACGTGAAGCGAAATAAACACTATTTGGACTGCTGTCTTTTATATTTCTGTGCACACACAGAACGCTAGCATCCATCACATGGAGGTGGGATGCGAACATGTGAACAGCATGGGAAGCAGCTGAGTCTCCTCCAGGGTCCCTGCCTCGCCTGCCCATCCCCCACCCTCCGGCCAGGCCCCTTTGCGGCCACCTGTGCTGTGAAACCCCCACCCCAGCCTGTCGGGGACTCATGTGGAGGCAGATATTTCTGGGGGCGGGGTGCAACTTGTTTCCATCTTTCTTTGTACTGTGGTCACTGTTACTATTATTTAATGAATGGGGTGGGGAGGGGGTGGCCAGGGCATTTTTTGTTGTGTTTCTTTTCGTTTGTTTCTTTTGGTTTGTATTTACATTTTGGTTGTGGATGAGTAACTGACTCCTTCAAGCCAACACTTGCCTGAGAGCATGTTTTTTTTTTTTAACTCTAGAAATCCAATCTTGTAATACTTGTGAGCTAACTGGAAGCAGCCTGCTGCCTGCCCAGGTCTGAGCTGCATCTCCTGTCTTTTTAGTTTTGCTCCGTTATCCCAAACCAGAAGGACGTGAGGTTAGGCTGGACTGGGCGGACACCCCGGTGAAAGCTGGCGGCAGCGGCCGGAAGTGCCTCGCCTCCAGTCCCATAACCGACTTCCGGGAAGGAGCCCCGGCTTGCATTAAGGGTCTCCTGAAGGTGCCAGCCAGTCCTCAGGGCGGGTCCATCCCAGACCCCATGGCTGGCGGCAGCTGCGGCCCCTCTGCTCTGAGGCGCCCCAGTGATGAGCCTGTCCTCAGCAAGCCCGCCCCGAGAACCAGCCAACATTCATCCTCTCCCACCATCTCTTTGGTGGCCGCTCCCGGCAGGGTTGGCTTTGGAGGCAAAGAGCAGTGTGTGTTTCAGAGGCTGGTTTCCAGGTGCTTCTCAAAGTGCCTCAGGAGGCCCAGGTGACCATCTGTCGGGCTCACTGGTGCGCCAGAGGCCGGCCATCAGCCCTCCAGGCCCTGCGAGCGGGCAGCAGGGCAGGCTTCGAATTCTGCTTTGCCCTGGAACCGGAGCCTCTGTTTGGTTCCCTCCAACACCGCATCTTGAGTTCTTACTTGTTTCTCTGCCTGCCAGCCGGGCTGGCCCCTCCTGCCTGGTGCGTTTCCACCTCCATCAGGGTCTCCGGAGCGCCGCCTCGTGTCTGTGGGAGCCAGATCCTAGTGACCGTCCCTCTCTTGTTCCCCAGCTGGGCTGTTAGCACATAGCCAAGTGGCCAGGTGGCCACACCCACGGGGAGCCCCCTGTCCTTTGCCACTTGGCCTCCACCGCTGTTGTCTGGCTGGGGGACACAGTGCCAGTCCATCCAGGTCAGGGACCTGTCCTCTTTGCGTGGCAGGGGCTGGGGGCAAAGAATGGGGACTGTTTTTTGTTTTTTTTTTAAGAAGAACTACATGTACATAGAAGGGTTTGATTACCATTAGACTTGTGTGTAGAACTTTTAAAAAAAATGGCCTTAATAAAATTACAAACAACTTTCCTGGATGCAACTTTCAAACAAGGCACTGGGGACCCCATGAGGGAACCCCGTCAGCCCACACTTCCCATCTGCCCAGCACTGGGTTCTTGGTGCAGGTGGGCAGGGAAGGAGGGGTGTCCAGCCCCGTGGCCCGTTTCTCGCATCCCTTGGCCAGGAGCACAGGTGACTTTGTATTAACACGGCAGCCTCGGCCCATGAGGGGCGTGGGTGCAGAGCTTTCCTGGGGAGGGGACCCAGCCAGAAACCAGCGGCCAGGCATCCTCAAAGGATTCGCTGCCCCCTCCTAGCCCTGGGCAGGCCTTTGCCGGGGGGTCTACAACAGGGGATTTGGGTTTTTTCTTATATATCACTTCTCTACTAAGTATTCTTGAATTGCCAAGACTTTTAGGAACAGGACAGCTTAGGGGAATCAGCCCTTTGACTCGTGATGTGAAAATACTGTGATTCCAGGCAAGCTGCGCCGTGAGGGGTGAGCCGGGGCCCCTGCGTCATGTACATAGATCCACCACCGCGCCCTCACTCGCTGCGGCTAAGCTCCCCTCATCCGTCCCTCGGGAGCACACGCCATGCCTCGGTTTGCCCCCTGTCCTCTGAGCCCCCAGGGTGGGGAGCATGTCCCCCCATGAGGATGAGACCTGGGGTCAGCCTCTTTCTGTGTTCTCCAGAGAGGAGAGTTTGTATCCCTGCCCCACCCTCCGCTCTTCAGCTTCACCCCCTGCAGTGCCCAGGGTGGACTTGGGGGAGGAGAAGGCGGGTCTCTTTGGGGGTCACACCCCGTCACAGGTACCCGTGAGGACATGTGCCGTTACCAGAGGGGAGACAGCAGCACTGCTGGGGTAGACTGCAGCGCCCCCTCCACTTTCCCGGCTCACCTTGCTCCCCCCAGCACTATCCTGGGCAAGAAGGGTGAGGGCCAGCCCCTTGGGGTAGAGGGCCCTGAGACCCCCTCAATGGAAAGCTTAGGAGGCAGGTCTGTTCTTCAGCAAAATTTGGGGACCCACAGCCAGTAGTACCCAGAAGCTTGGCCAGGCTCCCTGCTGGGGACAGGTGCACAGCAGAAGGGACCCTGATTGCATTGGGTCCAGCCCCCACCCCAACCGCGGTCCACAGAGCTCCCTGGGACCAGGCCTGCAAGGCCGGAAGGCAGGGGCAGGTGGGTGTGGAATGCCACCTCTGTGCTAACCTCCAGCCTCTCCACTGGCCTTAGGGCCACCTGCCTGCCTAGCGGGTGTGCACAGGGGCTGGGAGCCCGGCTTTGGGTGCTTGGCTGGCTTTTGTGTACTGTTACCTACTTGTGGATTTTGAGGGCTGAGCCAGCAGAGTTAGGACATCCTAGGTGTGTTGGGCCTGATTGCTTCGGGCGGCCCACCTCTGAGGAGCATGGCTGGCCACGTGGGGCCGTCATGAGGCCCCTGTGTCACATGCGGGTGGGCGAGAGTGGCTGTCCATCTGTCTGTCCATCAGATGCTGGTGAGACCCTTGCATGGAGGGTGAGAGGTCCTGTGTCGTCTGTCCATCCTGCCAGGGTAGCTGTCCACTGTAGGGGCTGCGTGCTGGGTGCGAGCTGGCTGCGGCCTGCTCACGGGAGATGGGGGATGGTGTGAGGCCCGTGGCGGGGCTGGCAGGGCTCCTGAGGCCGGGGCCTGTAGAGTCCCTTCGATCACTGCTCCTTGAGGGGCTTCTGTGGACCCAGAGACCTCCCGGGGGCTGAGTTCTCCTGGGATGCTACACTTCTCCCCAGATCTCCACGCCTGGGCCAACCCTGAGCTAGTTCATAACCAGACATGCTGCCAACCTCCTGCCCCCACTCCAGCTTCTGAGTTTCCTGCATGTCCAAAGAAGGTGTCCCCACCCCAGGGTGCGGGCTAGGGGTGGTGAGGCCTGGTATGGTTGAAAGACCCTCCACCTCCCTTGCCCCCACCCTAGTTGTGACAAAACGGGAGCAACCACCCCCCACCCTCCCTGGGTTCTGAGGGAGCTGTGGTCAGAGGCCCCGGGGTACCCTTGGCGTGGGGTTGGGGCACAGAGGTGCCAGGTCAAGCGTACCTGGTGCTCTTGGGCATGATGCTTCAGGTGAGGGGTCTGTGGCCGCCTGAGCCTGCACCCCGGCCACACGACCTTAAGAGCTACGGGGGGACTGGGTGCCTCCTGCTCTGGGAGGCCTGCCTGGGGTGAGTCAGCAGCCTGGTTTGTTTCTGCCCTGTTCCATTCTCTGTGGGCCCTGGGCCCCCACCCCTGGGGGAGTCTCACGGTGTATGACGGGGTCCCTGGGACGTTCCTTCGTCAGTTTGGCCTGAGCCAGCTCTTTGTGGTTTCCTTCAGCTTTTGGGGGTCCTGGCTGGTGGGGCTCAGGCACCTCTCGTAACCATGGGTGTGCCACAGGCGCCTGGCCACAGACGAATTCTCCCCAGCAGAGGTGGGGTGACCTGCACTCCCAGGCCTGGGCACTGACTGGGGTACCTCTGAAGGCACCCAGGGGCGGGCAAGACTCTTGTGACCAAGGCCTCAGTTCCCTCTTGTCATTAGGAGCTCAGGTCCATGGTATCCGGGTCCCAGGCTCGTCCCAGGCAGGGAAGGAGGCAGGGGCTAGATGTCAGGAGCTGATTCCAGGCAGCTCTCCCTACCTTCTGCCCAACTGACCAGCACCCAGCACCCTGTCCCCAGGAGCCAGACACGTGGGTTGCCCTCCTCTCACAGGGTTGTGGAATCTGGGGGCAGTCGATGCCCAGCCTGTCATTTCTGACCTCCTGCCAACTGGGGACAAGGGGACACAGCTGTGGCACTTGCCACCAGACTTCGGGAGGGAGGGCTTTGGCAGCTGAGGTCCACTGACCCTGCCATGCCCTCCATAGGAAACTGCCCTTCCCCTTCCAGGAGCTGGGCAGTACCACTGATATATGCAAACCCTCCAGGCCCGGCCCCGTCCCACCTGTGTCCCTTTGTCCAGGCTGGCTCTGCCCTCCCCAGCATGCACATTGTGCTGTGGCTGTCCCGTGGGCTGCACGCGTGGGTGCCCACAGTGGGCGGGGGCGGGCGCTCAGGGCGCACTCGGCCAGCCCCTGCCCGTCCTTTCTGGCGTGGGCACTATCGTCTTTGTACCTTTGCATCCTTTGTAATGAAACGTAATAAAAATTCACTGTTTTCGTCTCTGCCTCCTCCCTTTTTTTCCTCCCCTCTTCTCCCGCCTCAAGGATGAGATGTGGGTTTTGCAGGCGCACCAGGTGGAAGTTGCCCAGAGACCACGCACCCATGAACACGGGCACCCAGGCCTGAGCCCCTCACACACACACCGCAGGATCCCAGGCCAGATGCTCCAGGGGCGCGGAGGGGACGAAGCAGCAGGCCTGGGGCCTGCAAACCGAGGCCCGACACTCCTAGTCAGGCTGCTAGGGCCCCAGCCAGTCAGCAGGGAGCCAGTGGCAGTCCCCACCCCCACTGCCTAAGTTTGGGGTCTCTGGGCCAGCCTCCCCTCAGAGACTTGACCCTACCATCTTCCCGAAGCAGAGACCACAGCCAGCCCCTCCGCCACACAGACACACTTTATTTTGTCTTCCCTGAGCCCCTCTCATTCCCCGCCAGGCCGACTGCCTCCTGGGGCCTGGTGCTGATGACTTCCCACGCTGAGGGCAGTTGTGCGGGTGGCTGTCACCTAGTGGCAGGTCCCCAACCCCATCCCTAGGCCTGCAGCAGCCTCTGGGCCTCGTAGTCCTCGGGGATGGTGTCTGTGGAGAGAGGGTGAGCAGGTGAGAGGCGGGTGAGGGTGGGGGGTGCAGACTCCCCGCCTTCCCTGATGAGGGTCCTCTTACCGTTGCAGCGGTAGCGCAGGTTGGCCCAGATGATGTTCTCCTGGGAGAAGCAGAAGACCCCCAGACGACCGCCCCGCATGGTCGTATCCAGGATCACGTTGCTGTCTGCCACCAGCTCTGGGCCCTCGTAGAATCGCACTCTGCAGGGGAGGAGGGGACCGTGACTCGGGGCCCTAGGCCAAGCCCTCCCCTCTCAGAGTGTCAGCACCCTGCCCAGTGAACTAGCTTCTCTTCTCTAGGAGAGGGAACTGTGTGTCTCCCTGCCTGGGCCACACTCAGGGCAGAGGGGGCTCCTGATGTGAGCCTCAGTTCCCCTGTGTGACGACGGATGTGCAGGGCGCGCATACAGTAGATGCTAAACATAGCGCCTAGACTTCCTGGCAGCGCAGAGTGGGGATTGGGAAACGGGGAGTGGGTGAGACCCCACCTTCTGCTATGTATGTGCGGAGTTCAGAACCCCCAGCCCTGGGTCCAGGCCGCCCAACCTGGCCCCGCCCTTCCCGAGTCCAGGCCCGCCCCTGTCCCGCCTCCCCTCTGGCCCCGCCTCCCCTCTGGCCCCGCCTCCCCTCTGGCCCCGCCCAATGAACAGCTCATCTGCCGGACCTGAACCCTCCCCATGTCCTCGGAGGGGTATCATGCCCCAGGGCCAAACAGTTATTTCTGCCTGTATTATTCCTATTTTACAGGCTAGGGGACCAAGGCCCCCCGAAGCAACCCTCTCCCACAAGAGCCAGGAATGAGCAGGGACTCTGGGCCCCTTGGCGGAGGGTGGGTTCCCACCTAATATAGCCCACTTGGGGCCGGTGCTGCAGGAACCAGCGGTAGGATGTCTTGTCCTTCCAGCCCACGTTCCGGGGATCCTTCCACAGCAGCCGCACCTGTGACGCTGTGTCCCCTGTGTGCCACAGTGCGTTCCGAAGCTGCTCCCCAGGGCCTGTGGAGGACTTCACGGCCTACCACATCCAGGAAGAGGGGAGTGGGGTCAGGGACCATACAGGCCACCAAGGCCCCCAGACGGGCAAGGAGCTTTGAGTCACAGAGGAGTGGTGGGGGCCCCTGGTATGCCTGGATGGGAGACCCTCAAGGAAGCCTTGGCCACATGGAGGTTTACAGGTAGGTTATAGGGGGCAGCAGTGGTCGGTAGGATAAACTAGAGTCTAGAGGACTTAGGGAATTTCAGGGTTTCAGTGAAATACTGGGGTCCGGGTGGCGCTAGTAGTAAAGAACCCGCCTGCAATGGAGGAGATGCAAGAGATGGGGGTTCCATCCCTGGGTCTGGAAGATCCCCTGGAGGAGGGCATGGCACCCCACTCCAGTATTCTTGCCTGGAGAATCCTATGACAGAGGAGCCTGGCAGGCTACAGTCCATGGGGTTGCAAAGAGTCGGACATGCCTGAGCGCATCTATTCTAGGGGGTCTGCAGGAGGATTTAGAACCTGAGAGAAAGCTTGGGGCTCTGTGAGGGGGTTTGGGTGCCCACAGGAAGACCAGGGGATCCTGGGGGAATGTTTGAGGGCCTGTGGGAGGAACTGGGAGGATTTCGGTAGAAAGCCTTTGAGGTCCGTAGGATAATGCCGGGGACTGCAAGACTTGTGGGTCTGTGGAAGGGTAGGGGGCCTCAGAGAAGGCACTGAAACCAAGCGCTCAGGAAGGGCCTGGCACCTTGAGCTGGATGCCGGGCTCTGCCACCGCACGGAAGGGGTTCGCCTGCCAGTACGTCTGCTCCATCTGCTTCCACATGACCACATAGAAGCTGGAGCTGTCCTGGTAGCCAAAGATGAAACCAGCGTAGTCGTCATCCGTGGCAGTGTTCACGTGGAACGTGCCTTCGAAATCCACGCCATTGAAGGCCGTGTAACCTGGGGAGAGGAAGGCACGCTAGCCTCTGTCCTACCGGGATCCGGATCCGTCCCTGAACCTTGCCCCTTCGGAGTACAGAATGCCCAAGCCCAGAGTCCAGCCCACCTAACCTGGCTCCGCCTTTCCCGAGTCCAGGCCCGCCCCTGTCCCGCCTCTCCTCCCGCCCCACCCCCCGAGCAGCTCCCTGCATGGCTTGGCCACCCCCGCGTCTCACCCACAGCCAGGCCTGGGTCGCTGTTCATCGTCTGTACGATCTCCATACCCTGGTGAGGTTCAAAGGAAGAAGGGCGTCAGGCCAGAAGGACTGGGCTCCCTGCCCCCAGTTTAGGACCCGCTGTGGTGGTCCTGGGCTCCCCCTACTTCCCGCCTCGTCCCCGCCCCCACCTGGTTGAGCACCACCCAGTTAGGGTCTATCTGTGCGTCGCCCTCAGGGTCCAGCACGACCGTCTGGAAGGCCCGGAAGTCGGTGAGTGTGACCTCAGCGTTCTCCGGACACACATCGATCTTGTCTACCACCTTGTCCGCATCAAAGTCGCCCTGGCACGCGTCACCCACGCCGTCGCCTGAGAGGAGGTGGGAGGCCCCCCCGCAATGATAGAATGAGCTCCAGGCCCCGCCCCAGGCCTGGCCATGCCCATACAAGCTACTGGCCCTGCCCAGGCCACGCCTCCAGCTCGGCTCACAAATGCCACTGCCCCCACCGTGCCCACCCCTAACCTCACCCTGGCCCCATCCCCCACACGGGACCTGCGTCCAGCCTTACGGTCCATGTCTTCCTGGCCCGGGTTGGGCACTAGACGGCAGTTGTCCCTACTGTCGGGGACCCCATCATTGTCGTCATCGTCGTCGCAGGCGTCACCCTGGCCATCGTGGTCTGAGTCCTGCTGGGCACTGTTGGGCACTGTAGGGCAGTTGTCCTTCGAGTCCTGGTGCCCATCCCCATCCCTAGAGTGGGTGGAACAGGGACAATGAGACCCCAGAAAGCCGGGTCAGGTGCTGCCCACCCTGGGTCCCCACCTCAGCCCCAGATGGCCTGCTTACTGGTCTTGGTCGCTGTCACAAGCATCTCCCACGAAGTCGTGGTCCACATCCCTCTGGGGGCCAGAGGAGGGGGAGGATACAGACGTTCATAATCATGGCAGAAGAATTCAGAAGCCTCTTTCCCACCCCCAGTTCCAGAGCCAAGATCCTCCTGTGCCCAAGCAACAACCCCCACCCCCGCCCCGACCCCAAGTTGTTCAGACTGGGCTGGAGTCTTGTTAACCAGTCTGGGACTCACCTGGGGGTCTGCCCCAGCTGGAGTCTGGCCTACACTCACCTGGTCTGCGTTGCTCTTCTGAGGACAGTTGTCACAGGCATCTCCTACACCATCACCATCAGTGTCTTTCTGATCTGAGTTGGGCACCTTGGGGCAGTTGTCCACCGGATTGCGGATCCCTGTGAGAAGCAGGGGAACAGAACCGGATCCCCAGATGGGGCCGGGGTTAGGCTGACTTCAGCAGAGCAGGTGCAGACCTGGGATTAGTCTGGGACAGAGTCCCCACTCCACCTTTGGCTGGCTCCCAATAACTACAAAGTTAAACCAAGTATTCGTGCCCAGTGCCCAGCCTCCTAGAGACTAAATGGAGCGGTGCAGGGACTGGCTCAGTATGTGCACCACCTTGAGTCTCTCCTGGCTGTAAAAATGGTACCTCCTCCATGGGGCCCTGTCCCCCATGCTCACGGCTCTGTCCTCTTTCCCCTGCAGCATCTAACGCACGGTCCCCCTTTCCCTCCTCCAGAAGGTCTTCCCTCTTTCCCTCGGCATCCCAGCTTGCATTTCTGCCCACGGAGCAGGATCAGCGGTCCATGGCGCCCTAGGCAAGCTCACCCGCTCCCCGGCTTCCAGAAGAGGCTGAGCCCCGCCTCCAGCCAAACCCCACCCCTTGGTGCCCGCCCTTTCCTCTCCTCTCCTCCCCTGCCCAGAACTTACGGTCGCCGTCTATGTCGTCGTCGCAGGCGTCGCCTCGGCCGTCCTTATCTGTGTCCTTCTGGTCGTCGTTCTTCTGGGACCGACAGTTGTCGCACGCATCGCCCCACTTGTCGCCATCCGTATTTCGCTGGTCTGGGTTCCGCACGAGCGGGCAGTTGTCCTAGAGGTGAGGGCCGGTTAGGGGATAGGCAGTCCTAGAGAGTCAAAAGTCACTCCCCAGACTGTCCAGCTCCGAGGCCCCGCCTCCTCTGCATGGAACCCTCCCCCCTAGTCCTTTGGGACCCCGAGATCAGCCTCTGAGGCCACACCAGTCACCCGGAGACACGCCCCCCACCCGGTCTCGCCCAGGCCCCACTTTTGCCCCACCTTCTCATTGAGGACGCCGTCCCCGTCGGCGTCCGGGTCGCAGGCGTCTCCGATGCCGTCCTGGTCCACATCCTCCTGCCCTGAGTTGGGCACCGTCACGCAGTTGTCCTAGGGGTGGGCGCTGCGGGCATTAGGGGCGTGGCCAGTAGGCCCGCCCACCCTCTACCAGGCCACGCCCTCCGCACCCCCCCTACCTTTCTGCACTGGCGCTCAGAGCAGCGTAGCTTCTCGTCCGGAAAGCCGTCTAAGTCTGTGTCGCGGCCGCAGATGAGCCCATTGCCAGCCCAGCCGACGGCGCACTGCGGGTGGGGTAGTAAGTGGGTGCTCTAGCGTGGCCCTACACCCGCACCCTCATCCCATTCCACTCCTGGCCCGCTCGCACTCACCACGCAAGATCGCGACCCATCACGCTCTAGGACGCAGTCGGCCTTCTCGTGGCACGGGCTGGGCGTGCCGTCAGGGCAGAAGCGCTGTGGCCGCCGACGGCAGCCTGATGCCTGGTCGCCCACGAAGCCGGGCTGGCAAGGGCCACACTGGAAGGAGCCCTGAGCCCAGGCCACAGGAGGTCAGCCCCCGCCGCCTGACACCTCCGCCCCACCCTCCATCTCTCAATCCTTCCTTCTCCTCCCAGGCCTTACCACGGTATTGACGCATACAGAGTTGGGGACGCAGTTATGCTGCCCGGTCTCACACTCGTTAATGTCCGTACAAACCTGAGTGGGAGAGAGCGCACTGGTCAACGCTCCAGGCAGATACCCCCAGACCCGATTCAAGAATCCTCTGAATCCTACCTCTTCCCTGCACCTTGCCTCTAGTCCCGACCATCCCTGATGGGAAACCCTTAACTTCTTCTTCCCCAGACTCCTGTCCCCATCTGTTGCACCTGGAGCCAAGCAGGCTGCAAGGCTGGAGTTTACTTAACAAAATGCCGCCCACCCCGAAATGCTCCTCCCGGCTCTCCAACCCCCGATGGCCCTCACCTGCTTGTTGGCCTTGGCGAAGGCCAGCCCCACGCCCTCATGGGTGGGGCCGCTGAACCCAGGTGGGCAAGCCTCGCAGCGGAAGCCCGGACTGGTATTGATGCAGCGAACGCGAGGGAAGCAAGGATGGGCAGTGCACTGGAGGAGGAAGGGCCGGGGAGGATCAGAGGATGAGGAGCTGGGCCTCCCAGAAAGAGGCGCCTTAGGGCTTATTGAACTTGTAAAGTTCAAGGGCCATCAGCTAGCTATAGGAGGGAGGGGGTGCCATGTGGGGCAGAGGCTATTGTCCCAGAGGTCACACACGGCTTTGCCTTGATGTGGGAAAGGGCAAGACCAGGCGAGGAGAAGGGCCTGCCTGGAGTGGGGCTGTTTCTGGGACCCGGTGGGCTGGATGCTCATGGACGGGGGAAGAAATTTTGAGGGCGGGCGTCTCCAGCGGAGCGGGGAAGTGGTCGTCGGGGCGTGCGTGCCCGTCGGTGAGGAGGTTGCCTGGGCGGGGGAGCCCCGGTGGTGGAAGGGTCGCTGGGGTCGGCGACCCCGGGCGGTGGTGAGTGGGGTCGTTGAGGGGGACCACTCCCGGCGGTAGGGGAGTCGTCGGGGCTGACGTCACTGGCTATGGAGGAGGTCGTCAGGGTGGGCGTCCTAGGTGGAGAGGGGCGTGGTAGGGGTGACTGTCCGCCGGCGGTGGGGAGGTCGTCAGGACGTGCGCCCCCGGAGGTGAGGGGGTCCTCTCCCGGAGGACCCCCAGCGGACGAGGAGGTCGTCGGGGCGGGGCGGTGGGGAGTTGTGGGGCAAGCGTTGGGGGTTCGTCGGGGCGGTGGTGGCAGACGCACCTCGTTGACGTCGGCGCAGTGCGAGCCGTTGCCTGTGAAACCTTCGGGGCAGGGTCCGCAGCGCGCGCCGTTGGCTGTCTCGGTACAAGCCACTCCGGGGAAGCAGAAGCCGGGCGAACACTGGCTTAGCGGCCGTACCGTCAGTTTGGGGGTTCGCGCGGGTTGCATCCCTGCAGGGAGTGGGGCGCGAGTGGTTAAGGCCACGCCCAGGGGTGGAGCCTATCGAGACAGAGCTCCCATCCTGGCTGTTCTGCGACCCCGCCCCGTACTGAGTGCTCCGCTCTCCAGGTCTCTGCAGACTCTGGATCTCTGCGCCCGACCGTTTTTTTTCGCTTCTCCCTCCGCGACTCCACCTCCCAGCGTCTCTCGCAAGGTTTCTGGCTCTTTTGGGGGTCTCCCCCTCCCACAGTCTCTCTGTCTCCTTTCTGTTCCTCTCTCTCCATCTTTCATCCAATCTCTCCATCTCTGTCAACCTCTGTCTTCTTCTCTGTCTCTTTTGCTCCCGGTCTGTCCTCTGCTCTCTGGATATGTTTCTGTCTCCCCATCTCTTCTCGCTCCCCGGCCACCCCGTCTCCGTCGCCCCGGCTGCGCTCACCGCACGCGTCACACTCCATCACCGTGTTTTTCAGGAACGTAATCTCCTTGACCTTTGGTGCAAGGGAGATGGGGTGTGGTCAGCGGGGCTCCATCATTCTCCTCCCTCGCCGGTCTCCCCTCTCCCTCTCTCAGACTCCTTCCCCATGGCACCACCGTCGTGGACCCTCTCCCCACGGACTCCCTACCCCCAGATCCGCACTCTCCCAGCCCCTTCTCCTCCTTCTCTGGGATTTCCTTCTCCCCTCAAGGATCCGTACCCTCTCCCGTAGAACGCCTCATCCTTGGGACCCCCCCCCCCGCCCCGCCTCCTCTCCCTCTTCCTTTCCATAAACCCGGCCCCTCTTCACCTCCATCAGGACCAACTTCTCCGGTCCCTTCCCACTCCCCCACCCTCCCCTGCCTCCGAGACCCACTTCCCCTCTTCCAAGTCTCTGTCTTCTCCCCTGCACCCCCAACCCCCCAACCCCGGCCGGCACCTGCTGCCGCAGTAGGTCCCGTACGTCCTGCAGGGCCGCGTTGGTCTCCTGGAGTTCGCGTAGCATCTGCGGGCCCAGGTCCCCACCTGCGCTGACAGGGGGCGCTGGTGGGGCGTCGGGAACCGGCGACCCCCATCACCACTCCTCACCCCGCCGCCGCAGGGATCCCTGACGCCCACCCAATTACTTGAGCTTCTGCCCCACTTTCTGCTGTCTCCACCCGGCACGCCCCGGTGAACTTTCCCCGAACATCAAGGAGCCGCGCGCGACCCTAGGCCTCCCGTGAGTCCTGTCCCTCTGGGGGTCAGAGGCACGGCGTGGGGGAGGAGCGGCTTACCCAGCGGCATCTGCCCCTGGCCTGATGCCCCGAGGGCAGCCAGCGTGAGCAAGAGAACGCGGGCGGCGGCGAGAACCATGACGGCGGCGGGGAGCTGGACGGCGGCTCGCTCTCTGCCGCCCACGAGGGCCGAGCGGCCTATTTATCCCGGCGGCGCGGCCGGCCAGGGGGACGGCCCACCGCGGCCCTGCCCAGCGTCCAGCCACAAGGTAAACAGACGGCGCTGGCCTCCACGTTCAAGGCCCCGCCCAGCGCTGCTGAACCCGGATCGGGCGAGGAAACTGAGTCAGCGGGGGCTTGGGCTGAGGTTGGTGGGGCGGGGAATCAGTCAGGACCGCCCTCCAGCCCTTTCATTCACTTGTTTGAGAGACGGCTGCGTGCCAAGCCTCCACCATAGCTGGAACCGAAGCGAGCCCCATAGCGGCTCCCCTCAGCTCACACTTGGGGAAACTGAGTCAAGAGTGGCTTAAGGTTAGGAGTTACCTCCTCCCCCAACCCCTTTCTGGTCTTTCCTCTTTGCCGTTCTCTGGTTGATGGGTAGGTAGTGGTGATAACCTGGTCGCCCAGAGGCCAGAGCCCACTCAGTCACCCAGTCTGTGCACCCGCCTGTGTGTGTCCCTCCCCGCAGGAGGGCTAGCAAATTAAGAGACTCCGGCTGGAGGAGGTCTGAAGGGGAGCCCTGTGCTTCTGTTTGTCGAGACTTTGCCCATACCATCGGAGCTCCAGTCCAGCTCTGTGGGAACAGCTTGTAATAAAAATAGAAATTATTGCTAATCAGGAAAATCCTCCCAGCCCAGCCATGCTCTTAAGCTACAAAACACCTCTGTTTTCTGGTATTAACACTCTCTACTGCTACCCTTCAGTGTTTGCAGCCTCTATTCTATAAGCAGGGAAACTGAGGTCCAGAGAGGTGAAGCAAATAGCCGAAAGCCACTGTGAGGGGCAGGGATGAAGCCAAGATAGGGTCATTGCCAGATCTGTTCTAGTGGGAGGTTGCAGAGAAGTCACTGAGGACTTCCTGGAGGAGGTGGCAAGAAATCTAAAGGAAAGGAAGACTCAGTTCAGGGGATAAAAAAGGTGACAATTCTGGCAGAGAGAAACATGTGAAGCTTGAAGTTGGGGATATTTCAGCCACATTCATTCATTCCACAAACGCATTGACCATCTGCTATGTGCCATGAGGCTGGGGACATGAAGTGGACAAACCAGATTGGGCTCCTCCCTCGTGGGGAGCCCACCATAATCGTCCCAAGGGACAGGCAGCAGTGGGAGCTCCAAGAAGGTGCCTGACCCAGCTTGGGGCATCAGGGGGAGTCTAGGGAGGTTTCTTAGAAGAGGGGGGAACACAGAGCTATGACCAGGAAGGTGAAGAGACCACAGCCAGATAAAGAGATGGCTGAAAGGCATTCTAGCTAGAGGAACAGTATGTGCAAAGGCCCTGAGACAAAAGTGAGTCTGGTCTGCTGGACAGATTGATCTCAGGGTAGGGAAATCTTAGGGCTCAGGAGAACTGGTGCCAGGTGGTACAGGGCTTGGGCTGTCTCCTGAGGGCAATGGGGAACCACAGAGGGTGAGTGAGGAGTGGTGGGGAGGCTTAAGAGTCAATCCCAACCTGGGCACTTCTAGTGAAGCCTGTGCCCTGATGCCTGTGGCAGGACCATGAGCTCACCTCCTGTTTCCCTTGGCATCCGGCACACCTGGGGGCCACTCCCGGCTGGTGCTGGGATTCTTGGGAAAACCACGGCTCCAGGAGGGCCTCTGGGCTTGCGTGTGCCTCATGCAGCTAGGATGAGGACACATGGAAGCCAGGCCCCTGCCACAGGCTTGGCACGGGGCTAGAAGCGTGGGCACGCATGGCCGTGTTCATGGCTGGGCCATGAGGAGTTATGAAGAAGAGCATTCTCAGCAGAGGGAATGGTGAAGATGGCAGTCCTGAGGCTGTCCCAGTCTGCAGATTAGACAACAGAGGCCTGGAGCCGGCCAATCGGGTTTAATGTTCCTGCTCCCTGGATCCCACTGGCTCTGAAATCCCACTTCCAGGCAGCAGCCCCCTCCTCCCTCGCACACCTTGGCAGCCTCACATTACACACTCACTCACTCTGGGTGAACTTCCGGCCCTTGTACCTGCTGTTCCCCACCATCCCAAATACCGTTCTCCTTCCTCCAAGATCTGGCTCTGATGCCCCCTCCTTCAGGAAGCCCTCCCTGATCTTCTCGGGCAGGGCTTAGGGGCTGCGTGACATTCCCCTAGGATGCCTGACAGAGTATTTCTGGCAGAGAAACAGTGACCTCTCCAGGGGACTGGGGATGTCTGTGTTTTGTTCTGTTCCTCCTTTCCCAGGGGCCCCTGGGCCCGCAGAGAACCCTGCCACTATGAGTAGCACATGGTTATTGTCTCTTATAATTTGTGTACCGTTGTTACTATTAATAACAGTAACCCCTGCTCCCGCTGTACTTTATGACAGACTCAGGAGCCACACGGCCTGGGTTCGAATGTCAGCTGGGCATAGCCTCGCTGTGTGACCTAAGGCAAGTGGCTTGACCTCTCTGTGCCTCAGTTGGCTCACCTAGAAAGTGGGAGTGATCACTGCTGAGAGGACTGAATGAGCTCAGTGTCTTTCTCCAGTGTTAGCCTCATTATACAATATGGAACTTATACACGATGTCAGTTATACCTCAGATTGTTCTTACTCACATTTTCCTCAGAGAGGGAATGAGACAGCTCAAGCTCACACAGCCAGGATTAGACCTGGAGAAGGCAGGACCCCTGAGGCCTTCACACCACCCCTCTCTGCTCTCGGCCACAGACTGCAGATGAGAAATGCTAACCCAGGCCCCTCATTAGCTGTGAAGACTGCTGCCCGGGACCTCCTGGCCTGAGCCCTTGGCTGGCGCCCCAGCCAGCCCCCCTTCCCACCACGCTAGACCCAGCGGTTCCAGGAGCCTGGCCAGGCTCGAGCAGAGGGGCTGGTGCCTGTGTGATGAGGCTTCGGAGCCCTCCCTGGCAGAGTTCTGCTGGGCCAGGAGACATGTGGGCGCCCCCCGCTTGCCCAGCCGCCTCTCCCGTGAATCCAGAGGGAAAGTATGTCGGGAAGGCAGCCGCCCTGCCCTGGGCGGGCCCAGCCACAGGCTCAGGGTCTGGGGAATTCATTAGAGCAGCGAGGGAGGCCACTTAGCCACTGCTGGATCTGCAGCTGAGGAGCCTGACCCAGCCTGCCTTGGATGGCCCGGCTGCACCCCACTCTCCAGAAAGACCAAGAAGTGGGGAGCGGGGCGGTGGGGCAGAAGGGGTGCCATCTGAGCACTGGAGTCTGGCAGACCCACCCTGACTTGCTCTGTGAACTCTGGCAAGCCCTGACTCTTTTCCCATCCTCCATTTGCCCTGACTGTGTCGTCATTTATCTCAGGCTCTCCAAAACATATAATAAAGAGGAAAATAACAATAAATATAATGGCTACAATTTTATTGAGCAAGTGCCAAATGCTCAAAACCTTGCCACATCACTTTTGTGGGTTTTCCCTTTTTGTCCCCTCTCCTCACAGCCTCAGGGGGCAGGAACTGACCATCATGGGAGGCAGCAGGAAACTGCCAAGAAGTCTCGGTCTCTGGCACCAGGACCCTGAGTTTCATATCCCACCTCTGCTGTGCAGCTTCAGACAAGTTGCTTAACGTCTCTGTGCCTCTTTTCTTTCTTTCTTTTTTTTTTTATGGGGTAGGGGAGGGTACCTTCAAAAGTAGATTTACTTTTAATAATAATGTAGATTTTTACTTCTCCAGTTTAGAGAATGGACTGCAGAGTCGCCTCAGGGGAGAAAGGACTTCACTAGGAACCAACTGGAATTTAACGATGCGGCATTCAATGGGCATTGACTTCTGAGAATGGTTTTACACCACTATTATCTTCAGAATTTTCCAGGGATAACTGTGGCTGGACAAATGACCGCCCTACTTTTTTCTCCTTTCCTCTCACATTTAATGAGAGTTTTGTAGGTAACAGCAAAACAAACCAGTGTCTGTGTTGCATGAAGAGAGACTGCCTACAGGCTCACTATAGAAGTTTACTTCTCTCCCTCAGTCTGTCTGTGTTTCTCTCTGTCTAATGAAGTGAAACATGAAAAGGCCTGAGGTTGTTTGCAGTTTATCAGCAGCACTAAAAATCCAAGTGAAATGAGGACAACGAGAGCCCCAACCTCTGAGGCTCATCATAAAACCCGAATACATGAATCCATGAAAACTACACTCGGCCCTTTTTTTTTGATAGGTGAGAAGTGGATTTATTCAGAGAGAAACACACTCCACAGAGTATGGGCCATCGCTGAGGGTGAATGCCCACTTGGCACTTCTCGATATTGGTGGTTGCTCTTGTCCCCCCTCTACAGATGGGCAGACTGAGGCTCAGCATGGCAGTCTCAGCATGCTTCCTCGATTTGGGGAATGCTCAGAGAGGGAAGGTACACAGCCTTGCTGCAGGGAGAGGGGCCCCTGTGGGTGGGTGGGCAGCAGAGAGCACAGGAAACAGAGCCCTGCCCCCAATTCCTCCTCGTCTGCTTCCAGCTGCCGCCTCAGCTCATCAACAGGAGGCCCTTGTTCAAGCCAGTGACGGCAGGAGGCCGAGGGTGGGGTGTGTTTACCGACTGGCCACCTGGCAGGCAGAGGCCCAGAGGTGCACGGGCCAGTGTGGGAGGGAGGCTACCAGGCAGGGAGGAGCCCCAGCCCCAAAGGGGGAGCCCTGCCTGCAATAGGTGCCCCAAAATGCTTCGCAGACAATAGGGTAAGATTAAATAACGTCATCCACTGCACAAGCAGATGGGACGATAGTGGTCTCAGCCTCTCAGCCCGGCAGTAGGGGACCTTGGAGGTGGACAAGTGCATACCAGCTGCGGCAGGATGGGCTGGGAAACAGAGCCCCGGAATCAGGGAGACCGCTCTGCCAGGGAATGTTAGTGTTGAGGCCTGAACAGGTGAGCGGGTTCCAGATGGTAAGGAGTATCCAGGGCTGAGAGCAGAGCAGGGATGGAGGCCTCCAGGGTCAGGCGGGGGATGTGCCTGATACGTAGGAGAGTCAGTGAGGAGGCAGGTGTGGCTGGAGCAGAGGGTCAAGGGGATGATGGAGGGGAGAAGGCTGGACCACAAGTGATGTGGTGATGGGAGCCTTGTGTAGACACAGCCCTGAGCCATGTTTGGGATCCATGGACCTCTCAACCCCATCTCTTTCTGCCTTCCAGGCCCTGACCTGGACAGTGACTGCTCCCGAGCGCAGTTTCCCCTTTAAGATCGTGCACTCCTTCTTGTCCCACCTGGGTTAGTAGCTCCTCTGGCCTCCAAAGGGCCTCAAGTGTCCATCACAGCACTTACCATGCTACAGGGACACAGATGAATGACATGGCCATGTGACTACATCCTCCACTGAGCCTCCACTGAGTCCCACTATGTCTCCTGCATTATGAACTTATTAGAATAAATCAATGATGGATGGATGGTGGATGGATGGATAAAGGATAGATGGATGGACAGATGCGATGAATGGATGGATAGATAAATGGATAGTTGGATAGAGGATAACCTGATTGGCTGGATCAGGGGATGGATGGATAGACAATCAGATGAGATGGGTAGATGACGGATGATGGATGGATGGATAGATGACAGCTGGGTGGATGGATGGATAGATGACGGATGATGGATGGATGGATAGATGACGTCTGGGTGGATGGATGGATAGATGACGGATGGGTGGATGGATGGGTAGATGACAGATGATGGATAGATGGATAGATGACAGCTGGGTGGGTGGATGGGTAGATGATGGCTGGGTGGATGGACGGATAGGTGATGGATGGTGGATGGATGGATAGATGATGGATGATGGATGGGTGGATAGATGATGGATGATGGATGGATGGGTAGATGACAGCTGGTGGATGGATGGATAGATGACGGATGGGTGGATGGATGGATAGATGATGGATGGTGGATGGATGGATAGATGACGGATGATGGATGGATGGATAGATGACGGCTGGGTGGATGGATGGGTAGATGACAGCTGGGTGGATGGATGGATAGATGATGGATGGGTGGATGGATGGATAGATGATGGATGATGGATGGATGGGTAGATGATGGCTGGGTGGATGGACGGATAGATGATGGATGGTGGATGGATGGATAGATGATGGATGATGGATGGATGGATAGATGACAGATGATGGATGGATGGGTAGATGACGGATGATGGATGGATGGATAGAAGATGGCTGGGTGGATGGATGGATAAATGACGGCTGGCTGGATGGATGGGTAGATGACAGATGGGTGGATGGATGGATAGATGACAGATGATGGATGGATGGGTAGATGATGGATGGGTGGATGGATGGATAGATGACGGATGGGTGGATGGATGGGGTGACCACATAGGTGGATGTATAGGCAGGCAGATGGGTGGACAGAGGGATAGATGGGTAGGTGGCTGGGTGGATGGATGTTTCACAGACCGATGGGAGGATGGACGGATGGATGGACAGACACCCCTCCTTGGAAACTCTTGAGCTATGTGGCAGCCCCACTCAGAGTCACTGGAGAAGTCAACCCAGAGAGAAGGTGAAACACAAAGCAGCTGCCTTTGTCCATTCTCTGCCTCCCTCACCTTTCATATGAGACAAACGCAGCGGGTGCGGCTCCCTCGGGCCACGCTGACTCGCTCCCTCTGAACTTCCTACCCTCGGGTCCTCTCCTCAGGACTCCTGCACAGGCTTTGCCCTCCACCTGGAGCACTCTTCCTTCTGCTCTTCACCTGACTGACCCTTACTTACCCTGACCTAAATGGTACTCCCTCAGGCCAGACCAGGCTGGCCAGCCTGTGTGTCTATTCCCACCCCACGGAGGGGGACTGAGTGTTCAATCAAACCCTCCTGCGTGTGTGTCCGTGCGCGCTCAGTTGTATCTGACTCTTTGCGACGCCATGGACTGTCACCTGCCAGCCTCCTTTGTCCATGGGATTCTCCAGGCAAGAATACTGGAGTGGGTTGCCATGCCCTCCTCCAGGGGGTCTTCCTGACCCAGGGATTGAACCCGAGTCTCTTGCATCTCCTGGTCACAGCCGGATTCTTTACCCACTGAGCCACCTGGGAAGCCCCAAACCCTCCCAGGAATGGCCAAACCACAGCAACTCTTGGGGTAACCTTTGAGAAGTGCATGGAGCCCTCTGGAAAAGGGGTGTGCCGCTGTTGTTGCTGGCCCACAGGGTGCTGGGAGAGGGGTCACTGGAACACCCACTCCATGAGTTTTCCTGACTGTTTCCTGCTGAGTTGAATGACTTACTCTTTTCTAAAGTCAGGAAGTTCCTGTGAATCCAGGCATCCCAGGACCACAGAACGGGAAGCAAAGGACAGGGAGTCACAGAACTAAGGAATGATGTAGTCACAGCACTGTGAGTTAATGGAGCCATGGAACCGCAGCATGCTCAAGCCATGGCACTGTGGGATCCTAGGGCCACAGGACCACAGTGCTAGAAGCCCACAGACTCAGGGAATGTGGCCTCTAGTCAACAGGAGCTCAGAACCATGGGATGGTGGAAGCCACAGAATCTTGGGGGGCCTGAGACACAGCACCCAGAAATCCCACATAGGAGGTGCCATAAGATGGAGTCTCAGAACTGAGCCCATCAGAAACACCGCCTCGGCTCCACCTTCACCTGTTGGCTGGCCAGGGAGGCTCTCAGAGGCCACGGAAGCTCGGAGGCACTCTCTCTCCATCCCTGGGGCAGCCACAGGAGAGAAGGACCACGCCGTCATCAAGGCCTGGAGCCAGCCAGCCGCCAAACACTCAGCGAGTCCCCTGTTGCCAGGGCCAAGTGAGGCTGTCCAGGTGCCGAGAAACAGTGCCAGCCTCCGGCCAGGCGCGCCGGGACGCCGAGTGCTCAGCAGCAAGTGGAAAAAGAATCAACGGGTTCCTTCTACATCCACATCCTCTTAAAAGCCAACAGCAACATGACTCGGGGGGGAGGCTGTACCCTGGCTGCATCGCCTCCGGATGGCGGCGACAGGAAGCAGCCCCCCAGCACTGCTTCTGCCCACGCCAGGAGTCACAGCCCAGCTCGGATTGCACCAGACATATCCGTGCATTAATGAACTCTCCAGGGACTGTTCACCCAGCAGACCTGACACCTGATGCCCAGCATAACGAATCTGTTTTGGAGAGGGGAAACTGAGGCCCAGAGGTGAAGACTGCTGGCCCGGATCATGAGGGTGAGAGCTGAGACCCAGACCCAAGCCTGTTGGATGCTAAGATTGAGCTTGCCACCACCAAAACGGGCTTCCTCTCGGGCTTCCCCAGCCCCATCCTCCTGTTTCTAAATGTGATAGAGCATGGAAGGCGGGAGCCTGGGCTTCGGCAAT
Organism: Bos taurus; assembly: GCF_002263795.3. Taxonomy (NCBI): domain Eukaryota; kingdom Metazoa; phylum Chordata; class Mammalia; order Artiodactyla; family Bovidae; genus Bos; species Bos taurus. The sequence goes on along the minus strand of NC_037334.1, from coordinate 4,414,426 downwards.
TCCTTCCCTTTGCTGAACTCGGATCCTCTTACTCACGGGGCTGCTGTGGGGACGAAACACAATCATAGTGAGTGCTCATTGAACCTGGCACTGCTGTCATGAAAGAACTTTCCCGTGCTTCCATCTTACAGACAGGGAAGCAGAGGGCCAGGGAGAGGGGATTCCAGCCCTCCCAAGGCCCCAGGCACCTGCAGGGAGGGCAGCTCTCATCATGATGGGGACATGGGTATGAACAAAAACAGCTGATTTTCTGAAACACCAAGTTACAGGGGGAGAAAGCTCATCCCTTGCTGCCTTACCTTAGCATCAGGGTTACCTTCAGGTGTGGCTGGATCCAGAACCCCAATTGATGCCTTCAAGATCTGTTTCTCTCAGCTGTCTTCTTCCTCAAAGAATTGTCAAGAAATACACATGACATAGAAGTTATCATTTCAACAAATTTGAAAGCGTACAATTCAGTAGATTTTAGTACGCTTGTGGTATCAGGCAATCATCAGCTCTATCTGGTTCCAGAACAGTTTCATCTTCTCCCCAGAGGAAAACCCGTCCCCAGTATCAGTCACTCCCAATCCCCCTGCCCCCAGCGCCTGGCAGCCACTGCTCTGCTGGCTTTCTCTGTGGACTTGCCTGTTCTAGACATTTTGTATAAATTGAATCACACAACATGTGTCCTTCTGTGTCTGGCTTCCCTCACTCAGCCTGTCTTCAGGGTTCATCCCCGCTGCAGCGAGTATCAGAGTTGCGTTCCTTACTGTGCCAGTGGATGCACGGACCTCATTGTGTTTATCCGTTCACCAGGTGATGGACATTTGGGTGATTTCCACCTTTTGGCGGTTGTGAATAAAGAACCCTGTGAACATGCGTGTGCAACTTTTTGAACACCTGTTTTCAGCTCTCTTGGGTGCATACCTGCGCATGAAGCCGCAGGATCTTATGGTTCTATGATGGGCTGTGTTCACTTTCTGGGGAAGCGCCGCACTCTTTTCCACGGCGGCTGCAACACGTGACACTCCCACCAGCGATGCACAAGGGTTTCCGTTTCTCCGCATTCTTGCCAACACCTGGTTTTTAGATTTTTTTGATTACGGTCATCCTAGCGGGTGTGAGGTGATGTCTGCTTATGGTTCTGATTTGCGTCTCCCTCATCAGCCTTCTTCCTGCTTCTTGGAGTGGCGAAGACAGGTCAGGCTTAAATTTCTCCATCCCCATGATCCAGCAGAAACAGAGCACCTTTCTCCCGCGAGGCCCAGCAGAGATCTTCGGACTGAAGCTTCTTGGCCCAGTTCAGGTTCCTGTCTGTAGAGGCAGGGCTTTGATTGGAGAGGCCAGAGACTGAAGTCATCCTCTTGAGGTGGGGGGAAAGGGTCAGACCCTCCTGGACGCCACCAGAGGTGAACAGTGGAGACTGGACCCCCTCCCTGCCTCCTGCCTCAGTGGCCATCCTGGGATTACAGGCTGTCGGATGCCATCTGAAAGGGAGGTGACCCTGGTAGTGTGCCAAGCCTCCATGCTCTGTCTCCATTTCCAAACGCTGTGTTCAAAGCGCTTCTTGTTACCTTCCGCTTGTGGGGAGGGTGGCGGTCCCAGGTCTGACCCAGGCTTCCCTGGAACCCTGCCACTGGGGGCAGCTCCAGGCCCAGCCCAGGCCCTTCCTTCCTCTGCTGGCCTCTTGACCTCCCCTGGGTACCAGGCAACCTTGAACATCACAAGGAAACAGGCTTTGCCTGGAATGGCTGCCACCAATAGTCTTATTATTTCCAAATGGCTGGCGGGTGGCAGAGGAACCCACGGTCACTGATCTCTCATCCCATCACTCATGCCAAGGCTGCTCACCTGACGTTTGTCTCCCTCACTCCCCCAGCCCCACTGCAAGCCCTGAGGTGTTGAAATGGGGGAAATACAGAATCACAAGGAATCATGAAGATCGGGTTTGTGACCATAATCCAGAGCAGAAAAAGGAAGGAGGCAGGGAGCAAACAGAGCCCAGAGAGGGCAAGACATTTGCTCAGGGCCACACAGTAAAGAAGAAGCAGATCTGATTTAGTCTTCACCTTTTTTTTCCAACCAGAGGATAATTGTTGTGTTGGTTTCTGCCATACAGCAACTTGAACCAGTCATAACTATATACGGCCTCTTTGTCTTCAGCCTCCTTCCCCCCACCCCCCACCCCACCCTCTCTGTTTTTAAAATTATGTTTTATTGTAGTAAAAACATATAACATGGACTTCCCTCGTGGTCCAATGGTTAGGAATCTGCCTGCCAATGCAGGGGAGATGGGTCTGATCCCTGGTCTGGAAAGAGTCCACGTGCCATGGGGCAACTAAACCCCCAGGCTGCAACTGCGGTGCCTTCTAGCCACAGCTACCGAAGCCCACGTGCTCGAGGGCCCACGTGCTGCAGCTGCTGACGTCTGCGCCCCAGAACCCTGCAAGAGGGGCCACTGCAATGGGAAGCCCACACACCACACCTGGGGAGTAATCCCAGCTCACCACAGCTAAAGAAAGCCCACGCACAACAATGAAGCCCAAGCACAGCCAAAAATAATAATTAAAAAAAAACACATAACATAAAACTTTCCATTATAATCAGTGTATAGTTCGCTGCCATGAAATGTGTTCACGTTGTTGGGCAACCATCCCTGCCATCCATTTCCAGAACACTTTCAGCTTGAAAACCTGAAACTCTGTCCCCATCAAGTAACTCCCCAGCCCCCGCCACTTGTCTCCACTTTTTTTTTTTTTAATAATTGTATTTATTTAATTTAGTTTTGGCAGTGCTGGGTCTTTGATGCTCCGATGGCCTGATTTCCTCTAGTTGGGTTAGAGTGTGGGCTAGTCTCTAGTTGCGGTGCACGGACTTCTCAGGCAGCCGCTTCTCTGGCTAAGGTTCCCGGGCTCTGGAGCACAGCTCGCAACGGGCTTAGTTGCTCTGTGACATGTGAGATCTTTCGGGACCAGGGATTGAACCTGTGTCTCCTGCATTGGTGGGTGGATTCTTTACCACTGAGCCACCAGGGAAGCCCCTCTCCCCACTTCTTAAGCCACACTTGAACCACTTCCTGCTAGCAACTGGAATCAGAAGACTGGAAAGCGATTCAACTTGGTTCTCACCCCATCTGATTTTAAGCCGCTGACTTGTGCCCCTGTTCTGGAAGGTTTAGGACTGCTGGGGTCTTGTCCACTGGATGCCAAACTGAGTCGTGAATGGGCTGACCTGAGGAAGTTGTCATGAGGATAATGCTGACTCCCTAAGGTGGGGGCTGTTGTTCTCCTCATTGTAGAGACAGAAAACTGAGGCCCAGGCACGTGACAGCCCACGTCTAGCGAATCTCAAACCCCGTCCCATGGGCCTGGGAGGGCCTCTGGACAGGGTGGGCCTTGGCTGGTCTGAGGGGTTGGTCCCCAGCGCATGGTCCTGGGCAGGACATGCAACTGGTGCTTCAGGAGGCCTTGAAAGTGCAGAGCAATGCCTCCATTTCCGATGGGAAACTGAGTCACCTTTCATGGTCAGAGAAATGTTGGGACCTAGCTTTTTGCCCTCCTGACCCCTGTCACCACTCCTAAACAGGCCCTTGGGCGGGTCTCAGCTCTGTGGGTTGGCGGGGGGCCCGCAGCCTGTTTTTCCACCAGGCGCTTAGGTTGACACCAGGAGGGGTGAGGCCTCAGCACTGGTGATTATTTTTCTAACCTTTGCAGTTGCAGCCAGAGACACAAAGCTGAAACGCTCTTGCCCCCCACAGCCGACCGGGCCATGGCCAGTGATGCCACACGGAGGCCTGACCCACTGGAGGCCTGGACGCCAGGCCTCCCCAGACCGCACGGTCTTGGGGCTGCCTCCAACTCCACGTCTGGATTTCTCGACTCGGTCCCGGTTTCCAGCTGGAACAAAAGGATCCGCATGGAGAAAACTCGAGCCCTGCCTGCTTGCACAAAGCCTGGGGGTTTAGGGCCGGGTCCGTGCCCCTGCCTGCCTCTCCCAGGTGGAGCCGCTCCAGGCCTGATGTCAAAGGCCACTCTTGGCCCACAAGGCCCACGGTTCCACCTGGAGCCCGACCAGCCTGGCCCAGGCATGTGGTGCCAACCAGACACCTTGACCGCATGACCAAGACACGGCTGTTGGTACCCTGATGTCATCTCTCCCACGCCGTCTGTCTCCCAGCGGCCTCCCCATCCACTGCACGCTGGGCCTAAGGCCTGGGCAGCGTCTGAGACTCCTCCCTCCGCCCCCCGCCACGCTCTGTCACCAGCCCTCGTCCCCTCAGGCTCCAAAACATACAAATCCAAGCAATTTGCTCCTCCCTGCAGCCTGGCCCTGTTTCCGCCCTGCTGACTCCTACCTGGACACTGCCCCCACTTCCCTAGCATAGCCGCAGGGGATGTCTCCGATTCATAAATCAGATCCTGTTCCTCTCTGGTTCACACACCCTCCATGGCTCCCTATTACTCTCAGAATAAATTCCACCTCCTGTCTGTGGCCTGCAAGGCCCCACCTGATCTGACTTCACCCATCCCTCCCGCCTATCTCTTCCTTCCCTTGCCCTGTTCCAGCCACACTGGCCTCCTCACTGTTCTGCCAACAGCCACGCCATTTCCCACTCCAGGACCTTTGCATGAGGCATCCTTTCTAACTGAAATTCTCATTCTTCATATTTACAAGGTACTTTCCTGCCGTTCAGATCTCAGCTTAAATATCACCATCCTCAGGAGGCCTCCTCAACTCCCGAGCAAAATTACCTTCACTCAACTTTCTTCCAACATTCTTCACTCTTTGAAATTATCTTCTTTGTGTGTGTGTTCATAGAAATACAGTCTTTTACCCCCAGCCTGCACCATCACTCCCAGCACACAGTAAACGGAGTGCTGTCTTCTCGAGGACGAAGGGATATACCAGCCCCAGTGTCAAGGTTTGAGAAACATCTACCCCTCTGCGGCCCCCTAACCTTCCCAGCAATGCCCCAGAATTTAGAAGCAAGAACTTCACTCTCAATACATGGCTGAATGGTTGGAGATGTGATTGGGGTACAGCCATGGGGGGCCAGGAGGAGGGGACATCTAAGCTCCAGCTGAAGGAGCTGTGAGAATAAACTAGTCAGAGTCCGCAAAGGGTGCTCAGGTTGGGGGGACCGGTGTGGGCTAAAGCTTGAGGGTGGTGAGAACAAGGCTGTGTTTCCAGACCTGGGTGTGGTGGAGCGCAGGGGGCTGGGGAGACAGGCCAGACAATGAAGTCTAGACTTCATCCTGGGGCAACAGGGAGACATGGGAGGTATGTGGACCCCGTTGCGCTGTGCTGGGCACTGGGAGGCTCCTTCCCTAGACGTCAGCACCCTGCGGGTTGCTCATATTTGCTGGGAACATCTCAGAGCAGCTTTATATGAATTCCTGTGGAGAACTGTCTCTGACGGGCCAGGCCGCTTGCCATCTGCGCCACCACAGGACTCGGGGAGGTCTGTTGGTCTTCAGGAGCCTCCAGGCCCAGATAACACCCCAACAGCATCATGGCCCTGCTGGGGCCCCTCGGCCTCCCCTGAGGACAGCTGGGCCCCCCAGGCCCTAGGCCTGGCTACCCCTTCCAGGCCCTCAGTGGACGCCAAAGACCTCTCTCCTTACTCCCCTGGAATTTTCCTCGCAGGCCCTGCCAACGCCTCCAGGAATATATTAAAAAGAAAATGTTTCCAGTCCGAGCAGGGCTGTTTTATGGTTCTAGGGGCTGGGAGGCTGACCGCAGAGTGGAAAGGCCGTGTCATGACGCTGTTCCTTCGGCAGAGCGGCTCGGACCCTGCTGGCCCCCTGGGCCCTCCTTAGACGCCCAGGTTCTGGCAGGATTTCCTCGCCAAGCAAAGCCCCCCTTCACCCCTGTCCCCCAGATGGAGGAGAAATTCCCCAGCAAAGCAGAGGCTCAGGGTAAAGCTGGGAGCTCATGCTTTTCCCAACATTTATTCATAGCTCCTACTGTGTGTTGCTGTCTGCTGGGTGCTGGGGACATAGGAAGAAGGGGAGACCGACCCGTCCTTGAGTGGGGACCAGAATCAGCCGGGAAAGGGGGCTACAGCACCCCCAGGTCACAGGGCTCTAAAGGGGCCCAGGGGACTTCCCTGGTGGCCCAGTGACTAAGACTCAGAGCTTCCAATGCAAAGGACGCAGGTTCAATCCCTGGTCAGGGAACTGGGATCCTGCACGCCGCGTGGCATGGCCAAAACTTACAAAAGGAGGTCAGGGAAGGAGGCAGCTGTCTTGAGATGATACAGGAAGTAAGAGAAGGCATAGCACCCAACACAGGCAGAGCAGTTCCAAAGCCACCTTGCTTTTGTCTCATTGCGGCTGGATTCCCAAAATGTAGAAATCACCATTTTAAAGTGAACGATTCAGTGGCATTTAGTACATTCACCATGTTGTGCAACCACCACCTTTGCCTCATTCCAGAACCTTTTCATCATGCCAGGAAGAAACTTAGTACCCATTAAGAGTTGCTCCCCACCCCTCTTCTCCAACCCCTGGCAAGCCCTAATTTGCTTTCTGTCTCTATGGATTTACCTGTTTGGATGTTTCTCATAAATGGAGTCATACGACATGCAGCCTTTTGTGTCTGGCTTTTTTTTACTCATTGTAATGGTTTTGACGTTCATCCACAATGTGTTGCTTCATCCCCTTTTACCGTCTGTATTGCCATGAACGTCCCTCTGAGAATTGCTTTGGCTGCATCCCATGGATTTTGTATGACTGTTTTCATAATCACTTGTCTCAAGATATTTTAAGATCTCCTCTTTGATTTCATCACTGACCTGTTGGTTTTGGTTTTAATAAAGTATTCTTATAAGCTAGTTTCTTTATTTTTATGAACCTATTTATTTTTGGCTACTCTGGGTCTTTGTCGCTGCACATGGTTTTTCTCTAGTTGCTGCAAGCAGGGGCCACTGTGCTTGGGCTTCTCCTTGTGGTGGCTTTTCTTGCCGTGGAGCATGGGCTTCAGTAGTTGCCATGTGCGAGCTCAGTAGCTGTGGCTCACAGGTCAGCTGCCCTGCAGCATGTGGGATCTTCCCAGATCAGGGATTGAACATGTGTCCCAGGAGGAGAAGGGAGCGACAAAGGATGAGATGGTCGGATGACATCACCGACTCAATGGACATGAATCTGAGCAAACTCCGGGGAGATAGTGAAAGGCAGGGAAGCCTGGTGTGCTGCAGTCCGTGGAATCACAAAAAGTTGGGCACTTTAGCGACTGAACAACAAAAACAACCCCTGCATTGGTGGGCAGCCTCTCAACCACTGGACCACCAGGGAAGGCCGACCCACTGGTTTTTTAGTAGATGTTGTTTAGTCTCCATATTAGTGCCCCTCTGAATATGTGTGTGCAAATTTTGGTTTAAACAGGTGTCTTCACTTCTCCTGCTGCTGCTGCTGCTAAGTCACCTCAGTTGTGTCCGATTCTTAGTGACCCATGGACTGTAGCCTACCAGGCTCCTCTGTCCATGGGATTCTCCAGGCAAGAGTACTGGAGTGGGTTGCCATTTCCTTCTCCATCACTTCTCCTGGGTCTATGCCTATAAATGAGATTGCTGGATCATATGTAAATTCCATGTGGAACTGTTTGATAAACCTCAAACCTGTTTTCTGCGACAAGTGAAAACCTCTCAGTCATGTCTGATTCTTTTGTGATCCCATGGACTATAAGTCCATGGAATTCTCTAGGCCAGAATACTGCCTTTCCCTTCTCCAGGGGATCTTCCCAACCCAGGGATTGAACCCAGGTCTCCCACACTGCGGGCAGATTCTTTACCAGCTGAGCCATAAGGGAAGCCCAAGAATACTGGAGTGGGCAGCCTATCCCTTCTCCAGCAGAACTTCCTGATCCAGGAATCGAACCGGGGTCTCCTGTGTTGCAGGCAGATTCTTTACCAACTAAGCTATCAGGGAAGCCACATTTTCTGCAGCAAAGCTGGGTTCATTATGCTGAGTTTGGTAAACCAGGAACACATGAACCCTTCTTTGGACAATTCAGACCCAAGAAGCCACTCTGACCCACCCAGAACCAGGTAGCCAGGAAATCAGCTGACAGTGCCCCAGGACCGTGTGCCCAGGAACTGTCCATGTTAATTCTCTCCATGATTCAGCAAACCTTCTGCTGAAACTCCATTGGCACAGGGAATTCTCAGGCCTGAGTGACTGCTGTCCTGTCCTACTGACCGGAGTCTGGGTCCTGGCCCCAGGTTGTAGTCAGCCCAACCTGAGCCCCTGACTAAGCCCCCGGTCCACCTCCCACCAGGACATATCACTGAGGGCTGCCAGCCACTTGGATCTTGCTCTATTAGAGCAGGCGAGAACCACTGGTTTAATAATGTCCATCATCCTCCGTGAAGTACTCCCATTGTTCATTATAAAAATGTTCAAAGTGAAAAAGTAAAAGTATTAGTTGCTCAATCATGTCTAACTTTTTGCAACCCCATGGACTATAGCCCACCAGGCTCCTCTGTCCATGGGATTCTCTAGGCAATGTTGAAACATACCGCCAAATTGAGAGAATCACATATTACCCCCTCCATGGACCCATTTCTCAGACTCTAAATTGTCAAGCACTGGCCTCACAGGCTTCCTTTACCCTCTTCATTATTTTAAAACACCTTTCACACAAGCTACAAGTGAAAGTATATCCAGGAAGCTTCTGTTTCATAGACAGGTTAATTTGTGTCGTATTTTATTGCATATAGGTGATGTCATATGGTATTTGCCTTTCTGTTTCTGACTTACTTCATTTAGGATGATAATTCTGCATCCATCCATGTTGGTCTAAATGGTATTGTTTCATTTTTTATGGCTGAGTAATATTCCATTGTATATATGTATCACATCTTTATCCATCTGGCTATGGACATGTAAGCTGCTTCCACGTTGTGGGTATTGTGAAAAGTGCTGCAATGAACATTGGGGTGCATGTACCTTTTTGGATTAGAGTTTTGTCTGAATATATGCCCAGGTGTGGGATTTCAGGATTGTATGGCAACCCTATTTTTAGCTTTCTGGATACTCCATACTGTTTTCCATAGCGGCTGCACCAACTTACATTCCCTCCCACAGTGTAGGAGGGCTCCCATCTCCACACCCTCTGTTGCATTTGTTATTTATAGCCATTTTAATGATGGCCATTCAGACCAGTATGAGGGGATACGTCACTGTCATTTTGATGTAATACGTCACTGTCATTTTGATGTAATGTATCCTTTTAAAACGTGTATGTGTGTGCTGTCACTTCAGTCGTGTCCGACTTTTTGCCTCCCCACAGACTCTAGTCCACCAGGCTCCTCTGTCCATGGGATTCTCCAGGTAAGAATACTGGAGTGGGCCATACCCTCCTCCAGGGGATCCTCCTGACCCAGGGGTTAAACATGCATCTCTAATGTCTCCTGCTTTGGCAGGTGGATTCCTTATCACTAGTGCCACCTGGGAAGCCCTTCAAAGTGTACAATTCAATCATTTTTAATATATTAAAACAGTGTTGTGCAGCCATCACCTCTAAGTTCTATTCTAGAACACTCCCTTCATCCCCGAAAGGAAACCCCATCCCCATGAGCAATCCCTCCCATTTTCCTCCCCAGTCCCTGGCAACAGCTAATTGGCTTTCTAGCTCTGTGGATCGACGGAATCATACATGATACGGGGTTGTGTGGCTGGTTTCCTCCGCTCAGCATGATGTTTTCAAGGTTACTCTATTTTCAATGCATTTTTACTTTATTTTAAAGCGCTCCCAGGCCTTGAGTCATTTCTCTGTTTCTCTGCCACTTGGCTCGAAAAACAATGGGAATTTTCATAGGCTCCCACGATGCATCACCCATCTCCCAATTTCCCCAGCTGTCTCAAAAGATGACATTTTACAGCTGGTGTGTTAGAATCAGGTTCCAAACAAAGTCTGTATTTGGTTGTCATCTCCCTTAAGTCGGGCTTCCCTTGTGGCTCAGCTAGTAAAGAACCCACCTGCAACGCGGGAGAGCTGAGTTTGATCCCTGGGTTGGGAAGATCCCCTGGAGAAGGGAAAGGCTACCTACTCTAGTATTCTGGCCTGAATTCCACAGACTGTATAGTCCATGGGGTCGCAAAGAGTTGGACTTTCACTTCGCTTCACTTTCCCTTCAGTCTCTCTTTGGTGGTGGTGGTTTAATTGCTAAGTCGCGCCTGACTTTTTGCCACCCCACAGACTCTAGTCCACCAGACTCCTCTGTCTATGGAATTCTCCAGGCAAGAATACAGGAATGGGTTGCCATTTCCTTCTCCAGGAGATCTTCCAGACCCAAGGTTTGAACACCCGTCTCCCGCATTGCATTTGGATTCTTTACTGCTTTGCCACCAGGGAAGCCCCTACGTGGAAAATACTTAACCTAAAATTTATTGGCGCTCGATGGTCATCAGAGAAATGCAAATCAAAACCACAATGAGGGGACCTCCCTGGTGGACCAGTGGTTAAGAATCCGCCTCCCAGTGCAGGGGATGACTATTTGATCCCTGGTCAGGAAACCTAAGATGCCACACACCACAGAGCAACTAAGCCCATAAGCCACAACTGCTGAGCCCGGTGCCACAGCGAAAGATCCTGCATAACGTAACGAGATCCCACATACTGCGGCAAAGACCCAGCACAGCCAAGATAACTAATTAATTAATTTTTAAAAAGTCAAGGAGGTCTGGCATCGATGGACAATCGGGAGTGGACTAAAGCACAGGAATCCCTGTATCGGCATGAACGGCACACGGAAATCACCCACCATGATGCAGGCTTGGCGCAACCATGTGGACCGCGTGACCCAGCCGGCCAATGCCAGCCGCCTTCGTCATTTGTCACGTGGTAGGCAAGTGACAAGAAGGACCGTGGGTCAGAGAAGAGTGATACGTGGTTCATGCCATTTACTGTGATGATCTGGAACGCTCCAGCAACAGAGATTAACGCTGACATCAGGCAGGACCTAAATCAGAAATATTCATTGGAAGGACTGATGCTGAAGCTGAAACTCCAATACTTTGGCCACCTGATGCGAAGAACTGATTCATTGGAAAAACCCTGATGCTGGGAAAGATTGAAGGCAGGAGGAGAAGGGGACGACGGAGGATAAGATGGTTGGATGGCATCACTGACTCCATGGACATGAGTTTGAGCAGGCTCCGGGAGTTGGTGATGGACAGGGAAGCCTGGTGTGCTGCAGTCTGTGGGGTCAAAAAGAGCTGGACACAACTGAGCAACTGGACTGAACTGAACTGGATCAGGAAGAGTCCTTTGGGACTTTGCAAGGTGATTAAGAGTCCACCTTCCAATGCAGGGGATACAAGTTCGATCCCCCGTCAGGGTACTAAGATCCCTCATGCCTCACAGCCAAAAACAAAGAACAAAAATTAAAGCACAAGCAATATTGTAACAGATTAAAGACTTAAAAATCGCCCACATCAAGATAAAATCTTTAAGAAAGGGAAGAGAACTTTGACCTGGCAGGAAAATTCTCCTTGCTCCTACCCAATCCTCTCTTCATTCCCTTTCCTTCCCTCTCTTCTCTCAGGGTGACACCTGCATTATTGGGATGGCCCTGCTGGCCTCCGTGGGCTCCAACAAACCTCTAGCACATCTAATCCTTTCTAGATGTACCTGGATTATGCTCCTTCCACAAATACCCATGTTCTCAGGGACCCATGTCCACCTCCCTGTTGTTCGCATGTGGGTAACAGGGGTAGACCTCTTGTGCCCTGTTCTGTGCTGTGAGTTTTTTTTTCACTTACAACATATCCAGGTGGTCAGTCCTTATCACTGCTCCTCCCCTTTGCATGGATGTGATATTCACCTAACATGCAATTCACCATCTTAAAGTGGATGATTTGGGGGCCACTTAGTACATCCACAGTGCTGTGCAATCACCCGCTCTCTCTGCTTTCTCTTTTTAGTTTTATTGAAGTATAGCTGATTTACAGCGTTGGGTTAATTTCTGCTGTGCAGCAGTGATTCACATATATATATATATATATATATTCTTTTCTATTACGGTTTATCACGGGATATTGAATAGAATTCCCTGTGCTGTGTGGTGGGAAGTTGTTTCTCTCCACTTTCTAATCATTTTTTATCAAGCCCACGAAATACCTGGTAGCCTTGAACAGCCACCCCTGACTCCCTCCTTCCCTGTCATCCTCTAACAACCACTGACCTGCTTTTCATCCCTGTTCTGGGCATTTAATGCACACAGAACAGCACACTATGTGGCCGTCTGTGTCTGGCTCCTTTCACTCAGTGTAATGTTTCCATCTATGTTGCAGCACGTGTCAGTCTCCACTCCTTTTTATCGGCTGAATAATATTGGATTGTATGTTGTACAAGAAGAAAACCCAGTCCTTTTGTGTGTCTCCTTTACTCACACACTACAGTCATACAACACTTCTGATAACTAGCTCTATGCGTCATTTTCCCCCAAACTGAGCAATTCTGTGACACCAGCT